>NC_044291.2:7300706-7902448 GCF_004027225.2 Strigops habroptila | reverse complement strand
ACAGCAAAGCAACAGCAAAGTCTGATACAACCCCCCTGTGTCTGAAGTATTGCTGCTCATCCCCTCACTGTTCCTGCATGTGTTGCAGGGGGAAGTGGTGTTCGTGAAGATTTTGAGGTGAAGATTTTAATCTAGGTCATAATCTAACCCAGTTCCTGTTTTCTTGCATAGCCCCACAAATAAACACATATTTGAGCATTAAACACATTAGTGGCATAATTGAGGAGATGCTAAATCAGGGATGAGCACTGCCTGAGGGTGTTCTGTGCTGGCTTTGTGACTTCATGATAGTGACTTTGCTGTGTGAGAAACCTGACTGAGAGAGGACCCAGGCCAACATCTTCCTGATTTTGGGCATCTTGGGACTACCAAACATCCCCACAACCTGGCCTGTCCTCCTCCAAACCAGGGGGGCAGCAAGTCTTCATCCCTGGTGGTGGGCCTGGGAGGTTTCCAGGGGTCTGAGGACTTCTTCAATAGTATCACTTGTCCTGTGACTCCAGGGCCAAGACTGGACTCTTAAAGCTAGCACACCTAGCAGCATGAGTGGGGAGCCTAAGTGTTACCAGGGCACTGAAGTGTCAGGGTTTTTCTTTCTCACTTGGAACCATTTTGCCTTCCCCATGTGTTGGTTTCCAGTAGCCAGAGGATGATTTGCTGCAATGCGCGTAGAAATCTTCTGTTTTCAAATTGCCCAGGTGTTGTCACAAGGATGGCATCCCTTGTAACACCCAATGTCACTCTTTCCCCTCCCTTTGAAGTTTGTTTTCCCACAAGGTTTTGTTTCCTGATCCCCCATCCTGTCTGTTGCTGCTTTCCTCATCATCCCTGTGACTGCGCTGAGCTATTGATTTCTGCCTTGCTCATTTTGCAGATTTGGGGAAGTTGGAGGGATGCCTCAAAGGATGAATTGGCCATTTGTCTCTGCCTTGGCTTCTGCATCCCTTACTTCGGGTCTCCATTGCATCCTTGTCCCTGTTGCAGTTTTTCTGCCAGATGCCATTTTTACCCTCCTCACACATCCCAGGGGAGTTGTTATTTATGGCTGGTGGAACAAAACCAAACAACACAAGCCGGTTCCTGGCCTGCAGGAGAATATCCATCAATGGGGGCTTTAGAGAAAGCCTTTTGTTTAATGATGGGATCACTCACGTCCTCTCCAGTTTCTTGCCCCTCTTGGCCTCCCCTTGCATCATATCAGTGAGAAGTTCAGGAGATGCTTCATTCTCTGCTGGTGAATGATGGTTTACTCAAACCATTTCTACATATGCTCTGTTCCTATTCTTGCTGGTGCAAACCCTTCTTCATTGCTAAGAATACTTAATACCTGGGAGGAGAGGGCAAAGGGTCATCTACTTCACTGTCAGTTTGGAAATGGTAAATATCACTCTATGAATATGTTTGCAAAAGGACACAAGGTCTCCCTGATTTCTGTCTTTCCCCTCCTATATAATCAGGATTTTATTTTACTAAAAGGCAAAACACAGACCCTAAAGGTTTCACTGAATGAGCATGAGAATTTTTAGCAAATCCTTCCTATTTACTCTGTTTCTGCTATAGCTAATGCCTCAAACAGGTTTTTATTGCCCTCAGAACCTAGACAGCACTGTCTGGAAATGTATCTTGAAGTAGACTGAAGTTTGTCCTCTGTGGCTCTGACCCTGGCACATCATTTACCAGTGAGAACGTGCAGGTAAAATCCGCCTTTGGGTAGGTCCCTCCGCAGGACTGAATCCAAGACCTCTCACTCACCTGCAGACCTTGTTTATTAGGGTCTGGTAGTTATGAGGAAGAGGAACAGGTATTTCTTATCTGGACCTTTCAGAGCCAGAGAAATGACCCATGTTGAATGGAACAAGGATCTTCGGTTTCTCTGTGGCGATATGAGGCAAAGAAATGGAAAAGCACTTCGTTAGTGGGGGGAAAAGCCTGTGAGCTTGGACTGTGCAATAACTCACCTGGCTGCGTGTCTGGCCCCGAGCCCCAGGAACCCTTTTTCAGCTCTGCTTTGCATTTTGTGAATTGTTTCTAGAAATGACCCATTTTCATGGGCATGTCGCCGTGTGATGAATGACTGAGGACCATCGGGGAGGATATCTGTCTCCACCGCAGCTCTGTGAGTCAGCTAGCCCATGTCTGCCTGCTGCTTTTCTGCCTTAAAAGCCTCAATATTCTCCACTCAGCTCACCTTCCTGCTCTTTCCTGGTCTCCAGATCCATTAGTCTGTCTGGGCTGGTACCCATTAAACTGCTGAACATGGGCTACTCTGAGCAATCTTATCAGTGCTGCAGCTATTAAAAGCAGAAATAGTAAGAAACCCAGTCACCAGTGTGGGCAGTCTGGCACTTGGATTAAGAGGGAAGTTTTGTGAGGGCTTGTCATTGGTTGTGGATGAAGCACAGAAGCTGCTGTGGGCAATGTTTCATTGTCATAACAGTGAATAGTTTGTTAATGAGAAATAGCAGTATTCCTGGATCTGACTGGCACTGGAAATCCAAGGTTTCCAGTGCCAATGGTCTCTTTGCCACCTCCAAAATATAGGCAGGCTTGTGCGGTCAGGAGAATATTGCTACCTTACACCCCCAAGTGAAGAAACTGAGGCACAGGGTATAAAAACTGCTAGGCAGTCTGTGATACAGGCATCGCCTAAGGCAAGTAGATCCACACATGTGCTGGGAGGATCATCCTTGACTGAGATGCATTTTATACTGGCACATGTTTGTTTTAGTGTCATGTACAATTTACAGCAAGTATATCCAGGGTGTTTTTCCTGCTGCTGATAATGGCATTGAAAAAAATCCCAAAGCCCCAAACCTTTGGGACCACTCATTTTTTAGTGTCCTGGATGGGATGTGTTATACTCAGAGGAGGCTGGGGGTTTGTTTGGGATGGATTGACCACAGCCAGGGCACATCAGTTGTTGGTGCTGTTTGTCCTACTTTGCACTGTCAGCACAACTCTTGTTTCACAGTGTAAATGAGGCTGCAGGCAGGAACTAGATGGAGAGGACTTGATTTCATGTGCCTTAAACAAGAAAATGATCCCGAGCCATGCATGATTAGAGGGATGCTTGTACAGCTCAGCACAAGCAGAGCCCAGCAGGGTTCCCTGGGCTGAGGGCAATGATGTTGGAATTACGACGTCTGATGGGAGGGCAGGGTGGAATCTGCCTTTTATGCTCAGTTTTCACCCATGTCCAGAAGTTTACACTTAAGATCCAGCTGGATAGCTTGAGGCCTGAGCCTTCTGGTCGTTCTGTGCCACCTTATTGCTTTTGAATGCAGATTTATCTTAGATTAGAAGCCACCTTTTCTTAACTGTATTTCTGTGCTTATTTGCTGGGATCATCTGTTGGAGTGAGACCTTTCAGAAAGTGATGTCTTTTTCTTTACATTGTGTGAAAGAGAGAATCTTGGTTCACATCTCTCTGAAGGCAAGAAAAGCAGCTTTAAAATCCCAACTCCACCTCTGCATAAAGTACAAAGGTTTGCCTGGACAACTATCCTGGAGAGCAGCTTTTCTACCAACTTCTGTCCCTGGAAATTGCTTTCTCAGTTCAATTTGCTCTCGGTTGAGCAAGCAAAGGGTGGAAAACTGGCCAAGAGTTTTATTGGCACATCTAAGTCATAAAGAAAACAAGAAAATTAGAGAAACTATTCACCCTTTTAACTCATGCTGCCCAAACGTTTAAATGTGCACTTGGCCTTTATCTGGGAGTGCTTTACCAATACAATAATGGAGTGTTGAAATGAAGATGTTGGACAATAGGCGTGCTCCTTGCTTCAAAAGCTCCCAGGTAAGAATTTGCTCACTGGTGACATTCCATCCATCAGAGGTGCCGAGGTTTTGTCACAGTTCCCAGAAACAAGACAAATGGTCACATAAATCAGAAAAGTTGAAGCCAAGACATGTGATCTGGCTGCATTTATTGTGAAACCAGGGGTCACACGCTGAAAAACTCTGGTTTCTGCTGCCTCATGTTAATTTAAGGCAGTTCATTCTCATTTTGGACGGGAAGAAATCTGTACAGTGGATTGAAGTGACTGGGGATTTCTCCCCCCTGCTGTTTGGCGTGTGCATATGATTTAGTTATTTCACACTTGGCCTTTGGGAATTACTGGTATAAATCCCTTTGCACTGTATGGAAATACATAACCCTTGAAGCCTGGAAATATGTTTCCCTGGCAGCCCAGATGGTGGGTGAGTTACCTCTTGGCTGGCTGGATACCTTCTTGCACAGCATACAGCCATAGCCCTAAGAGACTCTTACTGAAAAGGATGCTAATTGCTGTAATTGTTTAGTTCTTATTGTTTTTAAGCACAGGGCTCTTTCAGTATTCAGTGTTTTCCTTAAACCCCTGCAAAGGGGATGCTTACAGCTAATGGGCTGCTAAAAGCCCTCCCTACCAGCCAGAAAAGGCGATTTGAAAGATGCTCTAAGGACTGTGGGATCAGATGTGTTTAGAAACCTGGGATTGGATTTCCAGGTGCTTAAACCCCACCATTAAAGCAAGTTCTCAGACGTGACCAGTCTGAATCCAGCATGAAAATTAGCTGGTAGTTGAGAAGCCTTAATGAAGGCTGGAAGTCTGCCTAAAAAGGCTACTGTTTGGTGAGTGGGCCTGGGCTTTTAATTGCTGTTCATTCAAGACCTTTGGAGAGTTTGCATTTGAATGCATATGAGACTTGGGAACTTTCCTATGGAACAGAAGTTGTCACATTTTTCAGATTCAGAACAGCCCAGGGTTTCATCCAACCCATTTGTAATCCCTTCATTTAGATGGAATGAAGCGTTTCCTTCTGATAAGGTCAAGGCATGAAAATATGAATATATTAAAATACGTGTCAAAATGAAGGTAATCAAAAGGAGAACTGGAGCAAACACTGTTGAGATAATTCACTCATTTCCCCCCACACACTATAAATTTCAGCGCTGTGGACATATCCTTATGAAATGTTTTAATGGGAAAACTCTATTTTGCTAGTAGATAGCTACCCTGACCAAAATAATAAGATTTTGATCAATTCCTGATCAAAATCCCTTACACTACCATCAATCCCATCCCTGCCTTCAGGCTCGCTGGCCGAGGAAGCCCTAGCACTGCTGTTGCTGTTGGTGTGACTTAGAGGTCCCTGGTGAGCTTAAGGTTTGTGCTGGGGGATGCACAGGGGCTGCTTGAGATACTGACATTTGACCCCTAATGTTCCCCTGGCATCTCCATAAGGATCTACTAGCATCCTTAGACACCATCCCTACAGTTGTGTTTGCTGTCCTCTCTCCCGTAAGGTAAGAAAGTCATTCAAGAGGAGGGAATGCAACTGCAAATTAACACTGAAAATTGATCCAGGCTATAATCATCTTATAGTATTTTAATTGTGGGTCTCTCCCTGCTGATTCTATGGCAGTCAATCATTCTCCACGGAGTCAGCCACCTCTTCTCCTTTCTCCACTTTGCCCTTCTTGGTTTGCATTCAATCTATAAGCATTTCCTAGCAGAACATGAACAGTGTGTCCTGTTCCATGTGTGCTCCCCAGCTGCGGTTTCCCCATCAGCACCAGCGTTTCCGTCTTCCACCACGGAGGGGGATCTATAAAACTTGATTCGTAAAAGGAAAGAGATGGGATTTGACTCCTGAAGGGAAAGAGATGGTGAATAAGTGAAGGAAAAGATGGATGTCCCCCTCCCCGAAAATAAAGAAATACGGGCAGCAAGTGAAAGAGATTGAAAGCAGCTATCAATCGGGCACTGTTCCAGCTTTAAGAGCTGTTGAAACAACATAATAAAAGGCAATAAAGGAGGGATTTATGACCTACCTGCTGGAAATAGCTCGCTGCATCTATTGTGTGGGGTGAACACAGTGTGCAAGGCTGGAGGGGGGTCGGTGCCTGCCCACCTGGTGCGCACGTGCGGCCAAGCATGTGCCCATGGCTCTGCCATCCAGTTTCTCCCCCTCTTTATCTCCTCCTCAGGCCTCTGAACCCCCATATTGATGGGTTTTGGCATTTCGTGTCTTAAAGGCTTGGTTTTGTTCAGTTTGACTTGTAAGCCCAAGACGATTTGTTGCAATCGATGGCAGCAGGCTGGAATTTTAAGGGCCAGGTATTTTACTACTGGGGCTGGACCCTCTAGCTAAATCTTGAAGGCAGAGAAGGTGAGAACATACAATCCTGCCTACGGCAGCATTGGGAAAGGCTTGTAAACTGCTGCACATATTTAAATTGCAGGAAAATCACCAGGGGGAGAATAAATCTACAAAACCAAAACCAAACCAAGAAGAAGAAAGTGAGCGACTAAACATGGAGATTTCTAATGACTTCTGCAAGGCTGAGATTGCTCTTTTAAAGAGGAAACAACATCCCCTCCTGCCCAAAACCCACAGAGGGTTGAGGCTGCAGACATTAGCGTATAAACATAGTTAGGCAGCATGTGTCTGGTGCAGGATCTGGACTATTGTGCCAGTGGTTTAAGGACCACTGACACAGGAAAGCTACAGTTTAGAAGATATAAGGGGATTCAGTAGCTGAAAGATGGTCCTTTGGACATGGGGAATGAGCATCCACCCTAGAAATACACTTGTGGGAGAAAGTGTCCCATCTTTCCCAGTCCTGGATGTGGAGCTGAGTGTTGTTCTGCTTTGTTTTGCAGCCCTGGCACTAAGTTTTCCCTTGGATTCGTTTCCCTCTGTTTCTTCCTCAGAGTTGTAACCTCCTGCCTGTCACTCCAGCTTTCTGGCCAGGACTTACTTACACGCTTTTGTTTTGCAAAGCACAGTAAATCTTAATGGTGACATAAGAAGCTCTGGCGTATCTGATGCTGTTTGTTCTTTTGGAGGAAGGTGGGGAGAAAAGAGAGCGGGGCTGAGAAGGGTAAATCAATCCACTTTAGAAACGGAGAGATGCAGCATGCAACAATGCCGTAATCCAATGGAGCCAGCATGTGCCGGAGAGACAGATCTGGGACGGAGAGAGGAGGGATTGCAGTAAGCCTCCATCCCTCTGAAATCCCCAGCACGGAACAAAGCTCTTGTTAGCAAATAAGGATGGGGGAGTGGTAGCAATAAGCTGAATAAACACCCTTAAATTCAGCTGTAATAAAGTGCTGGGAACCTGCACTGGAGCGCTTTCATAAACACTTGGGGACAAGGTTGTTCTAATTATAAAAGCCCAATCAAAGGGACCAGCAGGCATGAAACTGTGGATTAATTCAGCTGCTTGAATGCCAGTTTGTGGCAGAAGCAGCAACTCCCTTCTCCCTCACACTGCCCTGAAAGGTTGGATGCTCTTTATCTGCCTGTGCTTTGGGCTCCTGTTAACAAAAGGGGAAAGGAGCACAAAGATCAGGAGGAGAAACAGTTTCAGTGTGTTTCCCCTGCACAGGGTTATGGACTATGCCCATCCATCCCCCACCCTTTCACCCCCTTCTTCCCTCAAAATAGTTCCTTTCTCCATAAATGCAGTGAAAGGAAAACAAGAGTTGAATTTTTGAGAGCTAAAATCTCTCAGGAAAGGATATGGATCCCTCAAAGGAAAACTCCAGCAATTTCTCTTCATTGCAAATTCTAGGGTCAGGTCCTCCCTAAGCCATGTCTCTGTTGGAAAATATTTAAGATAGATTAATAATAAACCATGCTTTCTTCTCTAACTGTTGTAATTTTAGGATTGGCTTTCTAAACCTTCTCTTGGAGACTTGAATAGTTAAAAAGTTCCTTCTTCATAGGAAGCATAAAGAAATGGCATGATGTCAGTGGTTAGAAACTGCTGGAAAATACCCCTTTTCTCTCCTGATAACAAGAGTATCAAAAAGATCATCAGAGCTAGCAACAGTCTTTGAAAAGATGCTTTGGAAATATGAGTGAGGAGCTGTTTCAGACCTGTGGATACCTTATGCTTGGAAAACGCCCTGCTGGTGGCTATGGAAAAGGGTCCTCCTTGTTCTCCCAGAGGAGCTTCCCACCAGGTCCATCTTTCTGCTTCCATTTCTCCCAGTGTTTCCTCCTCTGGTGACTTGCCTCCTTTCAATCTTTCACTTCACATGCAAAAGCAAACCCAAACCCACCTCCTGTCCCAAACATTTCTCCCAGCCCAATTTTGAGGCAAGAAGCATGGACTTAATGGAAATGCTTTACCAACAAGCATTCAAAGGGGAGAATGTGCCTATTTATCTCCTAATACAGTGCTTAAAAAAAGGAGTCTTTCTTTAATTGCATTTGGAATCTATTCTAACGATTTACCCAGGAGAGTGTTAAGATGTCAAGGCTTTTTCATTAGTAATATATCCCCAAACAGAATCTTTGTTAGGATAGGTTAAGGCAGTAAATAGACCATTAATTTACAGGAACATAATTAGCAGCTTGCAGTTAGTCATGAAAATAGTCGGATTTCTTTTGGCGTTATTCAATGGCAAGATTTAAAACAAACGGAGAAGCAGCAGGTCAAAAACCACAGAGGCCAAAAAGCAGCAAAGGTATTGATTGAAGTTGCAACAATAACCTTAACTCTGCCCCAGTGCCCCAAACAGCACAATTTATGCAAACAAAATACATTCTCCAAGTGGTAAATAACGAGCACAGAAAACAGCACCTATTTTGAGCAAATATCAATACATCACTGTAAAATAGCTTGTTTTAAGGGCTGTGTATATCCCACATGTAAAATTGCAAGTGGTATATCATAGAATCATAGAATAGTTTGGGTTGGAAAGGAGCTTAAAATCATCCAGTCCCAACCCCCTGCCATGGGCAGGGAAATCTCACCCTAGACCATGTTGCCCAAGGCTCCATCCAGCCTGGCCTTGAACACTGCCAGGGATGGAGCATTTCTATGAGGCACTTCTTTTCCTAAGGGATTGTTGGCAATATTCAGATTTCCAATGAAAGTATTTTATGATTATTTAATTGCCAGTTTTCTCTTTGCAACCTTGTCATCATTTTGATTAGAGGAACTGTAATAAAACGTTTTCTAGGGTCAAAGTCCCCTACTTTAGTTCTCAGATTTAGAAAGAAGTTCGAATTTGAAATAATTTCTCAATTCGAAATGATCTTTGATTATTCCTAATTTTAGATTATTAAGATAAAAAAAAAATCATTTGACTTCAGACTGACTGAAAAACTCATTTTATGAAGGTTTTTTATATTTCTTTCGTAGACACGTTTGTTTCACACTGTTCAGAAATCAACTTTGAGCCAATTTTAGCTTCTTGGGGTGTATTACTGCAACTTGCAAAGCAGAAAGGAATTTTCAGGGGTTAAGAGCTGTGCTCATAGGACAGTACCTATAAATCCTGGGCATTGCTCAACAGGTGAAATAACAAAATATATTAGACAGCAGTTAATGTTGCGCTTCTAAATGATAGTGAATGATCACACTGAAACAAAAGAAGCAGTTATAAGGTTATTGTGTGCTGGACCACGAAGAGCAAAGTTCAGCTGCATCATGAGATGAATGGATTATTGTTTCCCAAACCAGACCTTTTTGTAGCAGCTGAAGTGGAAACAGAACAAATAAACTCTCACTGAAATGAAGGTAACAAAAGCCATTTAATTTCTTCAATTAACTCCTCTTACTTGTTTGTTACGGCTGATAATGTCGAGGTGCTGTAGAGGTGGGTAGGAAATACTGAGGTTTCTTTGTGGGAGTTTTGCCAGGAACATTCTCTTTTGCATATATAAATTATGGGGCTTTCTTTCAGTTGGAAAAATATCTGCCAGAACAATTCCTAGAAAAAGATCTTGGGAAACTAAATATTCATAGAAATAGAATAATTTCCCCATTATTTTCTTGAATTGCTCTTCCAATGACATTTAAAAGGAGCCCAAACTTAATCTTTGATTGTTAAGGCTTGTAACTCTGCACTTTGCTACTGAATGAGACCAAAAGCATGCCATAGGAATTGGGGAAACTGAGGCAGGGAGCGATTTCTTGCTAGCTGAAGGCTGCAGAAGGAGGCAGCACAGTCACAGCTCCAGGTCCCTGATGGCATCATCTGTCAAAGACTCCCCATGGGACCAGAGACCCCCAGGTAGCATTGGTCGGTGGACATAGCGGGCTGTGAATTCTGGCTCTGCTTTCCTGCCTTTGTTACCTCTAATCCAGACACGTTGACAGCAGGACAGACTCCTACTGGGACAGTGCCACAGCTTGACCCTGCAGATGGTAAGGATCTCGCAAAGTCTCTGTGTTGTAAAGCTCTGCTGCAGGGTGGAGAATTTTAATAAGGACAGGAAAAAATAGCGAGAGACAGGGAGAAAGGGATACATTGCAAAGAACCTGACCTTATTTCCTCAGAGTGTGTGACTAAATCACACAGCTAAAAATAGGTAAGTGATTTGCTTTGATGCTGTAGGATTTTGCTGACACCACTTTTGTTACACATATAAATATAGAGATTTAATATAATATTTCCCTTACTGCAGTGTCTTCTATTAAGGCAGTGCTGAAGTCTCGAGAGCTGCTCGATCTGTCTGCTGCTTTAAGCTGTGAGCTACAAGCACAGACTTCTTGGCTCTGCAACTAAAATGCTGCTGGCCTTTGGGAAAATGCATGAGAAATTTCTTCCAGGAAGGATGTTTAGCGTCCAGCATTGTCCATTCCTGGTTCTTCAAGACAGTCACACCAAAAACAGTGGGAACTTCCAGGGTTATTTGTTAGGAGTGATTGCATTGGAAAGTTTTGGTCCCGGTCTCCTGCATCTTTATAATGGGGAGGACAAAACCAGTCTGCCTCAGGGGGACCTCAAGCAAAATGGAGCATGGGGAGAGCAGTGAGATGCCCAAGGTCGAGCACTAAAGAAGAGAGATAGAGATGAGCTCTTAGGCAGAAGCTCTTCCCTGTGAGGGTGCTGAGGCGCTGGCACAGGGTGCCCAGAGAAGCTGTGGCTGCCCCATCCCTGGCAGTGTTCAAGGCCAGGTTGGACACAGGGGCTTGGAGCAACCTGCTCTAGTGGAAGGTGTCCCTGCCCGTGGCAGGGGGTTGGAACTGGATGAGTTTTAAGGGCCCTTTGACCCAAATCATTCTGTGATTCTATAATTCCATGATCAAGAGGAGGTCAGCCGAGGAGGTCAGCCAAAGAGGTCAGCCACTGGGTGGTGCACCCCAGAGGCTGGTACTGACCCCAGCTTTGTTTCATGTCTTCATCAGTGACCAGGACAATGACACAGAGAACACCTCAGGAAAGATGCAAATGATACAAAACTGTAAGGAGTGGTTGATAGACCAGATGATTGTGGCATCACTCAGAGGAACCTTGTCAGGCTGGAGAAACAAAAGCCTGGACTCTGCTCTGAGTCCCTAGCAGAGCTTTAGCTCAGCTCTCCCCGTACCTTAATGCTTTTTCCCTTCTCTGGCTGAGCTGCAAGTGTTGGCTCCACAGCTTTTGAAGTGTGTAAATGGAGAGAATTATTTAATACCAAACATTTATTCTGTTGCATAAAACTCTTGTATTTGTTTCCTGAGAAGCCTATGCTGAACACAAACCTCCAGATAGGACTGTCAGGGAGCAGGAGAAAAGAGATGGGCTTTATTTAAATTCAGAGCCGAGTGTCTCACCAGTGTCCATCTTTTTACTTCCGTCCGTGCTTTCCATTTCCTCATTCCCCACTTTTCCTTTTATTCAGTAAACTCTCCACTTGCACACAGAGGAACCAGGCTCTGGATGGATGCTGAAGGTAAGCTGTAAATGGGGAAACTGAGGAAACGACAGTGATCTGAGGATGCTGGTTTCCCAGGCTCCAGGCATGTCCTGGGAATATCCAAGAGGACGCTGCTGCTCTCCCGCATCTCCTCCTGACTCCTCATCTTTGTGAAAGCTCAGCACATGCTGGGGGGAGTGGTGCTCCTTGCAGAGAGCTGTGTAAATAGAGCTCCAGCTGGGAGATGGCACAGAGGGGACTGCCGTTCTGTCAACATAACCCCGCTCCTGACGGCTTCTGTTGTGCTGAAACACATTCCTTGCAATGGACCGGGTTTATCGCCAAGTCACTGGATTTACACCCGCCGTCTCCGCAGCCTGGTAAATCTGCCACCGCAGCACCGGGGTAGCGTTTATCTGTGTCCCTTTGCACTGCTGGGGATTCTCCATGCACTGCTCTGCCTGGATGTGGCTCTGCCCGTGCTCTGTTTGGCTCAGGGGGACTCTTAGCAACCATCAAATGTGCAATTAACCCCCCCTTTCCTACTTCAAGCTGTCTCATCAGGCTCCCTAGCTAGGCAAACCTTACAGCTGTGGAGAGATGTGTGTGCTGTTTCCAGCCTGCAGCTGCAAGGGAAAACTAGTGTTTAAAACCAGAGCTCTTCCCTCCTGGCTGTATTCAGCCTGTGCCCACCATGTGCCATGGGAGAAGATGTCTCTCGCATCCCCTCCTCTGCCACCAGCATCCTTGTCCCTGTTCCAGCGAGCATCTCGCTGTGTCCTGGTGCTGAGCAGATACAAAAGCCCTAAATTAATTTTCTTAGAGCCTTTCGGTCAAGCAGCTGAAAGCCTTTTAGAGACTTTAATTGAGCCTCGGAGTTAATGAAGCCTCACTAACATGCCTGCTGGATAAAGGAGTGTTTATTATCCCCTGTTTTACAGAGGTTGTGCAGAACCTGGGTGGGTTGGGTTAAGGTTGTTTTCCCCTTCAAAACAAATCATGAAGCACAAAATGGCCTGTCTTATCGAGAGCAATATTTCCAGAGAGGGTTTATGGAATACAATTCTCCCCAGCCCATGATTTCCTAATGAAATTGCAAGCAAACTTTGGGATTGAAATGAGTCTTTAACCTCTGCAGGAATTTGTCATGCAAACAAGCATTTACCTCCCTGGAAAGCAGCAGCACCCCAAAAGGAGAGCTCCCCTGCGCTCAGAGGGTCCTGGCCAGCCTCTCAGAGATGCCAAGTCGATGCTGCATCAAATAGAAGGACTAAATGACTTCCAAAACCGTGCAATGAACTGACAGGCTCTTGTCCAGGAGCTACTTGTGGGTGAGAGCCTGATCCTGCAAAGCGGGATGGTGATGAAGATACCTTCTTCCTTGACCATCTACCTGTAATATCCCGGTACCTATGCCCAGGACCATGGTGTATCTGCCTAGCACAAACCCTGCCTAAATGTGAACTCCCTGCGTTTTGCTGCTCCCTGGGACTTTGCTTGCAAAATTCTTCCCTTCTCAGTCCTGCAGCCCTGGTGCCCACCTCTTCTGTGCCTGGGGTAAAGGGAACTCAGGCTGCCCAGCATCTTTTAGGTGGGAGCCCATGGTAGCTGTGAGTTACAAGCAGAGACTTCTTGGCTCTGCAACTAAAATGCTGCTGGCCTTTGGGAAAACACAAGAGATATTTCTTCCAGGAGGGATGTTTAGTGTCCAGCATTGTCCGTTCCTGGTTCTCCAAGACAGTCACATCAAAAACAGTAGGAATTTCCAGGGTTATTTGTTAGGAGTGACTGCTTTGGAAAGTTTTCGTCCTGGTCTCCTGCATCTTTATAATGGGGAGGACAAAACCAGTCTGCCTCAGGGAGGTTTCAAGCAAACTGGAGCATGGGGAGAGCAGTGAGATGCCCAGGGGTAAGCACTAAAGAGGGTAGATTTGGGTTAGATATTAGGCAGAAGTTCTTCCCTGAGAGGGTGCTGAGGCGCTGGCATAGGGTGCCCAGAGAAGCTGTGGCTGCCCCATCCCTGGCAGTGTTCAAGGCCAGGTCGGACGTGGCTTGGAGCAACCTGCTCTAGTGGAAGGTGCCCAGGGCAGGACACCCCTGTGGCAGGGGGTTGGAACTGGATGAGCTTTAAGGTCCCTTCCAACCCAAACCAGTCTGGGATTCTACGATCCCGTGATTTCCAGGAAATCCTTTACATCCCTGTAAATATATATATATGATATATATATATAATTATGCATATATATAAAATCAAAGCCCATGATGCTGTCCCATCGCTCCAGGAGCTGCATCTCCCCCTCCCAGCAGCGTTGCCCCCCCAGTACTCAGCCGGGCCGGGGAGCTCCGGGTGCCGCTGCCAGCAGAGCGGTGTCCTTGGGCCCCGGTGTGAGCAGCGCGCGGCAGGGGGCGCCCCAGCTCCACGGGAGCGGTGTGAGCCGGGTCCCTGCACCGGCGGTCTCTCTCGGTTCGCGGGTTCGAATCTCCCCACAGCCCGCGAGGTCGGGGTGTCCTATCCCGGAGGAGATGCGCAGTGTTCTGAGCCGGACAGCGCTGCTGGGGTTTATTCCCGCTAAACCTGTGCTCTGGAAAACCATCCCTGCCCGGTCAGCCAGCATCCTGCTGCTGAAACAGGAAACTCCCCCTGAACAAGCATTAAGCTCCAAACATCCCAGCACATTTCACCCCCCAAAAAACCTTATTTGACCCTGTTTTCATCCTGGCTGTGCAGCATCTGCATACAGGCTCTCTATGAGCATCCTGGGAATGCATTCCCCCATTTTCCCTATTTTCTGTTGCTGTTATACACTGTTCAATCTTCAACTTCAGAAGAGCTGCAGGGACTTTGCCAGGACCCCTGCCGCAGGAATTGCACTGCAGCTAAATATAGAAATGGGATTTTGGATGAAATACAGCCTTGGGTGCACTTTGGCAGAAGTCTCAGTGTTTTCCTCACAGCGCTGGCTCTGTGTGGAATAGAATATTCCCAGGAATAGATGTGGATGGCACTTGGGGCTCGTGTTTTGAAATGCGTAGGGTAAGTTTGCATATCAGCGTGAGAGGAGTTAGCGAGTAGAATGGAGCTGAACTGAGATTTTATGTCCTGTGAAATTCCCAGGGCTTATTTAACTCTAAAATAGAATAGAACTTTCGTCTTTTTTTTTTTTTCCCCCCTTTATTTTTCTCTATAAAAACAGAATAATCTGGGGAGAAATATTTGCATTTAGAATGACTATCATCAGCATTGGACTGCTTTGGCTTTGGTAGCTGATAAGCTCTCTCTGACACTTCTATCTTGACTTTTAGAGTCTTTTACAAGTGCTAATGTGTTAAGAGTCCAAAAAAGAAAGCCGAAGTAAATGGCAAAGTAGAACTGTATCAAAGCAATGAAATGTAAGTGGGATTGTCAGACTCCTGTAACCCACTTTGCATTCACTGAAGAGCATCAACTGCCTCAAAAATCTTCTGTGGAGCAACTTTTGACCCAGCTGTGCTCAGATTTTCATTTGCGATGGGAAGAGCAGCAGGCACGTGTCATTTTCAGGTCAGGATGAATTGTAATTTATAATTTAACTTATAAATCAAGGTATATTTATATGTTAATGTAAGCATATAAACGTGAATGTACTTATAGATTCATTTATACCTAATTCTTTCAGCTGCTCAGTGATGGTTTAACAGCCAATGTGCCTGTGGGGTATCCTGCAGGGCAGTTCTGTGGTTTCATTGACTTCAATGAAGACAGCAGTGTTGGATCAAGTGGAGAAGTGGGAAGCAGACAGGAGTGCAAGGGGGATGTGGGGATGCTCTGAGGCTTTATTGTGTAAAGTGAGGAGTTAGGGGAGGCCTTGATTAACCCTGGTTCCTTCCTCCAGGTGCACTGTGTGTCTCGTGGCAGGTACAGTGGTGCCATTAGGCAAATAAGTCAGTCTGAGACATGCAGATAAGGCTGCCAAGGGGCTGTCTGAGCCTTCCCAAGGAGCTGCTCTTTGCAGGAGTTTTGAGGCACTGGTGCTGCCGGCAAGAGATATGAAGGACCTTGAAAATTAACCAAATGAAGTCCTGTCCCCTAATACCCGCAAGCTTAATTTTATCAAGGAAGTTTCTTGTGCCTGAGGACAGTAATAACCACTCCCTGCAGGGTGCAGATCATAGAATCCCAGATTGGTTTGGGTTGAAGGGACCTTAAAGCTCATCCAGCTCCAACCCCCTGCCACGGGCAGGGACACATTCCACTAGAACAGGTTGCTCCAAGCCCCTGTGTCCAACCTGGCCTTGAACACTGCCAGGGATGGGGCAGCCACAGCTTCTCTGGGCACCCTGTGCCAGTGCCTCAGCACCCTCACAGGGAAGAACTTCTTCCTTATATCCAAACTAAATCTCCCCTCTGTCAACTTAAGTTCTGTGATTCTATGATTCCTTTTTCACTAAACTCTCTACTTTTCACCTTACAATGCTGTTAATTCACAGGGAGGCTGTTGCTGCCACTGGCTCCCTGAGGAGGGCTGATGGGGACCTCAATGCTGTCACCAGCAGCCACCCCACTGACTGCACGGCGACTTCCCTGGGACTGCAACTGCCTCCTCAATCCTCATTTCTCTGCTTTCTCTTCCGTACCTGTGCTCAAAAAGCCTGTGACCCAGCTGAACTCACTGGGGTTTTGATACTGAGAAACCTGGAATTGAGCACATCACCCATTCCCTGAGTTTCCAGAGTAGGGAAAATGAGCTCAAACTGACTAAAACTGCCAAGGATTCATGTGTTGCAAGCTGCAAATGAGGAGGCAGGATGAGGAGGGAGCAGCTAAAATCTGGGCTGAGAAGAGAGGCTGGGGTTTGCTGAGCTTCTGTGGCACGAAGATGACTTCCTGCAGTGACTCAGCCTGCTGAGAACTTTTTAGCTTGCATGCCTTGGTTTTCATATTGCTGTGCTTCTCCTAAGCTCCTTCACAGCCAACAGGACCAGGGAAAAGGGGAGGTTTTTGTTGTTTTTAGGCTTCCTGAGAATTAATTGAGCACTCCTGAAATAAGCTACAGTCTTGTAGTGTATTTTCAGCTCCTCCAGGATAAGTAACATGAGGCCCGATTAGGAGGAATGGCTGAGAAAGGCTCAGTGTTTCTGGTGTGAAATGCAGGCTCCAAAGTCCAAAGCTCGGGGAGGTGGGAGGTGGGAGCTCTACCTGATTCAAAGACTTCTTTTATTGGAAGAGGTTTCTTGTGTCTAGGGTCAAATTTGTGTTAAAGGAGAAGAGAGAAGGGAGCAGAACAGGCAAGAAGCTCTGGAGGGAGATGTTCACCTGGCACGTGAGAACCTGCTTCAAATCCTCAGTCTTAATTAGAAGAGGGGAAATAAATCTGGATCTTTCACAACCCAGCCTGTCCCTCTTTATCACAATACACTGGATTGGGAGCATGGATAACTCTCCCTTAAGTGTTACAAGAAAATTAAAACAGTCTCATTATATTCCACACTGGAAATAAATATTATTATTATTAAAAATAATATTATTACTTTATGCATCTCTCACAAAAGAAACAATTCCCTTCCAACTGTAGTCCAAAGCTCCTTTTGCTGGGGTAAGATGGGGAATCTCAGGGTCATGCCAGCCTCAGCTCATGATGCTGTGCTGTTCCCTTAAGCCCCTCATGGTCTCTGCTTGGTGCTGGGTCCTTCACTTCAGCCCACGCTGCAGGACAGGAGGCTCTGAGCTGCTCACACATTCCCTTTGCCATAGTGGGAGGTGGAAATGGCCCCTAAATGTCCTTGACCTACCTCGAGCAGGGGGTTATGGAGCATAATTAATTTCAGTTTCAAAAGAGCTTTGAGTTCCCAAGAAGAAAAATGCTTGAGAAGTGCAAATGATGATTAATCATTATTATTATTCCTATAAATTCCCAGTTCAGCTTGGTTGGAAAACAGAGGGTATTTAGCGATGCCTATGAAGGTAGGGAGGATTGAGTGGCCTGACTCTCCCCTTAGCCCATGGGGGCTGCAGTCAGCCTGTGGAGTTACACCCGATTAGCATCAACGCATGTGGGAAGAGAATCAGACCCCACAGTAGCTTTGCTCTGTGTTAATGGATAGCACTAAATTGCTGCTAGTCTCTCTCCCTGAAGCGTGCAGGAGACAGTTCAGAACTCGCTGTTCCTCTCTGTCTCCCTTGTGGAGGGGTTGGAAGGTTTAATTCAATCATATTCCTAAATGGAAAATAACAGAGCAATAAGAAAAAAACCCCACCCGGATGTCTGTGAAAAGAATTTTGTCTTCAGCGAGTTTTGATCTGGATCCTGAAAGGATGAGACAAACCTCTGTGATTGACACCCTTGTTCTGCACAAGGCGCCTTGGAGGAAGCTTTCAGAGCTAAAGGTTTCCTTTGCTGGAAGGGGTGCAGAGAAAGTCCAGGTTTCACTGCTTTTTGTTCTGTTCTGGTTTGGTTTTCCTCTCTGCTGTGTAAAGATGTGAGACCCTCTGAAGTTTTCTTTTCCTGGAGAGAGCAGCCCACCTCAGCAGACAAAGAAGGATTTACAACTCAGTGCTGTTCTCTCTCCTGACCACTGATTCCCCTCTCAGAAAGATGCTCCTAACTCAGACAAAGATGCTCCTCTCCCCTGGGAGACTCAAAGCACCCAAACTTTGCTCAGACCTCTGTGGGGTGTGTAAGGGAAAGAGAAGGCAGGATGAGTCCAGGTCACTCTCCCAAGGTCTCAAGGAGCCCTCATGCTGCACCCCGGGATTCTCCTCCTCACTCCTGCATCCTGGGATCCTCCTCCAAGCACCAGCTTTGCGCAGATGCTGGGAGACTTTTATTGCTATTCTCCCATATGTCTGCTTGAAACCACAGGCACTTTGCCTTTTGCTATAAATCAGAGATGTCTCATTTCAGTGATGACAACACTTCCCTGGCTGAGTACATTGCACTTTGCAAAATACCCTGTCTCTGGCTTGAGTTTTCACCTTGGGATGGTTTTATTCAGTTCCATTATATGTTACAGTGGGAGCACTGGAAACCCCATGACCTTCTCTTTCCCTTGCCACCAAGCGCTGGCTCCGAGGGGGAGAAGGGAGAGATGCTCTGCTGGAAGCTCACCCTGTTCATATATCACAGAGCAAACGCCGCCGACAAACAGCGAGATTCATTTTGGTGCCAGCCGACCATAAATTTATTTGCTTGTTAATGCAGCTTCTCCCAGTTCATGTTTTCCCTAACTAGGAGCATCAAAATGTCAACCTGTCCTCAGGGGTACATCAGCCTCCTGAACTGAAGTCAGTAACGAGATTAGAGTCCATGCTGTTCAGAAGTGCCGTCTCTCTCCCGCATGTGCGCTCTCAGTCACTTGCACTTATTTTGGTATTATCTAGTTTTTTTCCCTCCCACTGATGTATTTCTTCCCTTCATCTCAATTCCTCTCCTCCTCAGTTCTCAATGAAACAAATGTGAGCTGACACACACACAGAGTGTCACCTCCCTTGTCCCCATTTGTCATCTGTTCCCTTCTCCTTCTGCAGGCTGCCCGGCCAGACAACATCAGCCAGGGGACAGGGATGGCTCCTGCGTGGGTCATGCTCCCCTGGAATGTCTCTGGCTTTCCCCTGGTGAACCCCTTCTGCAGGAATGTGAAATAAGACAGAGAGCTGCTTGAAATGGAGTAAATATTAAGACATTTAAGACCAAGCTGGATGTAGTTCTGAGCAACCTGATCTAGTTGAAGATGTCCCTGCTCATTACAGGCAGGATCACCTTTGAAGGTCCCTTCCAGCCTGAAATCTTCTCAGATTCTATGCAAACATCTGGTAGCTGGGAGAAGGGCAGGTCTGTGGCTGGGGGGAGAGGCAGGGAGAAGAGGACATCCTCACCCAGCTGGATGCAGTCTGTGGGGCTTGAGCATCGTGAGCACTGGGAGGAGATCTGGATGGAGAGACCGTTCACAAAGAGAACAATCAGCCACTGGAATAATCTCCCCATTGGTGGACTCCCCAACACTGGGTACTTTGAAGATTCATCTGGACAGGGTGTTGGGCTATCTAGTCTATGTCATGATTTGCCAAGAAACTTTGGACCAGATGATCCTTGAGGTCCATTCCAACGTGGTATTCTATAATTCTATCTATACCTTAACATCTCCAATAATCCCTCTTCCTCAACATCTCCAAAGCCACCTTGGGTACATCTGCTGGGACAGACTCACTAAGCAAACAGCAAGGCAGTGCCCTTTGGAGGCATTGCCCTTTGCAGACAGTGGGGACACAAAGAATCCAGGCCTTGAACAGGGGACCCAGGAGAAGAATGAGGCTAAAAAGTTATTAAACTTTTCTAGAAGTAGAACCATAAAAACCTTCTTTTTCCTAAGAATTTATTTTCCTGACTTTTTAATAAAATATTTGACCTTCCAGGATGAAGGAATGAAAGTTTTTTTCCCCTTAGAAATCTAAAAATAACTTGACATTTTTCATGGAAGAAGGTGTCTTCCATCCAGATCTCATTTGGTCTCATACCTGCAAAGCACACTCATAACACTAATTCTTTGCTTTTCTGTGCATGAAATTTCCCATGAAATGAGGGAATTAGGAAATTAACTGTCTCGAGAACTCAGCTTGCCTTGGCTCACTCTAATAAGATGAAGGCACACGGTAGGCACCTACATATATATTTAAAGACTATCTGTGCAATGCAGCTGGGCTCAGACCTGGAGAACTCTTATGCTGCATCTCTTACTTCTCTAACTTCTCCCTGAGCAGCAGTTCTGATGAAAGAGGACATGTATCACAATAACTTCTTTTTGTAAACCCAAATCTCGGGTTTGGAAAAGTGGCACAGCCAAGGTGTTAGCATCTGAGAGCAGGATCCAGCATTCCCCAGTGACTGTGCTCTGGAGACTGAGTTTTGGTGCCTGGTCCCAAGGCAATACATGGCTGTTACAGCTCCTCACCAAGTGGAAGCTGCAGTTGCTGCTGCATTAGGAATTTTGGCCACTTTTCAAGCTCTACCACTGATATGCATCGTCCTGGACCAGCCTTTAGCATTTCTCCGTGCCTTTGTTTCCTCTTGCTCCTCCCTGCCTGTTGAAGCTGTAATCTCCCCTGGACAGACAGGGTCTCTGCCCAACACTTGGCAAAACGTGGCCTTTAATTCCTAGTGTTGTCCCACCACCCCACATTGTCTTCCTCCCTCCTGCATCTCCAAGAGACCCTGAACCCAGCAGGGTATCCCACCCCATCCTGCCTTCCTTAAACATGGCTGATGCCTCTGGCTACCGCACACCATCCCCTTCCTAATCCCTTCCTAGGCTTGACAGCTCTAAAGGCAATATAATTTGAAGAGATGACATCAAAGTAACCTTGGCAACAATGGTCTTGTAAATTCGTTGGTGACTTTGGCTACCACCATCACCTTAAGAGCATCATCTGTCTTTCTTCTAGCTTATAACTAGAAACTGGGTAAGAAACAAGAAGAGTCTTCTGCATTGGGGTTTGGAGAGAGGAAGACAAAGGAAACAGATGCTGCATCTAAGATGGGATTTCCCTGAGTAAATAAATTACAAAATTACATTAAAACATCTTTTTTAGTTGCATATAAAAGCTAGAAAATGAATGTCTCCTCCATAATTGCTGCAGAGGGCTTAAACCAGCCATTTCTATTTGCAGTTATATATTTCAATAAACTTTTATTTATTTCCATTTGAGTGAATGTTCCTGTTCATGAATATTTTGAGGGATTCAGAGCACTGTCCAAAACTAATGCTGATTTTCACTAGGGGGAAAGCCACATTCCCCCTCAGTCTAGACTGATATCCCTCCCTCTATGCCCATGGGAAAGCAGCAAGATGACTATAATAAACATTTTCAGATGCAATTGCTTTAGCTCAAGCACAAAATTAACTTTCTGATAGCTTTTAAGGAAACAAGTGAGCAAGCAAACAAAATCCCCATCTCTTTCCATAGGACTTTATCTGAGTTGTACTTTCTCCCCTCTTTTCTTGTGGAAACATGTCATTTGTGGACGTAGCCATACTCTGTGTTTCAATTGAACCCAAGTCGTGCGACTTAACTAAATTAAGGAATGGAGGAAATCACTTGAACACCTTGTTCTTAAAGCTCAAAGCTAGGAAATGAGAAGGCCACACTGCTCATTTTTATTCTTATAAATAAGAACTTGCTCTTTCAGAGTTTTCAGAGGGAAGGAGTTTGGTCTAGCAAGAAATCTGCTCAGTTGGGGATGTGAGAGAGACCCAGTTTAGACTCCTGCTGTGAGAAAGACCCAGTTTAGATTCCTGCTGTGAATCATGCAGTGGATATTACCTAGCTGCTCTTATCCTAAAAGATTCCTTCTGAGGTTTGAGCTGTAATTCCACTTCGAGAATGTTAGTCTTAAACTTGAAACATGTCTGCAGAAAAACCTTAGTCTAATACATTTCTGAATAAATAGAAGTAATTACAGACTGACCTATTTGATGATTCAGGTTGTGCTGTGAAATGTTGGACCCGCAAACTTAGTGTTTCACTTCCGACTTGTTATAGAAACACCATCGAATGCAAGCAACTTCCCCTATCCATGACAGTCCCTTTTTTCCCTTCCTCATTTTAAATCATCACTGCTGAGGTTGTCCTGAATTGGATCTATAGGACTCTAAATGCCCCCTCAGAGCCCCAGTGATGATTCAGAACTATGAAAACTCTGTTTTGCTAAACTGCCCTGTCCCGTGGGAGGCACTTTAGTACTGAGAGGCTAAATGTGTGATGAAATTCCCATCAGCCAGCTGAGCTGCAGTACCTGACTCTCTGCCTGGTTTTAGCCCACTGTCACTATAGAGCAGCTCTTGTTAGCTCCAGCCACCTTCTCAGCTTTCCTTGTCAGTAAAGCTAATGCATTTCACTTTGCAAGAGAGCACGATTACCAGCAAGCAACTATCTCTTGGAGGATGGTAACTTGATGGCTTCAAAAAATATGACCGATCTTGGTGACTTTTGATGGAGGGTTGATTGGTTTTGTGTTGTAGAGACCTGGTTTTGGGAATTCGGAGTGCGACTGGCTCAGGAGCGATAGGATAGGAAAGTGCAGAGAGATGGGGCTCCATGGGGAGCTATTCTGTGTGCTTTTGGGGGTTTTAGGAGATGGTGCACAAGTGCTCCTGCTTTTGCTGGCTGTGGTGAGGCTGAGGCTCATTGCCTGCTGCCAGGGAGTGGAGGGGTGCAGGGAAGGGCTGGCAGGAGTGGGGGCTGCTGGAGTGAGCTCGGTCCATATGTCCGCAGGCATCCTGGAGACTGGTGCAATATGGAGCAGTTCAGTGTTTGATGAATGTTGTCATTAGTGTTCATGGCACTTACGGGCTTCCATTTATCCTGAGCAACAGTGATTTATGTCCGGGGCATATATCCAGGTAAAAAGTAGTTTAAAAACTAGAGGAGGGCCTCTGAAAGAGCTTTAGCCTTTTCACCTCCTTTCCTTCCCCATAAACTAATCACGATTGAAAATGTGCAGGGGTGACACAGTGTGAGGGAGCCTTCCCTCCTCTCCATGGCTATACTTACCTCCCCAGTGCTACAACAGGCAGTTCCTCCATTTGAGAAGATCCTTTAACCCTAAAGAAGTGTCTTTTAAAGGTTCCTGGCATTTCTCCTTTTCTCAGCCTGCTTCTCCATCTCTCCACCCTGCTAAAGGTGCATCTTTCAAAGCTGCTCGTGCCACGGTGGTGGTGCAGGGCTGTGCTTGCAAAGGGTAATACCCATGGAGATAAGCTCAGAAACCTCACTGACACAGCCTGGCACAGAGGAAAAAGAAGTGAGAAGCAGGTTTGATTGGTAAAACCCCAAGACTTCTGTCCTCCCTAGCCCCAGTTAAGTATTAGTTGGGTAAAAAAAAAACCTCAAACCACTAGATTCATTATGATACCAGGAAAAGTTGGCTTACCTACTTTTATTGTATAGGAGTAACATTTTGAAGAAGCAAACTGATGAATGCCAGGCATTCAAAACCAAAGTCTTTATTGAATCCAAGTGGCTTTTTTCCCCCCCTCTTTCTGTTCCATTTTAAGAAAAATAGACCATTTTTGTCCTGATTTGGATGGGGAAGCTGATCTCAATCTTTCTTAGAATGGGAACTTGGCTTTCTGATGAGCTCTGCCTGCGTATGGACTCCCCAGTCAGCAGTTTAATGCCATTCCATTCATTTACACCAGTGTAAATCAGGAGTAATTGTCCTGAAATCAATGTCACCATGATTGACCAGATTTTCAGAAGAGCTCAGCTCCCAGCTAAGCCCCTGCCATACATGGCCAGATGTATTTATTTATTTCATTTAAAGAGCTCTGTGGATACCTATCCCCCATGAAATTGGGCGCTGAGCGACAATATTGAATGCTGATTGCAGCTTGTCAGAAAATGAGGGAGGGGAGAAAAAGCAATATTTGCAAAATGCTTTGAAAAAGAGAGGGTTTTTTTTTTCTTCTTTGCCTTTTTGAGGAGCATTTTGTTTTTCTCAGCTAACTTCCATCCTCCTCCCCCTTTCCAAGATCGTGTGCGCACTTCCTGCTTGCTATTCCTGATTCTCTCTAACTGTGAGATTGCATCTCAGCACAAAATGTATGTGAGACCCCATGGACTGAGGAGGCTGCAGGAAAAGGAGAATCATAGAATCATAGAATGGTTTGGGTTGAAAAGGACCTTAAGATCATCTAGTTCCAACTCCCTTGACATGGGCAGGGATGCCTCACAAGAGACCATGTCGCCCAAGGCTCTGTCCAGCCTGGCCTTGAACACTGCCAGGGATGGGGCATTTATCACTTCTCTCAGCAACCTGTGCCAGTATCCCCCCACCCTTAGAGTAAGGCAAGGTGATGTGTTGCCCCATAGTACTACTAGGGTATCAGTTGACCCCACTGGGTGTGAGCCTTTCTCCCTAGCTCAAGGTTGAAGCAAGTCTTGAGGCATACTAGTGTATTGCTCCCTTAGAGGTTTTGAGCTTGTTTTCCTCACACCAGCCATCACGGGTAGCTCTGTGCCAGAGGTGAAGGTTGGAGATGGACACTGATATCAATATGGTCATGTTCCAACACCATGGCAGGGAAGTTGGAACTAGATGATCTTTAAGGTCCCTTCCAACCCAAACCATTCTGATTCTATGATTCTATGTGCTTTGCCCAAAGGTGACATGGTTGGATTATCCTTTGCAGCCCTGCACCATACCTAGGTGTTGCTCTTGGAGCCCGTTTCACACCATAATGGGAACCCAAGCAACAAAAGCATGAGCGTGGGGACAGCCACCAAAGAGAGGTGTGTGACACCCTGCATGCGGCACCCTGACAGCAGAACCCATCAGTTTGTCCTCCTGCACACACAGTGCTCTCTACTGCAAGGTGGCCTTGCTGTCATCTTACTTGCCCATGGTGTGCCATTCCCATGCTGGTTGCATGAAGCAGCATCTTGCTTATAGCCTTGTGTGTGCTGAAGGACCAAGGGGCTGCCCTGGGTGAGACATGTAATAATTGCTTCTTTGCTTCCTTGCTATTTCCCCCCTCTCCCTTTCGCTTTGGCTTGTGAATGAATGGTAAACACCTCCATGATTCAGGTTTTCTGGGTGAGGACGTGCAGGGAGCAGGCGGGGGAATGGGGCGGAGGGCAGCATCCTCCGGGAAGGAGGATGATGTGTGTGTGTGTTGAACCACATGTTCTCATTTTGATTCACATTGAATATGAAAGGCAAGCAGAAACCCAATTAGTAACCTCTGAACTAGCCCCGTGTTATCTCTGGGAACACATGCCATCTGCTAGCTCCTCTGCCACCCCACGGCCCCCTCCCTCTTCCCAGCTAAATGAAACAGGTTTCTGGGCTGAAGACACCACACAGGGACTAATGTTTAATAAAACAAAACATAACCAACTCTCACCCGCCCATTTCAGCCCCCAGCCCATGGTTATCTGCAGCCTTCTCTCTTCCCCTCAGTCTTCACACTTTGCTTGCTCATCCTGCTTTCAGCTTCATTACCCCTGGAAGGGCTGAGAGTAACTCAGAGCACCAGTGAGATCGGACTGCTGATGGCTGGGCTGACAGGGCTCAGCTCTTGCCATGGGCTGCTCTCCGCAAGTTGCTGTCTGCTGTGGTCAGGGAAAGCTGCCTCCAGCCACAAAGAGGGAGACTTCCAGGGAGAATGAAGCAAAAACCCCTTGCAGTTCCGGCATCTAAGCTTGAAGGATCTGGGCACTACTGTCATGAAACCTAGAGGCAAGGGACAGGCAGAGTCGATTGCACACATGCTGCTGACATGAATTGACAAGAGAAGCCTTTTACTCCAGTGCTGACCTTGCTTTTGGGGTGGATGTTGTCACTGGGATGTTTGCATGGATGATATTTTCATAGCACGGATCTGGGCAGGGGTTATAGGTGGCTCTGTGCAGATTGTCCTCCCTGGTGTGACATGGCAGAAAAGGAAGAACATGGAAACACAACTCGGCTGCAGTGACCTGGGTGCTGCAGATGTCTGGAGCTCCCCACTCGCCTCTGGTTGAGCTCCAGGTTTGCATCCTGCTCCTAGAGGCCCAGGGCATGGATGGAGCGGTTGGTGGCATCAACAGCTCATCCACCCCTGGGAGGAGAGTGAAAATGAGAAGGCTCCTTCCACCACTCTGCCTGGTGGGACATTGGGAAGGATGCACAGCCCAGTGCATCCCTTCCCATGGATGGCCGAGGTTTGGCTGTGCTGCCTTTCTTCCCAACAGCCTGGATAATTGTGTGTTTACAGACAAATTGACAGATGGGAGTTTCAGTGTTTCACAGAGGCAGATGGTATCAGAGGAGGGTGGGAAAAGTCTGGCAAGGAAATGCCAACCAGCTCTCCTTGTGCCAAAGCTGTAACATATGCCTGCCTTATGCAAAGCAGCCCCGTTTTCCTCCAGAAAAGTTCAGGGAAGTAGAGCTGTGAATCAATAACCCGGGTCTCCTGTCAAATGCTGCACGTGCCGATGGTCTCTGTCTTTCCCAGCTAAAAAGAAGCCTCTATGTGAGCACAGAAAGGGGAAAGTGATATAAAATCTGGACCCTGGCTCCAGCTGTGCACTAGGACCAGGTGGAATCGGAATGGTGTTGACTCCTTGGTAGGTTTGGGATGGTTCATGGCAGTCCTTGAAGCCTTTTTGTCTCACCCTCTCCCTTTTGCTCATGACTATAGCTATGTAGCAAGGATCCTGAATCCCCTCAGATGTGGGGTTTTCCTGAGAATGACAAATGATGGGCAGAAAAGAGGGAAAGTTGCCTCTGTACAGAGTCAGTTTCAGAGCACTGAGGATTGACTGTTTAAAGGAGAGACAAAGCAGGTTTGCTTGGGATGGGGTTTGGGGTCCTGTTCGTGTACCCTCCAGCTCTTGCTGCAGGGGTTGGGCAGTGTTGAGGAGCCCATGAACACGGCGTATTTGTAACTATAGCTTCTACTTAATTTGCACACCTATACATTTCCTCCTTTACTCCCTACACGGCCATTACCATCTCCTCTCCTTGCCCCTATCAGGTAAAAATCCTTAAGTCCTCCAGCACAAGTTCAGGGATACTTTTCCATTCCATATTATGCACTATCTCATGTGAGGGATATCAGTTGAAGTACCACTGTAGCCACTTCTAGGTCATGGTGGGGGCTAAGCATCAGGCAAAGGACATTTTGTGCAAAGCACCCTTCGAATCCGAATTGTTGGGCCCTGCTTGCCACCAAAAAGGTAGTAGTTGTTAGAAACCTTACTGGGACACGGACATCAACCTCAGCTTCTTAAAACCGCACAGGGAAATTTATGAGCCCTGAATGACCAGGACTGGGTTTTAAACCTCCTCTGAAAGCAGTTTTCTCCACTGTGGTTGCTGGCATACTGTTCAGCTTGCTGAGAAACTCCAGGTTTTCAGGATCTTTCCAGGTTTTCCATATCTTCTTTAGAGCCCCTGATATTAAGTTGTCAACAAGGAGGCTGGTAAGTGAGGAGGACTCCACATTTATGAGGAAGAATAGCAGATTTGGGAATTATCAGGCTACTCGAACAGAAGGTAGATCATAGAAAGAGGTGGGTATTTCTCTATTAGGGATATTTCTCTATTAGGGATAGACCAGGCTCCCCAGCAGTTGTGGCTGCATAAAGGGGGAATGATGGGCATGATGAGTGCCAGGACTTCCAGCCTCATCCTGCATCATGCAGGGGCAGAAGAATGAGGTGCTGTGTTTTCTCAGTGCCCACCAAGTCCAAGGGGAGATGGTGTCTCTATGCATGGTACCGAAGCTTTTCAAGCCAGTCACAAATAGTTTAAGCTCAGTGTGAATTCTCCAATGGGGAGCTCAAAGATACTGATGCAGAAGGAAAATTGAGGTGAGTTGATTGATAGCTGCCAAGGAAGAGGAGCCAGCAGCTGGGTAATCCAGGAGTTAAGCCATTGCATCCCCGTTGGGACCATTCCCTATAGGCTGTGCTGAAAGCCTGGGGTTTATTACCCAGCTTGTAGGATGCTGCCCTGCTTGTGGGATTTCTGCATCCCATGTAGGTGACACGCATTTGAAACAGAGAACAAAACGGCCAACCTGAACCTGCCCCTTCCTCTCACAAAGTATAATTAATGGCAGTGAGATGAATCTCCTCTTCTGATGCAACACGTGCAGCGAGGAGGCTGACAGCCCGTTTATTACAGATCTGGGCCACCTCTAATGAAAGGTGTGCAGAGGTCCTGAGTCCTGGCAGCTTTGGAGGTGGGAGGCAAGCAGAGAGAGGATGATGTTGCAGGTTTGCTCTTCCTTTCTTTCCCTCTTCCCCATTTCTATTTGGAGGAGTTCATGTGGGAGCGCCAGCCCTTGGGTTGGGACACAGTGTTCTTGGATGCTGTGAACATCCAAGTTTTGATATATATATAGTTTTTATATATGTCTAAAGAAGCAAACTCTTTACCAATGCATCTCAAAAAATGATACAAAAATACAGTATGCAAACACAGCCTCCAGTGTAAGACTCACAGTTACAGCAGCAGTTTTTAGAACATAAAATCTAGACAAGCTACTGCATGAAATGGTAAGAAACCGAAGCACAGTGATCTCTGGGGAGCAGCCAAGTGTCCTTGTCCTTTCTTCACACGGGGAGGCAGGTCTTGCAAGCAATGACAGGATGGCACCTCTTTTCCTAGCCTCTAGTTGTGGATATGGGGTTTTAACAAATTAAGAGCATCAGGATCCCCTCTGCAGAGGAAAGCAAAGCTCAGCAGCTCATTCCTGCAGCATCCCACTTGGTACAGGACGGGATGGAGGGTGGGATACATCACCATGGACAGCCCAAAATGCCATTATGGCTTTCAGTAGAGCATCTCAAACAAAGGGGTGCCGGCCTCTCTGAAGGGCAGAAACCCTGCGGCATCACCTGCTGCCCGTGTTCCCACCTTACAGCGAATTCCCCCAGGCATTTTAGCTGCCCTTAGGCACTAATCACAGCTTGTGAGACTCAAAGCTGTTGTACAGTGCCTGGCACTGCAGGCGAGCAGTGTTTGTTCTGCACAGAAGGAGCTGAGGCTGTGAAAAGCAAGGGAACAGGCGGGAGCAGGATGGGGTTGGAGGAGAGCAGGAGGTCTTTAGATCATGCTCAAGTTGTAAGGCCACGTTCATCCTTGATGAAACTCTGCTGCAGTCAGTGCAGGATAACACCCTTGACTGATGGCTGTTTCTCAGTGGTGAGGAGATGGAAATCTCCCTGCTAAATAGCTACAGCCCAGGCACTTCTGCCTCCCTGGCTGCTTTTGGCATCCTTTGCTTACAGCAGTTTCAGTTTGGGCACCATGCTGGGTCAACTGGGAAGTGTGACTGCCCAGAAACAGTGACACTTGTTCACATTAGTTATCAGGGCAGCAGCAGTCCTGACTTTACGGGGCATGCCATGCCATGTGGGAAGCCCAGAGGTACAAGGCCCTGGTGCCTGCGGCTGTGGGTGCCAGGGCATGTCCCCACAGGGTAGCAAGTGCCTCTGCTCAGCTCCTGGGTCCCGGTTCGCCACAGCCCCGGTGATGGATCTGTCAATGTGATCTGCTGCTATCCCTTCTGCTGTCTGTCCTTTCTCCTCTTTTTCACCTCTGGCTCCCTGCCCCCCTTTGTTCTGCTTTTATTATCCTTATCATCTAGCAAGGAACTATTACCTGCTTTTATCTGCAAAAGCATCTAATCTCTGTCAGCACCTGATGTTTGGTTGGACGTGGATAGAACACATCAGCTCTATTTTTTGAATTTCTTATTTTAATGTGTGATTTTAAACTGCTTTTCAGCTCTTGGGATCCCTCTTGCTCCTTCTTTAACTTTGCAGCGATGCTTTTGCAGCTCCTTTCTTGCAGGAAGAGGATGAAGGACTGGATTGTCTATATACTGGCCACATTCCCTGTCTGTTGGTCTGAATAAGTGTCAGCCCTCTGAGTCTGGATTAGCTAAGCAAGGGGCTGCGGAGGTGGCTAAGCACATTACATCTGGAGGGACGAGGTGTAGGGGGACAGACCACTGTCTGAAACGAGGATGCCAGTCCCTGTTACTCTGTGACCTTGGAGAAGGCACATGCATTTCTCCTTCAGGCTGTCAGTGCTTTGGGAACAAGAACAGTGTCTCATTACCTACGTACACATAAATATATCATTTAGCACAGTGGTGGGCGTCTTTACTGCTATTATAATAACAACCTGTCTCCTCACCTCCTATCTCCATCTGAGAAGCAAGAAATGCTTCTCTGTCTGGGTATGAATAGCAGGATGGGGTTTGCTGCTGGATTTTGATCTGAGAAAGGACTCAGCTTTCCCCTGCCTTTAGCAAAGACATCCCTAATGCATAATCCAGGAAAAAGGGATCTTCTGCTCATTTCTTGTGGCACCATGTGTTGGTCCTCCCACCAAGTGTTTCCTCAGTTTCCCCATGTATAAAATGATATTAATCTGTTATCAGGGTTGTTCAGGACTGAGCTTGCTGCTCTTAGATTGACCTTGGGTCTTTAAAGCTGCTCCATAGGACCCAAAAACTGTCCTCTCTATTTCAGACCCCACTGGGAATGCAGCACAGTGAGAGTGGGAACAAAAGATGCTGGAACCCCTCTTCACGGCTGCAGCTGCAGCAGCTGCCAGGAAGCCAGGCAGGAGTAAATCTGCCACCAGCAGAGGTGAAGGGTGCATGAGAGAAGGACATTATTGTTCCTTCCCCAGAAGGGGGGAAGAAAAGGGAGAGATGGAAAATGCATTTAGTGACTCCCAACAGCTGAAGTGGAGTTCTGTATAGCGTACAGCATGGGGGCTGTGAAAGCGTGGAGAGAGGAGACAAAAAGGATCTGAAATCTGTGGGGTGACGAGCCTGATTTGATCGACCAGGAAACCTTTCCCTGGACCGAACGCACTTGCTCTGGCGAACAGAAATGCTACCCTGATGCATGTAGGACTAAGAAGTCCACATGTTGGGAGTGCTGGGAACACCAAGATGCAGGAAGGGTGAGCAAAGAGGGAAGGAAGGAAGGACAAATACGTGAGCTAAGGAGGCGGGCAGGCAGGCCCTGCTGTGGAGGAAGGTTAAAGCCATATTGATCTGTACAAGGAAAACATATTCTTGCCGCTTCTCATCCTCTTTTCAGATGATCCTGCATCAAATAAAAAGAAGGGCTGTTTTCCAAGCCTGGCTTTAAAGATCTTTCCAATGATATAGCAGATAAACAGCCGCTTGCTGACAGTGAAGTTGCCAAAGTGATTTTGTGATGATATATGCTGGGCTGGGAGGGAGGAGGGATGAGGGAGAGTAGAGGTTGCTGAACATGATAAAATGTGGAGGAAGGTGATGGGCAGGGCTGGAGCCAAGGACACCAGGCTGATGGGAGATACGGCAGCTCAGAGCAAGGCAAGCACTAGGGGGGATGTGTGGTTGGGGAGGGAATGGTCAATGTCAGGGCTTGGATCTGGATTAAAGAGGGGATAGGCATCCAGGCTGCTGTGCCTTTGAAAGGTTAGTTATTTAGGAGCTTGCTGAGTAGTCATCAGGCACCCTTAAAAATAACCAGGACCCCAGTGCATTGCTGTTGGCCTGGTTCCCATCACATATTGGAAGAAGACTGATTATTTGGCTGGAAGTTCACCCCTGAGGAGGCAAATTCTCATTGTTATTCATGGCTCTGCTGCTTTTCAGGCACTTGTCATCCAGCCAGAGGGGGAACCAAAGCAGGAGGTGTGTGGGCACCTGCTCACAGAGACAGAGGGCAGTAGCAGCACTGCCCATACCCCATGGGGAGTAGAGTAGGTGCTCCTTTGAAGACAAGGAATAGCTCTAACATCACTCCAACCCCAGTCTCTGGGAATAGAAGATGCTTCTGATGGCGCCTGGAGCATTGTGGCTCAACACCAAATCAAGCAGCCCATCAGAAATCCAGCTGCACGATGTACCCCAGATGATGGCTTTCATTTAACTGATTTCTAACTGCAGCTCAATCTCAAACAAACAAGGAAAAGCATCAGAAGAAGAAAAAGCTTTCAGCAGAAAGGTGGAAGAAGGTGGAATTCTTCCCAAGAGCTCAGGCAAGGACAAATAAAGTTTAAAGAAGATTTGTCCAATATTTAGGGTCATTGTTAAAGAACTAAAAGTATTCATGAAAGCTCCTCCGAAGAGAGAAAGGAACCTCTCTGCTGTGCACTTCTGGCTAGTTCTCCAAGGAAATCACAGTCCTATAGAGACCACAGTATTCAGAGCTCTGTCCCACAGAGAAAACAGGGTCTTTACTCAGCTCTGGTCCAGGCCAGCATCCTCAGTTGAGCACAAATATCTTCATTTCAGAAAGACGCACAAAGCATGTTACAAACCTTCTACCACTTGTTGTTTTAGAGTGTTTTATTCCTTGTGTAACACACAAGTGCTGGGTGTAGGGTAAATGGGACAGGCACAGATCTGAGTCCCCATGCCATAACCAGAGGACAAGGCTGTATCTCCTCTCTGCAGTGTGGCTTGTTCCCAAGACTGACGTGGTGGGAAATGAAGTTGTGAGAAGCACATTAGGAGCAAAGGGGAAGGTTTCTGTGGGGTCCTGGGCTCCATCATAAGCCCTACATTTTCCTAATCCATTTAGGCCGTTCCCTTCCGCATCTCTTGCCTCAGCACTCCCAGGTGTTTGATGGAGCTGAGTGCTTCTCTCCATACAGCACTCTGAGATATTTCCATGAAAGGCTGTGTATAACTGTGAAGTATTATTATTGCACACCTTTTGGAAAGTGCCTTGAGACGGCTTGGAATGATAAGGTGCTATAAGGCGGAGAAGTTGTGCAGAGATAAATTCACTGTGAAATGTGTTTTGCTAGAGACATTTATGTAGCATATCATCTTATCAAGGAACTTTGCCCAAGAAACAAATTCTCATGCCTGTATAAAGAGACTATAATTGAACTGTTGACTCACAGTTATGGGAAAAGACAGAGTGGGGCGAAATTTCCAGGGCCTTTAGGACCCCAAGGAGGAATATAATTAGGAAAGACATAATTGGAAACCTGAAGCAAGCCCATCCACTCCAAGTGAGTGCTGAAGCAGCAAACCAGAAGAACTGGGCTGAGGCTAAATTGCAAAGCAGGTGGCTGAGGATTTGTAGGTCAATAGCTCTTGGATCTGCTGGGCCAAGATGTGATCAGGGTACCATATGGATGAAGGGCAAAAAAGACGGCATAGCTGAGCAAGCCATGCACTCTGCTTACCCAGAAAGGCTCAGATCCCTCAGAAACAGGACAAACTCATGCAGTTTTTCACATATTCTCAGCAAGGCAGCGAGTCCCAGGCCTCTCAGTGACACTGAGGCCAGTATAAGCTTTGCTTATTTGAGATCATGCAGCCAAGAAGGAAACAAAGTTCATGAGCAATACTTAATGGACTTTAACTCTGCCCCTGTTTTGGGTGAGCCCATGCTTGGTCCTGCCAGCTTTTGCAATAGAACTGGTTTATAAACTGATTTTCCTCCTTGACGATGATCTTTATGAGCTTCAAATCTTTTTCCCTATCTGTCATTGAGATAAACAAGTCTTGAAAGAAATTATAAGAAAGCAGGAGGGAAAACCTTCTCTTTATCTCTAACTCCCAATTGATGATTTAATGGTTAAGGCATAGCCTTAGGATAGAGGAAGTGACATGTTGTGGATTACTTACACTGGGTTTCTTGTGGTTGGTACCCAAGCTCACCAGGTTAGCCATCAGCAAACCCTTGTGATGCATTGTACCTCTGTACCCTAAACCAGAAGAGGTGGCAGAGCAGATATAAGCCTCCTGCTCAGAAGTGGAGCCCATGAACCCACGTTTCTGCAGCTGATGTCTATTTTCCTTAAACTCAACAGACAGCGTCTTCAGAACTTAATTTGATTTTGATTGATTTTTTGAAACTTGAAACACTTCTAAACTAATTTTCAGTATATTACTCTTGTCAACTCTTAAAGATTTTGTCAGGAAGAATTTGCTGAACAGACACAGTAATTTTGTTGCTCATTTTGGCAGATCACCCCTAAAGAGGAAAGTGGGGAGGAGGGGGTGTTATTATAGCTGCAGTTATTAGAATATACACTGCAATTACTCTGCTCCTATTTATGAGATATTTCAGAGCAGTTTCTGAGAGCAGCCACTAGGAGCTCAAGGTGTGTGTATGTAAAGCTAAAACCTCACCATTGGCTTATTATTCCACTCAGCTTTGAGGGGAGTCCATGTTAAAGGCTGGGTTCTAAGATCAAACGTAAGGTCCATCTCACAGTGGCTTCACCATCAGGCAATAGGAGTGCAGCACTCTCTAGGAATAAGCCCTGCACAAGGGCTAAGGGAGAGAGCTTGTAACACTGCAACACCACTGTCTGGGGACTCCTGCAAATGTCATCCTCACTGCTGCTAACCAAGTGTGAAATGCTACCAAGTGACTTAGTTGTTTTCCCTAGCGTGGATGACAACAGGAACAAGAAGTCAAGGTGAAATGGGACACAGTGTATAGGGAGAAGTGAGGAGGTTGTTACATGGGAAATCTTTTCACTATAAAAATGGTGAGTGATGTTGTATTAAATGACGTAAATGAACATGGTTTTGGTGGGCTGGATTAGTTTTCTGCTGGACTAAAGAGCTGAGCTGGCTCATTGTGCAGTATAGTGAGCTCCAAAGCTAAGCCAAGGCATGTGCACAGCCAGAACAGAGGCAGGACGCCCAGGACAGCGTGAGAAGGGGTTCATGACCACCTCTTTTTGACACCAGGGAGTTGTTTGTGCAGCTCAACTTTCTCTATGAAGCCTGTCCATGGAGAAGCAGCAGAGACATCACCTCACTGAAAAGCAGCCTCTTCCAGGTAGAACCTGACAGCTCTCTACCCATAGACCATTTGTACAACAAGGAGATGTAAAACATCTCACTGCTGTCCCTGACAAGATAATTAGGTTTTCTTTTCTTTCTTTTGCCCTTTCTACATACGGATGTTCTCCCCTGTTTATACGCTTAATTGCACAGCAGGGGCAGAGGCAAAAACCTGATACACCCAGTGACCTCCATGACATAGGCTGCATTAGTATGTGTGTGTTCTCTGTAGTGGTTGCTGGTAGCTCACAACCTGCTCCTGTGCCTAGCACACCATGGGACCTGTATCTCTAAGGCTTTCTTAGGATGGTAATATTAAAAGTCCATCACTGAGAAGCTAGAGAAGAACAACATTAGGGGTATAAACCAACATGTCCATTGTGGTCTGGGGTATTACACTGAGTGAGAGTAACTCAGTGCTAGAAGTCTGGATGGGCACAAGCAGTGGCTGTGTTGCAGCAGTCCCCATTTGACAGAGCACTAAATGAAGGTGGCTTTTCAGGGATGCTTATTCCTCCTGGATGTCTCAGTGCAACCTTTGCTTCCTACAGCCTGTTGCTTTTTGAGCTGGGAGGTTTAATTCTTAACCTTATGTCTCTTGAGCTTTCCAGATTACCCTCCCCAGCAGGTGTCTAAGGGAGAGATTTGTATTATAAAAATGGTCACAATCCCTCCAAGCACTAAGCTCAGGTTTTTTATCATCAACAGCACATTCATCCTGCCTTGTTCCCTCCTGCCCTCCATTGTTTTGCTTTATTGTCTCTCGGTGAAAGACTTTTCAACCAAACACTCATATATGCTGATCGGCTTGGACCATTCATGCAAACTGGAATCTGGAAAATTGCAGTGTCCTTTTCTTATTAAAAACAAAGAAAAAGGAAAGACTTCTTTTTCTTTACTTTTTTCCCTTTTGAGATACCAAATGGGATGGGGAAGATGCACTGCAAGGGGCTTTCTACCATCTGGGCTGGAAGATCGGCTCAGCACTGCTCTCTTCACTCTTCCATCACTTGCATTTCTCATCAATTACCATCATGGAGCTGGTCGATATTGAAATTAAAGTGCCAGGGATTGATAGCAGAGTCACTGAAGAATATTCTGTATGAATGACATTTCCTCATTTTCATACAATCATAGAATCAAACTGGTTTGTGTTGGAAAGGACCTTAAAGCTCATCCAGTTCCAACCCCATTAGAGCACCTTCCACTAGACCAGGTTTCTCTAAGCCCCATCCAACCTGGCCTTGAACACTGCCAGGGATGGGGCAGGGAGAAAGAGTTGGGGTTTGGGATAGATAGGGAGGCATGGAGGCTGGGAAGAGATGCATATTAAGATATTTGTCTTATCAGAGAACTTTATAAAATCTCGAAATTTACAACGCCAGGTATCACTACTGTGCTGGTGGGGACATATTTTGCTGCTAACAGAGTATTTCTGTGAGCAGTTTGCAAGCTCTCTAGCTGGGTTTGCTGCTTCTTCTATTGCTTGAAAGCTGCCACAACCAGCCAGAGCAGATAGATAAATCTATGTCAATAGGTTGGGCATTTTGAGTTGAGTTAGTAAACACAGGTATTTAAAGCGCATCTGTGCTTGTGTAGGTTCATTTTTATTGCATAAAGGGTGAAGGCACCAAGCCTGTCTGCAGCAATGGGTTTCATATCTTGCAGTTTGTTGACTCCCTAATTTCTTCCCCAAGGGACGCATAGACCCTGCATAGCAGATGTGAGCTCTGTTGCAACAGGCTTGATCTCTGTAGTTACCACTCATGGATCCATTAGCAAAATAATGGAGGGCCTCCCAGGATTCCCAAACTCCAGACTGGAAACCACCAGACACAGATTTATAGGGACATCATGCTCCTATGACAGTGTCTTCATAGAGAGCTGAAAGGGTGAATTTCTGGGGCAGAGGGCAGCTCTGAATCAGCGAGGTCCTGCCTCTCATGGGCATGTCCCAGTGGGCTTTACAGTGATGATCCCACAGCTTAGCGTGATTTGGACTCTAAAGCTAGAGAAGATATAGTTGATTCCTATATGTCGCCTCCTCCCTCTAAAGGGAACTGAAGTGTAAGTGGAATATTTTCAGGACAGAAGCTGGAATTTCTTTTTCTCTAAACCCATACTAATCTTTACAGAGCAAGACCAAGATGTTCCCATTAAAAAACCATAAACATTTAAGATCCATGTTAAATTAAAAAAATTAGATATAAAATGTGCAAGACTGTCAGAAACAAAGGTACAAAAACATTTATCAGGTTTTTCCAAACAACACAAACGCAACCACAACCAGAACACTGGCCTGATGCAGCCTTGCTTTCCACACCAAGTGCACTGCCAGTACGTAGTTTCTGACTCAGCTGTTCTCAACTCTCCTACAAGGCATTGGCTCCTAACTTTTTGTCTATTTCATTGGGAAGTCACAACTTAAATCCAATGATGTCGATCCTTAGAAACCAAGCAGTAGACCCCGCTGTGCTCAGTGCTGTATGAACCGAGACCTGACCTCCAACCTCAGTTAATCAATTCAATGCCATTTCTCAACTCCCCACCATGTCTTTGCAGACCTGAGTCACCTTGCTGCTCTTAGCAGGGGCACAGAGTGCCTTACACCTATCTTGCTCATACTAAATGGCAGCTCATGACCCAAATATCTGTTATAATATTAGTCCTTTGCCTGCTGCTTATTACCTGGTGCTATTGGCAATGGAAGGAAGGGATTTTGTTGTAAGCACAAGGCTATTTTCATCTTTGGCATCATTATGCTGACCCCACCAGAGCTGGAGCCGCTCGGAACTTGGCCTGGCGTGTGCTGCTTTGAAGCCGAAGGTTTGCCTGGCCTCCCTCCTGCCTGCTCATCCTGTGTCCCCAGTGAGGGCTCCTCCAGCATATGCTACTTCCCAGCAGGATGCTTGCACAATGTAATTATTCCAAGCAGTCTCCTCCAGTGCTTAGTTTTCCATTGTTCTGTATTTTGCTTCCAAGGGTCCACTTCCTCCCTGTTTTGTTTTGTTTTGTTTTCTCTTCTCAAGAAATCGGGTATATACAATGATTCCATCTCATCCCTAGGCTGCATTTGAAGGATATTGTCTATTTTCAGAATCCTCAGCTGTGTTTATGCTCCAGGCACCAAACCTCTCTTTCCTTTTGAAAAGAGGGAGCAAATCCTCCCTTTGCCTCCTGCCCTGCAGAGCCTCTGGCTCAGGGATGCGTTGTTCTAAATAACCATTAACCTCCGCAAAATGTGGTTCACTTTCTATTGCAGTGACAGATCTTTCTCTCCACCTCTTCTGCACTCTTTTCTCTGTTCGTGCTTGTTACAAACACACCTATACACAAGTCCTTGTGAGCGTGCACTGATGTTGGGCAAACAAGTTCACCGTGAGAGGAGAGGTGCTTTGTGGACCACAGAAAATAAGAACATGCTGACTGGGGCCACCAGGCTGCTCCCAGTCAAAGTCCTCATCCCACTAGCATGGGAGAGGATGGAAGTGTATAACCTCACCTGGCAGACCACATGTAGGCAAAAAGCTGTAGGTTGGCTCTTTGTGATTCAAAGGGTGAGATAAATTGTTTAAGGATGTCTGAAACTGTTTTTTCAGGGATGAGGGTCCATGGGAAAGTCCCTGCTACTGGATCATCAGGCACATCCTGCACATGAAGCCAGTTCTGTTACCCAGACGTGGGTAGTTTAGTTGCTGTTCTCCTTCCCTAGGGAAACCTGCACTATCCCTGCCCGTACAGAGCATCAGTGCCCATTGGGTTTAGCTACTCTATTTGTCCATGGACATGGATGGGTTCCAGTGGATCTGAGGGTGCCTTGTCCCCTGACTGACTGGTTGATTGGAGACCTGGGGCATGTGGCTTTCCACAAGACTGCTGTACACACATCAGTACACAGTCAAGAGTGTGAACCCCTTAGGATCACACCAGAGCAAGAAGACCCAGTTCCAACCGGGTGTTTGTTTGAGGTTAAACCAACCCTCAGCCACCTATACTGTGGATTTTGGATCAGTTAACTGGTAGCCTGGGAGGTCATCAGGAGTTAAGTGACCTTCCCCTCTGCTCCTTGGGATACCTGCAGGCTCTGGAGCAAACCCATCCCCTGTGTTCATTTGCTTCCTGCTCCCTGAGGATGGCAGGCAGCCACCACAGTGCTCCTAGCAGATCCTAGCCCTTCACATTAATTCTCCCTCACATCTTGAGAGGCGTATGACAGCAGCAAACCCTCAGAGTGAATCCTAGCCCTATATTAATTCACTTCCAGGTCCAGCTCTCTAATCTGCTGTCATCTGAAAGTGAGACTAATGCCAGGTTTCCATATCCAGCATCCTGCTGTGCCTCCCGCTGTAGTCAGAGTCATGCTGGGAGAGATCAGCTCTGCTTGAGAAGGGTAAACCAAGTGCTTGATTTCAAACAGCATCAAGTCAAGATATATGTGGTGGGGGAAGAGGGAGGGAGTGAAGGAATGAATGGTTGAGAACATACTCCTTTGAAAGGGGTGAGTGGAGAAGAGCACAGATGGGCTTATTTCTGTCTCCAGTCTGTCCATCTTTGCTACCCACACTTCACTGCTCCAGTTGACACAGTTCTCTCTTGCAAGACCAGTTTCCCTGCCCCACTTAAACCTAATTAGGCTTTTTGCACTGCAAAGATTGTCTAATAACCCCAACCGATATGACTGCCCCAGTGCTGAGGAACAAGGATGAGCTGCTTGCTGCAAAGCTTAGTGCACTATCAGCTGCCGAGCCAGTTTCATGCTCAACTGCCCACAATGCTGCAAGGCACAGGACTTGCCAGGGAGGTGTAAGGTCCAGTTCACCATCACAGTAACAGGCAGTGGATGGGTTGGGGTGGGCTTTCCAGCTCTCTGCCCAGTTGACAGCTTCTGTCAAGCAGACCCCCTTCCCCTACATCATGTACTGCCCATCCAGGCAAGGAGGAGGAAGGTAAATGCTGATTTAATTTGGCACTGCAAGAAAAGAATAAAGATACCTCAATTCAGACATCATGTTTCCTTTGGAAGGTTCCCTGAATATTTTACTGGCTGGCAACACTGTGATATTTTTGTGAAGGTCAGTAAAAAATACTTAAGAAAGCCAAGGAAAAACATTCGTAACAAGCAACAGTCACTTCTAAAAAGAGCAGGAAGGAGCTTTCAACAGATCCGAAGTGATTTGTACTAATGCCTGCTTTGGGCTGTTTTTTCCCCCATGTGTTTTATTTATTGTGTATCTGAGATACCTTCAGAAACCTAATTTCCTGAGATTTTTTTCCCTGCACTTTTGGAGAATCAAGCTCTTGAAGGGGATTGGGAAATCTCAGAATAATATCCTCCAAATCCTCTTGTCATTTCTGACAGTGCTGGCTGCAGACAACCAGCACAGCCTCCTTCAAAGGTGAAGCACTGAGTCAGGAACAGGACTTGTGCTCCCAAAGGATCTGTCAAAGAAAGACTGAAGATCTCTGAGAGAGGACCTGGACCGACTCCCTCCCTTTGCTGTGGTTTGGCAATTCCCACCATGACCAAATGGGAATGTTGTGTATGAGCTTCAGTGTGAGGTCCGAGGGCTCGGTGCAAGCTGTTGGAGGAAGGATGGTGCACAAGGTTCAGCAGGGAGAAGGTATGATGTTAAGTCTCCAGTTCCTCATGGATGTGGTCATGGCATGTAACATGCTTTACATTCATCCATCTTTCCGGGGAAAAAGGGAACCTGAAGGATAGAGGCAATAAAAAAACAGTAGGGAGATAATACCTTACATCTCCAGAGTCATCATAGAGGACTTCAATGGAGGAATTGAACCCCATGGTAGGGCGGTTGGAACAAGATGATCTTTAAGGTCCCTTCCAACCTAAACCAGTCTATGATTCCATAATTCTATGTTTCCTTGCCTGTGACTTCAATTCCTGAAGTGTTCAGGACTTGAGTGTGCCAGCACCCACACTGAACATCCCCTTACTGCTGGAGAGAACCTCCTGCAATCCTCCATGAGCACAGTCTGCAGTGACGAAACCGCCTGTCCCTGCTTGATGTTTATGACAGCATGGCTCTCTCCACTGGCTGCTGCCTTATGCTGTGCCACTTCATTTGCCCTGATGTTCCTTTTACTAAATGGTAAGAGATCAGTACTTACCAAGTGCTGGCCCAGAATTTATTTGACTTTAATTTCCCTCTATGACCCTGTCTGCTAATCTCTATTGCACAGATAAAGAGAGGTAACCCAGGCACCATTACCCGTGATGTGGAGAATTTTCTGCAATTCAATTATAATCTCTTTTTTTTTCCCCTTGAGCAATAAAATCTCTCTGTCTCTCTCTCTTTCTCTTCCTTTAAACTTGTTCTCATAATTCTCCTTCTCCTGCTCTCAAGATGAGGTTAGCTACTTCTGTGATGTCTTCTTGGCTGGCATGTTTGTGGAAGTCAAAGCAGTTAGCATGGGAGCAGAAGGTTCAGCAACGTGCACGTGTTGTTTAATGCATTGCTGGGAAGTGTGCAGGTGAGACACATGAAGTGAATGGAATCGATTAGCACATGGAAAGGACTCTCAGTTCTGCACAGACATCTCTTTCTGGGTTATTTTCAACCTTTCTTTCTCTAGAAATGCCAGCATGATGAGCAAAGTTGCTGCTGAATTGATGGTTTAATTTGACTTCTTTTTTGTGTTGCCTTTAGAGGCATTTTGAGGAAGGCATCCATTTGCAACCATGCTGCCCCTTCAAAAGGCTGCACTCATTTGTCTGCAGCTTCTTTGGAAGGCAATTCTCAATGCATTTTTCTTGAGCATCACTTACTTACCCTTGCAAGGAGGTCTTTCATGTATGCTTGTAACCTTTAGGACAGCAATGCTCTCAATGCATCACTGATACATGTGTTGTCTTTCTCATGTGGCGATTATTTGCAAGGGTGAAACAATTTTGATTTCAGAGTTTGGGCCCCAGGAAAAGGTATTTCTCTATTTATTATTTTTTGGGGCTTAATTACAAAGTTTCAATTATTTTGTTTCATTTTCTAGTTTAATTTAAAATTTAAACCATAAAGGACAGAAGATGAACAGCAACAATAAAAGTATATCTCTGAGTAATGGTGAAGCTGGCCTTAAAAAGGACTGAATTTATACATATTATATACTAACTGATTTGTGGATTTTATTAATAAGAATAGTCATTGTTAAAACAGATCATCAGTACTGGAGATACTAACTAGACCTCCACAGAATAATCTTCTTATGTCTGTTTTATTTATAATGAAAAGATGCCCTGCTCATTAGCAAATATCTATTGCACCCAACCTTAATAAGGCAATTAATGACTGACTGGAGGTGGGGTGAAACCCGTATCCCCAGGTTCAAGCTAAGTCTCTCAGAAGTCCATCTGAATGGCTGCTGTATGTCTCAGTTGCACATTATAGGTCTGGGTCAAAGACGAGTATCTATGTGACTCCAGACTTGTGGAAATAGTCTGGATCCAAAAGGTCTTGTTGCATATGTAGGAAGACAGATGGTGGTTGAGCTTCCCTTCTTCTGGTAAGATGAAATGATTTATCCCTAAGCTAACTCTAACAAAAACCCCTCTGAGGGCAGTCTGAAACACAGGCACCCTGTGAGTGACCATTTACACAGACTAGGCTGTTTGTATTTTCCCATGGGTATGCCTAGTAATAAAATGCATGTGTATTTCTGCAGTTGTCCTACAAGTCTGCTTTTTAAAGCAGCAGCTTTCTACCATAGGCAGCACAAAACACCCATCTACTGATCCCTATCCTGAGGCATTTCATCCGATTTCATTGTAGGGTTAACTTCTTTGCTATAATATTGGCCTATAGCATTTATTTCTTCAGTGCTACTGTGAGATTTTTCTAAGCACAAGCAGCAAAACAATGACTTGCTGTGCATTCTCAGGGTATTTTAATGATCCTATCTCCATATCTGTTACAATTTACAATAGAGCAGAGCTCTGACTGGCATATGGTTGTCAGCCAAGAGAAAACCGTGCGACTAGGAAGCAGATCAATGTTGACATTGTGGAGGCACTTCTGGAAAGAATTAATCGAGTCTGATCTTTGCACACCCTCTCAATATGGATTTTCATTAGGCGTGGTGCTGTTTCCACACAGAGAGTGTCCAAGGTGCTCTCCTCAAGGTCAACCCATTGAAGTTGATGAACGCTATATAGATTGCCGGCTTCTTTGGGCATAGACCTTGTTTGTCTCAGTGCTGCAGTAGCATCTTCTGGTGAAGCTAGGACACCTGGGCAGGGCACTGGCACTTAAGTTAGGTGTGGAAGTTTTAAAAATCCTTTGAATGCATGGGAAGTGGCTGTGTGGAGGGAGAACAGTTGGGGTTTGAACTTGTGAATAAATCATAGAACCATAGAATAGTTAAGGTTGGAAAGGACCATAAGATCATCCAGTTCCAACCCTCTGCCATGGACAGGGACGCCTCAAACTAGACCATGTCGCCCAAGGCTCTGTCCAGCCTGGCCTTGAACACTGCCAGGGATGGAGCATTCGCCACTTCTTTGAGCACCCTATACCAGCTCCTCACCACCCTCACAGGGAAGAACGTCTTCCTTATATCTAACCTGAACTTCCCCTGTTAAAGCTTAAAGCCATCCCTCCTCGTCCTATCGCTACAGTCTCCTAGGAACAATGAATTCCTCTTTCAATCAGGGGATGAAGGGAACCATCAGGTTCAACCATTTCAGGTCCACCAGGTAGACTTGAACTCCAGTAGATGACCTGAGCTAAGATCAAGGTTGCCCTCATCTCATCATTTGGCTAACTCAGGCTAGCCACACTGTACCATGACTTGCCAACATTTATTTTGGCTGGTAGCACAGATACATGCAAAGGCAGCATGTCTACAGCTCCATTGCTCCTAAAGGTAAAATCAAGCCCTTCATTAGTGTTTGTTATTAGTAGCTGTTAGTTGTAATCGGGCTTAATGATATGTCCACAGTGAAGCACAGAACAGTCATATTTCTTAGGCAGAACTTAAACCACCCTAATAGGAGAAGGCACAACGTATTGTGTTTTACATATGTTGTATTTCAAGACAACACCAGAATAGGCATCATGGGTTTGGGATCTAAGAGGTAATCTTATTAATTAACAAAACTAAAGCTATCTAGTAAACAGATTCTGAATTTGTGATAAATAATTAGTCACCACAACATTTTCTTAATGGGCTATTAAGTGACTTGGGGTGGAAATCTCAGCAGCTGACATGTGAGTATCTAAACCAAAACCCTCTCTTTTCCAAATAAATAATGGTCTAATTAATATTGAAAAGAACAGCCTGCTTTCACTATTTCTTGTGTCTTTAAGAACAGAAGAGGCTTATAAAATAGAATCCTATCCAGCATGTGCTGATTGCTGCCAGCAACCAGTTCTTCAAGAACTGTCATTGAGAGTCATTAATTATCTGCAGGTCCCATTTGCTCTGAATCAGTGGCAAACTTTGTGAGATTTGGGATGGTTTTAATTAATGCATGAATATGAGATGTAATATGCTTCTTGTTTGAAAAACGATTGTCCTGGCACAACCCTGGAATTAAAGGATTGTGGGGAAAAAATGAAAGCAAATGGGATGCTGAACCCACGTAGGGAGGAACATGGGAGTAGTGTGGGCTCACACCATTCTCCTCTGCTCCTACAGCCTGAATCTCATGCTTGGGAAAGCTGCTGGGACTGCACACACAGTTTCACCACAGAGAGGCCTGCTGAGGAGACCATGCAGTTGGACAAGGACAACTTCTCTGTTAGATGAGTTGTTACCAAGATGAAGTGCACATTTTTGTAAACTAAAGAGATGAGTAGCTTCCATTTCAAATCTATTAAAGATGCTTAGAGTTTTTTTCCTTTGTTGTTTCAACACAAGCTGCTTCTTTTCCCTTTTCCCTTTTCCCTTTTCCCTTTTTTCTTTCCTTTTCCCTTTTCCATTTTCCCTTTTCCTTTTCTTTCTTTACTTCATGCTTCACTGACGTAATTAAAACTCAACTGCATTGGACCAGTGAGCAGGACAACCAGAAAATCAAAGTAACATGGACCAGGCTACTTCCACTGTACAGGCTGAATAAACTGTCCAAGGCCACATGCCTACTAAGAGATCTCTCAGTGGTGATTTTATATTCCAAGCTCTGTCCTAATACTGCTACCTGGCCTCCAGATGGGAGATATCTTATTTCTGGCCAGCTCAAGCAGACATAAAGGAATTTGGGTCTTCCATGTCACTGGTTTTAACGGGTGGGGTTTCTTATCTCTCTCAAACAAGGCATATACTGCTGTTCCAAGCAGAATTTGCTCTGTATTTAATAGGCACAAGCTGCACAGTGGAACAGACAGCAAGCACTGAGCAGTGCTTAGCATTTAGAGAGACAGATCAGGAGGGTGTTGAGTCCATTAGAGCTGTGCTTTTACACTGGCACAGCTATGCTGTCAGGGAAGCAGGCTTTTAATTCACATAGTTCCTTTGCCTTCATGGTGATGAAAAAATAACATGTTTGGGTGTTTGCCTTTGATTTCACAAGGACCACACTTTCACTCATAATTTCACTCCAAAGAGTAATATTATTCTGCTCCAGTAGGATGCTGGCTCCTATTTAACTTTCAGACCTTGTCTTAAGCTGCCACATTCTCATGAATATACTGGCGCCATCTGAATGCTCACAAATAAGGGATAACATGACTATGCATAGCAGATGAGTCAAAAACCCAGAGCTTTTGCTTATGGTATTTTTTTGTTATTATATTTGCACCCTGCCAGCTGTTGATCTTTCTAATGTGCCGCTTAGCAGCCAGGCTTTGTTCCCTCTTGCTTAATGAACAATTTGAGAAATCACAGGCCAGGGGCTGGCTTTAAAGCTAGTAGTGATGGTCCATAAAGAAGAAATCCCCTGGACCACTAAAGCTGGAGACCTAGCAGTGCTGTCATCAAAGACGATGGAGAGAAAAAAGTGATAGAACAGTTCTTGTTTCACCCTTGATATACCTCTTGGACACATGTTGAAGTTAAATCTTAAGAGTTATTGCACATGCTGTGGGACTGACAAGGATTTGTGGTCTGATAAAACAGACCACTCTTCCCCCAGAAAACCTTGTATCTCATTAGAGGTCAGCTAATGGTGAGCATATGGCAGAACACAGGCACATGGAGGCGCTTTCCACACCCTTCTGTAGATGGTCCTCAACTACAGTGTTTGGTGAACATGGCTTCAAGTCCAGGAAAGGTGTGATAGGTTTGGGAACCACCTTACTAATATCTTGGAGAATGGGCAGTGTGAGCTGCCCTCACTCCTGCATGTAAATGTGCCCATGAGGGGGGTTATGGATAGTCAACGTGAGTCGGTACCATTGCCTGCAGGGAGTGCTCACTGAGGAGGGATGGCTGGGTATGTGCTGGATGGTGTCTTTCCCTCTGGTAGGCAGCTACAGCTTTGCAGCAGCCGGCAGCTTGCTGCCAGCAGACTGCCTCATTCTCATTCAAGAGCTGAAGCCGAGGTTGCTGCCAGCTCACTCCTATTGCAGGGGCTTCAGGAAGAGATGCTGTTTCCCCTGAAGCCCTTTCTCAAACACGTTAGCCCTCTGCTTTGTGGAGCCAGCTTGCTCCATCCTCTGCCTCCTGCTTCTTTTGTTGGCTTTGGGATTTCTCGTGGACCCTCTGCTCCCCCTTCCAAGCACCTCTTGGTTATTAAAATGCAGCTCAGGATAGTTCACTTTGCCTGGTACATTATCATTCCTCGTTAGAGACCCCTCCAGGGCCTGTGATATGCCTGCACCGACTTTATAATTACAAAGTCAATTTCTAAACAGACATTTGCAAATAAGTCAATTTAAATACCGAGATTTGCAAACAATAATTAAGCAGTAGCTTCTTTTTTAATATCTATATATATAATTAATGCCCATGGGCTTTCCATTTTACCTTGCGACTCCGTAGCTTCCAATTGTTTGTTGAGCTAAACCATTCTCAGAAAGCAAATCAAATCACTGATGGGTTTTAAAGCTGTTTTAAGAGAACGCCCTGCCTCCCCCTACTTCATTCCACCCCAGCTCCATGAGCCATTTCTTAGGCAGTCCCCAGTCCATCCAGCAACTATAGGGAGCATCTGAGCAGGGTTTTTTTCCCCTTCAGCATAAGGATGGTGACTTGATCTGCCAAAATCTATTCAACACCACAACAGACTGGGGAAGACTGTGTTAAAGAAGCTGAGTGATAAAAGTAGTCAGCAAGAACAAGGGAAAATGCATTCTGGAGGAGGAGCTGAACATAGTCTATCTGAGGTTTCCTCCAAGGACATGCAGTGAGAAGGCTCATGCTGGGAGCAGAATGTTAAGAGAGGAGTAAATGGGCCTGGAATGGGTCCAAGTGAAGGACGAATCTCTCCTTTCCTTTGAGACAGATCTTCACATTATTCCATGTTGCCATGCTATGGGACCATGGGAAGATGAGGCATGGATAGCTGCACCTGGACATAGATGGGTGAAACAGAGGGTAGCATTTTTTGTTAGGAGGCTCCCAGATTTCCATCATGATGCTCTCCATAGTGGCTGCAGCACTGTCCCTTAGTAAGCCTTGTCCCCAAGACTATTCCCATTTCTCTAGAGAAAACTTACCCATTCTTCTCACTCCCTCTTTTCTGTAAATCTCCTCTGTGCTTCAATGTGTTTTTTAATCTATCTAATGCCCTCGATAAGATCTCAACTTCTCTCTGGCCCTCATTGATTTCTAGTTTTCCTTTTAGCATGATGCTGTTGCATCTGTGGGCAGAGCTTCCCTCAGCATACCAAGACCAATGACTAGAGGCATTATTGCAGTCACAAGCAACTAGAAATTTTACAGCCCAGCCCATACAGGTCCCTCTTCTAAGCCTCTATCCTTTCATACCACTTGACCTAGGTTGCCTTCAGCTTTGTTTTGCCGCAGATTGCTTTTCACAGCCTGCCTTTCCTGCCTTTCTTCCAGTCCTCACATCAGGAGTTATTTTGCCTGGTCTTTTCTCCATCCCACTTGATCCTGTGCTGATGATTTCCTGCCCTGTGCTCTCAGAGTTGTTACTCAACAGGTAATAAGTGTGTGGTCAGAGTACCATGCTTCCCCAGGGGGGTTTTGGAGAGGAATAGATCTCCACATGGCCCTGCCTAGGAAACAGTAAGAAAAGGCTTAGAAAGAGTGCAAACGCTTTGCATGTGTGTCATGGTGCATTAAAGATGGATTGCACTTGTGCTCGGTGATTTCAAAGGGCTTACTCATTATTTTTGTGTTGGTTCCACATTTTTGAGCGTGTTCATATCTTAGCTCATCAGAGTTTAGCCAGCTGGGGCCAAAAATATCCCTGGCATAATGAATTCGTTCATCCGAGCCCAAAACCTTCATTTCCCAATTCAAATACATATTCACCATCAGCGTATTTGAAGGGAACGTGGTCCTCGGTATCATCTTGGGTGACATTGCTGAATTCAGGCTTCCTTGCACCCTGGCACTCTGCATCCAATCGCTATAAATATGAGCAACAATTATACATCCTTTCTTTTCCCTTTTTATGGGTGTGCAAGGACAATAACTTAAAGCACTTGCTGCTATTCAGCACAAAAACAAATAACAGAACAACTCCGGCTGTGATGCATTTCAACAGCATAACTTAGACATGCCACTGTTATATTAAGTTATAAATATCTATCACTTGACAATGCCAGGGAAAGGGAGTATTAAGAGAAAAGGAAAAAAAAGCCCAAACCCTGACTTGTGGTTGCTATAGCAATTAACAATGGGCGTCCTTCTTCAGGAGCCAGAGATGCTGATGCAGCTAAAACAAATGTTTGTGTATGGCCATGGTGGGGACGGTGACGAATTAGGGAGTACTGGCCTTGAGCCTTGGTGTAATTCAATTCTAAATAAATCATAAATCTAAGTGTAGACTGGCAAGCTGGAGGGAATATCAATGCCTTCACCAGGAGGGCAAAAGCAGGGTAGTTTTAGTTTTGGTTAGGGGCAGAGGTGAGGAGAGAGTAATAGTGGGATGGGTGTGCAAATCCAGATGGAGAGGGTTGTGATGTGGATTTTTTGGCAAAGGACACACCTAGCCTGCAATCACAACTTCTAACTGATCCCTTACGGGATTCCTTTCTCTAGGAGTCCTTGTATCCTCTAAGCACCATGGACCTCTTTGTTTCAGGGCTGATTATAAGCCTTAAAGCTAAAGGAAGGAGAAGACGTGTTAAGGGAGTTCATAGCTTCCTTTCCATCATGGGATGTGGCCTGTGTAATCCATCACTTTCCACCTTACGCCAGTCTGTGCTGTTACCAGGGGGTTTGTGAGTCCCCTGGGTCCAGGCTCTTCTGAAATCACGCCAAGATCCCCTTGGGATCTCTTGCTGTCACACAATGCAGGGCAGGACTGCTCACTTCGTGATTATTGTTGGGCTAAAGAAAAACCTCTGCCCTGTGGAAAATAAACCAAACAAGACTAACAACGGTCCTGTGTCTTCAATCCTGACCTGTGGATTCAGCCTTGATATGGAGTGGAAAATAAAAATGAAGACAGCTCAGTCAACAGCGTATCTCAGAAATTAATGAGCCCCTTTGCCTCCAACACCTGATAATTACATCTTTCAATTAAATGAACTCTCTCCCTGTCCAAGTTCTTATAAATTAACTTCAAGTGATACATCTTCGTGGACTGCCAAGGCTTCCTTATGCCAAAATCTGTGCAAGCTTCCAGGCCCTTGCAATGATGGAGAATTAAAGGCTCAGATGAAACTAAAGGAATTAGTCCAGCTGAACTCCTAGTTTACTGCCACAAGCAGAGTCCATGGCCCTCGTTCAGTACCTCGTCTCCCTGTGAAATGAAGGAGAACAAAAGACCTTAGAAGATCCCAGGCAGTCAGATGCCAGCGTGGGAATGTCATGTACAGAGATGTTTAAGTCCCACCCTTCGCTTGGGCTTCTCACTTCAAAGTTTGGGACATCTTTGACTCAAGTCGCAGCTTTCCTGTGTCTGCTTAGAGATGAGAACCTTCAGCAAGGTAGTGGAATGGAGGACTCTGCTTACTGGGGGGGATTTGTGCCATTATAGACAAATGGTTGTAGCAAAAGGCACTTGCCAGGGAGGAGAGACTCCTGTCACTGTGCTGAGGCTCACTTCCATATTTTGCAATTACAGTTTGGGTACAGAGGTGCACTGAGTTATGTGCTCAATTTCTTGATGAGATCACGTGTGCTCAGAGGTAGGGAAGATGGATGAGTTTCCGTCTCCTCCTCCACTCAGACGTGTCTTATGGTATTTCTAAGCCTCCCAGTACTACCTTGTTTCATTGCCTTCAGCCTGGAGAAAATCCATGCATAAAATGAGGGCTCCTAGTCTAATTCAGTTTGCTACAGACACAAAGAAGACATGCTGAGTGTAGGGAGAGGGGCTGCAGATAAGAGATCCCACCCTGGCAGGTTGAACATTACAAACCCAGACAACTGCTCCATTCTCTTTCTGTTCTGCCCTTCCCTTAAGTAACCGAGTGCAACCAGTGCAGCCTAAAGCTGGGTTTTTATAAGCTTGCAATAAATCCAACCAGCTTTTCTAATGCACAGCAGGCAGCTGATGCAATCACATCACTCAGCCCCAACTCACTGGCCAATGGCTAGGAACATAGAGGATGTATTCCCTCACAAACCCACGCAGGCTTGTATTCCCCCTTGCGCAGAAGCACGCCATTTCAGTTAAGGCAATTAGCAGTGACCAAGGGCAACTGCAAAGCTCCAATTAAACCAGCACAAAAGCTAACATGATCTGCAGTGTCATGGAGCAGGTTGGAACAAGTATCCCCGACAGCAGCTATCTGCCAGATTAAAGGGTTTATAGACTCTCTGTTGTACCCTTCCAGACCTACAATCTCTTCTCTTTCAATAAGCCCAAATGCTAATCTCCAGTCTTTGTATCTTCTCATTAATTTACCCCATGTTAGGGGCCTCAGGGGAAGATCCTAGCTTTTCTCCTATCTTTCTGTCCTATTTAAGCTGTAGCCTGCAGCCACAAAGCCACAGTGCCACTGTGCCCTATTCCCCTGCATTTCCTTAAGGATAGCCTGAGAGTGTGATTTAGGCTTCGGTGACCTTTTCTTAGCTGTGATTGGTACTAGACACTGCGTTTGCTGTTTGCACTGGCAGGCTGCGACAGAAAGGAATGGGAACAGACTGCAGAAAAGCAGCCAGGAAGGAAACTGGTCCTTTGCTCAAGCACAGAGGTCTCCTGCAGGAGTGATTTGAGATGGCTCCTGCTTTGGGGAAGTGTGTGTGGAAGGGGCTGCCTCAAGCCCTCCAGCAGAGATCCATGGCTATTTGGGGGAGAAGAGATTGCTCTTTGTGAAATGTGCTCTGGATTTCTACACCTGTGAAGAGCGAGAAGTTCCTTTGCCCAGAGACATGCCTGAGCCTGGGATTGCTTTCAGATGGTGGTTGAGATTCTGCTAGAAAATACACGACACAGTGGTGTACATGTTGAGCTAGACCATTTAGTGTTGAGAGACATACTGGAGGTAGGTTCCAGCAATGGCGTCTGAGCTCTGACTTCGACTAATATCCTATTCTATTGTCTCAGACCACCTAGATACAAGCAAGGCACTCCCAGCTCCTTCTCAGTATCTTGATCCATGTGTTTGGACTCCATCCCATCCATACTTTGTATCTGGCAGCTCTGAAACATTCCAGACAAGCTGTTGCTTGCAGCCTAAAACCCATTTGTATTGGGATTAGTCATTAACAAGACATTGCATCAAAGCAAGGGCAGAGACTGGCACAGATTTCCTCTTTCAGGCAGAGATTGGAGTGACTCTGTGGAAGGAGGGACAGATAATGACAAGGAACCTATCTGAGGATGGGCAAAGACTGTTTTGGGGACATGACTGCACCTGGGTGTCACAGCCAGTGGTTCACATCTGGCAGAGACTAGTAATGAGTTACAGTGATTTGCCTGTGGCAGCGGTTCAGTGGCCTGAGCTAAATGGTCAGCTCAGATCCTGATGCAGTCTCACTTTGGTTCCTACTGGTCCCCTACTGCTATAGCAAAAGCCACTAGGTACATTTAGGTCTAACTGGTGTCCTGTTAGCAGTTAAGGCTGAAAAGCCTCTTGTTAAATAGGCACAAGCAGTGAAATCTTTTGCTTAAAGGTGGGTGCTCCAATTCAGGGTTGACAGGCAGTTGGGGTAAGGTTTTGTTACCTGCTTGGGGGATGTGTAGGAATTTCAAGGTTAGAGCCCAGAAACCTTCCACATATTCTCTTAAAAAGAACGTCCTTCGTTTTGGGTATGGTTGCAAAGGGAGAAAATCAGAGGATGTATTTAATACAGAGAAACATCTTCAGTATGTCCTTCTGTAGCTCTTGCACCTTTTAGCAGTGCTTAGTTTTCCCTTACTGTTTGAGGTTTTCTTGTGTGTTAGCGCTGAGGATAAAACCCATGAAATCCCTTTCTTAATGTTTTTACTTTGTCCCAAGTAACGCAGACAAAGCGTCTGTCATGAGCTCCTGGAATGGAAATTAATTTTAAAAGGTTCATCATTTATCATTTTTATAGTAAAAAAAAAAAAAGAAAAGAAGAGTAACTACTGAGATTAGAGCTGTTGTGGCAGCAACTTCCTGCTCAAGAGTTAGCAGAAGTTACTCGCAAAAGGGTAATGATATCAAAGTACTCAAAGAAATTCCAGGCAAAAACCCTAAGGCCCTGCTGCAAGCAAACTGCACAGGAGCTTTTACTTGTGGTGTGGGACTTGCCTCTCACAGTTTGAATCACCCAAAAGTCAGGCACTGACAGTAAGGCAGGGGATTGGAACTAGGTAGTCTTAAGGTCCTTTCCAAACCTAACCATTCTATGGTTCTATGATTCTGTGATGGCTATCTGATCTCTTTTTGTAGTCAACTGAGAGAGACAGTTATGTCTAGAGGGCAACTCTCTGTATCAACACGTGGTGTTTGAAATAGATGGAATGGGTAGTTCCCCTCATGAGAGCTGGAAGGATTGTTCCTACAGAAATGCTTTGATTTACAACAGCATCAGTAATGGCAGTACTAATACTGTTTGTAAATGCAGCTAGTCCTGATTGAAATGGGGACCAATGCAAGAGCAATGTGGGTCCAACCTAACAAGCGTGTCAAAGCCACAACAGCTGCTCCAGCGAGGCATAGTTTGAACAACGTAACCATGAGCTGGGAAGAGCAAACACCCACCAACATATGTGCACTGTCTGCAGGGATCAGGAGCAGCCCACGGGTCACTTTGTTCTGCAACAAGTGGCCACTGGCAGAGACAATGCTGTGAGTTGGGGCCGGTTTATCCCTGGCTGAGCCAGGAGCCTCATTTCACATGTCTGATCTAGATATTGCCACTCCAGAGGAGCTCATTAAATTGGGCATAACACATCTTCTTCTTCCTTTACTTACTTGCTTACTTTTTTCCCCCTGTGTGGAATGAGTTAAAGGCCCCTCATTTCTCATCCATTCTTTCTATTAGAATCTTATCTCATTCCAGTCCTCCCCCTCCTCTCACACACTCCTCCTTTCCTCACACACATCTACTTGCTCCCTCCAGGAAGCCAGCTAATTATTTCCTGAATGCCCCCAGTGTTATTTTGCCTTGAGAACCTCTCCTGCTGGGTCTTCTCACGCGCTTATGATTCTCTGTGTGACAAAAGGTTTCTCAGTTTAGCTTTGAATGGGTATTTCTTTAATTTCTACATTTAGTCCTTTTGCCTCATCATCTGCACTTGGGCTGAGAATAGAAACTTCACTTGACATTATCTAAACCATTATCAATTAAATCCCTTCTTAACTGCCCTTTTTTTTCCCCTAAGCTGTTTAAGTTTGGGGGTTTCTTCCTCTGCTTCTTCATTCCTGCATACCTTTCATTTGTAGATAAAGCCCTTTGCCCTTCTGAATTAACTTTCTAAATACAACACTCTTTTGGGGTTTTATTTTTTATTTCTTACTTCTATTTTTTTTTTTTAAATACCACTGCATCGATCAGACAAGAACACAGGATTCCAGCTTATTCCACTCCTGAACTTTGAACTCGTGCAGACATCAGTATATTTGCTGTGTGTAATAGAGGTTCTCCAGTTGGGCATGGCAATTGTGTTGGCACTGAGTCAGCAGGAGAGTAGCATCGGTCAACAGATGGGTCCCATGGCTTGAAGTGACCTACAGGCACACATAGAGTGTTAAGTCTGCACAGAGGCAAACCAACCCTGCAGAGCTGTGCTCCTCTGTACAAAGAAATCAAGGCAGGCACCTGTCCATGGCCACTGTGTTGGAGCAGTTTTGAACCCAGACTGGTGAATGATGACTCAGGAGTATACCCAAATATTTTCAGATGGTGTTTCACATATTCCCTGTGACACAGTAACTGCATTTAGAGGTTATATGAAGATGACAAAGAAAAGCAAAGGTATCTTTAGTGTGCTTTCACTCACTACTCAGCAGCCTGCACCTCCACTGCACTAACATCAAGATTACTCCTCTCTACACCTAGCACTGAGGGACGTAATCCTCTGAGTAAGACTTGAATATGATCCACCACAGCGGACTGTAGTGGGGAAGGATTTGCCTGGTCATCAAGCATGGGCCAGCCAGTCATGGAGGCTATAGCTCCAACATAACACATCCCAGCTTACAGTGAAAGAATCCAGCTCATAGGGCAGAGCTGGTGTAGGTGGAAGAATGCCAGAGGTAATGCAGAGTGAGTGATTAAGATCATAAATGCCTCTAGCAAGGTGTCTCTAAGGGGAAAATGTTGGGGGTGAAACAGTGACAAAAATACATGGAAACTGAGATCTATTAATTGTTATGGAACAATCTGTCTCTTTGACCTTCTTAGGATATTTTTCCCCCCACTGGAAGAGAACTCATGCAGAATTATAGTCCTATGAGTAAAAGACATCCAGGTCACATTGTTTTGACCCACACATGCTGGTCACAACTGGAAGCATGCCAAGCTAAAAGCAGAAGCTACTGAGATTTAACCTAATCATAATAATTCTGCAACAGTTCATAACCAAACTCAGAGGGGTTAGAAAGTACCAGGAGTTTATGACGTGGAACTTCTTTAAACATGAACCACCCCCAGATTTGTAGAACCAAAGGACTGGAGAAAACACAGGTGAGCAGCTACATTCCAAACCTGCAGCTCTCTGGAAGTTTGTCTTTTGGAGATGGCACAAGAAGGAACATTAATTGGTTGCTGTTTCACCTCTTTTCTTTGTTGTATCAGCTGTTAATTCAAGGCCTGTGGCCATGTCATAACCACTTTTATCGAGCTGCTTCAAACCCAAGTCCCAGTGAACCTTTTTGTCATTCAAGCAATGAAGGAGGCTGCCTCCCAGCTCTGCAAAGGCTGTTCAATGTAGCCTCAGAGCACCCTGAAATCTATCAGCGCTAATTAGGGCCTCCTTAAAGGCTCCCAGGCTGCCTTTACTGGTTTGAAATGCAGAGTGGCATGTGAAAGCCCTTATGCTTGGCTCCTGACAGGAGCAAAAACAAACAACAGGCCCTGCTGTGACCTCCATTTACGAGACTCATTTAGTGCACTGAAGGCATCAACTTCTTGGAAATCAAAAGGGCAAATTAGTTTTGAACCCCGGCTGGTTAAGATGGACTTCTCACTGGGACAGTGCTCCTGCCTGCCTGGCTAAATGTTCCCTTAATCTTGGTGTCTGTGGAGTTTCTTCAGGGAGGTTGGATAGATGGAGTTTGCTGCCTGGAAGAGACCTGGGAACAGGGAGGTAGCACACTGCAGCAGTTCTCCAGTTGCCCTTGGTCCCTGTTACCAGGTGGGTACCAGCTGACAGGTAACTAAACCACACAGCAGTATTTTTAACTGGTACGAACAGTGTAAGTAAAGGCATAATCCTGTGCTCTGACTGAATAGTGCACTATTGCAATGCCTTTTTCACCACAACATGAGAGCTCTGTCCAGCGATGCTTTAAGTGGTGTGTTCCATGCCTCTTCCTGTGATGCATGCTCATGTCCATAAACCCAGCTTTATTGCTGTCCTTAGGGGAAGAAGGGTTCTCTAATTCGTCCCTCTTCTCAGCTCCAGAGGAGCCCAAGACCATCTGTCTATTTTCAGTCAAGTCTACCCATATTCCCTGCCCAGTAGGCATGGAGCCACCAGAGGATCCTTTCCTCCCAAAGTTCAGCCCAGCCATAATTGCTCCCCATGTAAGCCAGCTATTGGAAAATGTGGGTGGAGAATTGGGAGCCTTAGCAAACAAAACTGACAGCATCTTGCCCAGGAATAATAATATGTTTAAATTGTCACCAGTGGGATCTTTTAGTCCTTATGGCAGAAATACCAGTGAAATGCTTCCTCTTCCCCATCTGCCCCACTGCCATCCGCTCTTTTCTCTGCATTTCTCTCTTAATCTTCCTGAGACTCAAGTGTCTATCTCATTAGGAGATATTTATATTTTCCATTCCACTGGCATATGGTTCTGTGAGCCTTCTCAAGTCTTTCAAGGGGAATCTGAGTTTACCGAATGCTTCCTCTTGCTGCTTTGTGTCCGAGTTCCAGCACTGGAGGCTATGAGGTACTGCCTGTCACTGGGACCTCTCTCCTGGGGACCCACAATTTACTCAGGCAGTTCCAATGGGGAGAGGCAGTGAAGACATTAAGACATTTAGAGTAGCTCATCTTTCCTCTTGCTTACCAGCAAGCTGGTGGCTGGTCAACCCCATATCTGCTTGAGCAATACATTTACCACTAGTAAATGTAGAGAAATGCATTTACCACTAGTAAAGGTAGTCAAATACAACCATACCTGACCTGGAAGGGAATATGGGAAGGACGTGTGTCAAGAGAAATTGTAAGATGAAAGATAAGCAGAGAGGAAAGGTTTTCCTCGTTGATACCTCAGTGTGAATATTTTAAGCTATTACTTGTCTGTAATTCCTACAACATTCATAAAACAGAACAGCACTGCTACATCCAGAGATGCTCCAGGTCTGTGCAGCAATGTCACTCTCAGTTTGTGACTGAAAGGTGAGGAAACCTCACCCAGACTGTGCAGTAAATGCCTGTAATGCACCAAATCTTTTAGAAAACCAGACTTCTCAGTTTCCAGAATAGTCAAGCAGCTCTTATATTGCCTGGCCAAAGGGACTGCAAGCAGTGAGAATCCTGAGCATTCTCTGTCTTCCCAGGGTTTAATACGGATGGTGGCAGTGATGCCATGTAGTCACGGTCACAGCTAGGACTACCTGTACCAGGAATCAGACTGAGTCTCCCCTCTCAGGAGCACTCTGAAGTCATGTTTTTCAGCAGTTGGCAGAAGCACCCTGGAAGGCGGTGATGTTGTTACTAAGGTTGTACACAGGACAGAAAGACCTCAGGTTTTGGAGAAGACTATTGCCACTGAGAATCACAGCAAGGAAGCTGATGAGATGAATTGATTTCATATCTGTGAACAACATCTCTGTAAATATTGCCAGATGCTTCCTATAAACCCTGCTGACATGGCAGCAAGGTTAGGGGATCCAGCTCCCCCCATTGCTTCTGTTCCCAGCCTAAGCCCAGAGGCCAAACTAAACCTTGGGACCCCCCCATGCTCTTCCAGCCCCCATCTCGGTGCACAGACAGGATCATTGTTGTTGCACACATGTGGTAGCACCACCAGCAAGCTCTGTTGTGCACACATGATGAATTATAACACAGACCCCAAAGTGCCTCTCACAAGCTGTCCCCTCCGACACCGAGACCTGGCCTAAGCCAGGCAGGAAGCATGAGTGAAGCAGATGGCAGCCTGGCAGAGTGATTAAAGCCCTGGATAACTGTTTTAATGAATTGCCACCCAGCAGATTAAATATTGCAATAGTCAGTCCTATTCTATGCTGTCAGTAATCTCAGCCTTATTTACAACACTGGGGAAATGCCGTGCTCTTCCCTCTGCTGCACGTTGTCAGTGCATGCTGAATTACAAGTCAGGCTTGAAAAGAGAACTGTGGGTTTTGTCTGTCACCCAGAGTAGGAGTCACTGGGTACCACAGCTTAGGTAAACCACCTTGCAGTAGGGTTCAGTGAAGGAGATGGGCAATGGCTGAGCTTCTGACTCATGAATGTATATGTGTGACTTGAGGAGATTTAGACCTGAACACAGGTATACACATCTCTCCTGTTCCCCTCTTCCCTTTCACCCCAGCTCAATACCTCCAGCTAACCCTTCCTGTGCGAGAGCTGATTTGCAAGTACAAAATCAAAGCCTTTCCGTGCTGTCCTGCTTCTCTCACTCCTTTGCTCTTTACTGGGATATTGACAGAGGAACTGATTTACATTTGCTCTGTTAACAGGACTCCTGTCAGTATATTTTATACAGTTACAGGCTTAACAAGCACAAGAGTAGCTCTGTGAGTGCTGGTGCCAAACCCTGCTACATCCATCACCCATATGGTGGAGGCTACGCCAGAGTTGCGGTGCTTTCTCTTGTGTCACTTCTACTTCTCTCAAGAATTCCCACCTGCAGGGCTGGCAACCATCTTTCCATCTTTTCCCAGTGCCTTGCAGGATGCTGGAGAGGAGGTGAGCAAGTCCTCACCGTGCTCTGCTTCTATTTGCAGGCAGTTACCTGCTTGCTTCATCCCTGTAAAGGGATAAGGAGTCTTGAAGTCACAAGAACCACTGGATTGTGATTTCTTGGTGTCTAATAAGGCACAAGCTCCAGCTGAAGCTTTCATGGCTTTTAACAGGGTGCCGCTGCAGAGGAATCTCTAAGCAAGGCTTAACATAGGTGTAATGGGCTTTGGAAGTATCACTGAGCCTGAAATCTGGGGAGAAACTTTACCTTAGGGCATCTTGCTGGCAGAACTCAGTGTCTGAAAGCAGAAGCCTCTGTGACTGAAAGTGAAAAATAGAGCCAGGATTTTCATCCAGGGTTTCCTAGAGAGAAATAAGTGCTGTGCTCTGTGAGGTTCATACGCAGGGAGTGCAGCCTGTCCAGAGTGCCTTGGATTTACTGCACATGCAGAGGGACACATGCAGAGCACATCAGGTCTTGTTCACCTATACTGCCCAGGAGGGTCTGGTGAGCTGGCCCCCAGACCCACCAAGGCTATAGCTTACCTTCCAATGGACCAAAACCTGAAGAACAGGCCATGCAGCATCCCTTCCCTGGGGATTATTTTTAGAACAGAGCAATCTTCTGAACTAAATGCTTGTCAAATCTGACGCCTTTCTTCAAAACCTCCAGGTGCCAACAAAAGCATTGGGAGTTTTTTGGCTGGGAGCAAGCCCAGAAAGCTTAGGCGGTTGTTTTCAGGCCAGCTGGTTTCCCATTCACTTATAACTGCTGCAAACAGTGAGACCAGTTGGAGAACACAAGAACCAGTGTCCATTCCCTGCACCTCAGCTGCATGTCCAGGGAAAGCTTGGGAATGTTTCCATGCTGTGGTTATTTATAATTGCCACTGGTTCTGAACTTGTGTGTGTTGGTGATAATATCCCATTCCTAAACTGTACTTTACATGGGCATCATTTGCATTGTTGAACAGCTGTTAACCTCTCTCAACTGCTTGCCTGCCATATTGCATAGATAATAATAGCTAATCCATATTAATTATAAATACACAAATCGCCTCCTAAATCAGGCAAAGTTTTGTGAGCAATACAAACCAATGGATGCCAAGAACCGTTAGTGTTACGCCTGACACCTCATCCTCAAGCTGTCATGTCATGAATAAAGAAAAGCCCACAGCACAAGTTAAGGCTGGCATCTGAGCTTTAATAGCCTGCAGCCACTGCCATTAACCCTCCGGCTATGATTTCATCACATCTCACAAGCTAAACGGTGCTGGGTCAATAAGAAACCTCTATGGAGAGATTGCTGCAGGAAGTGGGACTGCAATTATTAGTCACTACCTGGCGTTTGTCGGCAGCGGATCTACGCTGGACTAACCCCACCTTGTGGTGTTGATGGGGGCTGGCTGACCTGGTTTGGAAGAAAACACTGATTTCCACCCGCTTTTGATTTGAAGTCCCTTAAAGCTTTGCCTGCTGGAGGTGGAAGTCTCAAATAAGCCACTTTCAGTTGGCTCACTTTCCTCTGTTGGCTTTGTCAGAAAAAGCCTATGGATGCCCCAGCTTCTGTGATCCAGGCTGGAAATTTCTGCTATAAAACTATCATCTGTCCATGTGTGGTCATTCATTCTTTTCCACCTCCTTATTGAGGAATTCGGTGTTGCTCCTATTATTTGACTACTTACTGTCTTCTCTCCAGTCTCCCCTTCACAATTTCAGATGGGCATGTTGTTTCTTTCCTCCTCTGTGCTCTAACACCATGTAAAACAGCCATCAAAAGGGTCTTGTGTTTCTTTCTAGAGGTGGCTGCATTTCCATGCAATGGCTGGAAACTTTTTCAGGCAGTTTCTGCTCTTTTTGGGGATAATATCTGAAAAATGAAAGTAACATTAGTGGCAAAATATCTGAAAAGTAAAAGCAACATAAATGGCAAAATTCTCAGTTTTTTCTCTGAAAGTTACAGGAATAATATAAGGACTTTATACTGCTTCCCCTCCAGGCATGTCAGTATAAATGCCAATGAGACCTCACCTGCAGGTAAACCAGTACACTTATGAAGTCTCCAGCACAAATAGGGCTCTGATTGGAAAAACAACTTCATCACAATAATACTTAAACTGGGGATAGCAATTTTTATTTTCATGATGGCTAAAAATGTCCATATTTGCCCTTCCCCCTGCAAATTATGATGTCTTTTTCTTAACAGCATTGATTTCCTTTAACATTTCAAGCTAAAAAAAGAGAAGAGTAATTTCTGGAGAGTCAAGGCACTGAAAGACCCTAATAGTTTGCAATACAGATGATCACAGGACTGAAGGCTCATTCGTACAGATTTCATTTCATTCTAGATGCCCATTCTTACAGGTTTCAAGAGGCAGATTATCAAGCAGAAAGAAACCATCACAGATACTTGGAAAATGTTTAGGATTTAGGCAATTCAGCCCAGATTCGTACCAAAGAACCTGAAACCCAGGCTAGTTCTGTAGGTATAAATATTAGCAGTACAATGCAACCTCAAGTGTCTGCAAAAAGCATGAGGACAGGGGTAAGAATTGCAGGTTGTCTCAGGCCGTGGTGCAGACTGTAGTTATGTGGAGAGTTTTAAACCACTCTCATGAAGATTTTTAGTTAATAAATTCTGACTTCTCCCTCACCCCACGCACAGATTTGGAAGGTAGAGGGCATAGAATTCATTTGGGAATGACACATTACGGAGAGACGCCTGTGCCTCTAAGGCTCCATCCTGAAATCAGATCTGTGTATGCGAGTGCTCTTTGCCTCTCCTTTCCTCCCCCTCATACCAAAAACACCGACGGAAAGTTCAACAAAGCCTTTTCTGCTGCTCCTGGTCAGCTGAAATTCTCCGTGTGAGCCTGAACCCTGGATTTGGGCTTTGGAGGGGAACACAGGAGTGATGCTGCACACCAAATAGAAGTAGTCCTGCAGGAAAGCTGGGGGCCAAGGGGCAGATTAATTAGACAGAGGGAAATCTATCCATGGGACTTTGAAAACTAGATCAGGAGGATCACTAGGAAATACACAGTAGGGAACAATCTTACCTTGGGAAAAAGAGAAGGAAAAAAGAGCTGGGTATATTCTGGTGTTGGTTCCTGATTTACATGCACAATGGTGAATAGGAGACACTTGCTCCAACAGCTTTTCAGCCTGTCCCTGCTTCTCCCAGAGCTCTGTGCATGATTATGGGGAAAGTGCAAGAAAACCCAGGATGGTGGCTGTTTGGTGCTGTTTTCTTCTCTAAAAAGGAGTTTGACTCCTGTGTGCCTTGTCTGGGGGCCAGCAGAGGGAGACAAGCCTCTGAGCTTAATTCCTGCGTGTTTTCTCCAAGTTCTCAGGTTCTTTCTTTTTTTCCTTCCTTCTGCATTATTGTTATTGGGGTTGAAATTTTGTTTTCATGAAAAATAGCTCTAAATGACCCTCACCTTGCAGTTAGTGAGAGGATTAGATTCCAAATGCTGCAGGAAGGTTTGGGTGAGTGAACACATGGCAACAATCTTCCCAATAATACAAGGAACAAATTGGCCCAGGTAGGGGCTCTGAATGCTGCCGAGTATGAGTTTTCTGTGTGAGGAAGCCTCTTCTGCATCCATGTGTGTATATAGGCTTACCGGAAGCCTGGGTTTGATGGCAGATGCACAGGCATCAAGTTTCTCATGATCTGGTGCAAAACTGCCAATAGGATCCTTAAAACATCATTTCTTTCTGGCTTACAGCAGCTGTAGCATAAGCAGAGGAAGAATGGGGTGCTGTGAAGATTGTTGGGAGCTGGCAATAGCTACAAGGGGATAACCTTGGGGAGGGATGAGATATCTGGCCCAGTTTCAATCCAAAGCTATATGGTCCTTTCCTTTCCTGTTCTCCTAAGGAAGTGGAGGGGGGTGCGTGGGATAGAAACACACAGCATTATGTGTATGGGTGGTGTATGGCTTTTGCAGTGCCATGTGGAAGTGACTTGTCTGCAAGGACAGGCAGGCAGTGCTAAAAGCAGCATGTCTCATGACTGGGACTTGCATAGAGAAGGTGCTTTGCAGCATGAACAAGCCCTCTCTGTGTGTGGTGGGGTGCAGAGATAGTTGTCAGTGCTCAGCATGTCCCAAAGGGCTTTCTCTGAGTGTTGCTCAGGGTGGCCACATGCAGCTGGAAGCCCCTGAGTGTGTGCACGTGGGATGTGCATCCTCTGCATCTCCATGCACATGTCATAAAATCATAGAATCATAGGATAGTTTGGGTTGAAAAGGACCTTAAGATCATCCAGTTCCAACTCCCTGCCATGGACAGGAGTGCCTCATCCTAGACCATGTTGCCCAAGGCTCTGTCCAACCTTCAGCACCTTCAGATGAAACACTTTCAGGGCATGTGATGGTGGCATCCACAGGCAGCTCTGTGTGTGTGTGCACATATGAAGTCCCTTTGAGTCCCTGTTCATTTGAGCTGGGGAGTAGCACCTTTCAGATTGGGTATCACATGTGGATTTTGACTGTGTTGCCTCTAAGTCCTCAGCAGAAATTTGAGCAGATAAGGCTGGGTAGCAGCTGGGAGTCCAACACAAATAGGGACAACAAAGGATGAAAGGGACCAAGCAAATGAAACAAGCTTTTTGAAGTCCTTGCAGAAACAGCCCTTCACTATATTTAGTGAACCTCACGACTCCAGCAGAACAAAACTCTCGTCACTGGAGGGAAAAGAGGAGAAGTTGCCCTGAATGAAAATATTTCAGAGAACAGCACAGAGGAAGAGAGAGTGGGAATGCAGGGTGGAGAGGACAACTGTTTAAAGCATCTCTGTGCCTGTCACCCACTAAAATCAGCCCATGTTTCCTCATCCTCTTCAAGGGGTGTTAGATCTGCTGGTCAGGTGCCTGTGTTAGTTCTGGGGAGCATGAACCTGTGGCCGTATGCTGCTATAGGTGACAGGCTGCAGGGTCAGACTTCCCTGCAGCTCTGAGAGGCTTTATGCTTGCGTAGAGGATAGTCCTCACCCTGATGCTCCTGGAAGGGGAGTGAGAAGAGAAAGGGTTGCTTGGGAGATCTTGCCAGGAATATGCTTCAGCAGGATAAAATCCATCATTGATTTGGCTGCTTTGAAGGGTGTAAATTTGATGAGAACCTGAGCAAATGCCTACTTCATCTTTATCTCCTCTTCAGGGGTGTTTGCACAGCAGCCTTGAGGGTTTCTGCTACCTGTGAACATTGTATTATCAATTACCCTCATTAGAGGTTGGCACCTGCTTGACACCAAGTATTTCTCATTAATATTTAACCTTTTTCTTGCCAGGCCCTAGAGCCAATGCTCACAGCAGCTTTCCTCTAACAGACAGCACAACAGGAAAGAACAAAGAAGAGAGGAAAAAGCACACAAGGTTAATGCCAGTTTGATTGGTGGTTGGCTGCAGAGTCTGAAGGTTGTTCTCCATCAGTGCATGCACAGCGAAGACCTGTATTTGCATGGAAGGTATTAAGCACAAAAGGAGGTGGTCAGGCCCTCACCTTGTGGATTTAATCACTTCTGTGCCTGAGTGTCATGCAGGGCCTTGGCAGCTACATCTCCCTCCTTCCAGCACACAGCAGCTCACCTGCTTAATATCACTTTCAGCGTGATATGCGGAATGAGCTAGGAGTAGCACGGATAAGCATGTAACCATACGATTAGATTTGTTTCCCACAAGCATGTAAATAGGCAGCTTCGATCATGCCAGTGTCTGCAGAGTTAAAACAAAAGGGGCAGCAACGTTGTCAAAGGCAGCTCGTTTTAAGACAGCTAATAATGACAATAAGACTTTCAATTTATCTAAAATCTTCTCAGTAGCAGTTATCATTGTAGTATCCTGCCACCTCCCACACATTAATGGGTTTATCTGTACAAGCCCACTATGATTGGGAAGGATTATCCTCCCTCCTGACAGATGGGGAGGGAAGGCTTTGGGAAAGGTAAGATCACACATTGCAACCACAGCCAGACAGGAAGGGAAGACCCGGGAGCTCTGAGTCAACAGCATGACTCTGAGTTTCTCAATGCTTTCCAGGTCAAACACTGCTTATTCAAAGCACAACCTTTTTGCTGCCTCTCCTCAGCTGCAGAGAGGAGTAAAAAATCTACCCCTGATAAGCTCACAGAGATGCGCAGCGAGGATGTGTTTGTGTTTGTGAGTGTGTTTGCTTGTGTGTGTATGCATTTGGAGAGGCTGATGAAGATTACTCTGGAGCATTAGGCTGTTTTCTCTGCTTTAGATTGTAATCACATTTTCCTCACTTTCGAAGGCCCCTGACTGTTTATCGTGACCCTCCTGGGGGTTGTGACGTTCTGACTGGGAAAACTGATCCGATGTGTGCATTGCACAGGGAAGCGAAGCAGATCCTAAAGACCATGGCTGAATGGGCTGCTTTGGAGCAAAAGGAGGCATTTTTTAGCACTTTCTCAGGATACGTGAGTCCCCTGCTATGTTGGCCACATATGTTGCAAAGCAAAGTCTAAACTTAAGCCCCTGAATCTTGGGAAGCTGCTTGTATTTGCCACGCAGCTGTTGTCTTGTGTACATACGATGCAGCCCTGGAAAGACATACAAACCTCTGAAAAGTATCTGTTCAGGAAGAGGTTTTCCAGAGCAGCTATAAAACATTCATGACACCTCCATTGTGCTGTAAATCCTTAGCAGGAGTTGATAACAGTGCATGAATTTTTAATGTAACATTTATAAATGGTTATTAAAACTATCCTTAAAGTAAAGTGTCAGTTTATTTTTAATTAACTGTTGGCTATTTAAGCTCCTGATGGCTCCAGGGCAGATCAACAGTCTAACAAGTTAATATTCCACATTAACCCTTCATCTGCTGCCTCTTTGCATGAGGAGGATGAAGATGCATATACAGGATCAACAATGAGATCCTCACTCACTCAAGAGAAATGTCATAATTTCATGGAATGGGCTTTCTTAATGCTTGGTTTAAGACAGTTTAGAAGCTGTGGAGAGATTTATTTCCTGAATATTGAATAGAGACAGATAAATAGCAGAGCTGGGTGATTCTTCTTGGGGAAAAAAAAAAAACCAACACTGTTTTCGTGGCACTGGTGAGAAGAAATTTCCATTGAAGTCAATGAGCTTGGATCAAATACTTCAAATTGCACCAGTTGCAGTTTCAGGCAACCCATGTACGAAGAGCAGCAGCACTGTGTGATTTGTGAACACAGTTTCAGTTGCAAATTACTTAAATTGACTGTGCAATTAAAGATTTGGCATTGTGAAACCTGTAACTGTTTATTTAGCAAAGTGTGCTACTCAGAGGGCTTCATCCTCAAGAGCAGTGTGGAAAGTGTGAGGAGGGAGCTGATGGCAAGTTTTCATAGAATCATAGAAGCATAGCATGGTTTGGGTTGAAAAGGGCCTTAAAATCATCTAGTTTCAACCCCCTGCCATGGCAGGGAGGCCTCACACTAGACCATGTCACCCAAGGCGCTGTCCAATCTGGCCTTGAACACTGACAGGGATGGAGCATTTACCACTTCTTTAGGCAACCTGTGCCAGTGCCTCACCACCCTCACGGTAAAGATCTTCTTCCTTACATCTAACCTGAACTTCTCCTGTTCCAGTTTGAACCCATTCTCCCTTGTCCTGTAGCTACAGTCCCTGATGAAGGTCCCTCTCCAGCACCCTTGTAGCCCCCTTCAGACACTGGAAGCTGCTCTGAGGTCTCCAAGCAGCTTCTCTTGTCCAGGCTGAACAGCCCCAACTTTCTCAGCCTGTCTTCATACAGGAGGTGCTCCAGCAGCCTTATTATTATTTATTTTTAATTAATTCATATAATATATATTTTTTAACTGACTATTTTTTAAGGTTTGAAATTACATTGTTTTTCAGCATGTGACATACATTTTGCATTTGTTGTTGTCATTGAAATTAGTGACACATTTTATGGATATTATCTCTTCTGTAATTGTTGATCTAATCCATGGGAAAGCTCCTGTGGTTCTTCTTTGAAAATGAAGGTCAAGCCAATGCATCCCCACAAAGCAGATTGGTTTCAGTGTCATTAACATCCAAAAAGGTTCAGTTCATACAGTTTTGTCTCTTAAATGTCAATTTTTAGCCCAACTCTGTAACACAGAGACATTTGTGGTGGCACCAGAGGAGTTTGGCTTGTTGTGCTCCTGAACAGTGAAGTCCTGGTGCATTTCTTTGCTTCCTTTTCTTGCTCAGCTCAGTTATACTCAGGGCTTTTTGGGGCAAAGAGCCAAAGTCTTTCTCTAGATGGGAATTCATGAAGCTGAACTTTGCGTTGCTAGTGTCCCTAGAGCCACCAGTGAAAGGTCGGTACTCCCAGACAGTGCTTCAGAGCTTGTTTCTCTTGGATTTATGAAGATCTGCACCTGGGTGACACGAGGGTTAGGTCCCAAAAGCTGGAGAGTGTGGATATCCTATGCTTTGGCTCAGCTTCCAGTGTGGAGAAGCTGGGCTCTCCCTTCATCCCTTGGTTTCTTCGTGAAGCTCATTCTGATAGTCATTGCTGTCTCTGTGCCATCCAGCACCACCAACTAACCCCTGCAACATGCCTGTTGATTGAAGGCTAAATCTCCCTGGGCAAATAATTGTTATTTAAAATCATATTGTATTTTCCTTTCCAGATGTTTTTTTTTCCTCTTTTCCCACATGATCAGCCTGTGCTTTAGGAGAGCATGAACTTCAGATCTTTGGAGCATGTAAAGAAACAAGGCATCAAGGCAGCAGTAACACAAGCAGCAATATCCTTCGGTAAATGCCGTTCAATGCAGCAGAGCTTCTTAGCGATTAAAGGAGCCTTGGAAATGTCATTGCCCTGACCAAATGAAATCATTTGTATCTTCTGTCACTGGAATCAAATCCTCTTTTTTTTATATATATATATATAAAATTAACTTGCGATTGTGGGATGGTGGGAGCAAGGATGAGGGTTGAGAAGGGAATTTCATGGATATTCCAGCTGCAGTATGGAAATGATGGTTGGGTAATTGTGCTCTCTAAATGAACTTGACTCGATGGTTGGTGTCAGGTTTTGTTAAGTGCCCTGGGCCAATGGAGACTAATTAGGAATGCATTAAATATTAAAGCTTTCTGACACTGGGGCATTGACAGTGACAGAAGAAAAGAAATCCCATAACCTAATCTGCACCCAACAGGAGTAATTTATGTTCCCTTCTTTTAACAAAGAAAAATCCAATTATTTGGCCTGCTGCAAAAATGTTCTTAAAGGAAAAGTTAATTTAGAGGGGGGAAAAAATATATATGAAAAAATAACACAGATGCTGTCAACACAGGCTGTGAATGTCAGTTCCTCTGCAGTTTTGACTTGGTCGATTGCTTTCATTTACGAACAGGGAGAGTATTTCCCTGTTATGAGGCTGTTGGCTGGATTTGCCATCCCAGAAGCAGAGGGAAGATTGTGCTTTCCCTCCTCTGTGGCTCAGGTCAGTTGGATACACCTAGAGATGGCCCACAGGGGATGCCTGTGGCTATGCAGCAAGGGTTTGAAGTGTCTGTGGCTGTGCAGTGAAGGTTTGGGGTGCTGCCATGGTTACCCCTGTGCTGTAAGGGGAGCACTGCAGTGTGCATGCTGCAGGGTGAGCATGCTTATGCAGGGCACTTTGGAGGTGAGGCATGTACAAAGATTTCAAAAAGTCTAGCAATTAAATTCTATTCCCATCTCTCTAACAGAAACCAGCCCTAACATCTCCACCTCCACACTTTGCTGCATCTACCAGTTTCCAGGGCAATTTTGTCTGACCTTTAGTTAAATGTCCTGCTCTACCAGGCAGCTCATTTCTGCTGGTCTGTCTACTTATGCAATCTAATCAAATCCAGAATGGAATATAATCAGCCTCATCTTGTAACAGCAACTTGCACAAATACCCGTCTCACTGTCTGCCACCCTGTCTATACGCCTATCTAATCTCATCTGCCAGCCTGATCCTGTCACTGGTGTTTTAGCCATTGCCTGCTAGATTTAGAGGAAATTGCTGGTGGGATATCCAAGCCCCTAGACCCTGGGTGGAGTGATGGGGTGGAAAAATAAAGGTGGTCACAGGAGCGCAAGCGCATGTTATCTACTCTGAGGATGCAGCAGAGCATCCCTCTCTGTAGCACACAGGGGTGCCTATGGTACCTGGTCACACGTGTGTACATAAACACAACCAGTGCCTTTCTCTAGTCTCTTGTCCTCCTTTTTTTTTCCCCATTTCCAACAACAACAACAACAAAAAAACCCTTTTATTTATGAAATTACCGGAAGACCATTTTCTAAAGGAACTTGGTTGCCATGGGTTACCAGATGCTTATCTGCCACCGGTGTTATTTTGCTAACTGCAGCCATTACAGCGAGGGCCTAAAGAAGGAAATCTGGGATAGCTGTGAACATCAGAGCACTGCCTGCCATCCATGGAATAGCAGGGAATGTGTTCCCTGGCGGAGCTGGAAACCAACTTCTCCAGGGCCTGGAGTTTCTTGTGCTGCTGGACTTCAGAGCCCATCAGCAGCACATCTCTGCAGCAGGCTGGAGCTGAATACAAACTTGCTTTGCATTGGGAGCAGGGGACTGCGCTGAGGAAGGGGTGGCAGGTGGAGTATCTGAGATGGCCAAGAATGAATTTGGGGGTCTTTATTCAGATAGTAGGAATACTCTGAAACGGTCAGGGTAGAAAATCTGCTGTACAGACCAGTGCTGTGACTGTGCTGCACTTTGCATTCATACGATGCTTCCAAACAACACTGGTGAAGAGAGAAGTAACTTCACTGAGGAATTTTCTGGGAGGAATATTCCTCTTTAGTGCAGGAAGAACACTGAAGAAACCCAGCCTTGGGGCCTGGGGGAGGAGGCAGAGGGGGAATATCTGGGGCCTGGGAATATGATAGGCAAATAGCCGATGCACTGATATCCTTCATTTGAGCATCTTCTAGGAGTTCCTTATCTGTGCAGACCCATGCCCTTAGGGGATCCCTGATGCTGAGCCTGTCCCTTACCTTCCTGCTGCCCTATACACCCGCAGGACTTCTGGAGATGATCAGCACTACAGAGCTACTGATTATCCCCATTTCCCCTCATTTCCTTTGCAAACCTATTCCTTTGTCCCATGCCTTCAGTACTGTGAGTCCGCACATTCCTTTTTTCTCTTTGCTCTATCCCAGCACTGGGAATTTCTGAGCCCTCCTTACCTGCCGCGATTGCAGCCTCTCCATCAGCACAGAAAAGAGTCCTTTGCTGCTACAATAATGAACGAAAAAGAAGCTAAAAACAATACTTTACATTTCAAATAACTCCTGACACATCCCTTGTCTTTCTCTAACAGAATGACAAGTGACTTTATCTTGAAAGAGAAGGCAGCCTCCTAGAGCTGTCTACATTGTCAGGGAAAAGGATTTGTAAATCCTCTGACTGCCTCTGTCACTGCTCGACTTCTCCATCCTTTTTCACTTCTCTCTTCCGCTAAAGTCCCTTTTTGTGCTATTTCCCAAAGTGCTGCACTTCCTTTGAATGCTTTCAGCCCAAAAGAAAACTCCCTCTCATCTAAAAGTAGGAGGAAAAAAAACCCTCCCTGCCCAGAAGGAATTAACACGGTGCTATTTCTCCTGGTGCTGGTTACTGCATCTGGATCTTGTATAGGATGTGAATTTGAAAAATAACCAGCTCTTTATCACTAGTTCAAATAAGGAGGGGAAAAGAACGTTAATGAGAGAAAAAGACACACAAAGGCCCGGAAAGGAAGATTTGTTCAATGCAAGAATAAGTAAAATATTTACTAATGAGAGGGGGAAGAGAAAGTCATTTAAAAGATTTAAAATAGTTGTGTGGGGTTTTTGTTCAGTTCATGCCTCCTTTGGTTTTCATTCCATATTTCAATATTTGCCAACCTTTCCAGCAAAAGATTTACCTCAAGAGTGTAGCGTACAAATTACCTGGCATTTGGCTAAGGACAATATGTCTAATTATGGCTCTAAAGACCTGAAATATTTTCGACTTTAAGCTAAAAGTCAAACTCAAAAAGGAAAAAAAAGAGTGAAATTAATAATCTTTTTAAAATTCATTCCCATGATAGTTGTTGGACCGAACACCTCAATGCGAGAGATTAAAACAAGGGAAATGAGAGAGCAGGGAAGAAAAAGAAAGAAGAATAGGCTTTCTGACATTACACCCTGATTTTATCCTCACTGAAGACATGGGAAAAGTCTTGTTTAATTGTCTGGATTTGAGTTGTGTCCATCCCATCTGATAGGAAAGATGTAACCTTTTGCCACCATGCTTCACCCCTTGGGCTCCCCATCACACTGTTTGCTGCTGCATGTGTATCTCTCTCCTACAAACACTCTTGCCCCGCCATTCCGGGTGCAGCCTGGCTGTTGGAGTGCCAGAGCCCAACCCTCCATCCACTCTGCGCTATAATGAACCGATAATGAGGTTCAACCCATGGTGACAAATAACTATTTACTCCTGTAACTCTTTGTCACTGCTTTTCCTCAACCTGAATAAGTAATGAAACTCATCTAAGCATATTAATTATTTTCCCCTGGAGGGGAGGAGAAGGAGGAGAAGTAGCAGCATCTCCAGAGGGTTGCCAGAGCTCCAGCAATTTGCCTGCAGTTTAGAGGGCAGAGTGACCCATCCTCAGGAAGAGGCAGAGGTTGCAGGTGTGCTAATTTCATGGAGAAGAAAGGCACTGCCAAATAAAGAACAGATGGTTCCAGTCACTAGTTATTTATTTCTATAATTATCCGCAAGCTGGGATCTCAGACCTGAAAGAAATTGGCTATTCCTATGAAATTCCTTCTTGCATCAGGCAGGGCGGAAGTATGCACGGCGTGGGCTGGGCTACTGCAATGGATGTACCCAGCTGGGGCACATGCTGCTTTGGCTCCTTAAAGAACTGCAGCATGTTAGAAAATGTTTTAGGCACTTCTCTTACGCTGGTGGAGCCCAGATGAAGATCAAGGACAGTTTAGTCTTGTTATTGTATTGCATTTAAGTCTGAGTTAAAATTCTGCTCTGTTATCACCTTGTGTTGTTTTTTCCCCATCACTCTAGTTATTTCCCTGGCTTCTGATCTCACTGTTTCTTCTTCTTTTAAACTTTCTTTTTATTCCTTTTCTTACATTCCATCCTGTCAGGGCCACGCTCAAACTCCTTTTAAGCTGGTGGTAACATGATCAAGAGCATCAAGGACTCACTCTGGCAGTGAGGCAGTAGGAGTCACACCGTGAGTGTTTAATGAAGGGTGGGTGCAGGCTTTCTGCTTTGACAACATGACGTGTGTTATTGCAGTCCCTGTTATCCGGCCTCGCAGAACCTGGGTTTGCTAACTCCCAGTTATATCATTAAGCCTATCTGTTCTCAAAGGTAGGATCAACAGAGCAGGGGAGAATAATTTATTTCCTTCTGGAAGCATCAGGTAGGATAAGTGTTTGCCAGCCCATCTAGGCGTGTTTAGTCTATTTCCTTTTATAGATGATAGTTGCTAAGCTAGATTTGTTAGTAAATGCAGGCCTGAAAGATTCTATGTCGGTAAATAAATTGCTGGATCTGTTCTAAATGTGCCAAAAGCATCTCATGACAATACTTCTTAATGACACAGGATAGTCAATAAATAGCAAAAGAATGACAGAACAGCTTCATCTATGCAAAAACTTGTGCTTTTGACTTTAAAAAGGCATGTGCTTTATTTTTGTTTGAATAGCTCCATACAGACAAATAGAAGAACGTATTTTTCAGCTTTTTAACAACAATAACAAACCAACCCCAGACAACCTCAGAAACACTCAAACTTCAACCTGAAGAAAATTATCTGCCTCTATTGGAAAGAATCTAATGAAATCCAATCAAATCTCAGCTGGAAGAACACAGAATGGTGGCTTTGGGCATAAATCAGACATGGAATTAATTTTGTGCTTTATTACATGCCTTAAAAATAAAAAGAGGGCACCCTACGCCTGATAGTGCTGAACAGATTGAAGTGATGTCCGCAGACTGCCAGCCCCGCAGTTCAGGCAAACAAGACTGGTTCAAAATCAATATGTATCCTACTGGTGATAAATATGCCCACAAAAGCATTGATGTTGATGAAGCCTTTTGTCTTTATCATAGTTCCCAGAGTGGGAAAATGGGTGTGTGCCATGGGTAATACATAAGGGACCTGGTTCTATGGAGATGGGGGTGTCTGGGGTTTCCTTGGAGTCACTGAATGCTATGAAGATGAGAAGCATTTTATTGGGCACATCTTAAAAATACAGCAGTCCTGTAACTCATAGGAGTCACTGGAGTGGGTTGGATTTTTATCCCACTACCATGGACTTCTGATGGAGATGCCAAAACCTCTTGTAATGGCAGAGATGCAACCTGGGCACGGTTAAAATGGTTTTCACTAGGCTCTAAAGTGAAAGCACATTTTACTTTGGAAATTTCCATTGCAATTAGTTCCGATTTTGGAAAAATCAGAAAAATCCAAATCCAAACAAAAAATGAAATAAAATGTTTTGGTTTGATTTACTGAATTTCCCTGCATAATTTCCATAGCCATTTGGTATTAAACACCTACTTGTCTTTAGCGATGCGCTCCATGCTGGAGTTGTAGAAGTGTCAGCTTGCTGCAAGAATAGGGCTAACAGAATTACAGAGAGCATATCCAAAAATACCCTGGAGTCCCGTAATGAGCCTGATACACCAGGAATCAAAAGTACAAGAGGAATTATCTCCAGAGAGCCCAGCTGTTCAAGTAGAAGTGTCCAGCTTACAGTTTTTTATGAGGCAGCATTTAGTGTGTCGTAAGGAAAATGTTGAGTGTTTTGTTGCATTGCAAAACAGTTAGAAAATAGAACTATTTGACCCATTTCTATTTTTACTTTCTATTTTTAATAGAAAATATAATAGAATAACAAAAATTTTTAATAGAAAATATAAAAATAGGTTCTATTTTTAATCAGTCTTTTTCTGGCCAAATACATACATTGCATGTTGAGTTTTAAAACAAACAAACAATGTTTCGTTCTTTCCCAATGTAAATTTTCACTTTGGGAAACCGCATTTTCCTTTGTGTGTTTCCAATTGATCTCAATGAGAAGTGCCTGAATAACTCTGTAACTTATAAAGAACTGAAGGTAAAGAAGTGAAGCCTGAATGCCATTTGGCCAAAGCCCAGAATTAGGCTAGGATTATAAAGATGAGCATGGAGTGATGCAAAGCCTCTTAAGTGAGGCCTAATGATTCACAAATGACACGAAATGCATAGGTTGAGTCATTTGTGTCCCAAGTTCAGACAGCAAGGGATTTGAGAAATGTGGGGAATGAATTATTGGCCTAATAAGAAAAAGCACCAAAATCAGTTCTGTTTTACTTTGCACAAGTCTGGAGGCAGGCAAAGCTCTCAGCCCTGGAGACAACCTGGAGTGAAGACAGTTGAGACCAGCCCTGATGTGGTGCTTGGGCTCTCATGGGTGTGTGGGATTGGAGGTGGGTGTTCTCTGTGGGATGAAAACTGTAGAGTACCTTCCTGGGAAGGGAGCAGGAAACTGGGAATCAGTACAGAAGGTGATTCAAAGGTAAAATCTCTTCTGAGACTGACATTGTCTTTAGGAGCTTTAACTGGGCTTTAAGGCCTGGATGTATACGTTTTGCTCCAAGAAAAAAATGCTATGGCATATCCCCACTGCATGAGGGGCAGGGACTAAAGACCTCGCACATGCATCACTTTCTCTCCCTTTCTCTCCTTTCTCTCCTGCTATTAAATTCTGCCCATTTTAAATTTTAACTTAATTTTCTGAGACAAGGAGAAGATGCTGCCTTAGCTTTGTCCTTGTGAATAGCAGATCTTGCCTTGATTGAAGCATTATTTTTATAGCCTAAGTATGCAGGTAAAAGTCAGTTTTTGACAGATGATAAAATACTTAACAGAAGCTCCCAGTCAATCTCTCCCCCTCTCTACTCTGCCCTTTAACTGTGCCCTGCTGCTGTCTCTGTGCTTCTGCCTCACTAGGAGGTCATAGCTGCTCCGTAACCAGCTCACCTGCCAGAAGCCAGCACTCCCAGCTCTGCAGCTGAGCATAAGTGATGAAACCCTGGGCAGGTGGAGAAGGAGTTGAGGAAACTTCTTCCAAGCTGCCCCGTGAGAGAGCCAGCAAGGACAGATCAATGCAAGGTGTAAGTCACCAACAGCTACTTAACACTTCCTCCTGCCAGGGCTGCCAAGGGCAAGCTCTGCAAACACTAGTGCCACAGGGGCCTTTCTGAGCCCCATCCTAAAAACGCCCTCCAAAACACAAAAGGAAAACAGGAAAAGGAATCATCTGTGATCTCTTGGCAAGGCACAGAAGCACAAAGATGTTATTTACTGTGAATGAAGCTTTGTTCCCTCACTAATACTTGAAGAGGCGAGAGGGACCCTGCTCTGAAGTGGCTTTACCAGTGCCACAGAGACAATCTGCTCTTTGTGGGATGAAATGTAAAGGACAAGACCAATATGTCACCAATATAAGGGCCATGAAGTCAGAGCTCTCCCAATTACTTCAGGCAAGACCTGGAGATGTGACATCAGCCTTGTCACCTGCTTAGTCCAAGACAAAGCAGCTGGAGGTAAGACCAAGGTCATCATTTATCTTAGCTAGGCTGAGCTACACAAACATCTAACCCTGCTCCATCATTCTGCCACCCTTTGATAAGCAAATCTACCAGCACTAAAGCTAATGTGACAGTGGCATGGAAGAACACTGTTATCTTCTCATCAGGAGATGACAACCACAAATACCTTGGCCTGAAAGTCTCGCCTGTTATCACTAGGGGTGAACAGCAGTGTGCTTCACAAATAATCTGATTTAGGTGGATAACAGAAGACTTGAACGTAGGAGGTAAAACTCAGTTATGAACAGGACAGTTATTTCTTACCTGAATGCAACACTGGTACAGCAAAACCATACAAACTTACTTTCTCTGACAGCGCATCTGATGTGATTGAGACAGGGATTGAACAGGTCAGCAGGCAGGTTTCTATGCAACAGATACATTAATCATTAATGGGGTATTAGTATTTGAAGTCCCCAAATCTTCCTCTAACATGTAAAATAATCCTTCCTGCCATGGATGGCTTGTTTCAGCGAGTAATCCACTCATCCTCTGCTGTAATCACAGCAGGTATAACTTCCGCAGGGACTTTTCAGTGTCAACATGTTTTGGACTGTGATGTCTTTGAGACAGAGAATCTTCTTTTTTCTCTGTTTGTGTATCTTCAGGTAGTTTGGGGGGGAAGGGAGATGGATAACTTTTAGAAATATCATGTAGTGAGTAACTGCAGTTAGTCACTCCTCCATCCTTCTCTCTCCCTGGAGTATTCAATGTCCTTGTGTCTCTCACAGACACATTTAAAAGAACAATTTTTCTTGTGACAAGCAAGGCAAGAAGTGTGAGTTTGTGTCTGACAGGTTCAGGGAGAAGCTCGCAATGAGGCAATTAGACAAGGAAAGTGCTGATTAGAAGCACTGGCACCCATAGCAAGGAAAGAAACAATTTTAAGTAGCAGGAGGAAAAGGAAGGGAGGGGAATGAAAAATAGATAGAATGAAGAGTTTATAAAGCAGTCGGTTGTAATAAGAAGTTTGTGACTGACAAGGTCTGATACCAGGCTCTAGGGTTTCTCAAACCTCTGGAAGTACCTGGGCTTGGTTACCTGGAGCTCTTCATTCCCATGCTGGGATTGTCAGTCACCAGCTCCTTGGAGAGCTCCCCTCTGTTGACCAGACCAAATGTATTTCTGTAGACCTGTCCATCCCTCCCTCTGGCAGGAGCAGCACAACTTCTCAGCTTGCTGGGTGCCTGTGGTCCAAACAAACCAATGATACCCGCTTTTCACACAGTGGAGATGCTCTTCAGAGGATTGTTGGAAAGTCAAGAAAAAAAGAGACTTTATGCAAATCCACTCTGTGTCTATTCGACTGCCTTGGGCTGGGCAAGAGGAAACCTTTGGCCCTCCTGTCACTGTGGCCATCAGCTGCGCTGCAAGAGGTCATCAAAGAGCAGAGAGGAGCCACTGAGACAAGGCAGGCTGGTGGGGCATGCAGGCAGCGCTGCTCCAGACATGCGGATTTCAAAGAGGGCTTTTTAAGTGTTCTTGCACACCCTGTAATTCCCTCTCAGCTGATGGAGGGAGGGAGGGAAATAACACAGCCCAAACCTTCCCTGAATCACTGTTTTTAAAATGTCTATTATCCACTTTCATATTTCCAGTAATTTTATGCAGCATCAAGTAGCTGTGACATGAGCCTTGGTGTAATAGTGCCAGGGAACGTACAAAGGGCTGCAGACCACCCAGATCAGATATATGTATAACCAGATCAGCCTCACAGGGTGCTGACAACAAGCAGTAAAATATTAACAACAACACAGTAATAATAACATTATAAAACACATTAATCTCTAGGACTGTCACTGCACTGGGGAGCCTGGCTGCAGCAGATTTCAGTGGATGCTTGCTTCAGCTGCAGGGTCCTCATCTCCATGTCGAGGAGGTGGCTACAGCATAGTCTTTATGACCTTTGATGGGGCATTAGGCAAAAGGGTCTATGTGTACTATGTAGAAAACAATAGAGCATTTAACTGTTCATTGCACAACATTCATCCTTTTGCTATGAAACTTTCCCAACCTTTGCTAACTCCTTCTGAAGACTTGAATCCATGCTACCTGGAAGCTGACCGTGATGGGGGGAATTTGGGTGCTTAGAGCAACACGCAGGCAGAAACCAGCAACACACGGCAGTTGTTTTAAGAACACCAAGTGAGCAAGTGCTCTGCCTCTTCTGGAATTTAGGTGAACGGACTGTAATTACCCAAATATTTATGGCTACTCTTTATTGTATGAGTCACTGAGGGCTTGTGAGGGGGCAGACAATTTCCATTTTGTTTAGGGCAGATACATCCCTGGAGACCAGGCTGATCTATGGAGCTGCCATATCAAACCCTCCTAGGAAAGGGAAGAAAAAAAAAGGTAATGCATTTATTAGTCAGCTCACATTGGACTGCTCTGTGTAGAAAAGGAGAGAACTCAACTGAAAAATGCTTTTAAAACTGCAATTCCATAAGCATCTGTCTCATTTCAAGTACGGCTGGGGCCTTTCTGTCTCGTGAAAGGGAAGAAGAGGGTGAATTCAAATGATCAGTAGCTCTGGAGTGCTGAAGGGGAAAAAAAAGTCATTTCTAAACAGCACAGCATCCCTGCAGTCAGTGACCAGGCACAGATAACCTCCTCCGGGAAGCCACGCTTCCCCCTACTGCTCAAGTCCTTCCCCAGACAACTTGCTCTGCCATCCCTCTGCTCTCTCTGAGGCTGAGATGAAAACTGCAAGAAGTAACCAGAAAAGCAACCATCGTTCTTGGACATAAGGCAAATGGAGAAAGAGGGGTGAAGAAGAAGGTGGGTGGGTGATGTTAGTGCCCATCAGCCTCCTGTTTGTTGCATTTTAGCTACCAGTCACTTGCACCATAAGCGCCATGGTTTCTGCAGGACTCCCTGACCCACACAGCAGGTCTGGGGAGATGTGCTCAGCATCAGCAGGGCAATGGAGGAGGTGGGGCACAGGGCCTGGAAATGCTCCTTCCCACCCTGCTGCGTGCAGCTTCTGGTACGATGCTGGGTGATGCTGGGTGCAGGGTGAGGGGTGCAGGGTGAGGGGTGCAGGGTGAGAGGTGCAGCCCTCCAGTGCTGTGTCCACCCCAGACCTCATGGCTCCTGTGTCTGTTAATCTGTGAAAAGGAAGGGAATGAGGGAAAACAGAGAAGCCGCAGAGAAGGCAGGAGCAGAAACTGCCCTGAAAATTCCTCATTGACCTTTGGTTCACCACAGCAGCCTAGAGGCTTTGTCCAAAATGGATCTTGCAACAGCACCCGGAGAACAGTCCCTCTGATCTGCTGCTAGGCAGGAAGTCCCATTTCACAGCTCTTGGTGCATTGCTGAGGTTGTTCTGAAGTGAGTTTGGCTGGAAAGCAGGAGCCATCTAACCATGGGTGCAACCAAAGCTCGGTACAGGCTCATGCCTGCTCAGCAGCATCCTTAGGCCCACACTGTGATATCTCCTTGCTGCTGTCCCCAGCCCTGGCCCACAGTCAGCAGGGCAGGGCTGGAAGAGGAGCGAATGGGACACACCATGAGGAACAAGGCATTGTGGGTCTGGCTCTGTTGAATCGGAGGATCAACATGAGAGGGAAATGGAGAATAAAGAGCAGTAAATGAGCTGGATTAGAGGAGCTGTTTTACATAGCCCTTCATTTAATCCTTTGCTTTCCTTTCATTGTTTAATTGGTTTAGCTCTTGTACATTTAATGCTGCAGGCAGAGAAAGCCAACCTCCTCCTTGCCTTCCCTTTTCCTGCCTTTCCTCTCTTCTCTTTGCATCTCACTATCTAATCCCATTTCTCTCTTTCTCTCTCCATTTCTGTCCCTATCCCTTGTTCTCATTCTCTCCTCCAGCTTCTTTCTCTCTCTCTCCAGGCCCCATATTACTCAAGCAGCTTTTGTTAGCGCTGTCAACTGCATCAGCGTGTAAGTGAAATTGTACTGTAAGTGAAGTTAAAAGTATTTCTATGCTGGGATATTTAATCATTTGAATCCTTGATAGGAGCAGCTCTTTTTATTTTCACTAGCTATAAATCCAGGCTCTATCTAATCTCTGATCTCGACGAGGAGAGAATTAACCAACTGAGTGTGTGACTAGAAAGGAGAAAGCTGGAGAGAAGGGGCCACTTTATCTAAGTGTGGAGTGGAGCAGCATAGGAATAAGGCAAGGAGCCGTTCCCAGCTCCCTGCCATTCTTCTCACTGCCTTTCCAGAGTCTACCTTTGTTCCCTCTCCCCAGACACTCCAGCAGATTGAAAATGCCATTTTCCATTTGCAGTTCTTTCTTTTCCTCATTCAGTGATTAACCCAGCCCATGGTAGTGGGCAGGAGATGTGTTTCAGGCCTAAAAGCCCTGAATCTTTGTCCATCTCCAGCTTGTGCTGGGTTGGGTTGGTCTGATTCCTGGTGTGGATGGTAGCTGTGGGCTAAGCCCTACCTCAACGGAACCTGTCCTAAGTCTGGATCTCAAGGTAACCCTTCCGTTGGTCTGCTACAGGAGCTGTCTATACAAATGGAGCCAGTAATTACTCCTCTTCTCCTCTTCACCTAGTCACACACTCAGGGTCTACTTAGAGAGGGTAAGAACCTCAGGGAGTGCCATGTCTCCAAACCACAGTGCCACATACCTTTCTTCAGACACACTGTCAGGACTCCTCCTTGTGCACTGGAGCCACCACTGATATAATTTAAGACTTTTTATGTAAAGTGCTGGATGAAGGTATCAGAGTCATATCGAAGCAACTTTCCTTCCTTAGCCTCTTGTTTCATCTCCAGGTATGTGGGATATAGACAAAACTACAGCTTATTCCCTTCTCTGTAATTCTGTTTCTTGTGCCTACACATCTGCATCAGCTAAGGAGTATAACGGAGAGTCAATCAGAAATGTTCTGACTGATTTGGAAATATACTGTTTTGGTGAAAGAGAAGCATTCTGCTGAGATGTGCTAATTGCAGTGAAGCCCCTGACAGACCATGGTCATCTCTGGAAACTTTTCTGCTGGCCTACAGGGATACAGGTTATGACGAAAATGGGCAGATCCGTAAGTATCGGAGTCTTCTTTGAAAGAATGAAGTTCAGTGGCAGGATCGCATAGAGATCTGGTGGGAGAACAAAATATTTCCTCCTACCTAGGGCTGAGTTGGGCCACCAAATGAAGGTAGCAGCCAACAGTGTAGGTCAAGGAAGGGGACAGTGAGGGAAAGGGTGGGAAGCCTGTATTGGGTTTTCATACATTGCTTAAGTCTTGCCAACATTTTAAGCTCTTCTTCAATGCCCCCCAGTCTAAGAAGTCTATGCAGAGAACTGCAGTCTCATTACACAGAGTATACTGGCATTAATATTCACCTTGAACATTTGTCTGAAGGATGACAAGGATCATAGAATCATAGAATATTTTGGGTTGGAAGGGACCTTCAAAGGTCATCTAGTTCCACCCCCTCCCTGCAATAAACATCTTCAGCTAGGTGTTTAATCCAATTCCTTGCAAGAATGGTCAGGCCACCCTTTCTCCTCCCCATTCTCACTCATTCACCAGCACTTCTCTTCTAGTTCCATGTCCTGCTTGTTTGCAAAGTCATCACAGGAAACAAAACTTGCCAAAGAAATACAGCAACTCTGATGTGTTGGGTTGGGTTGGGTTCCCCCCTCCACATTCAAGAGGTGAGGGAGTCATGCATGCTGCTGGGCAGTGCGCTGCAGAAGTGGACAATCAGTCACTGTCACCAGGAGGTGGGGGAAGATACAAGGGGGATGTGAGTTTGCACAGAGTACTCATTGCACAGTGAGATTCACACAGCTGTTCTGCTCCCAATGTAATTATAGACAGCCCCATTCATCACTGGCCTTACTTCCTCAGCACACGTCCAGGGCAGCGGGATGATTTAGTGCCTGCATCTGGAACAAGCACGATGTTCCTTTAAAACAGCAACAGTTAAAAATTGAGGATGTTTTGCATGTGTGTTTTGTGATTCTGGGGAGGAGACAGGAGGCAATGTGGGAACTTGCCAGCTGCAGAAGGGCTGAGGGCTTTACAGGGAATCATTAACCTTCTCTGCTTTGCTCCTCTCCACCCGCCATCCACAGGGATCTGTATGACAGTAGCACTGGGGATCTTGGATCATGGAGCAGGGTTGTCCCAGGCTGCTTGCAGTCTATATGGTGAAATGTAACAGGAGAACCTACTAGATGAAGTGAAGGAAGAAGAAGAACCAGCATGGATGGAGATGATCAACAGGCATAGGAAGATCCATTGAAATTGAGGAATGAAGGACAATGGCCCCATCAAAGGAGCTGTGTGAACAATGGTGGACACCTTCACAGGGAGCCTTGCAGACCTGCCCTGAGGCAGTGCAGCTTCCCTCTATCAGTGAAAAACTGATGGGCTCCACCTCAGTCTTCCCTGCCAAGGGAGTTCATTGGTGACATCACAGCAGAGATGTCATCATCCTGAGAGATGGGAATATGGAACCTGGGTTAGTGAGGGTCTGGATTTCTGATTGTAGAGGTGTTGGGAGCCAAGGGCTGGGCAGAGCTGCAGAGGTGGCAGGGAGGACAGAACCCTTCTGTGTGACAGAGGAGGGTCACTTGAGGATCTGTCATCATGCTAACTGAATGAGGGAGGAAGATTGTGTCCTCTGAGCACCAAGAAGCTGGAAATGCTGGAGGTCCGAGTCCACTGGGTGCAATGAATAAGTACTAAGAGTTTCCTCCACCACCAAGCTGCTCCTACACCTGGACATCTCCCCAGGTAGTGAATCTACTCACCTTTGGTGGATGTAGCCTCCCATCCTTACCCTGCAACTGCAGACAGCGGATGGAGGGACTGGAAAAGGGGCAGCCCTTTCCCTGCAGCAGCCCAGATTTGCTCTTGCTACACTTTGTCAGCCATGGCTCACCATCCCTGCCCATGCCTGGCTTTCGCTTCTGTCCATCTTGCAGTCACGCTTCCAGTCTGTATGTGTGGTTTGCTCAGTCTGTGCTAATTATGCCCTTGACATATGCAGTAGAACTGCTTGTGTCTATAACAGCATGGAGGTGAAGGAGGTTAATTAACTCGGAGGAAGGAAACTGAGTGTCCCTACATAACACCCCCTTCCATATGCATTAGTTTTGAAGCCTGAAGACACTGTTTAACCAAACACAGCCCACGACTTACTAACTTTGTTGTTTCCTACCTTTCTTCCTTATATTATTAATGCTGCCTAGGATGGGTGGCACTGAAGCTAAAGAAAAGCCTCACAGAACACATGGTCTCTCTAGAGAAGATAGAACCTCATTTACAAGATGAGCCACCTTTTCCCATGGAGTGCAGGCACGGTGCTCCAGTGAACCAGGCACTGGAATGTTTTCCTGGCTGCTCTGGCTGAGAGTGAGCCTCACTGCACCCACTGTAATGGGATTTGCTGTACAAGATGCTTATTTGTTACCCTCAGCTTGCTGGGTTCCTCCTCTCCTGTGCTCCCAGACTGCATCAGCATCCTCTTGTGCTGTCCTTCACTCACATGAACTACAGATGCAGACCTCCTACATTTACCTTTGACTTGCTAGCCAGGAGCAAGACCCTCCATTGCATGGAATCACAGTGCAGAGCCAGCACACTGCAGGGACCTGCCTTGGAGCTGCACTTGGTGCACGGGAGATTTCACCAGCAAAGTCCATTCTAAATATGCATCACTTACGGGATACCTACAGTTAAATGGGACCTGATGGCATACCAAAACCCTCAGCCACAGCTGAAAGGCATCACTTCTGCCCCATAATGTGATCACATGCACAAATATAACATGGATATGTCTGGATCAAGCCACATGTGTCTTTCTTGGACACTGAACTTGAGAGGCAGTATGGCCTGGCAGAGTGGCAGTGGCTTGTCTTTCTGTGAACCCACAACCTTGAAAGACTCTGTCCTTCTTCCTCCTCACCCCTCTCCACAGCTAACCCCCTTCCAGCACACTTTATTTCTCAAGGTTGTAAATCCTTCACAGCAAGCCTGCTGTCTTCTCTGTTTGCACAGCACCTTCTGCAATGGGTCTTACAGGTGCTGCTGGAATATAAACAGCAATATAGGTTTAATTATAAACCCTGCCAGGAGATGGACAGCACAAGCGCAGAGCTTTGTGTCTCAATCAAGTAACTCTACAGGGGCCACCTTCTCCATGCAGCCCCATTTTAGTGTCTATTGGGCGGCTGGTAAGAGAGGCTAGTTATGTTCCTTTCTTTCCACTCTCCATAATTATAGGTCTCCCAGGAAAACTGGCCTGAGAATGGAAATTTTATAAAGGTTTTAAAAGATTTTATTAGAAAGGATTTGGTTCCTGTGCAATTATTAGTTTAACAAGGCACTTTACTCCCCTTCTGCACTAGAACTGTTATTGATCACATTGCAAAAGGAAGACCTAGTTATCCAGAGATCAGCACACTGTCTCTATATTTATATATAATAGGTATGCCAGCATATATTTATATGTAGTCACTGAAAAGGTCCTGAATGTGTGCACAGATGTGTCTAGGTCTACATATGCACATATACACAGAACCCATGGGTGGGAAAAGCTAATAGGTATTGGCTATATAGGTGTGCTGTCCTGTCAGAGTGTATTCATCTTATTCATATTGCCAAAGCTATCCCTATTGTACCTCTTTCCCCATCCATTATGTGGCTGGTTCTCCCAGCACCGCATCTTTCCCCTCTGGATGGCAGCCTGGTACAAGCAGTCCATCTCAAAGGCTCTGACTCATGGCTGCACCAAGCACCTGCATGGTAAAGGCAAGAGGGAAAAAAGCAACTGAGGGTGGAGAAGATAACAATCTCAGCTGTTTACTGATGTCTCAGCTCAATTTGCACAACAGTGGGACTGATCCAGGTAAACTACATGAGCGCTATGCCCCTTCTCATATGGAAACTGGAATAATGGAAAGATGGAAGGGGCAAAATGCTATTAAACCCACTGCCTACCATGGGATGTGCTTGTGCAGAGCAGGGAAGGGAAGGCTGCAGCCCTCTCCTCTCCTCAGGTTAGTCTTCCTTTCCAGTTATCCCATTCCCAGATCAGGAGGCACAGGTAGGTTTGATTTTGCATCTCCCCAGCCCTGCTGCAGTCCAAAGACTGGGCTAAAGAGCATGAAATGTAGAGCAATCTCAGCAAATACAGGGAAAAACGTAATGGACAACAAAAAGGTGAAGTTGCTGGTGCCCTGATACACAGACAAACTCTTGATCTTATGCTAAACTTATGGGCTTTCTGCCTTCAGCTTGAATATGTGCTGATATGATTGCCTGAATCCAGAGGCTTTCCCACATGAGGACCACAAGAGGATCGACTGGATTCTTCTGTGTTGGATCGGAGTCAGCTCCTGTCTCTTGTTAAATCTGTAGCTTGGATTCTTCATGGTGTGCATATAGCTCATGAGGTCCATGGGGAACCAGTGCACCCCAATAACCACAATATCTTTTGACAGGGAACAGGTTCAGTTTCAACCAACTGGGGAGGAGCTGATAGGAAAGCTTTCTTCTTTTACATTTTTACCAGTAGAAGATGTTCCCTTGGGTGACTCTGAGTCTCTAATTTGCAATATGGGATATTAATGAGGATGTACAGGTACCCTGCATATTTCTCTTAGCAGTGCAGGAGACCTTTTAAATTCGTGACATTGTTGGGCTGAAAACTGCAGCTAAACCTGACTGTACAGACCCAGCAACACATCATGAGAAACGAGGAAGGTGGCAGCACTTTGCACAGCAAATCCATTGCCATCCATTTGCATGGCAGTGGGGTTTTTGCTTTAAACCCATGTGCCTTTCCCTCCCCGCGCTCACACACCTCTCCTGCAGCAAATGACTCAGTGTGTTTACAGAGAAGGAAAGCTAATAGAAACCAGGCAGAATTCGAGCCTCTCTGGGACTGCTTTACACACTGACAAAATCATTCTTTCCTCTCCACGTTAAATATTCATGACACTAAGATTTTTAGATACAAAGGTACATTTTGTTTCTAAATGTGTTGATTCAGAATAGGCTTCTCTGCACAGGAGTTCTCTTTTCCACCCACTTTCAGAGGAAGAATAAAATCAGAAGGGTGTGTGCCCCAAAAGTAATGCAGTCTGACTTCATTTCGATCATGTCTCTTTTGGGGGTTGTTTTGATCTGGGAGCAATTTTACCATGATATTTATGGCCTGAAGTGCTATTTGTACAAAGCTGGGCTTTTGTGTGCACGTGAGTATGTGTCCCTTCTACAAATAACACATCAACATCTCCATGATTCCCAGCCTGTAGTTAAGCCCATGAAACAAGATGCTTTAACAAAAGCCCCATATATTGCTGCCATTCTGAATATTTGTAATTTTGAGACAATATTTACATAGACTGTTAAGGCTAAGCTCCTGGGCCCACTGAGAGATCACAGGCAGCTGAAAACACAGCACGTGTGCTGCAGTTTAGTGCTAAAGCAGGGAAAGGAAGGCAAAAAAGCCAAAAATACAAGCAAGATAAAAAAGAAGAGGCTTCTGTATTAACAGACACATAAAGCAAACAGCAGAGAGAGAATCAAGTGGAAAATCACATTGGATAAAGCAATGCTGGAAGAGAGCTGGGTTTGGAGTGGAGCTTCCAGAGAGGCATTTGGAAGTGGGGCATCATCTGTGCCCATCTGCCCACCTTTAAATTGCAAGCTAAAAGCTAGGTTTTTCAAAGACCTCAACTCCAGAGTTGAGATTTGATCATTTTTTCCCTCATGAAAATGTCAATAAGATTTAAAAAAAAACCTCCATAAATTTGGTTTTCTATTAAGATTTTTTTGTTGATTCTGTTCTTGTTGTTTAAAAGCACAGCAATGTTACAAGTTCACGTCGGTTTCATTCTCTGGAATTGATCTGTGTGTACACAGTGAACAAATTGAGTTATTGCAAAAACCTGGGAAAAACATCCATAGTTCCCCTTCTCTTTTTAAATAAGAAAGCTGTGTGGAAATATAGCTGTGGCTTAGGAACGTTGGCTGTAATACAGTGGTGCATGCCACATGCCAGGCTGCCTATGGTCTCGTCTCACCCATCCCCAAGCAGAGGAGCTGATTCCATGCAAGGAAGGAGGGTTATAGCAAAAGAAATGCCAGGAGGCTGGGCTGTCATTGATCCTCCTTGCCCTCTCATGCATGAATGGTGAGATGCTTACACGACCACCTATAAGCCTCCTGAGATCTTAAAATAAACCACCACTGGTTGCTGTTTCCCTTGAGCATGTTAAGTCATTCATGCAATGAGTTGGACCAGAGGGTACCTCCTCAATCACCCAGACCTGTGCCATACTACTCCTAAATCACAGCTTCCCCCTAAGTACCCATTCCAAGGGGTTTGGACCTTCTGCTGACTCTCCTGCTTTCCTTTGTGCCAGCTTATAGTTTTTGTGGCACTATTTTGGTGGTATCTCACTCATACAGTGCACACTTAGTATATGAAGCCAGGAATGTGGCTTTGGGGTCTGGAAACAGAAGTGAGGAGGGAATGGATGTTAGTCTGAACACCTTCAGAACCAGGTTAACCACGAGCTGGCTATGAGCAAAACATTTAAATAGGGGTAATGTGGTGGTGGCAGAGTCTCAAATTATCTACTGTCCGTTGGGAAGGATCCACCAAATTGCTGGGTATGAAAGATTGTCATGATCCACACCACAGAAACCACAATCAAATTAAAACTAATTGCAAATTGCAGCTGAGAGACCAAAGACTGAATGGGCCATGAAGACTGAACTCCACGTTCTCCTCGGGGTTCTCAGATCAGTACTAAAATCACTCCCATTAAAAAGAGAATAACTATTCTCTCCAAGTTCTTACCTGTTTTAAAATCTGATTCCCTCACATCACACTCCCATGCAGGAACAGTGTTTCATCAATATTATGCATTTGTAGTGTGGTGGAAAGCCCCAGCCTGAAGTCTTATTGAAGTAGATGCTGTACAAAGTCTTGGTTTCTTTCAACATAAGCTCACAACCCACTTGTAATACCGATTGCACCACACGTTAGAAATGGGCTTTTTTATGGTTTCCATCAAACGTGGTTTAAAGCAAAATGTCCCCAAAGTGCAAGGCTACAAAAAGAGTTTTCCAGCTTCCAGTATGTCTGACCTCCTCTTCATAGTCCCCAAGCTTATAAAAGGAGGGTACGACCCCTATTAAAGAGACACCATTCCAGAGACAAAAGACTTCTGAGGACATGGCTGTTTGATTTAAGCTGACTTCCTGCTCAATATAGCCCACACCATTTTACTGGGTTATTTATTGCCAGTAAACCATTACCCAGTGTTTGAGGTATACCTTTCATGAGGCTTTGAGTCTTGGTGTGATTTCCACTTACACATACCCTTGTTGAAAGCCTCATGGAGTATTTTCTTTCAGTGGCCTGCCACCACTGGCAAAAAAGCAGATCTTTCTCCTTTGACTTTCTCTGGCTTTCTCTTCTAACCCTTCATTCTTTGTGTACCTTCTCCTGAGACAACAAGGAGGTTGGCCATTTACCAGTCTGGATTTGCTCCCTATGACTATGCTTACATATCAAAATCTACAGTTTCACTTGCTTCACATTTCAGATCTCCCCTGTAGGAGACTATATCCCCTCTAAAGTTCACAGCTTCCATGGCTCTCATCCCAGACTCTCTTGTAAACCTTTTCCTTAATGCCAACTCATCTCAAGCCTCAGAAGAGATTTCCAGACCTGTTTCCTTTCTTCCTTGCCCTCATGAAAGGTTAGTTCTGCAGTAGCACCACACTCATGCTTCCTCCGAATGCTCTGCTGGTGTTCTCATGTCCTGGGAACTGCCTTTATATACTAATGTTAGAGCTGCTAAGCTGCAAGTTACTCCCATGAACATCATTGATGGGTCCATTTCCAGAGGGAAAAGCAGTAGATCTGTTCTACCTTACAGAGATAGCAATGAAACTGGCTTTTGGATGAGGAAGGTTTCAACGTAAGGGGGACTCAAGACAAAATGAACTCATTATTGCTTTCACCCAGTGCCGGGTATTAAAAGAATTTAACTGTTTTAGTGCAATTGGCCTTTTTCGTTATGTATACAGGCTTCATGATGGACGAGTCGTTAAGGAATAAATACAGAAGTAATGATGGTAGCAATCACAGAAAGCAATTTTCAGATATAATAAAGAGTCTCCTGGATGTGTACAGCCTGTGCTATGCTATTGATTTCTTCCTTTCTTTATTGCGCTTCACTCCCCTCAGTTCACTGAAACCCCAACCTTAGTGCTGCCTAGCCTGCCAGCCAACAGCTCTGACAAGCATCCATGAATTATTAACATGCAGAAGGCCTTTAACTGGATGAGCTGCAATTAATAATTCATTGGAGGTGTTTGCAGAGAGAAGGAGTGAGGGAAAGTGGGGAAGATGCAGTTGCTGAGAATTGGACCTATGGTACAGGAGCAAGTGGAATCTGAGATGTTCCAGCTGGAGCCCCCAGAATGATTACTGTGTGCCTAGCTGCAAGAAGAATGAGCAGCAGCTACCAGAGACCTGCCCAGGAGAATGAGAGAGGCTTTTGGAAGTGACCTACCATTTGCAGTCGGTGTTCCCAGCACACCAAATGCATGGCACCATGCCTAGAGCTTACCACATGAGGAGCCCACTGTAGGGTCCAGAGCTCAGCAATGAGCCCATCTCCCACCTCTGCCACTAGTACTCTTTGAAACAGCCCTGGTATCTCATCCCAGTTGTGATTTCCCTCCCTGTGAATGATCCAGAAGCAGAGTGGGGTGGGCATGTGGGAGCAAAGCCTCTGTGCTCATCATACCACCAGACTCTCTGCTTTCAAGGCTCCAACAACAAATTAATATTACTCGGCCATGCAGAGTCTTGATGGCTTCCAGCTGACAGGCAAGGCCACAGACCATTAATGTTAATTAATATTTACATTACAGTTGTGCCTGGAGGGCCCAATTCATGTCTCTATTGTGTGATGCATCCTAAGAACATATTGAGGATCAGGTCCCCTTTTTGCTACTGAGTCCACAAACGTACATAGAGATGCTTTCCTCTGCCTAGAAACAGCCTTTTTCTTTTGCTTTTCATAACTTGTATTTTTTATAGCTTCAGTAAAGAAGCCTGGATGGCTATTAAAAAAAAAAAAAAAAAAAAGAAGAAAAGAAAATAGGAAAAACAAAGCAAGATTTAGTGCTTGTAGAAGAAGCAGGAACCACAATTTCATACCAATTGCTTTGCTGTGCCCCTAACGTGTGGATAAAAGAGGCAGAACAGTCCTGGCGTACAAAGACCACTAATGTATTTGAGGCATGGGCAAGTTATTAGGACATTTAGCCTGACTCCTTCCTTACTATACATTGCTGAATTTCCAGCTATTGTCCCTGTTTTGACCCTAGGAACAGAAGGTGTGTGACTGAAGCCTGTCTTCTAGAAACACATCCCATGCCTTCATGATTTCAATACGTCAAAAGACTAGAAAACCTGCTAGATCATTTGTGGAGAATGAGATTCTCTTTGTCCTCTAGGACTCATTAACAGGCTGTGCATGGCTGAATAGGGAGAGCTGATTTTGGGGAAAGCACACACAGAAATTTGTCCCAGTTTTCCCATGTCACTGAAGTTGTGGGGATAATCAGCATAGACAGTGGCCGTTCCACTTTTGCACTAGCTCTGCGCAGTGCTTTGGTGCTGTGCTTTTCCTCTCATCAAAAAAGGCAAAGCTGGTTTGTGGTGTCAATTTTTCTCTGCAGGAATCAACTCGGGGCTTCTCTCCTTGGTTTTTGCCACGCCACTATTGCTTCATCCAATCTCTGCACCTTCCCCATACTCTCTAGTGTCTTTAATTAACCTATATTGTACCTCCAAGCACAGGCTGGAAGCCAGAGTAAGAAGTAATTTGCATAGTCTTGTGAGTATAGATATGCTCTAAATCTCAAACCTCCTTCCACTCCTGACTTCCTATGTGAAATAGAGGTAAGCATGGCAACATCTGTATTCTGGCTCAGCTGCTCCATTAGCATGTTGGGCAGGTGGGGCCATACTTTCACCTCTCCCATCTGCTACCGGGATGTAACAAGGCTTTGATTCACCGAAGCACTTGTTCTTCAATGAAAAACACCTCAAAGTTCGTGCATCTATGAGGAGTCTTAAAGATAAACAGGGAGTTAAATCCTTTTCTGACCTAAAAAGTGAACAAATGCATGGTCCTGGCAGACTTTTAGGATCAGGCCAGGTAGAGATTTCTTATCTGTCCCAAATGGGCTAAGTAATAACACAGCTTTTATTTTATAAGCTGCTCCCAAGGGTAGACCACCCTATATTATGTGAATATAAGACATGAGAAACACCTTGCTTTTGCATTATCTCTGATTTTCCTATTCCTTCAAGTATAGCTGCATCAAAAGACATTCTCATTTTAATTGCATTAGAATTACTGACCATACAGATAAAATTTAGTCAGAAAAGATGCACAATCTTTAGAGTTTCCCAATTCCATGATTTTTTTGAATATCTAATCCCACAAACCTTACCATGTGGGAACCTGCCCAAAGGTTGGAATGAGAGGCTGAGGGTAAGGAATTTGAAACCAAAAGAATCTAATCCCCTTGTGGTGCAGTTTCTTCAGTTGTTCAAGTGCCATAAGTAAGTCAGCTCCCATCTTCACAGTGGGAGTTTGAGTCTTAATGAAGAGGTTCCACGCACTGCAAATGAGAGCTGCTATACGGCCACTCGGAGCATTAATGTTATTATAGGAGTACCATGGGGACCCATTCAGAATGGAGTATCATCTTTAAGAGAGAGATGTGAATCTCTTTGCTTCTACAGGTTAACAGCTGACCTTTTAATGCTACATGTGCAGAGTCTGATATAGCGCAAATGTGTTGATCATTTAATATGGTAAACATAGGAAGAGGCTGGTAGAAAATGAAGTTCTTTTAGCGCTGACCCAGTGTTTATTTCCCCTGTTTGACTAACTCCTTTCCCTCTTTGCGGCAAGCAGGCTCAGGCTCTGCAAGGCTGGGTTGAGGATTCCCCTGAGCTAAAAGTGTGGCCACACAAACCTTTTATTCCACTGTAAAAGCTAATTAAAAATTCCTTGCCTCTGGCTGCCCCAGTGTTGTGGCTCCTCACCCCCTCACTTGAGCATTTATCTGGGGGTTATGCTGCAAACCATATCATGGATATAGGTCATGTTTATAAACTAACAAAAACCTGCCACTCATCTCCTGCTTGATCATTTCAGGAAAGGTACCCTTTTAATAAGAACACTGCCAATGCACAGCATGGATCTAAGCACTATCACACTCAGCACCTTTCTAAAGTCCTGCTTGCCTCTTGTTCTGATCCTGCTAGGGAAATCTGCTCAGGCAAAGCAGATCTTGACATGTTTGTTTGCAGAAAAGGAGTATGCCTCCAGAAGTAATTTACAGGCAGTTCATGGAAAAAGACGATGCTGCAGGCATCTGCAAAGTAACAGCAGGAGAGGAGTGCTCCAAGAGCACCTCTGCTCTGTGGGGTGATATGTTATCTATTACACAGGCTTCTTTGACAGACATTTTCCCCATCCATACACAGCGTTGATGTTCCTCAACAATCTATGTCTATGGGGGATGCACTGGGAGATAAAAGATGGGTTTTGCTCTGGGTGACAGTGTATAGGATCTATTCCTGCTATCATAAGCTATGAGCTATAATGAATGGGTCTAGCATGGCTGATCCACCACTGGTCACAGTGTGACACTGGCTCTGGGGCAGCAATCAGTCGAACGCAGGTGAGCTTGAGTGGCTCAAGGCTCTGTTGATGCCTGTTAGGACAGACCTCATCAGTTATGAATGCTTATGAATGGGATTCCCAGTACTGTCCAAAGAAGATAAGGCAAATTGTCCTTGAGACAAAAGCTATGGTCCTTGAATTGCAAGTTCAAGGTGACAGAACTGAAGCACGGACTTGCTCAAGATGGCTCTTTTTGTAAGCAGACCAAACTCTGAGCTCAGGCTGCCTTGAAATCACATTGGTTCTTGCAGCAGATGATTCTAGGAACCATTAACCTTCTGGGTTCTCCTCTTTATGGAGCACTAGTTCCTGGAGCCAGATGCTGTTGAGATGGATGGGTGGATGGATGGATGGACGGACGGATGGATGGATGGATGGAAGGAAGATCAACTTGTCTTCAAAGTAGACCTTGGAGTCACTTCTACAGAAAGAAGTCCATGGATTCAAGATGAACAGAGCAGCCCTGCAGAAAAGGACTTAGGGGTGTTGGTTGACGAGAAGCTTAACATGAGCCGGCAGTGTGCGCTTGCAGCCCAGAAAGCCAACCGCATCCTGGGCTGCATCAAAAGAAGCGTGACCAGCAGGTCGAAGGAGGTGATCCTGCCCCTCTACTCTGCTCTTGTGAGACCCCACTTGGAGTACTGCATACAGTTCTGGTGTCCTCAACATAAAAAGGACATGGAGCTGTTGGAGCGAGTCCAGAGGAGGGCCACGAGGATGATAAGAGGGCTGGAGCACCTCCCATATGAAGACAGGCTGAGAGAGTTGGGGCTGTTCAGCCTGGAGAAGAGAAGGCTGCGTGGTGACCTCATAGCAGCCTTCCAGTATCTGAAGGGGGTCTACAAGGATGCTGGGGAGGGACTCTTCCTTAGGGACTGTAGTGGTAGGACATGGGGTAATGGGTTCAAACTTAAACAGGGGAAGTTTAGATTAGATATAAGGAAGAAGTTCTTTACAGTGAGGGTGGTGAAGCACTGGAATGGGTTGCCCAGGGAGATTGTGGATGCTCCATCCCTGGCGGTGTTCAAGGCCAGGTTGGACAGAGCCTTGAGCCACGTGGTTTAGGGCAAGGTGTCCCTGCCCATGTCCGGGGGGTTGGAACTAGATGATCTTAAGGTCCTTTCCAACCCTTACGATTCTATGATTCTATGATTCTAAGTCAGTACCAGAGGATGAAGCTCCCTACCACAAACCTCTTGTTTGTAAAGCTCATAATACATCTGTGCTCCATTGCAACTAGAACTAAGAAGGGCATGAAGAGACCTGCAGCAATTAGTGAATGGAGAGAGGAAGAGACAGAGAAAGAGGCCAAAACCATCCAGACAGGTCCTTTTCCCTCTCAGAAACTGTAGACACCAGTAAAAAAAGGGACCTATGGGAGAGGTCTCCCACCCTCTTGTAAAAGACAGCAGGAAACAGAGTCTACAGATTACACAGTGGTGCGCTAAGCAGCTTTAACGAAGTCAAGTGGAATAAATCCCTTAAGGAAAACCATTTGTCTCAGCTCTGATCTATATGTCCCACTATCTAAGGTCCAACTAGCTTGCTTCTCACCCCAGGCGACCACTTTCAGAGGGAAGTGGTCCCAAAACACTCCCTGGAAATGGCGTGGGAATTGCATATATACTTGTATATAAGGAAGAAGTTTCAGCAGCTCATTGTAATGCTGAATATGGAAAAGTAACACATGAAAAATAATCCCATCCAGTGGTGCTTCTGCAGCAGGAACAGAGTTCATTTCTCTCCAGCTCTGGGGAGTGAAATGTATTCAGCTCACACAGGCCACTTCAGCATCTTTTTTTGGTTTTTTTTGATCTTTCCAACGTAGGAGAACAAATTTAACAATGAGATTCCGTTTCTGTTTCCTACATGTGGAATAATTGAATTTGCATCTCACTCTGTAGTCAGATCTGCTGTTTGAAGAGGAATGTATCAATTGGACATGAGCCCAATGCGTTCTGCTCTGCAAATAAGGCAGTTTGCAAAAAAACAAGGTATAATCTCTCACCCAGGCAATAATCACAGGAAAATCATCCCTCACTGACAGCTCTCTTCGGGACTTGATTCATATCCTTGCTGGTGAAAGAGCATGAGGGAGGGGGTTTGAAGGGAGCAGACTTTTGGCATCTCCTTGTGGCAACCTTCATCAGAAAATACGTGGGTTCTGGATGTGGGACGGAATGTTGCTTGTGGCAGTCATCAGTGGCAGAGCTCTCTGATGTTCTGCAGGCAGGTTTCACAACAAGAAATTGTAAACCTGCTGACTTGAGTCCTTTCCAAAGGCTGCTGAAACCATGGGAAACATTCCTGAGGATTGTGAGCAGCTTTCTGTGGGGATTGTAGCGATAGGACAGGGGGTGATGGGTTTAAACTTAAACAGGGGAAATTTAGGGTAGATATGAAGAAGAAGTTCTTTACTGTGAGGGTGGTGAGGCGCTGGCACAGGGTGCCCAAAGAAGTGGTGAATGCTCCATCCCTGGCAGTTCAAGGCCAGGTTGGACAGAGCCTTGGGTGACATGGTCTAGTGTGAGGTGTCCCTGCCCATGGCAGGGGCTTGGAACTGGATGAACTTAAAGTCCTTTCCAATCCTAACTATTCTATGATTCAATGGAGAAGGATTTTCAGAGGCAACTACAGGTCTTGTTTTCAGGGGTTTTGTTACCTTCAAGAGAACTGGGTGCTCAGCACTCTACTTGCTAAATCGTTCAGAAACTTCCACCCCTTTCAGTTTGATGTGGCTGGATGGGTATCCCTTACTTCCCAATCATCGAGTCTGTTCAGATAGCTTTCAAGAAACAACCTCTCTGCCACTGCCTTCCTTGCCTGTAAGTAGTGTAATCCCTTTGCCTTCTCCACATCCAGCATCTGCACTCCGGTGTTCCCTGCCTGGGACAATTACTTCAACCATTTTCAGAAACTGATGCTCCTTTTGAATCCCATCCGCTATTCTTATGTCCAGAAGGAGGGAAAGAAAACATGCAAGGCAGAAGGAACAGAAGATGGAAAAATTTTGGGATCTGGCATGGCTGGGAATGAATAGAAGTTTAATTCAATTAATCAGAGAGTCAAACTGCACCTGCCCCAGTTCATCTCAAACTCTTCAGATTAAATACCTTATTCTAAGTGGAAATTAATTGAGTTTGTCGAATGGTTCCTACTGCATTAAACACACTCCAGGTCAGGAAAAGAGCAGAAATGAAGACAATAACATTTTTTATAATTGAAAGGCTTTTAGCAGAGCTGGCTGAAGCTTTTGATTTTTCTCTTTCTAATGCCCCTTCCATAGAAGCCTTCATTGAAAAGCATCTCATGGGAGAAAGGTTTGATTTGATTATGCCAGGGGAGGTCACACACACAGCCACAGTGATCCCCTGGTCCAACACATTTCCACCAGCCCAGCAGACACTCTTACTTGCTCATCAGGTGCCATTCTCTGCCTAAGGGTAGAAGTACATGTTTCTCCAGAGCTGTGCAAATGAAAGGATAATTATCTTCCAACCCACCCTGTGTTGCTGGTCATGGACCGTACGGGTGGCCCTTCAGACCAGAGGGCTCACTGCTTACAGGAGTGTCTTTATCTCTTTTCAGTTTAGCAAGAACCTTCTCTAACTCTTTAAGCCAGCTCAGCTACCAAATAACTGGGTCTAGTGTACTCCATCGGGTGGAGAGTAGCAGGCAGCTACAACAACCCTTCCCATGGCACATCTGGAGCCCTGAAAAGCCATATCAGTGTGCTTGGGTGGAATTACACACAGATCCAGAGCTGAGATGGTGGAGAGCTTTCTAGTCTGATACATAGGAAAGGAGAGAGGGCTTGGGAAGGAGAGCTGGTGGCGTATGGAGAAGGGACCCTCTCTGATGAATCTGGCATAAGATTTGTCCTTGTCATCTGTTGGAAGTGTCACCAAGAATGCCTGTGGGTACTATGAGGGCAACATGAACATTGCAGGAACACACAAAGTCAGTGAAAAATGATTTTCATTACTCTCAAGCTGGAGTTCTCTGTCTTATGCTTCCTCTCTCATATGTTCTTGCACACTTCTTCTTCCTTCCCCCTCTCCCCCTCCCCTTCCTGTTTCTCTACCCCAGTTTTCTTTGCATACCTGAGCTGAATCTAATGAAGATGCATAAAAAACACTTCCATTCCGTGAAATGCAATCCATCAACACACACTTCATATATATTGTGCAGAAATGAATCCGTTTCAGCCGGGAAGGCTGATAAATCAATTTAAGTGGAAGACTTCTGACAGTTTAATTCAAATTAAGTCCACTTTGTTCAATTAAAGGGTAGCTGGAGGGGTGGTGGCAGGAAACAAACAGCATTGCTAGAACAAAAACTGCATTTTTCTCTCAGTCTGAAGCCATCTGTGGATCATTTGTCTTAAATCAGGGACAGAACGATGCTAATTAACACACAATCAGTGACCAGTGAGTTACTTTGATTTTGAGGCCAAATCCTTACTTTGTGCCGCATTCCTGCCTACCTTTGAGTGAGCCACAACAGTGCTGGGAATATTTGAACATGAACGGTGAGGAGGAGGTGGGAGAGGTGGCCAAGGTCTTTCTGCATTCAAGGGTGATGTTTGCTGCAATGCTCCTGAAGTGCTCTGGGTGTCAAGTACCTTGGAATAACTACAGTAAAATGACCTTTGAAGAAGCCCCTTCCCCAGTGTTAAATCACACCATGTGTTTGACATGGGTCAAACTTCCATGTAGCTTTTGTTTGGCTCGCAGGAAGAGCTGGTACAGACAACTACTGGTGCATGCCAACTCTTTAATTGCCCACACAGTTCCCCCCTTCACTGCCATAGACAAGCATGCAAACACTGTTTGGATATTCAGTCTGTTGCATGGTATGTTCCTGCAAAACATCTCCTTTCTCTGTGCATGCAGAAGAGCTGCTTGCTGACAGTTCAGATCTATGAGTTCAAGCTGGTGAAATGTGGACATTCAGCTGGTGGGATTAAATTTAGCCAAGTTACCTGTTCTGTTCAGTGAAACTTGGTGAATTAGTTCAAAATTCCCAGGGATCTGGGTTAAGAGAGATGTCGAACACCAGATGTTTTAACACCTGAGAAAGCAATTTTTTAGTGATTATTGAGCAATACATTGAACAAGTGAATGACAGACCTGGAAAGCAGCATCTGCTTTTTCACTTTCTAACATATTTTCTCAGCCAAACTGAGGTTTTCAAGTTCACGGTGCAAAATGTAACTGAATTTCATCCAAGTTTGCAGACTCACTAATGCTTTCAATGTTCTGATTGGCAAAATACTCCCAATTCTTTCTTTTCTTCCAACAGTTTTGCAAAACTGAGTCCTTGTCACTGACAGATGGAAAAACAAAGACTTCTGCAATTAGAAGGATAAAGTAATTCATGGGATTTTGGGAAGGTTTTCTGCTACTTTCTTGCTCAGAGATGGTGAGCAGCACAGAAAATAGGCTTTTTCTTTTCCTTTTGACAGACAGATGTCTTTAAAAAGTGGGAATCCTTTGTGCAGGCAGCAGAAGTTGAGTCCAGAAAAAACAGCTAGTACTGGAGAAAGAATACCAGATTGTTTTACTGAGCAATTGAGTAGATGCAGCAGCTTTAACAGATATGGTGGAACTTACAGAATCATAGAATAGTTTGGGTTGGAAAGGACCTTAAGATCATCTAGTTCCAACCCCCTGCCATGGGCAGGGATGCTTCACACCTAGACCATGTCACCCTAGATTCTGTCCAACCTGGCCTTGAACACTTTGCTTCCTTGTTACCAGCTGACTGGTACCCAACTAATCCAGGCCCCAAAGCAGTACAGCTTTTTCATTTAGGCTTGTATAAGAACAAAGAAAAGAATTCGGGGATGCAAACTGTTTTAGTGCAAAATAATAACTACAGCAGCAAGAGGTTTTCCCTGAGCACTGCCTGCCCTGTGAAACTCATGAGTCAAACAAACCCCATCAGTGCCTCTGAGTGTTGGATGGCAACTTTGTAAAACCTGCTTCTACCAGCTTCCAAGGGAACAAGAGCAGGAGAAAACAAGAGGATGTCTATAATGTTTGTGATTGATAGAGCACTTTTCCCCCCCTTTCCTCCCCCTCTGAAACTAGGTTGTTTGCAAAATAGACCTTGTTTTCACTAGAACTGTTTGTATTTTTCTTGTCTGTGTGTGTGTGGAGGGGAAATAGGTGATCAAAGCATGGTAATTTAAACCATTTCCCAGAAAGGCAAACAAAGAAACAACTAAAGTGAATCCTTAGTAAAGAACTGCTTTAAGAAAATAAAAAGCTGGCTTGGTGCACCATAAGTCAGAGAAAATGCTGCAAGAGTGGGTAAAAGAGCGACATGAAAAAGAACAGAGAGACTTCTGGCCTGTGGGCAAAGTCTTTATTTCCCTGCACATGTGTCTTTCACCCCCTTTCAGAGCTGCTCTGGCAGCCCAGGGTGAATGGGAAGATGCTGACTGCCTGCCAGAGGTTACAAATCATGAACAGGTCAGAGGGCTTCACATCCTGACCCTTGGAGAAGAACCAGTCTTTACCTTCACTTCCAAACCTCTGCAGCATGTCCCCAGCCTGGATTTGCCATACCTTTTTCAAATGAATTTATGGCCCTATAAACGGTGAATCATTGTGTATGATAAAGAGCAGAACAGATTTGAATGGTATCCAATAATTACTTGAGTAACTCCATCATTTTCAGATATGTGGTTTCAGTGTCTGCAGACCTTGAAGACCTGCTTTTTACTGCTCTGTTACTAAACCAGTCCTTCACAGACCCTGCACACACCTCATCTGCATCTCAAAACTTTAGAATGATCATGATTTGGAGTGTTTGTGTGAGCCTGGGCTTGGAGAAGGATGTAGAGAGGACTTGTACCTGCACTTCCCCATGTTTGAGGGCCTCTCCTCAGGCCAATGATGAGAAATTGCTGCCTCTGTGCTCAGATAAACGATGAATTTAAACCCTCCAGTTGGCAATGTTTAAGACCAAGCAGCCCAACTCCCGGACTTTGTAAGGTCCGCAGCATTTCTTGATGGGCATTGAAAATAGGCCCCCTCTAGTTCGTATTCCATTAGATTTTAACAAGACTGTGCTGAGCTATGGATCCACAGCACCTGCAGATGCAAAGTAAGAGTCGATGGTTATTTTGCCCTATCTCAAAGGTGAACAATAGTCAGATCCCAGGGGAGTATCCTTACTGGTGCACGTGGGTCCTTTTGCTTGCTGGCGAAGTCTCAACTCTGCAGCAAAGCTGACTTCAGGCTGAGCAAGTGAAGGAGATGATTAGACCCTAAATATGGTCTTTTCAGAAGTCCTCCTGCCTCTGGATAAAATAGAGGATTGTGAGGACTGCATAAATCAAATTGTTTCCACGATCCCAAAGGAGCAGCATTAGTACTCAGGACTCTGGGCATTAGGGAACACAACCCTCACATCCTTTAACCTAAGGACAGGCAAGGATGCTGAGCAATCTCTGTAAGCCTGGGACAAGTGAGGCAGCCGCGCCACCTGCGTGAGAGCACCCCTCACACCTGCACCGCGATTTGCAGTGCAAATTCCAGTTTCTCATCACACGACTGTCGAAATTTGCTCTGTCTTGAAATCTATCATGCAAGATGTTAGCTTTAGGATGAGGCTGGGGACTTGGTTATTCACAGCAGCTTGCAGCCTACCCAGGGGCATCGCCAGAGAAGGGCAATTTCCCCTTTGAAGGCTAGCTTTGTTGGTGCAGAATTCACACCTGCACTGGGATCTCTGCAGCTGAATGATAATTATTTAAATACTCATTTTTTTTAATAATCAACTGACAGAGGTTAAAAAGTAAGTCACTGAAGACAAATGGGCTTCCATTCTTTTCTATCATCAAGTTAAACCGCAGATTTGGGTGGGATAAATGCTTGTTTCCAGTGGACTGGGCTGGTTTGTCACAGATATTTCTGTAACTCAAGAAGCAAATCCTAACCTTCTCACAATTTGCCTTTAGGTATGTATGAACACAGGCTGAGAAAGTTTGGGCTATTCAGCCTGGAGAAGAGAAGCTGCGTGGAGACCTCAGAGCAGCTTCCAGTGTCTGAAGGGGGCTACAAGGTTGCCGGAGAGGGACCTTCATCAGGGACTGTAGTGATAGGACAAGGGGTGATGGTTTAAACTGAAACAGGGGAAGTTCAGGTTATATATAATGAAGAAGTTCTTTACTGTGAGGTGGTGAGGCTCTGGCCTCAGGAAGTACAAGGAAGTGGTAAATGCTCCATCCCTGGCCAGGCTGGACAGAGCCTTGGGTAACATGGTCTAGAGTAAGATGTCCCTTCCCATGGCAAGGGGTTGGAACTAGATGATCTTAAGGCCCATTCCAACCCTAATTATTCTATGATTCTATGATTCTATGAAACCCTTTGGTTCCTAGTGCTTCCTCCTATGGCAAGAGAATGCTGCCAGTGTCCCTGTAACTCAACCCCTTCTGCTTTTTAAGTGGATACATCATCACTCTTTATTCTATATCATACACACTAATACTTTAGGTGAATAAATTTCAAAGAAGAGGTTTTTAACTTCTGGAAAATGTTGTTTTCTGTATTTATCTATGTGGTCTGTTGAGGGCCAGTGTGTGATAAATGGCCAAGCGGTTCTTATCTATGCATGGATCTTTTTGAAGCAGGAATGAACTGTGTGATAGTAGTATCTGGTATCTGTTGTGAATACAATCAGAGAATGCTGGTTTATATCTCTGTATTAAATCTCTGATCTTTAGAAATTAGAAGTTTTAATAAAAATAAAATCAGAAGGAAAAAACATATGGCCTACTACAAGTACATGAGTTGTTTAACTGAGCATCAGGAAGATTTATTTAGCACATAGACTTAAATTCTCTGCTAGATCTGGGAAAAGCACATGCATAACTTAAAACCTTCGAGTCATCACCTTGCAGCCAGCCTTGAAAGCCATTGGAATAAACCATGAAGCCCTTCTGCTCCTATGAAGCCCAAGGACATTGGGAGTTGCTCTTTCATGCACACATAATCACACTGAATTCAGGGCAGATTATGTGCCTATAAGGACAGGCTTAGCAAAGAAATGGAGGTATTAGCACCAAAAAGAAGCTTGGATGGTCAGAGCTTGCATTGGCATTAATTGGTGTGTGTGGTGTTCTGGGGTAGTTGAAGATGTGGCTTAAGGGCTCAGGACCTTTTTCTATGGTGGTCTGCCCAGTGAGAAAGTATTTTAGTCAGCTTTACATGGGAAGTCCATTGTTCAAAGTGATCCCACATGAGCTTGCAGTGTAAATCAAGGCAGGCACATGGGTTATCAGTACATGCGCTGAGCTATTTCACCTTGTCAAAGATACATTGGACACCTGTAGGGCTAGGCTTGGTGGGAGGCGGTGATGGTGGAGGTGGGGAGAGGCCTTTCCATAGGGAATATTTTTCACAGCGTAAGAACTTTTGAGAAAATTAATGTGAAACATTAAAAATGTTCCTTTTTAAAAGGGAATCCATTTTTTAGGCACAATGAGACACTTCAGGTGGTGTGGCAGTGTTGAGTAATGCACATCAGAGTTATTTAACTTCATCTCATGCCTCACTATTCCCCAGGGGCACCCATTAATCAGCGTTACTAGGCAGTTTGTCATGTCCTTTTGCTTAAATAATATCCATACCAAAATACAAGTAATGCATGCACCTGCAAGTCAGTGGGAGATCTGCCTGTGTCAGGACAGAAGGATCTGTGCTGGAGGACATAGGAAAGATGAAGGACTTCAGTTGTCTTCCATGGGCTTTGAATGGTACTGGAACAGATAGTTTGAGATAGCACTTGTATTGCAATGGGAAACTAACCACCAGCGCTGAACTGGGATCATTCTGAACAATAAAGCTATAAATAAGGAAGATGTGACCAGAGCCTGCAGACATCACATTGCTACTGGGTACGAGCCCCAGCTTTTCTGCCACATGAGGAGGGATTTAAGGTGTGTGTGTATGTGTAGTTGCATTTCATGTGGGACAACAGCAATACACTCTCCCTGCCTGCCCGTTTGGCGAAAACAGCCATGAGGATACTAGTTCTCAGGTTGATCATTCATTTTGGCTTTTTGTTCTCATCTATCTGCTGACAAGGGTGCAGACTCACACTATGGTGTGCTGAGGAGTTTGTGAGATGAACATGTACCTGCTGAAAGCCTGAATAGTCAGTCGTATGATCCACCAGCAACTGAAAGCATCTTTGATTTTATGAATGAACTCATATTGGGGATTGTAACTAGATGATCTTAAGGTCCTTTCCAACCCTAACTATTCTATGATTCTATATGCTACCAAGAACTCATGCATTTCACCTGGGAAACAAAGAGCAGTGTTCTGCTAGTAATGACTGCCTGCAATCCTGCCTTGAAGATGGCATCAGTAATTCCAGTCCCTAAGAATCTGTGGTGGCATCTCTCTTGTCTAATTACACATCCCCACAGCCTGGCTGCTCCAGAGATCCCAGCTTGCCAAAGCAAAGAACCAGCAGATAAAGAACCAGCTATACCCAGCTTCTTTTCTTGTTTGTCAGCTTCATGTTTAAACTGGCTACCTGAAGGTTAAATCAAACCAGTAAATCATCTAATTTCCCTACCTCCCCCAGCCAAACGTTTTCTCTAACTTGTTAAGCAAAATACAGACAGCATGGCCTTCCATTCCTGCAGAACTCACTGGCCTTCTGATGCCTGAAATAACTGGCAGACCTGTCAAAAATGACCTTCTTTCAACAACATCTCTCTCCTTTTTTTACCAACCCCCTCCCCTCCAGGTAGGCAGTGGGGGAGGTTGGAAAACTGTAAAGATCAAGTCACAGCTGCATGTGGTACCTAATTAAACAAGTGTAAGAAAGCAGAGAAAGGTCAGGTTGTCAAAAATCATTGCTGTATATTTACTGGATTGTATTTAGAGACTGATAGCAGCAAAGAAAATAACTCAATAAAGTGAATGAGACCAGAATAACAAACTGACTCCAGGGACAGGCTCGTTTTGAAACGCAAAAGGCTAAGGCTGTAAGATTTATGTATCTGAATATATATGTATCTGTATGTGTGTATATACACGCAGAGAGACACAAATTGAAGGGAAACAAGCACTGGAAATGAAAGGAAAAGTATTTGCAAAGAGTAAAGTAAACAGGCAACATTAACATGGGAAAGAAGATGGAATAGGAGAAGTTCAAACAGGAAATGTGGCAGAAATTAGAGGCTGAAAATACACAGGCATGAGGAGATAAAAGAAGAAACTGAGAAAATAAATGAAGGACTGGATAGCAAGGGGAAAAGTGTAAGAAAACAGAAAACACAATCACAAAGAAAGATGAAGAGGCCAACATTGTGAGGCCAGAAGGCGATGCATATAGGTTGTTAAAGTGCTCTAATTACCTGCTGTGGTTGTCTGTGCCTTGTAGGAATCATCCCCTCTCGCAGCACCTGAGGTGTGATGAGGACATGGCCATTTCCTCTGTGCTTTGAGAGTGCTGGGGAACTTTTGGAGTCACCAGCCCATACAGACAAGATCTCTTTGCACCTGCTTTGCCTTTTCTGTCATCATCCCACTGTCTCTTTCTTATCAAACTACCCAGGGTGAGATGTGCTGGTGCAGGCAGGATCCTGGTGAATCCTGGGCTCGTGTCTCATTGACTGTCTTGCCTTGCGTCTCAGAGACATTTAAGGCCAAGCTGGATGTGGTTCTGAGCAACCTGATCTAGTTGAAGATGTCCCTGTTCATTGCAGGGGGGTTGGACTAAATGACCTTCGAAGGTCCCTTCCAACCCAAACTATTCTATGATTCTATGTGGCCTTTGCCTATTGGTAGGGTGGGTCAGTGCCACTGCTTTGGAGGGGAATATTAGGAAAGGAAAAGGGAAAAAGGGAAGAAAATCTTCTCTTTGTGGAGGAGGAACAGGAAGTCGAACAAATCTCTCATTCCACTGTATTTCTTGGTGATACGGCTTAATAGCAGTCTAAACAAGATAACAAAATCCGATAGGTTTTGAATGCTTTCTGTTATTAAACACATCTCTTCATTTGTTCTGCCAGGGGTGGGCTCCAACCATTTGCTCCTGCTAGTTATATCTGCCTTCCTATGACACCATTTGAATCTTTTATAAAACCTGCTCTGATAGCATCTGGAAGAAGCTGTATAGCGGGTGAATGGGAGGAGAAGATATTCCTCCTTTTGACAGATAAGGTATTTTTTCTCTTCTATTCCCCCGTAAGCAACCTGGAAAACAGATACACATGGTGCCTTGCATTTAACAAATTGACAATGCATTTAAATAGTGTACCACTGCAAGTATAATTGCAATTTGTTGTAATTTCTCCTCCAAATTCCACCCTGACACAGTTGATTTATTTTGCAAATCAGTGCATCTGGAGCATGTGCCGTGTCACATTATGGGCCTTTGATACAGAACCTTTGTTTTATAACAGGGAAAATAATTAGCTTTCGGACAAGCTTGAGCTGTGATGTCAGAAGCTATCCGTGGCTCCTGAAAGAAGTTATTAGTGCTGATCTAATGAAGAATTCTTGGCAAAGCTCTGCCTCTTTCCTAATTTGTCTCTCTGGGATTTTAGCAAAATTAAAACAAAAATGAGTTAAGTGTAAAAAAGCCCCATTTATTTATATATTAAAAAAGATCTGTATTTGGATAGCATAAACCTTCATTCTAATGCAGCAAAGAGCTACAGACAGCTGGGAAAGAAACATAACAAAAGGCAATACTTTGTTCCACTATAAACCCCACATCCCTCCGAGCAGGGAAACATTTGGGCATTTGTTTTAATTAACTTTTTCCCTCCCTTCTCCTTGAAATTCACAGCACTCGTTGGCAAGCCTGGAAATGATCCATCATTACGGGTGTCAGCTTTCCTCCAAGTGGCGTCAGCAGAGCCCTCCTCCAGTGTCACGCTGGCTGGGAGGACTGATCCTTCTCATGCTGTCCCTGCCTGACATCAGGAGTAATTGCACTGAAGGCGAAGCTGTTTCTCCCCTACAATGTGAGAATATGCCCAGAGAGAATCAGACCCTGTCGCCTCCAAGTCCCTAAAGTGATTGTACTGCATGATGGTAAATATTATGGGAAGATATGGAGTGGGATGAATTAAAAGCGCCTGGCTGGATCTATGAAGGGTTTGATTTCACCCAGGAGGAATGAATGAACACAGATCACTCTGAGTCTTGAATGTCCGAGGCATAATCTAATTTCTCAATGTAGTCAACCAGTTGAAATTTGCAAAATATGGACTCTATTGGGAATCTGGCTGAGCTGTGTCTGATTAGCATGTGCAACTGTTCAGTGGCAGGGTTTTGTGAGCATTTAGTCTCTGCTTTAAACAGAATCATCACCAGCTGGTTATTTTTTACTGTTATTAGGTTAGAAAATAGCACTGAGGTATACAACAGTAATCATGAAGCTGTGATGCCAGGGAAAAAATAATCACGTTAAATTGACCTTCATGAATAAAGAGTGAGGTTCCATTTCGCCTCATTTCTGTTCATTTTAAAACCAGCATTAGCTTTTCTGGCACATAGTTTTTCATTGTTTGCTGAGCATGGCTCGATTAGAATGATTCACTGTCTTTAATATTAGTGATTATGGTCCATTTCAATTACACAATGTGTTGTAGTTTGTTGAATTACTCTCCTGCCATCTCTCCGTTGACTTCCTTTGGAGGAAGCAAAAAGAGAGAAAGATTTAGATGCTGAAAAGCGGGATCTGGGGAAGTGATGCCCATTTCCCTAAACGGAATCCCAGCGGACAAGCAGCAACGTCTGCTGCCTGCACTTAACGTTGAAATAAAGAGTTTCAAATCCAGATTGAGTTACATTTTTCAATCACCACTTGAGATCATGCCTGTTGGTCACCTATCTGTCTGTTCAGTGTATTTAAATAGAGAAAGCAAGCAAGGCAATGAATGCAGTGTGCTCTGAGAGTCCAGTTTGCACCAAGGTAGGATTTAGGAGACATATACAAGTGACAGCTTAAGGGCTGCTCCTTTATGCTGTGGATGTCTGACAAACCATGGACTTCAGAGCAGATGGCATTGTGCACCAGCGTGTTCAGGACATTGCAGCCCCAGCAGAAGCAGCCAGCCCACTGCCCAGCTAAACTAGAGAGGAACTGGTCTTACTGGAGCAGAGGGCTCTGCTGCCTGCCACACTTGGATGGTGAATCCTCATGGAAGGCGCATGCCTAGTATTGGATGGGTGATGGGGTTAAAAAGCCAAGAGGAAAGGGGTTATACAAGTTGCTTGGACTTTCTACAGTGCCCTACTGCATTGATAGAGGGAGCCCCCATGCTGCTCCACTCCATTCGTGAAACATGGGTGACCCATGGACTGCTCCAGCACATCCCTGTCTGACTGATCCTGGTGGCCAGATTCAGAGTGTTTCCTGAGCTTTTGCGAAATATAGCTGGGATATGAAGAGAATACAGCTTGGGCTTTCAAAACTGCTTTTAACTTGAGTTTTTCCATTGAGCTTCCAGAAATATGGAGTGATGTGTGAGCACAGGATTTGGCAGAGTCACCGTTTGCATGTTTCAACAGAGAGAGATGGAGCAATAGGGAGAGCTCGGAAGGGAAAGGTGAATAACTGACCCCAATTTTCAGGCGTTCTTCCAGTCTCCAGGAGTCATCTAAACCCTGAAGCATGAGGTGACCCTGTAGATCAAATACAGAACCTTTTTCATGAGGAGATGCAATTATCCCTCTACTATTTCATCATTCTTTACCTATAGAGATATTTCCAGTCCAAGTCAGAACTGGGTCCTTCATGAGATTAAATGAGCAAGGCTCCACTGAAACTGGTAACTACAAAAAAGTCTTCCTTTCTTCAGGGTGGAATGTGTTGCATTTAAAACATCATTACAGAGTTCTTGTTACTCATTCAAGCATAAGAATTTGAGTGACAGGGGAAAACATGCCCTCTTCATGTAACATCCTTCTTTTCACCTTTTGGTTTGGTTACACTTTCTCACTTGCCAAGGAAATTGCATGTGTGTGGAGGAAAGGAAGAAGGGATTTGACACATTTAATGGACATTTATAAGGGCTGCAAAGCATCTATTATAGTAGTAAATGAACTAACTAATTATGGGCAACCATTAAATTGGGGCTGCACTCTGAGAAGAAACCCTATAAAATTAACTCAGTTTTATAATGCTGATCTGCTCTCTTGACCAAACCACGTTCCCAACGCTGTTGATGTAAATTCTGAGTAATTACTCTGACTTGTTGAACTTAATCTCCTTGTTCTTTGGGGTAACCAGGATCCCAGTGTGGCTACTTTCAGCAGTGAAAACAAGTGGTTGCTTTCTTAATACCATACAGCGAAGGAAGTTGTAGTCAAAGAGCTGGAGAAAGCCTGTCTTTTTAATCAGCAGTAAAGTTATCAATTAGGTTCTAGCTGTAAAAGCTTAATTACTGAGGATGATGAAAGAGGCAGGAGAGACCCAGTTCAATGAGCACATTCCAGATGGAGAATGTAGCACTGGACCTAAGGGGAAAAACAATGATACTGTTAGCTTGGAAATTGTGCCCAAAGACTAAGTAGGAAGAGCTTATGACATCAGGTATCTCTGGCATCTTTCCTTAGTTATCACAGCTCTTTACTGCGAGTGGTTATACCTTGTTGAGACTAGAGAGCTAAACCAGCTATAGACTAGAAAGAGAGCAGAAACTGATGGCTCTTGGGCATTTAGAAAGGTTTGAATCTATTGCAACTAATACAACTAATACAGTGAGTTTCTCTATTGCCGAAGAGAAAGAAAGAACTCTATGTGCTGATAGTCTCAGTAAGTCTACTAACCTTTGATACAGAGGAGCTGTAGTAGGAACACAGCCTCCTGTATTTCCTCCTCTCTCTACTTCACTCTTAATGGCTGTAGATAAAAATCTATTGCCGAATAAGTGTAACATAGTACGGTGGCTGAAACAAAGTAGGGGATTGGGCATGGAAGGGAGAGATGCTTTTGCAGAACCATTTTCCGTTTGGACCTTTGATCCTGTTTTCAACAAGCCTAGCAGAGCCTTGCTTATGCAGGGAGTCTATAGGTGCAGCCCTCACAATATAAGTGTCTGGGCTTAGCTATACCACTCTTTCTCCAAGAATGCAAACTGAAATGAGGGGATAAAAATCATTAGAGCAGCATATTCTGAAAAAGAAACCCTAAAACCAACAAAATTTGTAAAGAAAAACATGGCCAGAAGAGAAAGCAAATGCTTTTATCTGAGACAAAGATTATGTGAGCAGCAGGGAGAAATTAAAAGAAACAGAGAAATTATGAATGGGAATTAATAAACATGGGCTTCAAATAGGTCCTTCAGTTCAATAGCATAAAAGACAAACTTGTGATTCTGACTAGAAACATCTTGCTATGCCCCTGTTTTTGGCTAAATCCCTGTAAAGCGTTATTCCCAGTCGCTTGAATGGGAATAATGCAAGTGCTACTGGTGGATGGTGTTGTGTACAATTAGGAAAAGGGTCTTTGATGTAGAGCTCATGCTTGGTAGTGGGGTATGTGTCTGCCACAACACTGAAGTCATTTCCTTTAAGCAGGGTTGTCTATTCAGAGACAAAAATAAAGAGGGCATCAGTGAGGGGAGGGAAATAGCCACGGTCTCTGATCGAAATCTATTTTCAACTCGTGAAAAATATCTTAATTTTCACTTATATTCCATGCCTGTAGCTAAGGGCCATTAAAACTAATAAAAGTAAATCATTTGTGACAGATCTTAGAAAACAGTTTCTGCAATGCACCGCACTCTCAAATGCTCATTAGAAATAGTGGTTTTCTTTTCAGAAGAATGCTTGCTGAATGCTTAAAACATGTTGCCTCCAACTTTTGACAACCAGCACAGGCTACGAGGAGCTTTGAAGCAAATGTTTGACATAAAAAAGATGGTTTGATGCGATATCAAATAAGACTGGGGAGGCAGCATCAAAGCTGAAAGCATTCGAATGAAATGCAGTTGGAGGAAAGAAAATCAACACTCTCATTTCTGATTTTACGTTTTCTGGCATTGGTATAAACAACTGATTTGCATTTGCTGAGGGCATTAGATCCAATTCTTACCAAGTTGTCATTAAACAGAGCCTTGTCCCCCAAATCCTCCTGGACAGCATAGGGCAAAGCCAGAAAAAAAAAGTTGCTTACACTATGATGGTCCCCAGGAAGAAAAGTGAGCATCTACGATAATGGGGCAACATGTGTTTTCCTCATCCAGCCTCCATCCTGGATGAAAGCCAAGGATATCCCTTCATAACACAGTCTTTTGGTCCATTCGGAACAAAATCCTTGCTGGAAAACGGCATGGGTTGAAAAAAAGCCACTACGCTGTAGATAACAAGTATGTCAAACATCTTGGCTTAACTCCTTAGAGGGTTAGTGAAATAAATGTTTCATTTATTTCACATGGTATTTTTGTTAAATACACTTTGAAGTATCTTGTACATTGATCTAACTAGAGCACTGTGATCTTAACCTCCAGAACAGAGGTGAGCCACTGTCAATAAAACCTGGATTACCTGAAATACCCCTGAATTGTGTGAGCGAGGTTTCACGTACTAGTTCTGCTAAATGGACAGTCAACTAGCTGGAATAAACCCAATGAAAACCAGGTCCTCTCCAAACATCTCTATAGACAGGAAGGTGAAAGCACAGGGTTCACAATCTGATGTTCAGGCAGGTGTCTCCTGGAGAGGTGCTCCTCAGCTACTCATTTCTGACTCTAATTTGCTCAGGCACTGCTCAGACACTTGGTTATGGCTTGAGAGAAGAACTCCAGATGGTCTTTTATTTAGCCACTGTACTAATGTTTCAAATGAGGGTTTAGAGTTGGTTCCTAATTTTGGCATCATGAGAAACGTGCAGTATGGTTATCAACGGAAAAGTTACAAGAACAGTTGTATAAATGCAGGGAAGAGCCTTCTATATACCAGCCTAGTCAGACACTAGGTTGGCAGCCTTCCGCAGTTGCAATATGAATCAATTTACCTTGCATTTTAAGTTGTAGTTATTCCATTTCAGCTATACTCTGCACAGAGCAAATAACACAGCTAAGCATATTCGAAGCCCTGCGTCTTATGTTTCCCATCCATATTTTATTCCTTCTGTCTCCCCTTTGGCCTGCAGTCTCTTTCTATCGCTCGATCAGTTTTCATGGTCATTCAAGTCGTAGGGGTGATTTGTTCAGGTAAAATGGCAAATTGAAATGGAACGGGTGCTGGATACAACCTCATCTGCTTTTTCTATGTTGTCAAAGTGCCGTGGATGTTCATTTTTTCATGGTCATGGGTTGAAATAAATTAAACTTCCCAGAGGCGAAACTTTCTCTAAGATCAAATTGGAATATATTGATTAGGCTCTTTGAGGGCTGATGGATTGGACTCTTATGCTTTATAAACACATTTACCAACACGCTCTCAGAAACAGTTGCTTAGCACTAGGCAAACTGATGGTGTTTATTTAAAACTGTGACAGTGGCGTACACCTGTAGCCCTCATTCTGGCCAATAAAGTCTCACTTCCTGATTGATGGAGACAAGTTGAGCTGTCTGGCTGCCTGACTCCTAGGACTGGTCCCAAAGGTTGCTAGGCTGATGGAGTCCAGCATAATGCATCAATGTCAGTAAAACAACTTAGCATGTCATTGAGAAGATCTGATCAGCAAGCACCCAGGAGGGAGGATGAAAGCAGTAAACTGGAAGAATTTTTGAGTGCTTATGATGGCAAAGGGGACAGGGAGTCCCAGAGCAAGGCGAGTTTTGAAAGAGCATGTATACTAATAGCTTTAGATGCATGACACTAGAGATGAATGAATGCATTTACTGGCCAAAAATGTCCAGATAGAAGAGTCCCAGAAAGCAAAGTTTGGATGTAACTCACTCATATGAATAGCTGGGAATAGAATCATGGATTTCACACGATTAGAGACAAAGGCAGAATTGAGAGTTACATCCCATCAGCCAGGTCCAAGTCATGAGCAACTCCTGATCCAGAACGACCCCAGCCTGCCTCTCTTTTTCCAGTCTCAGTCTGCAGCTGTGATTTAGGAATTGTCTTCAGAATAACAGATCGAAGAGAAACATAAGGAGAGGTTGGCAGTGAAGGACAAAGATATGGAGGTAAGAACTGTGAACTGGAACTTCACCAGGTGGAGGTGAAGATTTAGACACTGGATTTGTAGAGACTGTGTCAGGAAGTCTAATAGTCCAAGGAGAAAAATTAGGTTTCTAGTTTCTTCTGAGAAATACAAAAAATATAGGCTTTTCAACATAAAAATATGGTCTACTGCTGTATGAAAAAGAAGTAAAAAGACTCAAAGCAGAAACCTTTAAATGAAAGAAGGCATCTTTCTCCAATCACTCTCGAAAGGTATCTGTAGCTTTTCCAATCTCAGTTGCTAGTCAGAATCAGAAAGTGTGGGTGGCACTTGAGCACTTTTCTTCCAGTCTCTCGTTGAATCTGCGTGGATTAGACCATGTGGGATGCCAACCTGCTCAGGCATGTCTCGGTGACATCTAACAGGCTGTTTTATGCCATAGCCCAGAGCAGCGTGGGAGAGAGCGTTAAGGGAACATAAGTCAAAGAGCAGAATTTTGCCTTCAGGTTTCTGCCTACAAACAACTTGACAGGGTGTGTGCTTTCCAACAGGGAATAAGCAACCACAGGGAGATAGTGCCATACATAATTTCCCCCAGTTCATCCTGGGTAACAACCAGGATTTGTGGTCTGCTTAGGTATATTTTGACTGCCAACCACTGTGCAGATATACTGTGTAAGTGTACATGGAGCTATTCTCTGAATCATCAAGGCACAAGGAGCCAATGTGGAAGAGTTTCAGCAGGTCAGCAACTTCCGCACAGTCTAACAAACTGTTTTTTACTGCATTATGGTCTGAAGTGCTTCATTTCAGTCTAGCTTAAAATGACTCAAAGCCATACATTTTTCACCAACTGTCTTTATAGACTGTCTCCCTAAATCATACATTTTGCTCTTTAAAGTTTGCACCATCTTCCTCTGAGACTATTCCCCAGGCTAATAGCTTCTGAGACAACTTCTCAGCCTAACAGACTTTTTGCTCTTTTATTCCTATTAGTTGGCTTAAATTTTCCCTTCGCTTAATTCAACCCAATTATTTCCAGTGATACCCACTGGAGCACCCTTAACATTTTCTTTTTCCTTTATGATGTTTTAGCTCTTCAAAGGCTTGCAGACATTTGTCCTAATGGAGAGTGGATAGAGAGTTATCTGACATGTCGGGGAGGAGAGGTTGCTCTATTCCGATTCCATTACAGCAGGAAACATGCTGGATATCAAAGAGAAATTTATGTAATGTATTCCTGCATTGTTCACAATACAGCATCATGTTTTATGCAAGCAGAAGGAGCGTGAGGAGAGAGGGGAAGAAAACTCTGTTTAACTGGCAGTGAAATGAAAATAAAACAACAAATAGGGAAACTGGCGGGAGATAAACCTTCACTTTTATGGGCAGATTGCTCAGTCCTGTCAGGAGCAGAAGGCCACTGAGCACAACTGAGGTGGCAAGGAGGAAGAGAGTGATGCTGGGAGCAAGTAAAGGCTCTGGGGTGGATTTGAGGTTACACAGAGCTTAGAGCTGTGCAAGGATCCAGCCCCAAGCCATACATCGGGCACAGGGACAGGGATCAGAAGGATTCCTTGGATCACAACCTTGCCCAGCTCTCAGTAATAACCCAGGCAAGGTTCAGAACAGGCCAGATAATATGCGCGAGTATATACAAATGTTGTGCAAGATGTGGCATTTGGGTGTGGTGGTTTTGCCCCAGCATTTCTATTCACGGGCATAAACTGGAAGCAGAACATCGCCTGCAAAAATGGGAACTACATACTCTTTAGCCCCCTAGCTGTACTTGTCACCTTCCCACTGCTCTCCTCTTGTCCTGCTAAAAAATCATTTGGTCATCCAAAAGAGAAAATTCAGGTATCTCCATCTGAAGGTTAGGGTCCATCTGCAGTGTGCTCAATAGCCACTTCCATACCTGAACAAAGTCAGAAGAGTTTACTCTCCAGGAAAGTGATACAGATTTGGCGGAACCTGGGCTTTTGATTGCATCATTGATTTTCAAGCAAACTCTGATCACTGGTGAGAAAGTAAAAGGATGAAGCAACAGATACAAAGATATGGAGCACAGTAGGACAGGAGAGGTGATAGGGGGATAGTCATAGGGAGACATTTGATTTGCTCTTTTGGGTCAAAAGATCACCTTCCATTCATCATGTTCCCAGTCTACAGAGACAATTAGATGTTAGTACCCTCTATTAAAAAGCTGTTAATCTGATGACCTAAATACTAATATTCATATAAATAAAACCCTTGTGAAGTTTTTACTTTGATGCAGGAGTTTAAAGAAAAACTTCACAGGGTGAGAAGGTGACTCAGTTTAGGGAACCTACCATGAGATCTAATTCCTTTTATTACTTTTTTTGTTGTTGAAAGAAATACACACACACACGTATAGATAAATAAGTGAACAGACTTTCAGAGACAAAAGAACATTTCCATTTTGCAGCAATGATCACAATGTAAAAAGGCTCCATCGCCATGGAAACGGCCCTAAGCCTCATCATATCTAATGGTGATTTTCCAAAGAAGTCCTTGAAACATCTTTTGTTTCTTGCTTTGAAGTCAAAAGAAATGGTTGAGTGCCAAGAAGAGGGCTATCAGCTCCACATCTCCAATCACAGGCTTGGACTCAGCTCTGCAGGCAACTTGCTTTCTCCGTACACTGCCCAAGGCTCACTTCACATAATCGCCACACACAAGTTAGCAGGGGGAGGAAAGTAGGAGGAAAACAGGAAAATATATATACATAGATACATAAAACACAGGTGGCTTATGGGGAAAAATTCCCTCAACAAGTGGCAAACACAAGATTTCCATTCCCCAGACAGGATCCTCCACCGAGAGCTGGTACATTAACACACAAAGAGACTGAGAAGTGAGTGGGTACTGGCTTTCCATGCTGAACCCACTTCTCCCTCATGGCAGGGGCACTTACACTGCCATGGCAGAAGGTTTGGTGTGCCTGATTTAGGAATTATTGACATAGTTAGGAGCACTGGAGAGGGGAAAAGGGAAGAGGGAAGGAAAAGGAGACACCATAGAGTATGTTGAAGAGGTTGCCACTGCTAATGGAGTTTCTCACTGCAGAGGGATTCGGTTAGGGATTTGAGCGAATGGTTTTACAAGTTGATGGGGTTGCAACTGCACCATATGGAAGAACAAGCAGCTTGCCAGGTAAGCACGAGATGCCTTTAGAAACGTGTCCACCTTCCCCTCTTTACCACCATTATAGTGACCCAATGCTTGGTTCTGTCCTGGATGTCTTGTTGTCATGGATGACAGTGCCGGAATAGGGAAAGAAGACCCATGATCAGTGGGACAATAAGGGCAGAAGACGGTGGCCTGAGTTCTTCGACACTGGTGGCCTGAGGCAAGGGCTCTTGGAAAAAATTAGAGTAACAAAGAAGCTAAAAAGGGAAGCATTGGTTGCAGAAATACTGCTGCTCTGGGGGACAAAGATGAAAAGAGAGCAATGTACATGGGCAGGAATGACTATCAGCTCCAACTCATGCTCATGCCGTGGTCTGGACACTACCAAATACCCTGACCCTTTGCTCTATGGGAGGAGGGGGGCAGGATAGTGTAATATAGCCACATTAAGCCTCTCAAATACAGTGCTGTCGTTAATGTGAGGGGATATTTCCTGGTGCTGCCTGTATAGAAATAATTGGAACCATTGGAAATAGAAACAGCTCAGCTACACTGAAAATGAGACCCCATGAGCCCAACTTTACAGGGCTCTATAGAAATGGCAGACTACTAGGCTCTATTTTCACTTTATATGAGAAGCAATTTCTCGGGAAGGATGTGGGATTGAAAGCTCTGATGCCTGAGAAAGCTGGAGGAGCCTCTGCAAATAGTGACTGGGACTAGCATGTCTCAGTCTTGACCTCTTGGACTTAGTTGGGACTAAGTAAAGAATTTGCTTTCTGAGCCTTAGACACTTTTCCTCTGCTAAAGCAGAATTTGCCTTCAAAGCAGCTGGATGAGAAGTGGATGCCCTTTCCAGCCCATACCAGTGTAAGACTCTCATCAACTCCCATCAACTCCCATCATCCTGTTCTTTGTCTTCAGCTGGCTTTGAACCACTGACCTGGAGGTGAAAGATTTTCTGTTTCATTGCCAAACCCCTGAGACCTGCAGGCATTCCTCCAGTCTCCTGAGGTCATGTGATTTGCCCTTTTCAATTACTAAAATAGCTATCTGTCTCCTTTCTCATCTGTTCCCTTCTCCAGGTTTACTTCCTGGTGGAAATTAATTTTCCTATAGACATTCAAGTGCAAAGGATCCTGACCTGAGACAATTGTCACTAATAACTTCTTCTAAACCTGCTCTCACAAAAGTGAGAGCTTTTTCTTTATTATTATTTTATTTTTCTTCCCTTTAAAATAAGTTTTATTTAGAGAAGGGTATTGTCTAAAACCCCATGAAAAACAATAAGATCAGCCCTTATAGACACACTAATGTATATTTTAAAGTTGTGCATAAGTAAAATGTATATATGCACATGATTATTTTTTCGTAACAAGTTCTAACGTCCTCAAATCCAAACCGTCAATGCCCCTCTGTTGCTTGGAAAAGTGCAAAAGAACTTCCTCCATTAAATAAATCCCAGTTCCCGACTCTTGGCTCAGACCCATGAAAGCTTTGTCCTTCAAGAAACAAGGACTTCAAATCTCAGAGCCAGCACTTTAGTAGCAACTTTACATGGAACAAATAATAACAGTAATAATAGTAATACAGAAATAAAAGATGTCAAAATTGCAAAGCAGCAGGGATCCTACAGAGAGTTCCCAGGATGCTTTTCTTTCAAGAAGTGAAGAGATACAAGAGGCACCCATATGAAAGTGTATGCTGGCACCTCTGTTTTTCATTAGCTGAACATGAACATTCTTCACCTGTGACTTGGACTGAAGGGAGTAGGCTTTTCCATTGCTTCTATCCTTGAGATAAAATCTCCCATGCACCATTCTGAAGTCTTCAAACGCTTGGCAAGCAGTCCTGGCCCTTTCACTTCACAGGGAGAACAGACCGTTTGCCAAGAAAAGGATTCAGGACTGGATAAACATTAAACAAGTACTTCAGGGAGCTTTATTTTGTTTGCGATACATCTTTAGATTTTGCATTTGAACTCTTTGTGGAGGATTACACTTTTGATGTGCTTGCCCCTTCTCCCTCTCCCTCCTCCTCTCCCCCAGTATCTCAGGTAGTGGCTGCGAGTGAGGAAGACAGACTCAGTTTGATGGGGAAGTTACAGGAGGTTTCAATCCCCAAGCACTTCCCTTGGAGCAGGTTAGTCACCATAGGTAGTTGAGTGACCTTCATTCCCAGCAGGAAGGAAGTACTACCCCCAGTCCTCCAGAAACAGCTCAGACCTGCTATTTGACTTTGCCGTAGGGAAGGGTTGAAGGGTCAAAAGAAAGCTTAGCCTTGCATTGACCCATGGGTAAATGCTGAATCATCCCTTTGCTCTTTTTCCAGACATTCCCATGTTCAAATTGCATGATATCAACACTCCAAACTGCCCTAAATAAACCAAAAACCTCTGTTTGTGCTATGACTGACCTGGCTTCTCATCTCAAAAGGTGTGTGCCCTACAATAAGCGTGTGAGAGAAGGGCAAACTTCTATAAACAACCTGGGTAGGTGTCTGCACAAGGACAACTACATTAGATTACTGAGGACTATGTAGCATGGGATAGTGAGAAGGAAGAACTGAGCCCATCTGTGCCTTAGGCTGTACTAGGCAACATGGTTTAGCATCGGGAGGAGGCACAAAACCAGTGCTGTGGGATAAAAGCAAATTCAGAGGTGAGGACTATTTCTTATGGAATTATGATCGTCTGTTTCCTAATTTTCCTATTTCTCTGTTTCTTTCCCTCAGCATCGAATTCCAACCAGTTGGATGGAAAGGTAGAGTCACCAAACATGTATTCCCAACAGCTGTGTGACAAAGCAGTAGATAGACACAGAAATGTTAGGAAAAGCTTTAGTTGTTTAAGGATAGGAGTAATCGCTACTCTTAGAAAACATCAGAGATTCTACACCGGCTCCCATACCCAAGACGCAAATCCATGGGAAGACCAGCCTCATAGACACTTTTTATTCAAGGCCCTGGTTTCTAATGCAGGACCTGCTTTTCTGCTGGTTTCTAATTCAGGACCTGCTTTTCTGATATGGAAGTTGTTTCTCCTAGTTGTGGAGGATATTCTGGGGCCTCTTACCAGTTGCGTCCAAAAGACCACAGCTGCCTGTGGGGGCTCTTTGTTATTCACATCACATTTGCCTAAAGCCCAGGCAGCAGCAGGGGGAAGATGGACACAAATAGAGAGTGTGGGAAAGGGGGAAAATAGAAGTACTAGTACATGTTCAGCTGGTGAGGGCTTTTTGTAGGTGTTCTGTTCTCTCTCACCTTGATGCCTCATTTCACATGCTTGCTGTCACAGGCTATTGGACAGCGTGGTTGTGCTCCATGGGAAACAATGAACAAGAAATTACAATAACAAAGTATGTCAGCAGCTTCCAGGCTCCGAGCAGCTGTAGGATCTTTGGCAGCTGCTAACACTCCCATCGACACAGGGGGAAGGAGATGCTGTACAAAAGGTGTTCCTCTTGCTGCCCTTGACCAGGGAAAGAGCTCGAAACCAGTAATAGCTAGGCTTGTTTGTCTTGGGATGTGCCCTCTCTGGTTCAGTTTTCAAAGCTCCCTATGTTCTTTGGCTGAGCATGGAACAGGACGATTGTGCAGGCAGCGTGTGTGCTGCCCTGCAGGGATTTAAGGGAGAAAAGAATTGCAGCATCTGCAGCCTAGCCGAGTGCGTGCAATGGGTCTGGAGTTCATTTGCTCTTGAAGACAGCAGCATTCTGACATTCACACCCCAGCATTACTTATGAAAAGAAGTTAGCACCTTTCTGCAGGCAAAGCTCTGACACCAACAGAGCACCAGGATGCCCAGTTCCAAGCTAGGGTGAATCAATGCAGCTCCAGGGACTGATTGGGTCCTGCCTATTTACATCTGTTACACACCAGGTACCTCCATGTTTAGGTATTTTTCTGTTCTGAGAAATGGATGATGAATAAGCTTGGATCTAACTCAGCCCTTCATCTTCTTCCTTGTCATTATGGTGATAAATGTTTTCTGCACCAGTTGTCTTCAGCTTCACAAGTGATGGAGCAATGCTGCCTCCCTCCATGGGAGGCCAGCCTTTTGTTCAGTCATTTCCTCTTTCTCTTCCCTCATGGTGGTGGCTAACTGAAGCACAGCCCTCCCACCTCTGCTCTGATTTCCTACCATAGCCCACCTCCTCTTGATAATCGTTATTAGCAGGGATAGGTCACTTTAGAGACCATGGATTTCTGGTAGGTTAGAAGTCAGTCTTACAAGAGGAAGCTGCTTCTGAGATCTCTAACTGGCTTCTTTTCCACTACCTAGAAATCCTTGTTCTTTCCTAAAGTGGGTGGTCTTCCAGGCAACAAACACATCATGATCCCAAGAGACAACTTGGTACTGTTGAGCGATAGAGCATCTCTGGCTGCAGTTCAAAGGGGGTCACCACAAGTGTTCAGACCTTTAACATCTCTTGGCACCAGTTCCTCCCATGGACATGCAGAATCTTTCTCACTGCAGCTAGAAGACCATGCTAACTTGCAATGTACCTGTCTCAGGAAATAGAATCAAATAGAGACCAAGTTAAGCATAGGTGTTAATGCTGCCTTAAGTACATACTACCACCCAGAGGGCTTTGGAGCCTGCCCACTCCCATGGCACCAAGGGTTAGTGTTAGATGATTGGAATCTGGGACTTGACTTAGTTTTGATTGTAGAAGTGTGTTAAAGTGACAGCAGGAATACCTCTAATCACTCATTTGAGCTCTTTAAGACACCTCTGTAGAGATGGATTAGAAGAAGGACCATTATAATGAAGGAAGCTATATCCCACTGGGGCAAACTGACACAGAATCATGCAGAGGATCACATTTCAGATATGTTAGTTTTGATCTCTGTAGGAAGTTTGTAAAATCAAACCCACAGGAACCATGATTCATCTGCAAAGGCAAAATGAACATCTCTGTTGCCTAACATAAAATCTGAACTAACTCCCATTGGGAATCTTTCTGTTGCTTTTGATGGGATTCAGAGCAAGCTGTCATTTAGCATTGTATTAATTCAGAAATGGTGCTCTTTGGGACCAATCCTGCTGCTCTTCCTTAGAGAAGTGTCCCATTAAGGTAATTGGGCCTTTTAGTCATCATTTCTAAAGGCAATGGAATAACAGGTGTAAGAGAACATCTTGGCATTCTCATCTGGAAGGAGGAAAGGTAATGGTTTTACATATTTTCATGACATCAAAACCTGACCCAGGGCTCACTTGGGTAAACAGAAAGATTCCTGTTTATTCCAGTGGGCTTTGAGTCAAACTGAAAAGATTAATTTAATCATATCTGACATTAGCTGTCTAAAACCTGGTCAGCTTAAATCCACACTGAGCAGCTGGGCTCCTTCTATAAAAGCAGCTGTAAAGATGGGCACACCTGGGGCAATTCTGATCCATCTTGAACATGTAGCATCAAGTGGGATGAAATATCTAGCCCTCTCCCCTGGCTACAGAAAGAGCTTAATGTAAGTACCTAACTTTTAGGTGGACTAAAACTGATGAGATCAATACCACCTAAATGGTTCTATGTGGCTCTTGACAGTGCGACAGAAAGCCCATTGATATCCAAAGAGCTGTTTGGCAGGAGAAGAACTAATAAATGCAGAATTCTTTATGATTTCTCTTTCTTTAGAAAGAACATTGCTATTTCTGCAGCTCTAACCACAGCCTTGGTTTAATAAGACACGCTAATGTGTTATGACTTCTGGGAGATCTAGAGTGAACCCATGTTGATAACAGGCTTAGCCTCAGAAATGATGAATCACAAGGGGGAGAAGAGATATGAAAATTCTTTTCAGGCCTAGTAAATGAAAAGAAGATGTGATTGTAGAATATGTTTGGGATGGATGAGTGGGGTTCCTATAATCAATCATCTGAAATAAACCGTTTTACTTAGCATCTGTTTGAAGGCAGAAGATCAGGCTGGATATATGTTTTCCCCATGTAAAAATGCTTACAGAGTCTTATAGGTGAATTTCTTTATCTTAAGTATTTTATGTGAACCTTCAATTTATAGCATGTGACTCCCTGGCTGACTTCAGAGAGGTTTTAGACATGATATCCAAACCAGAAAGTAACGCTAGTTATATTTTACTGATTGAGCAAACAGAGTTGTTCAAAAACAAGCGAGATGTGTGTAGCAGAACAACACAAATAAAACCCAGCACTCATCATATATCCTGTCTAGCATCCCAGCCACAGGAGCAGCTTCCCTGTACTAGCTCCCTAGATGGCTTTTCTTAGCCTCATAAACTACTTTGAGTGTCCTACTTAAGGATGGCTTTTGAAAGGAAATTCCTCACTTTGGTAAACTTCTAATACTGGAGGGTGATTATGGCTGTTTTAGTTTGAGTTAATGTCTTCCAGTAAATAATCAGCCAAGCAACAAAATCCCATCACATTATTTCTAAGGTCCCAGAATCACAGGGCAGGAACAAGCTGCTGGAGTTTGTCTTGTCCCTGTGACAAGGCAGAAGCAGTCACAATTGTGTCATTTCTGATGTTTGACAAACCCACTCGTGGCTTTCCAGCAATGAACATCCCATGCTCCCCGCTCCCCAAAACAGTCCATTCCAGCCTTTCAGTCCTTCCTAGGAAAAAGAAAAGAATTCCCTTATGGGAATGCTGGGATTTCAGCTACCTGTAAGAACATGGAGATAGTATATCCCCTTCCTTTTTGCAACAACCTTATCTACATGCCAGAACTACTATCATGCTGCACTCCCTTTCACTTCTGGGAGACATTCAGGACAGCATACTCAGCCTTTATGTATAAGTTGGGCTTTAGCAGACCTCTAGCCAGTGTCATTGTTGTGTTCTGGATTATCTTCAAACTGGACACCCTTCTCGGAGCTGGACACACTACCAGCTGAGGTCTCACCATAGCTAACTGCAGCAGATGGTTGCTTTGTGTCTTATAAGCCATATGCATCCTTACAGTCTAGCATCATGTTTGGAGAGTCGTATTTGGCTTTTGATAGGCAGAAACCCTCAGGATCCTGCCTGGGGAACTTCTGATTTGCTGATTTTGCCCATGCACTTGTGCATTTGAGTATTACAGTGCTGTATCTTGCACTTCTCCCTATACTAACCTGCTGTACATCCTTCTCAGACCACATCTCCTTTGTGCCAAGCTAATTTTATATTCCTATTCTGTGCTTTTATGCACTGCCAGCCTTGTCAGTCTCACTGGTGTATTAAACCACTAGACTCCATTCCTTCATGCAGATCAGTGATGAAATCATAAGAGCAGAACTTCAGCCAGGACCAATATCTTCAGAAGCCAGTTCCCTGAATCCTCCCGCTTAAGGACAGAGAACCACTCAGAAGGTAAGATAGGTACTCATTGGCACTGCATCTGAATTGTTTTCAGGCCTCCTATTTTGCTTCCAAGAACATTTCCTGAAAGAAACCCTCAAAACCCCTACTGACATCAGGATACACCACCTTTGCTGTTCCTTCTTTACCCACAAGGCCTGTTGTTCCACCACAGAGGAAAACGAGATTGACTTTCAACTGATACGTGCATGACAAATCCATGATGGGTGTTACTGATTTCTCTGCTCACTTCTAAGTGATTTTGCATTGTTTATTTGACTGGATGTGTCCCTTGGGCATGTGTGCAGGACTGTCTATACAAGATGTGCTGGAGTTACGATCTCTGGGGGTCCACCAAGCACATTCCCAGGGTCAGGAGAAGCCACATATAGGACTGCTTTGACAGGATGGGCAAAGTGGCTTAGGCATGTAAACCCATCTCAAAGTTGTATCTACCCTACTCAGGGTGCTATACAGAGAACTACGCTTGTGCTCCTAACAATTAATGTACTTTTTCCCCCCCCATCAATGGGTCTAACTGCCATCTCACCTTATTTTAGCTTCCAATTGGATACACAGTTATAAATGATACACAGAATCAGGCCCAGGCTGCCTGGCATGGGAAGAGCTGCCACAGTTCTCTTGTAGTTTATTAAGTGCTCAGCCTGATACAACAACATTCCTCCTTCATTGCTCTGCACTACTGAATCCCCCCCCTTTTTTCTTCTTTTTTTTCTCTCTTCTTGTTCCTTAATGCTGCAAACACTTGCTTTTAACATGTCTAATACATATACGAGGAATAGATAGGTGTATATTCTCCATAATACCTGCCACGCACACTGCTGTCAGAAAGACTCACCAGAGTCATCTTTATTTTGTGCTAAGGAGTCTTTGTTCATCTACAAGTATTTACCTGGAATGCTCTCACAGTCATTTTGTAGAGTGTCTGTGTTTTTCCTCTGCACTTTCTCTCCCTGAGGTATCATTAGTTTCTGGCAAGCTTCAGGCTTCCAGAATCTGTAAGAGCCTGGCAAATTCAGCCTTGCTAAAGGGCTGATGTAGGGTCACTCGAAACAGTTTGCACTTTCTGATAGGAGTGCCCCCCCACCCCAGGGTAAGCATGAATGCAATGGTATTGCTTCCATGTGATTTCACTCGTGCTCATGGTCACCCCAATTCTGGAGCCCCTCTGTTGATTACAAGCTGCTAAACGAAGCTGTATGTGTGTTTTCTTCCCCATTCAAGTTCATTCGCTATCCTAGCTGGAACTTCACACCCTGTAACTGCACAGTTCACAACCCTACCCCCGGGCTATTTTACTTGCTGTGTTTGTTCACATTTAGCACAATCCCTACACTCAGCTACACATCAGCAGTGTGAAGAAGTTCAGGCAGATTCTTTTATTAATAGATACCCAGGGCCTGACTCTTCTCAGTCCTGAGACAGACATCACCCCAGTGGAAAGGACTGAAAACTGCCAGGAAGCTCCACAAGATGTTGCTGATAAGTCCCACATGCAGCTTTGAAGGTGACTTTTTGCTCCCCATGTTTCACTCAAGATATCCCTTTTCGCTGGCCATGTGATGCTGTTGTGGACACAGAGACCTGCATCCCCTCGTTCCTGCACACTGACTGCTGCCCTGCTTGTCTCTGCTTACAAACAGCCAATGTCTGTTATTTTGCAAGTACAAGCATTTCCATGCGTCATCAACATTTTCTCATTGCAAACATATGTAAAACCAGCTTGAATTACACAAAACAGGCCGAATTTGATCACAAGACCTGATTAAAGGAGTTGCATGAAAAAGAGCATATATTGTATGCAAAGAAGAAAAGCTTCTTATTCAGTCTTCATACTGAAGAGAGATTGTTGTCTGACATCTCTGCAGTCTCCTGTTTTCTTCTGTGCAACAAAGAGGGCAATATGAACATATCCTGGAAATACTTATTATTTTTCAAAGGAATCAAGGTTTTCCCAGGCTTCAAGTCCAACAAGAATTTGCTCTAAATCAGTAGTGAACAAGAAAACCATCAATGAAACAGAAAGGTTGTAAATTTAAAATTGCTATGATTTGCATTTTTATAAAAATGGATTTATACACATGGAAATGAGTATTTAAGATATGAGTGAGCAAGATTCAGATAAGAAATGGAGATTTATGAGAACAGAAGAAGCTCTTCAGCAGACAACCCTCCCCACAATCTTCAAAGAGATTCATTGAAGGGCACAAACCAGTTTCTCCCTAACAGGAAGCTGTGAGAGTTAATTATTCCATATCTTATTCCATAAGCATTTCTGAGGATTTGCTACCCTGCTCCTGCTGGTAAGGTCCTTCCCTGACCCTTGGTGTGGGGTCCAGAGGAAGGACACTGCAATGCACCGACATCAACAGGGCTCTGCTTTGCCATCCTCTACATGCATCCTCCTCCTCAGCCTTGAGAGCTTGAAATGGGGAGTTACCCCCAGCAGAAATCCCACTATTGAAGCTCCAGAGTGGATGGATGCTCTGATACAAAAGTCAGATTTTCTTTGTTGGCAGACCCTAGCACCTTCCTTTCTTCTACGAAGTGAAGCGGACTCCTTCCCTCTTTGGGATCACAGAAACCCACCCCTTTGCCAAATGTGGGCTCACCCCTGCAGGGTGGCAGGGCTAGCATCTTGGCTGTGTTCAGGCTCACTGGTGCTACATAGACAGCGAGCTGAAAAGCGCCACAGGGGGCCCAGCCACACTGCAAAGGCTTCAGCTGCACGCTTTAAAGAGTAGAGCTACAGCACGAAGTCAGATCCTCCCAACCTCCCAACAGCTTCAAATTAGGCTCAGGTTTATTCTACATCTCCTTCTCTTTCACTCATAAGACTATGGTTGCTTTAGCAGAAAGACCTTTCTCATTGCCCTCTCACGAAGACATGGGGGTATTGAGATCCCTCCCAGGATGTGTCTCTTCTGCAGGCTCTGTGCAGCACTATGTGAGCTGTCAGGGGAAGATGGCAGTTCTGGGGATGGGTTGCTGCAGCTTGTGTCAGGTATGATAAGAGACAACCAATCCAGGAGTGGAAAAAGATATGAAAATATGGGCTTGCTTCCTTCCCTTACATGGTACGGTTTATGTAAAGGTTTCTGGGACTCTGTTACTAGTCTGGGCACCAGGTTTAAAGGAATTGCTGATTAACATTCCTTAAAATTCTGTACTATGGAAAAAATTCTTCCCTGTGAGGGTGCTGAGGCGCTGGCACAAGGTGCCCAGAGAAGCTGTGGCTGCCCCATCCCTGGCAGTGTTCAAGGCCAGGTTGGACACAGGGGCTTGGAGCAACCTGCTCTAGTGGAAGCTGCCCCTGCCCATGGCAGGGGGTTGGAACTGAAGGAGCTTTGAGGTCTCTTCCAACCCAAACCACTCTGTGATTCTATGAACATCCTCCACGGACTGTATGAGGGGTAAAGCTTCAGCTCTTTCCCTATCTGTGATTTTTCCCACATTTACTCTAATAACTTAATCTATCTGCTGTATTTACAAGGCATCTGACACCTCAGTATCTAAGTGCTCCTACTAAATTACCCATTGTACAAGACAAGTACAGAGACAAATTGAGTGCTGGATCCCAAACAGTCTACGACATGTACTGAGATGTTCCAGGCTTTATTTCATCATGTATATCCCTGCCAAGCATTAAAAGCTGTAATAAAGGGTGAAAGGAGAGGGAGCCAGGACCCTGCTGGGCAGGTTGATGGAGTGGGAGGGAGCTGCACTCAGTTCCCATGAGCTGACACCCCAACTCCTCCAGCAGCCCCTGGCTCCCTCAATGGCCCTCCAGCCCATTGGCTAGTGCAGTGGATGTAGGGGGGGAACAGAAAAGATCTCACTGTTTAATGTCACTTATTTCTCTCTCAAAAGAAATAAATCTCAAGGTTATATCTGTTCAGCAGCCTCATTGTTCAAGGTATAGCAGAGCAAAAAGTGTTTCCATGTCAATGCATGTGTGCTTACATGTGAAACTATCAGCTTTGCTTTGGCAGAACCAGCTAGAGCCTGCCCAGCTTCATTTTCCCAAATATTAAGATAATAAACAGGTGGAAAATAGGAACTAATTCCAGAAAGCAATGTCAAATCCAGCTCCCTGGGAGGAAAACAGTGACTCCAGAGTTTCTTCATAAGTCCTTGTCCCCCTGGAGTGTGAGTGCCATAGACTGCAGCAGGGGCAAGGTTTCACATGAAGTGGGTTTTTTGCCTCAAATAATCCTGGCTGTCAGATGTAAGTTATTTCAAGAAGTCATTTCCAGGTGACAGCCCAGTCCTGGGTCTGCTGCTAAGCTTTGCTCTGGGAGTCCTTACAGGCAAAGTGGAAAAATCTCAACTGGATACCAGAATCACCACTAATCTGGTCACAGTATCTAGGACTAGGTCAGCTCTGTAGCCTGTCAAAAGGATGATGAAGAAATTGATGCACACAGCAGTCAGGTCAGATTCAGTGTTCCTTTAAGGCAATGGGCTTTATGCATATTCAGAGACCACTTACATGGGATTTCTCAACATAACCTGCAGTTCCAATGATGAGAAATCCAGATTTTCGATAGCTTACTATTCAAAGTGTGCAGGGGTTTTGTGGGGAAGGGGAATACATCATAGTTACAGCAATAGGCCACTGCCCTGCTTACTATACCCAGCACAACAAAGCAGAAGGGTGGCTTGATTTTTGTATCTTCAATAAATAAACCTTTCTGATCCTTCAGGCAGAGTCTACAATTCTGCAATGTATTCCTGTGAGCTGTTGTTTTACTGTAAATATCCTTTGCTATATTAAATCATACATCACTTCCCAGCGTAGCTAATTTTCCATTCACTTTGGCACTCGTGGGCAATCTCCTCATGCCCTGATGTCCCATAAAGCACCCAAGCAGCATCCCTCAGTCGTGTCTCATTTGCATAGTCCCAGTTGCTCTGGGTGAGCATCTTAGTGCAAGAAAGGAAAATGAAATATTTACTTTTTGTTTTAACATGCCAGTAGTGAAAGGATATTGATGTGCTGAGGCTGGGACATTAAAATCAAAATGATGTTGGGAATAAAAAGCCAGGCATAAATTAGCACGGTTTGCTTCATCTATGTTTTAAGAGAGTTAGCATTACCCTGGTGCCATATAACATGCCAAAGATATTTGGGGGAATCTGCAGCACTGTATTTCAAGAAAGCATCTGAGCCAAGATGACATTATGAAAGGCCACAGCAGAGTTAATGAATGGCCACCAAAAAGCCTTTGCTAAGGGCTGACTGCAAAGATGCCATGTGAGAAAGTGGAAAGAAGAAAAGCAGTTCCTGATGGACTGTCAAGACAAAAGGATAAAGACCAGTAAGAAAGGAAATGTGATTCGTGCTTCTCTTCTGCTGACATCCTTCAGCTGCTCACTTTCCCTGTAACATAGTCTTACTGCTTGCATTGTTTCCAGGGGGTACGTGCCACAAGGTCTTGCAGACCTTGTACTTGGCTTGACACAAAGATGCTCAAGGTTTTGGGTTGTCTGCATCCATCCTAAATTGGATGGATTATCCACGTTTTTGGTTAATCGTTCGGTCCAGTTGTACAAGGTTGTAGCACACAAGCCAGCCAATAGTAGCAGAGGAGTTAATGGCACTGTCTGTCTTCCAGCTATGTTCCCTTATCTATGGTCTAAATCAGCTGCCACTGAGGGCATCATCCTTTTTTAACTCTCAGAAACATCGGGACGAAAAGGTGAAAGGAATCTCTTGCGTCATAAAACCCAGTTCTCTGCCATCTCAGACCGTCATATATATAACCTTGATCTGAAACACATCAAACACCAGCTTACAGGCAGCTTGATTTCTGTCCCCTTTCTATTATTTGAAGAGTTACTCCACTTATTCTTATAATACTTCTTGCAATGTTTGGTCCACCTGTGACATTTTATATTCAAGAAGTGCTGTGCTCGTAGTGTTGCTTAACCCAAATAACTTTTCACTCTCCTGTATTTTTATACCTCTCCTATTTTACTCTGAGAACACAATCATATTTGCTTTCTGGTTCACTGAATTCCCTCACTCCTGAATCCCTGGGAGGAAACATAAGAGACATGACTGAAAAAGTGATTTTCCCTTCTTTTTATTGGAAAACATACATGTGTCCATGGGGAACACTGAAAAGTCTCCATTTCATAGTTGTTCTTTCAAGATAATGAAGGTGATATACTGACAGGGAGGAATAAGGATGTGTGCTGGAAGTCTGCAGTTCATACCAGGTCTTAGGCACCTGCTGTAGTACAAACCACACACACACAGAGTAAAAAACCATCCATGCCCGAACCTCAGTATACAATGGCAAGAAAAGGGGAAGAAGTGAAAAAACCTCACCCAAAATCAAGCAATTCATGAAGCATAAGATGGCATGGAAGCATTCATGCTTACTATGACAGACGGAGGAACAAGACCTGATCAAAGAGCACTCATTTCTACAGATGCGCCTTTTGAAGTTAAAGAGGGGCTGCTGAAGTTAATGGACCTACTCGCACACGTAAAGACTACTGGATGAGACCATCAATTTTCTATAGGTCACTGGGACCAGACACAAATTCAGAAGGAATGAGAGAGCAAAGAAGTGGAGCTATTAGCACAAAGCCTGTCACTTTTTTCGTTAAAATCAGAACTCATGCCAGAGGGCTGAAAAGTGGCCAATGCTGTATCCATCTTTAAAGAAAGGTGTGAAAGGAGATGAAGGAATTACAGGCTGGCTAGCCTTCCTTCAATTGAAGAAAAGATAAGAGAAAACCCATTGAAGACACAGTTACAATGCCCCCAGATGCTTGGGACAAACGAGCATGGAGGCTGTCACGGTAAATTGTCGTGCTTCTCCATCTATTTTAATGCATTTCAAAATGTTAACAAAAATAATGGATGCTTCTGAAGAAGCAGAGGTGATTTATTTAGGTTTTCAAAAGAGTTTTTTGGAGAAAAGCCCTCACAAGGAGCTATTAAGGAAAGCTTAGTGGGTTACCTTGAGGTAAGAGGTAAAAGTTCTTTCATGGATTGAAAACAAGCTATGACATAAAAATCAAAGAGCTGTAATAAAAAGTCCAATTCTCAGCATGGGAAGAGGTTAATAGTGGGAGGTGCTCCTGGGACTACTCCTAGGACAAGCATTGTTACAGATATGTATTAAGAGCCTGAGGATGGGGTGATATAGAGAAAAAGGGCAACATTTCCTCCCTCTCTCATCTTCTTCTTTAGGTCACTTGGGTCTGGAGAAGATGACAAGAAATTAATTTAAGACAGACCTCAGAGGAGGGTGTAAGTGAGAAAATAAAATCCTGCTGAGGCCATTGCACACAGAACATGCTTTGAAGAACAATTGAAACTATTCATATACAAACGAATCAGATCCTCTTGGGGGTAAAAGAAGACGTAGAGCAGGATGTGTTCAACGCACCGTGGTCACTGAAGGCCTGAATGAAATGTAGAGTTCTTTGGAGAGACATTGTATTTCTTCCCTTGTTTTCTACATCAGCTGTGTGGTTTTCCCCTGGAAAACATGATCATTTGGCTGCAGCAGCTTAAGGAAGGCATTGCAGATAAATAGATAGGAAGCAAAGGAGGTAAGGAAAAGAATGAGAATTTCTATAGTAAGGGTGGGTATCTTGTCATACATAGGGAAAAGGTGATACCAGGGTGTCACCATCTTGCAGGGGTATCTAGGTGGTGGAAGTGCAAGAGAAAGCAAAGGTAAAGAACAGAACAGTGGTCTTGGGGCTTGTGTTTTGTTTATGCTGAAGCAAATCGGCTGAAATCTCGGAGTTAAACTGTGTGTGTGTACCTGGAGTTCAACAACCAAGAATAAAGGATATCCAGGTCAATCGGCTGCTCTGTTTGCTCTTTTCAGCATTAAATGGAGAAAAGATCACTTGAGCAAATTAAGAAGCAAACAGAGTAAATAAAAGGAAACAATTTCTCTCTTTAAACATAACTAACCTGTGCCATTTCCAACTGCTTGTTTGCTTTGAGGCAAATAACAACAAGAGCTTCCTGAATTTCTCTGAGGAAGAAAGCCTGGGCAGTAATGACAAGCTTAGACCTCACAAGAGTGCTTAAATAAAGCCATTTCTCATTGTGTGAGCTCTGTACCTACAGCACGGAAATCGGACAATGCTTTCCTTAAAGAGGACATATCCAAGTCTGGAGACTTGCAATAGAGGGGAAATTGGGAAGAAAATTACCCAAGTGATTCAAAGAGATGAAGTACCTGGAGCAGCACTTCTGCACACAGCCAAAATTGCCGTGTAGCTAATGCAGTGGACTGCGACCTATATAACCTCACCAGTCTCTGACTCTCATCCTAACTTCCCCTATATGCTTCAGAACACCTTAACTTTGGGTATTTTCTTGAGGGATATATAGCCATGAAGAAGTACTTGTTATGTGAACTTTTAGAATTAACTTATCAGCCAAGTGATTTAAGGTCTTCTTTCCAAGCCTATAGGAGACACTGGTATGCCAGGTGCCTAATGCAGTCAGAAGTCAGATCCCAGAGGCTATTTTAAATCTTTGTTTGCAGAAAGCTTCCGAGCTTATGCTGGAGAAAGCACAAATCAATTAACCCAATCCTCATCTCCCATGAACCCAAACAGGTATGACTGGAGGATTACACAAGCAAAAAAGCTGTGAAAATCAGGCCCAATATATGAAATATGCATCAGTTGCCATAGTAGACCCCATCCTGTTTATCACATGGGCTGCCAGGGCATAGCATATTGATTGTAGATACTAGTGCAATACACTTGCTACAGTTACAAACTCACAAAAGGACACAAGAGGATCATGGTTTTCTGTTTGTGGGAGGGATGTAAATCCATTTGAATTCTCATCTGAACAGGTCTGATGGGATAGAGCCCTCTGCTCATATAGATGGGTGCTGCTTTATGACTCACATCAAAACCTGTCCCTGGGGACTGTTACTCAATTTCTGCTGTGGCAGGGATCTGTCTGTGCAATTTTAAATGCTGTCAGTTGAATTCCAGGTGACAGTCTGTTCTCTCCAGCATCAGATGCCAGAGATTCTAAAGAACTCAGCCAAAATTTGGGATTGCTGCACAGGAGTTACAATGAAGTGAGATACTGATCCCAAAACAGCCCCACTTCCAGGAGGTTATCTCAGTCCTAGGAGAACCCTGAATACAAACCAGGCTTGGGCATCAGTGGGCATCTACAGCTTGATGTAGCTTGCCAAAACATAAACACACCCCACAGGCACAGATTAAGGCACTATTGGCATCTGATTTGGCACAGTTGGAGTGGCTCCGTGTGAAAGAAGCTTGACAGGGATGCTCATGGGAAAGAGGTGATGTTGAATGCCTCAGAGCACATTGCTGGCAGGGGTTGCTCATGTTGCACAGCCCTTCTCCATGGGCTTCCCAGTTGTCTCAGCTCCCTGTCCCTCCTCCTCCTCCAGAGCTTTAGCCTGCTGTGGGAAATGTCTCAAGAGCTCTGCTTGGCAGGATGACCCGAGCCTGCCAGCTGCTATCAAAGACAGGCAATTCCTCTGTTTTCCTGTGTGTAGGGGGAGAGGAAAGAGTCAGCAGGGAAATGTCAGCAGCTACTCGTAGCTTTGGTTACGTTAGCTGTTATCTCACCATGATAAGCAGGTGGACAGGGGGTAAAAAAGCCTCTCATTCTCTAAAAGTTAATGTCCTTGCCTCTTTCCCACAGCACCTTCTCCTGTGAGTTTCGTGCTGTCAAAGTCTGACACAGTCCTTTCTGCAAGCAGCCAAGCTGGCTTTTCCCGCGGGCAGCATCTTCCTCAAGGGTACACACTGTGCTGTGGGCAGGGACCCGGGAGCTCTCAGAAGGAGATGCTCTGAAGGGCATCTTTCCACAGCAAAGGCAAAAGCATCATGTGCCTCAGGATATGTTAGCTCAACTTGAAGTGTTGTTAAGTGAGGTGCCAGTGTGGTTTTTCATTAGGATTCAATACTGGATATTCTTTCCCTGCTGCTGTGATGAAGCCTTTGACACCGGCAGGACGAAGTTCCACTCACTCCTCCCTCTCAAACTGGCTGTCTTTCTTCTCCACACCATTTCTGCTATAGCTCATGATCACTTGTGTGCACCATCAGGCTCCAAATCACCCTTTCTGCAGGGAAAGTGTGCAGGAGAGTCAACAGGGCACTGTTATTTGCCTTTTAGACCCTAGTGGTGGATGAATTTCTGCACATTTGTAGCCTGGATCAGAGAGAATTTCTCTCTTTCTAACTCTTCCACAAAAATCCCCAAGCTTTTTGCAAATATTAAAGGTTGGATTCTTATCTTCTTACTCATGATGAGCAATACTTCACTCAATGTGATTGCACTCCAGTCGATGGGATTACTCATAAAAGAAATGCTACTGACTGCAAGTGTAGATATCCCAATACAATTGATTAATTTTGCTTTACAGCATATTTGTGAGGCTTAACAGATGGGAATATTGACATTAGAAGTTCATGTGATTGGCTCAAGGTCAGCAAGTGACAGGGCTGGGAACTCAGCCAAAGTCTTGATTCTTTTTTTTCCTCTATTTCAGTCATGAGATCAAAGATTTAAAATATAGAAACCAGCAACTCGGGAACTCTTCAGTTTGCAAAAAGCTGTCAGCTTGAAGGAACAACCCCTCACATGGCAGTGAAGGCAACCAATGTGAGGATGTGGAGGAAGTGGAGGAAAGCTAAATACTCTCAGGAGATGGGAAGAGGGAGGAAAGAAAGTCAGATGCTGATTTTTAACTTCTTTCAACACCAACACTTGAATAAAGGCTGATATCATGCTTGGGATGATGATCAGGGTACTGCATTCTGTTGTTTGCTTGCTTAACAACTGCATTCTAGAACAAATGTTGTGTTTTAAAAGCCTCTAAAGGGACTGAGGATAGAATCCTCTTTGCTCTTATCAGGAGACATCCCACTACCATGTTTGTCTCTTTTAGACTGAAAAGAGATGCCCTGAAGGGACAAACCCCTGTTTGAGTCTGGGCAAAATTCCTGTTGTGGAGGTCTACACAAACCTCAGGCTTCCTTATGATCGTGTACAGAGGCTTCCTATAGCATCTTTTGGTTCAGGAAGGCATCGCTTTCTCATGCTCGCTCCCTCATCTCTCACCTTCCCCTCTTCATTTCTTCCTTCTAATAGGATAAAGATCTAATCTCTCAAACAGCACTTTTCTCTCCACCCCTTGAAGGCTTTCTTGCACACACATTGACTCTCCAGCCGTCACTTGCATTCTTCAATGTCTCCATCCAAAATGTTGTTCCAACTCTATAGCACCTGCTCAAACACCTGCTCTGGGGGAAGCAGCCAAATAATTAGCACCATTTTTCTAATGACCAATTTGTAGCTGATGAGGCAAAGCAAACAGAGAAGGGATGGTGGCCATGAGCCCTTATGGAGCCGTGACTGCAGGACTTGTCCCTATGGCTGAATCACCCATTCATCTCTAATTCACCTGGTAAGACCTTCATCCTCTCCGTGCAAGACCTGGAAGCTCCCCTCCTTCCACTGTGTGGCAGGCTTTACACTTGCATCTGGTGGCACGAGGACCAGGTTGTCATTTCACTAAGAGGCAGTGAAGAGAAGGATCCAAATGTAGCTCAGAAGAATCCTCAATCTGGCATTAATCACCTGCTTGGAGCTGCCGGCAGGCAGTGACATTTTCTGAGTGGCACGTAACCAGACATCTGCTGAACGATCCAGCAGCTCAATCCAAAGGGAGGAGGATGCCTTTTTGTCTCCTCCCTGTAGGAAATGAAAGGTCGTGGCAGTCCCAGGGAAGTAGGGAAAGAAAGGTTATCCATGGAGCCAGAATCCTTGGGCAGCGAGGGGTCATTTCATGGGGAGCCCAGTACATCTGTGTACACCACTCACTGCATGCGGATCTAAATCAATGTCACCTCTGAAGCTGATGGGAGAATCAGATTTAAGTAAAGAAGTGAATAGCTTTCCTATAGAAAGCAAATGGGTGAAATCACTTGGACCAGGGTCACTGAGACCATGAGGCTGTTCAGGAAGCTTCAGTTGTACCATGACAAAACTCACCTGGAGCAGGTACCTTCATTCCTGTGCTTCTTGTGAGGGATTCTGAAATGACCTCTCCTCTGTACTGTCAAATGCAAAACATGAATCTAATCGAACTCTGGACCTGAGCCAGCGTAGTAATGTACTTGTTTCTGCAAAATACATTTCTCTGAAATATAACACTGATCAAAAAATAAAATAAGAATAGGCAGACACATTTTCTATTGGAAAATGCTGATTTATTGAACCCAGGATGTTTAATAGGGATACATTGATTTCTTACAAAAATGTGAGGACTTTCAGTAAGTTACAAGATGCAATGAGGGACAAAACAAGAAGCCAAATTTAACTCCTTAGTGTTGTATAAGCTGAGCTTGAAGAATAATATCTGAATTATTGTTCTGAGGTTTAAAAAATGTTGATTTTTCATTTCCATTACTGCATCTCACCTGCAAACTGGCAAACATCAACCTTTAGCACTTCTGTAGCCTCTTCAGCTGAAGACATAGAAGGGTTCTTACCCAAGAAAAACCCTACACAACAGCATTATAAATGCTGGTTGCTTTGCAGGTGCTGATGCTGTGCAGGTTCCTTAAGACAAGAGTGGAGGTGGCATGTAACGGCATGAAGACTTTCCATCCCAAAACCAATAAGGAATGTCAGCTGACCTGACACCCCTTGATAACAAAGACTGCTTCATGTCACCTCCTGGTTTTATATCATCCAAACTTAGTTTTGATTTTTAAGGGACATTCTTCTTTATCTTTTTAAAATCACTTTCACATAGAGATAAAGATCACGCCAAATGTCAGCCCCAGCCGAAAAAAACCCCTTTTTATTGGCAGGGTTTGTGGATTTCTATCACTCTTGCTCTGTTGAACTGATCAGATTAGATACGATAGGGCCAAGATTTCTCTTGGCTGTAGTACTTTCAGATCATTCAGTCCACCGCTGCGGACAGGAGCATAAGGAACAGGATGCAGAGTGTGCCAGATGAAAGCTGTTGCCTCTAGAAAGGCCTGAAATGGCTTTAATGAAAAGCAGCACACTGGGTGCAACCCTAACAACCTCTAGAAAGGATTTTGTATTTATAGCATTCCTGCCTTCCTCAAGGAAGTTGTGTGTTAGGGACAGTGAAGCAAAGGGAGACTTCTTTATGTGCAGCCACCTTCAATGGGCAGAAGAAGAGTAATGTTCCAACAGCTGGTGGCGACACCATGTCAAGCAGTTGGGAAAAGGAAGAGTGACAAATGGATTTATCCATTGCAGATTGCAGAAGTTTGGGGACCTGGAAGGTTATAATAGAAGTTCAAATTTGGCTAGCACAACAACATTACCAGTGCCTGTTCTTGGGAGCAGTGCAAGCATTTCCTTGGTAGGTAAAGTTGGTCAAGACTTTGATGTTGTCTCTCATGGCAAATGGAGAGTCAGGTGACATTTAAAGCAAGATGAACCACCACAAACACGTGAGAATGGAACCTCATATTCCCACCAATAAGAAATATATGCATAAGTAAGTGTGTGTATATATAGCTATATATATAAATATATATATATGAATCAGAGAGGTGAAAACCTTGGATAGATTTCAGACTCCTGGCGGCTTTCCAGCAATGCTTTAGAAATACAGTACAAAATTTACATTGGTTTCAGTAATTCAAGCCTAGAATTTCCCCCTGGAGATCCCATCTGCTCCTCACTTACACGAATCCCCCAAACTACGGAACAGCAGGGCAGACATCATATTAAATCACTGGTTTTATCATGCCCGTTCAGTTTTTATCCTGGATCTGATGATCTGCCAAGGTAGAATGCTGCATCATTTGCTTCATCAAAATGTACAATGTGGCATGCAGGAATCCAGGCAGCGGCAAGGTGCTAGGTTCCATAGCTGGTTGCTGAAGGATACAACCCCTCTAAGCTCTTAAATGCTGTGTTCCTGGGAGCTGACACACTGGGATCTCTCCCTGATAGCCAGGCATTAGCAAATGAACTATCTGGGAATAGGGGAGGAAGTAGCTTGGAAGTTTTTGTGGAAGTTGGTGGAGTGAGAATACACTGATGGAAAAGAAGAGCATCATATATGACACATGGACAGCATCTCACAGATACTGGAGAAACAGAAGAGGCCAACGCGAATGTATGCATGAGCTTAGGTGCCAGGAGCTCATTCATGCCACACACAGTGGCTTACAGACTCTTTCTAAATAATTATGCTTTTTTTCCCTTGGCTATTACACGAGATCCAAAAACATTTTCTAAACACTGTCTGCATTTAAGCAGGACAGGGATACATGGGGTGGTGGAGATGGAAACCACTGCGCCTTGCACTGTGCTCTGCAAAACAGACCTACATTCAAAGCTAACCATCAAAACAGAGAAGGTGGAAAGAATAGGAATATCTCTTAAAATCCTACCGCAAAAGGCCCTTTTTTATTCACCAGAAGGCTAGAGGAAGGTTGCGGTATGAGAGAAAACATCTGTAGGAACAATTATCCCTTCCCTGGGCTCAAGGGGGCATTTGTGATCTACAGCAACTCTGAAGGCAGTGGCTGTGCAGATGGTCACTGCTTCAGCTTGCATGTGCTGGAAAGGCTCTGCTCTTACCTGCGTCTCCCTGACAGCGTGAGGAAAAGGAATTCCTGCTCCAGGCAAGGCTTTACCTGAGGATAAAGGAAGCAGATTCCTCTTTGTGGGTGCCCACAGCTCCACAGCTTCATAGTCCAGTGCTCTGATAGCTCTGCAGGGCTCACGAAGAGCTGCCTGGTGTGACTGCTAATGAACAATAACAGTTTCTTCCAGCTTCTGGCTCTCTGATAGTTGGATTCCTCACTTTAGCCCAGGACACACCAATGCTGATTGCTGGCAGCCTTCTCCTCATGAAATATCTGGTGGGATTTGTCCTGGGCACAACTGTAGGGCTTATCCAGAGGTACCATCAGAGCCTCCTCCTGCACAGCAGCACGAAGGGGCATAGACCAAGACTGGCCCAGGGGATTTAGACCATGCTCTTCAAAATCATTTCTTTTTGCAGTTAAACCATATCCCCATGTCCGGCCCATTCAGAGAGCCTGATGGAGTCTGTGAAGCTTTCAGGTGGCTTTTGCTCCTGTGAAAGCTGCAGCAACCCTATCTAGCCCTGCTTGGCTTCTGCAGAGGGACAGGTGAGGTGAGGAGAGGAAGGCCCTCTCCTCCTCTTCCCTTCTGCAGCACTCATACATGCTAAAATTAAACAAGAGAGAACAGTTGGAGAGCAGCAGGTAGGAAGGGCTCAGCTGCACATTTGGGTCATTTCAGACAAATTCTTGCTCCAGCTGACATCAAGCCCTTTTCTACCCAGACACAGCAGCAAATCTGAGGAGGGCAGGAGAGGACCAGCTGTGTGGCAATGGTACAGGGCTGCAGACATCTTTTCCTCTCCTCACAGAGCCTATCCCCACCAGTGAAACTTGTATCATCTTCGTGGCCAGGCTGCCAGTAAGTTTTGGCCCAATAGTTTTCCAGTTCAAAGAACTTCCATAACTCCAGTATCACCACAGACACTATAGCCATACAATCTCTGCAGCACAGCTCAATGTCACAGATACTCCCATTTTACAGGTGGAAATCTGATGCATAGAGAGCAACAGTAATTCATGTTAGGGGCAAAAGGATTTTAATTCATGTGAAAGCCCTAGACATTATCCCAGCTCTGAATCTTCCCTTCCCCAGTGATCAGCAGATCCTTCTTTCCTAAATGGAGCATTCACCTCACTCAGGTTACAACTACCAAAGGGACTAAAGACAGAAACCCAAGTGCTATATAGGTCACAGTAAAGGAGAAACAGGTCGCAGAAATCCCACCTTCAATTGCCATAACATGCTTTGGTACAATTATTTTTCTGTGTATGCAAAAATACTTCCCTTGTCGTGTCTATTAGTAAAATCCATAACATTGCCTGAAATAATCCAAAGGCACAATAATTAGAAATACAATATTAATAGAGGTGATGTATATGAAGAGCACAGAGTGCCTACACGTGAGTCCAGCTCTGTTCCCTGTCCTACCTGTTGTTGATGTCTGACCTTGACCAAGTTGGTTAACATCTCCCTGTCTTCAATAAAACATGTCTCATAAAATCTGGATAATAGCATCAAACTTATCTACATCAGATAGAGGTTTTGATGCTTAATCAATAAAGATTTGTAAAAAGCTCTGAGATCCTCTTAAAAAAGTCAATGTCCACAAAAGGTTTCAGCTTTATCCAGGACTAATGAGTGAGAGGAGGTACAAGCTGCCCCATTGACATGTCAATGCTGGAGCAGGGCTGGCTGTTGAAGCACATCAGTGGTGGGGCAGCCTTGGCCATGCCATAGGGAATGAGAGCATGTTTGGGTTACAAGGTCTCAGGTAGAAGTGGCTGTCAAGCTGCAAGCACAAGGCAAGGATTTCTACTTCTGACAGGCAAGATCAGCCGCTTCTAATTTCAGACACACCAAAGCCTGTTTATTTCTGACTTCCCATTTCATCCCACTTTTTCCCTTTCCTTTCCTTTCCTTTCCTTTCCTTTCCTTTCCTTTCCTTTCCTTTCCTTTCCTTTCCTTTCCTTTCCTTTCCTTTCCTTTCCTTTCCTTTCCTTTCCTTTCCTTCCCTTTCCTTCTTTCCTCCTCTTCAGGTGCTGGCCATTTGATATTGCCTATTATGGTGGAAGGAATTATCTCCTTGGCAGCATGATAGCCCCACCAAAGCTTGATGCAGTGTTGTGTGGTCAGTATAATAGGATGTATATAATAATGTATTAATGTTGTGTTTACCCAAGCACATTTTGAGAGCTATCCCTAACTTTTTAACTTTGAAATAACAAGAATCTGAAGAAATGGAAGAGCTTTTAGATCTCAGCTCTAAGCAGAAAAAATAGTGTCAGCAGAGGGAAGAAAAAGTCTACTCTCATGGTGTCTCTTGTCTGAGCAGAATTAGGAGATGTCTGGGAGATACCATCCTGCTGAGAGCTATTTCAGCTCATTCTGAGATACTTTGCCGAATTTAGAGCACAGCGAGCTTCTGACAAGATAATCGGAATTAAACCTAATCTTCCAACCCTTTCTTTGAGATGCACATGTCGCCTGCATCTCCGTGTCATCCCTGGAATGGCCATGATCACTGGTCAGTTGTCTGCTTTGGACTGATCTTCAGCCAGGTCCCATCAGCTCCTTTAATTCAAGAATGAAGAGTCTTATTCTGCAGTATTTAACTCCAATGTTTTCTTGGAGGGGTCAGGAATAGGCAGGTGATGTCCTCTTACTCTTCAAACAAATGAGTCCTAGGTCTGTGTAACCTTCCTGCCTGCAGCGCAGTAAGCTCTGCACACTATAATTCCCAAAGATGAGCTGGAGATTCGCATGTTACTTAGTGAGGTATTACATGGAATTTTAATAGGCCTTTAACAGGACTCCTGTGAGTTCAACAGCTGATCCAAACAAGATCTCCGCTCCAAGGCCTAATCCCATTACAGACTAAAAGGATCTCCTTCAGAGAAATTGTTTTGTCTTCAGGCAGTGCTGCAAAGAAAGAGGAAGAAAGAGATAGATAGAAAAAAGAGAATGAGAGGCAAGTTTAAAGCACAAGTTATCTGGAAAGAGAAGTGTGATGTTAATGCAGGTAGAAAATGCGAAGGAAAAAAGTACACAGCTTTTTTAATGTCACTAGTTAGAACTTTATGTCAAAATCCCCTCATTTTAATAATCACTACAACTGAGTGAATAATTTAAAAGGAATAATTTATTCCAAAAACGACGCATACTGATGCATATCCACATATTGTCTGAAGAGATCACAAAGTTCTCCAGATTTCATGTTATTCAACTCTATTTGCCAGCTCCTGCAGCTGACAATTCCTTGATTCCAGATACTTTACGACTTAACCCATGAGAGGAACTAATTTATTCTAAGCACAGACTTCTTTTGTTTGTCTACCAACCCTCTAAAATAAATCATTATTTCAATAACCACTCAAGTGGTGCCACTGCACAGCCATGAGTATCTCACAAGTACCCTAGTCCAGAGGTTAAATATCTGAGTTCTGTGTGAGTACATGCACACACTTGCCCACATGCACTTCACATTTCTGGCTCCTATGTATTGAACCCTATAGAAATGAACAGAGCAACTACATTTCTCACCCATTGAGCTCTCAAATCCAGCCAAGGATTTGGACAAAATTGGCCTCCGGCGATTAAAGATGGCACAAGTATAAATATGCATTAGGAAATGTTGATGAACAGGCAGGAATGATCTGTGTCCATGCATGTTGGTTCTTTGTGGTTCTTAGCCAACCTGCTGAAGCCAGTGCAGCATCAGAGCAGCCATTCAGAGCTGATGAACATATGCCTTTACCACATTTCCAAGGGCTGAGGAAATAGGAGCTTTGCTCTGATGATCAGCCCAGTTGTCCAGTAGGCAGTCCAGACAGCTTAGGCGTAACAATGCCTTCTTGCAATGAAAATTAAGACATTCCATTAAAAAGAAAGAATTAGAACAGCAATAATAGACCTGAACCCATAGGAAAAGTCTTGGATGTGGATAAAAATTCACATATGGCTCAGGTCTGGTCTGTAAGTGAGGCACTGCACCCCTGACATTCACAGGTTGCATCACTTCCCTACCATGAATAAGCAAATGGCATCCACAGCCCATTGCCTCTCTGAACCAGCCTTCCCAGGTGGTGCAGCTCCAGCACATCAGATCTGGCCTTTCCCTGGCATTTAAGACTAGTGAAATGTACAGGTCACAGGCTGAAAACTATTAAGAAACAATTTGCTTCCACTGATCTGGTTGGTCCCCTGCATGGCCCGAGTGAACACACTTCACCTCCTATGGGGTGGAGGTAATTAGCCCTGGCGAATTAAACCCTCAATTGCTGTTCTAGAGACACTTGGTGGGCCTAAAGTACTTATATATAAATCAGTCATATCAGTAATTGTGGACTTATTTCTCACAGAATCCTCCTGCCCTGCTTTTTTTGCCCTCCCTGCAATATGTTTCAATTTCCTGGTGTTCACTAAATTAACACTTATGGAAGTACTTCCACTTTTTTTCTGCATCATGGCCAATTGTCTTCAGAGCCCTTTTTCATGTGGGTTGCTGAACATGACTGCATTAGCACTGGGGGGAAGTATTCCACAGGAATGTGTTTGCCCAAAGGTTTAGAGCCCTTTCCCTTTTTTTGGTGGCTGTCTGTATCCAAGGTCCACGAAGTCCACAGATCATCTCACATGATGGGTCCCACCTTCTTCTTCCTTCTCCACAGACACGAAACCACCAAAGGCTTCTACTTTATGCCTCTGCGAGGTGGCAGTAGGACCTCTCATTTACTCTGTGGTGAAGTGTCCTAATCACTTTAAAGCAGGATCTGTCAGGCAGGGGTGTAAGAGTTGTGGAAAACAGGAGATGCTCTGGGATGGCACTGAAGGATGTTCAAGGCCAGGTTGGATGGAGTCTTGGGTGACATGGTTTAGTGTGTGGTGTCCCTGCCCATGGCAGGGGGGTTGGAACTAGATAATCTTAGAAGCCATCCAAACTATCCTATGATTCTATGATGAGAGTCTCAAACGCTTCATGCTTGGAAAGGTCCCCATGAAAACACACTCCCTGTTTGCAGCCTCATAGTATGGTTCCAGTCTCCAGCATTGGATGGGTCTTATGAGGGAAGCATCTAATTTTTCTTAAATATAAATATGATGAAGAATACAATTGTGTTTCAATACAATCTGCAGTTCAAAATTCTGAAGCTGGTATATATCCCATTGAGTATCTCTAATGGGAAAGCTGTTTGTCCAGAATTTTTTGTTGGATCTGCAGACTGTGATTTGCATGATGCACATCTGAGCATGATCTGGACAGGGACATGGCTTACTGGATGCTTCCACTCCTTCTGCAAAAGCTCTGGCTGCCTGCACAAGCCTGGGTGCTCAGCACTGTAGAAAGTAGACCTGGAAACATCAAGGGGCCATCTAAGGCAGGATCACATTTACCTCCATCATGCCTGGCAGATATTCATTCATTGAAAGGCCACCAATGAGCCTATTTCAATTTGCCTGTACCCACAGTCAGACTGCAAGCTGGAAATGGGCTTTAGAAGGCATAAGTGTCCCCTTCACTTGCAAGTGCATTTGCTAATCTTAAGATATAGTTAAAACTCCCTTAGAAATCATTTCATATAGTCACAGGTTAAAGGAAACTGGGATATCTTGGTTTGATTTATTAACTCATTCATGTATCTGTGGGTGAAGGCTTAGCCTTAAGGGAGCAGCCATCAAACTGAGTGTATTTGTCCAGATTTCTGTCTACAACAAGAAACCTGCAATCACTCCAGATGAACCCCACTGAAGTGATTCAGGTTTTATAATTCCTCTGTATTCCTGGTGAAAAATAAGCTAGATGTTCACTGGTGTCATGAGAGAGATGATTTCATTTGGCAGGGAGTAGAGGAAGAGAAGGTGAAAGATTCAGGAGCCTGTGAATTGAGCAGCAGATGGGCTTTTCATTAAGAGGAGCTCCAAAAGCTAATGAGATCGGTCAGAGCCTTTTTTCCTGGCTTTAGTGGACTTTGGAGGAGGCCCTAATTTAGGCACGTAGCTGCAGGGATACAATTTTATCCCTTGATCTTGGTGGTGGATGTTAACAAGCACTTCTGTCACCCTCACAGGTGCTGACAGAGATTTGGGCATCATTTCTGAGTCGATTTTTGTTCTGAGATTGGCTTGAGCTTTGAACTCCAGCCTCAGGGCAATGCATACAGGTAATGGATTTCCCTTCATCTGATATCTAGATATCGCTGCTCATTTACTCGCTGCTGTGGTATTTGGTTGCTACAGTGTCCAACCATAATGTTTACAGATTGCAGCTGTACTGTACATGACCAAAAAGATACTCTCTAAAGCTGTTTGGGAGTGTTACTATGATCCATGGGCTTTATTTGGTTTTGCTGGAGCTAAAACCAGTTGTAAAACTAGCCTAGCTTCCTAAATAACCACATTTAAATATAACTGAATTTTAGGAAGTGCAGAAAAAGCTCCATCATTGTCATATTATTCCCACTGGCATTTCTGAACAAAAATGGATTTACACTTTCAGTTTTGAAACCTGAGCTTATAACAGGAAAAAAGCAAGCAGGGACGAAGGTCAGCATTGATGTGAAATGCAAAGCATCATATATCTTGATCATCTCTAACCTATTTCCCCACCCACTGCAGATTTTGTACTCATGGTAGTGGTTAAAATCTTGACTTATCAATTCCAGTATTTTTTTCTTCAGAAGAATTTCCTGGAAATACAGAAGCAATTTCCCTGCTATCCTCATTTAGATTCCACTTGACTTTTTCACATCTTCACATCCCGATGCCTCCAAGTAAAATCCTGGTAGAACAACAACAGCCACTCTGGAGTTGATGGTGGCCATCTGAATGGCGAGGCAAGGAAGGTAACAGAAGAGGGAGGCTGAAAACAGACTGAGGTGTTCCTGTTGCTGCAAGCAAACAATGTGCTTTGTCAGAAACATGGAGTTGTGTCATATTTTCATAAAAGCCACAACCATCACAGAATCTAGACTAGATGTTTTCTGACTTCCAGGAAGACTGGGAAACAAAGCAAAGCCAAAACCCTGCCGCACCACAGCAACACAGTAAGTGGTTGGTGTAAGTGTATTGTTTGAAAGGAAAATCAGCAATTGCAACAGAGTTCTCCGTTGTCCCTCCTGTACACCCAGGCACTAAAAAGAGAAAGAAAAAAAAAAATAAGGAAAAGGCCATAAAACATTCCCAAACTGCCAACACATTCCACTAAGCATAATTTTTTGCCTGAAGTTAACACAAGATGGATATTCACTGTGTGTTATCACCTCCCCATCAGCCCTTCCTCTGTCTGGCATAATATCGCAGGGCCTAGGGACCAGGAGTGACACGTCCCAACAGCTGTTGTATTGATTTGAATTCTAAGTCGAGCTCTCCATTACATACCTGATTCTACTGTAATATTAATTACAAAGTCTCCCTCTGCTCTGGCTCTGCTATGCCATTTGTTATCAAAATGCAGCCATGCAAGTGACTGTCGCCTCAAATCCATTTTTCATTAACACGAGTGACCAGTCCTATGTTGAGCATCTCTGGGTTCTGGATGCCATTCGTTAAACACTCTCTGGTAGATCGTAAATCACTGTAGTGTTAAAAGAATTCTTCCACCGAGCAGCAGGGAGCTAATCTGTGTCTGCAGGTTTTTAATTGAGTAAAACAAATGACGACAAAAGCCTCTTTAGATGCACTCAAGGCTTTTCTATCGGATTAAAGTAAGCCGAAACCTTTCCCTTTGGGACCGTATGCTGGCTAGTGAGGGAGGGTGAGATCAGCTAAGAAGGGACATGTTGCAATGTCCCTCTTTCTTTCCATCACCTCTGCCTGTTCAAAGGAGCAGCAGATGGTTACGAATTGAGTAGGAACAGTATCAAGAAGCTTAACAGACATCTCTGAGGAGACAGTCCTCATCGGCACCAAGTTCCAGTATGATCCGCATGATGGGTCCCTTTCATGCTCTGCCTGAGAGTCCTTGTCCCCGTAGCTCTAAGTCCCCTAAGGACATATGGTCATTATTCTTCCTGAAGAACTGTGTGATAACAATGCATAGGGACTTTCATGTTAGTAACTAAAACTCAGTGCCTACACCAGACTGCATAATTGATCAGAAAATGAAGAGCTAAAGGAGTTCTGTATGTGGCAGCAGAGCAAACAAATGGGAGAATGGGGCCACCCAACTCCTCTTGTGCCTTGGAGTGATCACCCTGGACCCCTGCACACATCCAACACTCCACACACTGCCTTCTCTCCATCCCAGTTTCTGCTCAAGTCTAAATTTTCATGCCCATGCTGAAAAGAAATGTTGCTGAGGAGTAGTAAAGGCTGAAGGAGGATAAGTTTTAGATGAGGAGAAGTAAGCAGAACTTGGCTTAAGTAGGGAAGGGAATAAACCCTTACTTAGGAAAAACACAACCAATTTGGTCTGTCCTAAGCTTTCAAACTGATATTTAAAGCAGAAATTAAAAATACATCCTTCACTGTCATTCTGCATTCCCAAAGCCACCGTGTTACTAGCCATAACATGGCCTGGAAGATTTGGACTCCTTCAAAGGCAGACGTAAAAAGAAAATAGAATCATCGAATCATAGAATCGTAAGGATTGGAAAGGACCTTAAGATCAAGTAGTTCCAACCCCCCTGCCATGGGCAGGGACATCTTGCCCTAAACCACGTGGTCCAAGGCTCTGTCCAACCTGGCCTTTAACACTGCCAGGGATGGCCTCAAAATCATTGAGGCCAATAGGCAAAAGTATTTTCCATGCACTGACAGAAACACGCAGAAGAAAAGGAGTTAGATCTCTGAAAGACAATTGTTAAGCTGAGTAGAATGTAAAACTTGTTAGTTTGCAGTGCAAGGGAGACTACCATCACCACAGCAGCTTAGATGTTGGTCCGGTCCCTGGGAAGAGGAGTTGATGGAAGAAACTTAGAACAAGGGTTTTAAAAAGCAGTTTAGGTGCAGTTCCTTCCTTTATGTAAAACGCCCTGTTGGAGGGTGTGTGATGAACCCCTGAAGCTGACTTCACTTAGTCCCAGGCTGAGACACTCAGTTTAAGTGACAATGTGTTGGGGGAATTTAGAGTACACTATTCCTGCTTTGCCCCTCCACTTTCAGTTTGGACTTCACTCTGGTCTTAGGCCTCTGTCCAAGGATTCTGGAGACACACTGCTGTTCCCCTTCTTATTTTGCCGTTTTCTATTTGGTCAGCTTTTCCCTCTTGTGTTTCTTGTTATGGTGCTAGCTGATTCATATTCTTTCTTGTGTGCCAGCCTCATCAGTAATGGTATCAGTGGGTCATTGGCACCAGTTGTGAGAATAAGGCTTGTATTTAGCTAGTGCTCAGTGGGAGAAGACTGACCCCAACCTTTCCATAGACCCAGGACTCTCCTTGCTTTGAGATCTCAAACACACGAGAAAAGCAGATGTTTCCAAGAAGTTGTAATCAATGTAGTTGGGAAAACCCTCTTTCCTCCACTCTGAAAGCAGATACTCACAGTAATGAAGTCACATACATGAGCCGAGTTTGTTAGATTATTCTGTAGGCATGTTGCCTCTGCATAAAGCAATAGGTCCCATAAAACATAAAGTATGTTTGGCTTTCTAAATGTTTTATGGATATAAATGTGGACTGGAATAATCCCATGTGGAGAACCCTAAGCCATGTGGAGAAACCTGAACTGGGTAAGATGAAGTTTGAAGGCAGGAAATTATGATGGGAGGTTGTTGTTTTATTTTAAGCTTCAAATCCCATGCTCAGAGATGCGTAGCACAGCTCCTTTTTATGATATAATTAATCATCATTCCATTCAATGTAGTAAGAGGATCTAATGGGATATATTGTCCCATTTTAATGATAAGCACGTCAGATAACATAAATAGGTCAATTGACGTAATTGCAGTAAATACAGGAAAAAACCCTCAATATTTCAAGATGAATTATGTAATTTACATAATTATAGCTAAAAATGGCATGTCACCACTGAATGTACCCATCTAGCCCTACCCTCTGCTTCCCTCCTTCCCGTTCGTCAGCAATGCATTGCTAGATGTTGTCATATGTGACTGGAAATCTCTCCAGGTTCTCCAGCTTTGTCAGAGCCATTTAATGTTGTTTAGACAGGAGCATTAGCTGGACTCACTGCATGCAGGGACATGACAGACTCCCAAGCTGAGCTTTCAGCCCTCCTGTGCTGCATCAGGGGGCTGAGTGCAGGCAGTGGCTGTCTGAAGCATGAAGGTGCACACTGGAGGTTGGTAATGGGGGATGGCACAGGGCTCAGCCAAGAATGAGAGCTCCTCATGGTACCTGAAATAGCAGAGCACTTGTGACATTCTATTTTTCCAAGCCATGTCGCTTATGCTGATGTGGGATGAAAAAAAGAGGTGAAAGAGAAGCACAGAGCAGCCTGTGGCTGAGCACTGCAACTGCAATCACAGCAGCCCTGGGCAGGGCAGTTCCCTTTCACGGAGCAAAGGTTTCTGTAGGAAAAATAATGCAGTCATGTTAAAATATTAATTTGCTGTAAAGAAAACAAATGGATCAAAATTACTGACCCCAAGGTTCCCACCAGGAAAGACTTCATTAAATCCACTTTGTGGACATTGCTCAGGCAGCTATCGACAAGCTTGGGGTGCTGCCAGCCTGGTGTCCCCCCCAGCCCTGTTAGTTCATTCTGCATAATTTCAATGATCTCAAGAGTCTTTTCCAACCTAAATGATTCTGTGATTTGCAGCTGGTTACAGACCCTAGATTCCCCAGAGGAAACAGGAAAAACTCTGCACCAGACTTCAGTGTGTCTATCTCCCCAGATGAAATTGTCTTGCACAGAATAGGGAGGAAAAGGCTGGCAAGTCTCTGTTTTATTAGGATAACTTCCCCCAAGTTATTCCACATTTCAGTTGAACAGTACCTGATGCAACACTTCTGGTATCTCACTAAGCCTGGATTTGTGTCCTTCTTCTGCCTGGGTTATTCAAGGAGGATTGACCCTCATGGATGTATTTTAGTTTAAGTATATCCTGAAAGTCAGAAATCCAGGTTTTCTTGGGTTTCCTTCCAGGACTAATGGGAGACTCTAATGGAGGAAAGGGGAAATTTATTACCTGTGTAAGAATGAAGATAACGTGACTCAGATCTCGAACTATTTAGAGAATTTGTTGTTTGGGGGAAAAAAGCCCTAAATCATGTTTAAAGTTTAGGCAGACAGGTTGACACAGGCTGGCTCTTGTAGCATGTGCAGCTGTAGTCTCACTGCTGGGAGAGCAGAGTGGGGTGAATGAAGCCAGCATCCATCCCCCCTTCCCTATTTGCTGTTCTTGTTCACTTTCTGTTCCCCCTGCCAGTCTCCGGGCTTTTCCTTGTTCAGTTAGCTGTGCGGAGAAAGCCATTTTCATCGCCCCTGTACCTTTTACCCAGCCACGTCTGAGAATCAGGAGAGAGAACTCCAGCTGCTGAAGTGCACAATTTGCTCTTAGCTACAGTCCAGTAATTGAAAACTGTCATTCTGCAGGAAAATGGCAATGCCGTGCAGGAGCAAGAGCAGCCTGGGCTTTGTCACGCTGCATCTTGAGCTGCTGTAACTAGTTTGAGCTGAACTTTTCCCCCTCTGGGCTCCAATAGCTCGCCTGCTATTTACCAGCCCCTAGGAGAATTGCTTTAGTTATTTTGCTGTTGAAATACTTTGGAGGTTGTTGTGTTTGTTTACACTTCTGCTTGTTTTCCAGGGCCCAGGCAAAGGCAGGGGGAGACGAAGCTGGGCTTGAAGATGGGAATTTGGGCTAGTTCAAGATTGCCATGAACTTCAACATTTGTTTCTAAGTACAGAGGGGCACTGGAGGGACAAAAAAGTCATCATATAAGTTCAGTTATATTAAATATTGTGGGTTTTGTTTGTGTGACAGAGGTTGTATAATAATATGAAGGATATGTAATAACAATACTACATAATAAGGCTGGGGAAGCAGCAAGGTCTGGGAAGTGCCATAGCTCCAAGGAATGTGAGGGCTGGAGACATGGGTCCCACAGAGCAGCTACATGCTCCCTGCTTAACTACTTCTTATAATCACATCTTCACCAGCAAAATATACATCTCCCCTCTTTTGCTTGCTCTGAGGAGCAGAAGGTCTGATGTCTGATTGTTTTTTCTGATTAGTTTTTCTTAGGGTTTTGTTAAAATGTGTTTCTTAGGCTCAAAACAGAAGCTATAGAATATGCTGTGATGGTGGGAACTAGACTGGTAACTCTATTTGAGCGACAAGTCCTCACACATCCTTTACAGCCAAACGCTTTCCTTAGCCACCACTGCTAGCCACCACCCAACTGAGGATGCTTAGCTGGCCCTTCTCTCTAGACTATAATGGTTGTTCTTACACTTCTAGATCCTGCAGCCTATGAAGTTCTGGGACCTACAATGACCTTGTCTGACCCTGAAGGTGTCCTAATGTTCTTCTGCTTCTTCTAAGGGATCCTTTATCTTCAAGAAATAAGTGCTTTCTCCACAAGCTCACTGCATTCTTGAAGATGCTGCTCCTTGACATGTTTCCTTCTTGATTGTCCTACCACAATACTTGTGCACTTTTGCATGCTTTATCTGTTCATTCTGAATCAGTTATGTCGTGAGAAGGTTTGGGTCTCCTGGCTGCCTGCTCTGAGTTGTATTGTGGCTGGATCATAGAATCATAAAATCATAGAATGGTTTGGGTCAGAAAGGACCTTAAGATCATCCAGTTCCGATCCCCTGCCATGGGCAGGGACACCTCACTCTAGACTATGTCACTCAAGGCTCTGTCCAGCCTGGCCTTGAACACTGATATCTTGCTTGCCATTTAAACAAGAAAGTCATATTCTTCTGCACTATAGACAGCAGCTTGTAAAAACCACTATAAATAGTATCCACAAATTAAAAGTTACTAATTTGAAGTTGAGATGGAGCAGCTTTATATTTTCTTTCTTTTCTAAATAACTTGGGGTGTCTGGTTTTTACACTGTTTCTCAACAAAGTTTCATCATTTATTTTTTCAAAGTGGGGAAAAAAAAAAAAAACCAACTTTGAAATAGAACCATCTTTCCTACTTTTAATGATAAGTGGCCACCTATCTGAGTAGCTGCCAAGCTATGACAGCAAGTGCCAGGTGATATCTGTTCAATTCCACGCAACACTCACGATAATGTCATTTCTCCTTCTGGAAGTATTGATCACAATTGATGTTTCTTACAACTTTCCTGCCTTTTTTGATTAAAAAGCAGAAATTTATTATCTGATCCAGATTTTTATAAGACATTTATCTTTTATTTTTTTTAAACTCTGGCAAAGAAGTGGATGAATAATTTTCTCTCCTCTATATTTCTGAAACCAGCTCAGTGCTGGTATATGATAACATCATGGGCTTTAGTCAAATAGTGTGGCCAGTCACCTCTGTCATGGGAATTTGTCTCAGTCCCACATTACATGGCAAATATTATAAGCGAATAATGAATAGTCAATATTAACCTTTTGGGTTCTCTTCTCACATGAACACTCATTATGTTCTCCACAACCTGCCCATAGTGGGGCTGCCTATTAGGCTCAAACCCCTTTTGAGTTATAACCATCTGCTCTGCTTCTGGCAGAGGCACCCTTGCAAAACGCACAGAAGCAACCCAAAAGGTCCCCTCAAAACAAGGCATGAAACTACCGTCTGGTAGCTGGACTGGTGGACCATGAACGTTACAGTGTCACCTTGAAAACCTGTGTATTTTCCTGAAAAACAAAGTAAAACTCTCACCAGTCTCAAATATTGGGATTAAAGGGAAGTGCAAAAGGCAGTAGCATTTGCAGGGACCTCATGTCTTGCTTAGATGGTTTTCTGCATTTATATCAGGGCTGCTCAGCTTAGGCTCACAGGCAGGGCTGGGCTGAGATTTGATGCAACTGGAGGGTGAACCTTCCTGTACATACCAAAGAGGACTGATGAAAGAGCTACAGATCTATTAGGTCCTCCCCGTAAGTCACCCCAGAGCCTGGCTGGCAATGACCGCTGAGCTTCATGAAATGGCTCTGGGCTGAAGCCCTCACATTAAAATCCCTTCAGCACCTTTTGGGGAGGGGGAAGAAGAAAGGAACTGGAGATGTGTTCCCATTTAAGACATCAGGGTTAGACCTAAGGAAGAAAGTAAGCAAGGGATGTAAGTCCCATGTACACAAACTGCTTGATTTGTAAGATTGTTACCCTTAATGCATGAAATCTGAAGCTTCTGGCCTGTGGAGGAAACAGATCTAAGACTGAGCTTGGCTACATGGTGCCTCGGGCTGTGGAAGGTTGGGAGCCTGGGGGAGCAGTGCAAGTTTTGGATTATCAAAAACATCCCTTCTAGGCCAGCTGCATCAAAATCTGGGCTGCTCCAGCTCCTTACATCATTTCCCTAACTCTCAACAACTGTTTTCTCCCTGCTTTAGTCAAAATAAGCTTCTCCGAGCACACTCGTGGCGGATAGGATGGGGACCAACAGGTTGCCTTCTGAAGTGCCATTCACTGTAAAGGAGAGCTGTGCTGGCTGACGTGCAATAGCTTTTCTCCTCTGATAGAAGAAAAAGGCCTTGCCAGCTTACTAAGCAGGGATCAGGGAGAAGAGGTTTTGTACAGCCTTTGAAGGTTCCCTATTTTCAGAACTAAAGGGGTCCTGGTTGCCTTCTACATTGTTTTGACATCTCCATCCCCCACATACCATGGGTAAAGATTGCTTCTAGTGCTGCAGTTGCTGTCTGCATGCAGGTGAGTGGTTTTTCCTCTACAAACTCTTTTTTTCCCTGCAGACCTGAAGTGGCCTTTTCGTTCTCCAGTGGGGACAGTAAGTAAATCCTGTAATCAGGGGAAGGAGGCAAGACAAATAGAAAGTCTCTGGTGGGAGCCTGGAGGAACAGAAGGTGATGCACTGTGACAGATGCCTTTTGTGATGCTGTTTGTTAAACACTCTGCCACTTCCTTTTGTTCAATTCCCCAGCTCACCTGTGTGCTCCCCACATCTGCATGGCCCAGGCAAGACAACCACTTTCCAGAGATAAAGAGGAGAAAAGCACTCCTCGCACTTACCTCTCACCATCCCATGCCAGTAGCTGAGCTAATGTAAACTTCCAACACCCCTCCCTTCCTTATCATTCTCTCATGTGGTCTATAGTTAGATACCCCACAAATTATGGTAAAATCCCCTCTCCTGTAAATGTTTTGCTATTTAGTTGTACACCTATATCCTTCAGGAGAAGCTATATCTTTGGATGTGACTATTTGTCTCCCATGCACGTCTCTTTCTGAGCTCTATTACTCTCAGATCAGATGATGTTCAGTGCCTCTTGCTGCCCCACAGCAGGCAAATCACTGCCAGCCAAAGCAGAGGTGCTGGGAAAAGGCACAAGCAGCTGCCTCTGTCCTTTCTTTCCTCCTCCTTCCTGCTTTGGGGAACACAGAGGAAAAAAGCCATTGTGGCTGGCATCAAGGCAGATGGCAGCACTAAAACTAAGAGCATTAATTACTACTATTATTTTTAGCAGAAACATATTGTAAGCAGCGTGATTCAGAGTTGTCCAAGCTCCTGCAAGAGGCTGAGCACTCAGAGCTGAGGAAGAGGCAGCTGGCAAGCGCAGGGAGAAGGGAGTGGTTGCTCCTCTGAAACTTTGGAACACCATCCTTTGTCCACACTGGACCCTAAAACAATTTCCAGGAACAGATGTGCGTTGGATCTGAATTGAAAATGGGAAAGCTCTTGTATTCCCACTGTTAGAAATCAAAGCTTGGTGGGATCATGCTGTTGCTTTCGCTGGCATGTTTCCATGGGCATCAGCAATGTTCCTTTAGATGTACAGCTTTGGTGCTGTAAGTGGGAGACAAATCAGTCCATGTATTTTAATCTCTAACATTTTATTGGCTTCATAAAACATGGTATGAGGTGCTGTATGAACAAGAAGTGAGCAACAGTCTTGGCTTAAAGAATTTACAACCAGAAAGATAAGACAATGGTTGGTAGGAAAGGGAATACTCATTCTACAGATCGAGAGCTGAGGGACACGGGGGATGGTTCAAAGACACTTGTGCAGCTCCTAATCACAGGAAACATGGAAATCGTCTGCAGCTTGTGCTTCTAGTATGTATGTGCTACTGGAAAGGTCACAAAGAGTCAGCAGTAAAGCTGACGACAGCAAGTAAACCACTACTGTAATGATTAAGCACAAGGTCAACCTTAGCGCTAAAGCCCATGGTACAGCAAAGTCAGTTGACCATCTGAGGTCAGTTCTGAACATAGGCTTAAAGCAACGCTTGTTTAGGTGCCTTTCTAAGCAGAGATGAGTTAAAAACTGTTGTCAAAGTTGTGTTGTTCAAGGGTGTGTTAAACTGAGACACAGACTTGGTGGTGGAGTCAAACAGCGGAGTGAAAGAAAATACTTGTCAACTTCATTATCCTGGGAATTCTGTGTTCACTCATTAAATCATTTATTAATGACTCCTCCTGGAGAAAAAAGAAGAAAAATATCACCAGATAAGTTATTTAACAAAACCCCACAAATTCAGCATGTAACACATTCATCAGAATCTATTCAAGCAGCTTCAATGCTTGGACAAAACCCTGGTTTTAATCTAATTTCCCAGGCAGGAAGACTGCCAAAAAGTGCAAATGATGCTGTAAGAATGAAGAGAGGCTTTTCAGCAGCCAAATACCTAAATGATGTTTAACATGGACACTTAGCATCTCACTCCCTAAAAGACACATTCCTATGTATCATTTGGACTCAGGATTTAGGTTTTATAATGCTTATTTTGGAGTAGGGGGGGAGACAGGGTATATTTGTCCACGGGACTGAACATATCACACTGGATTCATTAAAGAGGGATGGATTGGAGGCAGCAGCTCCTCTGTGCTGAGCTATTGAAACTGAAATGGGATAATTGCCACAGTTGTAACTAGACTGATCAAGCTGAGAGAAACAAGTTTCAAATTGTACCAATCAGCTCTAATCCGAAGGAGTTATTAACAGAGCTCTATCCTGGTGAGTCCGCATCTGCTAACTTGAGATAATGATTTATATCACCCTTTATGAAAGTTCCAATTTATCCTAATTCAATAAGCGACAGCCAGCGAGCTCGAAAGGAGTTGCAGACAAGGATTCAGTGTGAGCCCCTCAGCTGCTCTCCTCCCTTCAGGCAGGGCAGGCAGCTGCTGTATGGTGCCATACACCGAGGAAGCCACAGGGACAAAAGGAGAAAGAAATACCATTTGGAAAGGGTTTTCTTTAATACCTGCAGGCAATGTAGATTTATAAGGGGCATAGGCAGAGCAGTGTGATGATTTACCCTTCAAAACTGTTGAATAGGACCAGCAGGAAGGATGTGGCACAGGTTGCCCAGAGAAGTAGTGGCTGCCCCATCCCTGGCAGTGTTCAAGGCCAGGTTGGACAGGGCTTGGAGCAACCTGCTCTAGTGGAAAGTGTCCCTGTCCGTGGCAGAGGGTTGGAACTGGATGAGATTTAAGGTCTCTTCCAACACAACCGAGTCTGGGATTCTGTGATATCTCCATTGTGACAAAAGAAGCAATCCTGAATGCCTCTACAGGGGAAGTTCTGTTAGGTTCTCAGTTGAGGACACAAAACCATACTGCTTTAAAGACTGGGATCACCATACAGTGGGAGATCTACCTGGGCTGTGCCCTTTGAAGCCTGAAACAGCAACAGGAACAGAAGCTAGCACTTATTTAAACTTACTCCTTTGAAATAGTACATGGGATTTTCTGGGTTTCCAGCAGATGGTGACACTGTAGCCCCAGCATCACACAATACACTTCAACCATCCCTGGCTCTTTGGTGGAATTCTTATTACAGCCTAATTCAGAGCTGCCATGAGGCTACTTTAACTTGTACAAGTCCAATGTTACCACTGGGGTGGTGGAGCTCCACATGTCCCTTACAGCCTGCACACAAAACCATGGTAACTGGTTCCCTCAGGAGTTAAAAGGTATATAATGGTAGGACACAACCATTTTCATTCTCTGTTGGGTCCTGCACTAAGTGAACCAAAGCATCAAGATTTCTGCATAGTGTTCTTCTCCTGAGGGGAAGCTTTATGTTATTTGCTGTGTTTGCACAGTTCTAGTATCTGCAGTGTTTGCTTGGCTTTCTTTTATTCAAACACATTTGTTCCAGTTGCGTTTCTGACCTATTTTACTGTTATTTTGTGAGCACTTATTGAGGGATAGGTTTTGCCTTTGTTTCAAGACTATTCCAAGAAAGTAAAAATACCACCAGCACTGCAATGACTATTTATACAAAGATTTACAAGCAAAAGGGCTTTTCTCTTTTCTTTCTTTTTAAGGTAACCTTAATATTTGATTGACTTTCTTCTAATGGTAAAATTTTTGGCCACCCAGTCAGAGCAAACATCAGCTGACAAGTGAAAGGGCCAGTGATACCCCACCAGGAGTAACTGTTACATAGCTGGATACAGAGAGATGTTTGTAAACAGGCCAGAAAATGAGATTTACTTGCTGACCTCGGAGTTACTATCCAGACTTCTGCTCTTAAAGTGTTCAGTGAACAATGTTTTGATGAGAGACATTGCTGATACCCCTTTATAGGCCAATCCCAAAGAGATCCTGTTCTCTTCCCTCAACATAATATTGTGTTAGTCCTAATTTCATACATCAGCTCTGGACCATCCAGGTTTTACTGCTTTACACTACTTTGATGGCTACAGCATCTCCTGCCACCTCCCTGAGGTCACTGCTTTGATACCACATTAGTTCATTAGCTGTTGAACACGGAACCTGCTGCTTTTCAGAGCAATGCAAGTTTACAGTACTAGCATGTGTCTTCATAGCAGCCTGGTGAACTATTGACAGAAGACTCATTCCCATTGAAGTCAAAACCATCAGCCTGCTTGAAACAGCGTTTGAGCGAGTCCTCACTGCCATCGATGCTCACCTTGCTTATGTCAGACTGTTAGGGAGCATGATATGCTACCCCAAAGCTGGCATCTCTTAATTCATAGATAGGTAGTTCTGAATTCCAACCTGGTTTTCTACCAACTTCCACACTGTGTGGCCTGTAAAATAGGGTGGCAAAGCTTCAGCAGAAGAACAAAATGGTAACTGCAGCAGTGGAGAGGGAAAGGAGTCACTGTCAAATGTTAATGACATGTTCCTTGCAATGTGAATGAGGTGAGAATTGGGCTGGGGAAAGGAGGGAGGCATGCACGGCTCAGAGTGTAGCTGGATTTTTAGAGGCACAGGTTGAAAGGAAAAGAGTAAAATACCCATCACGTTCCAGCAGAAAGAATAAAGGAAAGTTATTTGTTCCAAGCCCAGTTTCTACTCAGCACAAAAATAGCATCCTGAAGGGTCTTCATGGTGCTGAAACGTGGATCTAAACTGGCTCTGCTGAGTTTGGCTGTGATAGAGTTAATTTCTTCCGTAGTAGCCAGTATGGGGCGATGTTTTGGTTCCTGCTGGAAACTTGCCAATCCCGGGATGTTTTGGTTCCTGCTGGAAACACTGTTGCCAGCCCCCGGCTTTTGGGGCTCCTGCTGAGCAGCGCTTCCACAGCCGTTCGCACAGCGCTGTTCTGCTCCTCACACCCCACCAGGCAGCTGATGGAGGGCACAAGGGGTTGGGGGGGGACACACATCCAGGACAGCTGATCCCAACTGACCCAAGGGATATCTTAGACCATATGGAATCGTGCTTAGCATGGGAAGAAGGAGGAAGGGGGGATGTTGGGAGTGGTGGTGTTTGTCTTCCCAAGTCACTGTTAGGAGTGATGGAGCCCTGGTGTCGTGGGGATGCTAAGCACCTGCCTGACCATGGGAAGTGTGAATGGATTCCCCAGTTTGCTTTGCCTGCATGCACAGCTTCTTCTTTACTTATTAAACTGTCTTTATCTCAACCCATGCATTTTCTCACTTTTACCCTTCTGATTCTGTCCCTCACCCCACCGGGAGGGAATGAGCAACTGGCTGAGTGAGGCTGAGTTGCTCTCTGGGGTTAAACCATGATACTGGGCTGTCCTGCCCAAAGCAGGACTGAATGCTCCAGTGCAGAAGTGTTTGTGATGCATAGCCAGGCTGCTGCCTCGGCATTTCTCATCTGCTGTACAAAGACTCAGGTCTGCAAAGCAGTGAGTGTGGAGCTGGATTCTCTTCCTTTTTTCTCATTAATTCATTTGTTATCTAGGATCATCATTTCTTCCATATGGAGATCCACTGCTGCCAGCAATTTCCAAAGCCCAGTGTCATGCTCCATACAGGATCTCATAAAGTGAAAATGATATCAAGACCTTGTGCTGCACAGTCTTATAGAGTGGAGTGTCTAAAACGTGTTCCTCTTTTTCAGAGTACTCTGAGTTTTCTATTGATCACAATGAATTGATGCATGGACAACTGAAAAATTCCCACAATATATTAAGTATTCATCACTGTGCAAAGATGGATGATTTCTTACCAGCTACTCCAAGGAAACGTACAGTTCACTTAATTGCAAAGCAATCCCTTAAAAGCACAGTCTGCATTTGCTCTGCCATAATTACTTGGCTGCTTGATAGGATTCTGAGGTCAACAAGATTATCATCACAAGTCTCATTTAATCTCCCTCTGACTTGCTTCAGCCTGGAAATAGCCCAGCAAGAACCCACTTGGACAGAAATCTGTTTCCAGTCCTGTGATAAACCCACTGAGGCAAAGACTACCTCCAGAGAATGAAGACCCACAGTTACCCCAAAGCCACTAACAATGGTCATAGCCAATTTACCTGCATGCAGACTATTCTTAATGACAACTAACTCAAAGAGGGTTGAGGGAACCTGGAGTTCTGTCACTTACTGAACCCCCAGTGAGGCATCACCAAATCAAGAAAGATGGGTCTGCATTGCCGGTGGAAGTTGCTCCTGAGCAAGCACCCAGCTCTGCAGGGTTGATGAAGGTGGATGAGCTGGTGGCAGCAGCTCCACAGAGGTTGCCCCCTCCATGCACATGATCCCCCGACAGCAGGCAAGGTTGTATGTGCTCCCTTCCAGATGTCACAAGTGTTAGACATTCAATCTGTAACAATAAGGGAGATGTAAACCCAGTATCTATTAAATATTTATCAAGATTATCTGTTTGACCTTTATTTTTACAACTATTTGCACGCTAGCAGGGAGCTGTGGAGGAGGCTACAAAGAGGGGGCTGTGAAAGCAGCTGTGTCTTTCAAGACATCCCAGCTCTCCCTTTCTACCTTCCCATCTTCCTATCCCCTTTTCCTCTCACCTTCCTCTGGATACGCTGGGAATAAGCCCACAGGTCTGATAAAAGCCTGAAATAGCCACTATGGTTGGCACAGAGCAGATGGCAGCGGAAAAGCTAAGGGAGATTTCAGTATTACTACCGGATTTAGCCAAAAGCACATCACAAACCATCCAACAAGGCACCACTGCCCAAGCTCCAAGTTGCATCTTCAGGAGGCAGAACAAGAGCTGAGCAGGACTGAGGAAAAATACACCACTCTCCTTGGTGTGTATTCCCCTTTTGCTCTCTTTCCTCTCACTGTAGTAAGCTGCTTCTGCGTAGGTAGAATCCTTCTCCCATCCTTACCCTGCGCAAACTTCCCAAGATGGGGGTGAACTTGTGCATCTCCAGGCTTCAAGATGAAAGGGGGAAGGAGCAAAAAAAGAGGTTTCAGTTGACCCTCGGTTTCTGTTTGACCGTCACAGCTAATTGAATTGCCTTCAGTCAGTGCCAGACTTTGATGGCTGCCTCAAGAATAGGGCTGGCAGAGTAACAGAGGATGACAGCTGCTTTCTGCAGCTGGTTCCAAACCAAGGAGCAGGTGAATGACCACAGATGAACTGGGGCTTGAAAGCAAGGGATTACATGCGCACTCACTCCATGGCATGGGTTGAGCGAGGGCAGAGATTGCCATTTTTCTCTCTTTTTTTCCAATTCAGCATAAAATATTTGGACAAATGTCACTGCATTATGGGAGGTGTTGAGTCTGAGTTGTGTTTCGTTGGGGTTTTTTCCCCTCACTTTCCTTCCCATTATTTTCCTAAGCCCATTTATCTGTCCAGTGACTGGGATGGAACCAGTAACCAAAAAGCAGCGCTGCTGAAATGAATTGAAAAAGTCATTAAGCAGCTGTGGTGTAAAAAAAGCCTCTCCTGCACTGAACTCTGGAGCTGGCCCCATTCATTCACTCACTCCTCCTCCCCAGCTTGCTCCAGCTGCCCAGCTGGGACACCGTATCCCGAAGATCCATAGGCTGCAGCCAGGCATGGGGGAGCCAGTCACCTGTTAAATTTAGATTTCTTGACTCTGCCAACAGCCTGACACATTGATAAACAGCTCCAATCCTGAGCAAAGGTTGGGAATGTTCACTCACTGGCTGTTAATTGCCTTGTGGTACTGAACCACAAACCCTGGTGTGAGTCAAGCCTGAGCAATCTCCCAGCAATGCTGGTGGTGACTAACCATGGTGAGATCAAGGTCCCTCCATCACTCTTCACCTTGTGGGTCAGTTGATTGCTTTCGGAACAAAACCTCCCAGATTTACAACTGGCCAAGCTGCTGTGTCAATAGGAACTAGAAGCTGTGGTCACCAGGCTGTCACAGACAGAGATGGACCTCCCAGCCAGTGGCCACCAACCTGCGCTGTGATTCACTGTGCTGAGGGCAAAGGTGCCGTGAGTACAGGGTGCACTTGTGATTAAAAGGAAAGCAGAGCACTGCAGATGTGCTCTTTGTGTTGAGCAAGGTCAGGGGCTTCAAGAACTCCTTGCTCAGGCATCTCAAAATTATTGTGGCTGTATGAGCTCAGGGATGGAGCAAAGAAAATAAAGTAGCACAGGTGGTTGGAGTTCTTAAAGAAAGAAGAAAAGTTCTTGCCCTTGCCCAGATCTGAACTCTGCTCCTGAATACTGAGAAATCAGACTTATAGTTTTGTTTTAAATCTGACCACACATATCTTGATAGGTTATGTGAAGACTATAAACCATCTTCTTATGATGGGCTATTCTACCCTAAGCAGATGCTCAAACACTTTATAGAAAACAAAGGTATAAAATACAGCTAACTCATATCTAAAGCAGGAGAATGACCTAACTTGTCAGTAAAAACTACCATTGTTTTCCTTACCAATGAGTGATATTCCTAGCTCTCACTACAAAAAAAAAAAAAAGGGAACAAGAGCAAATCCACTCTTAAAGGAGACAGATTCCTTTTCCAGCTTTTTATAACGGTATATACCACATTCTATTTCTGATGGAGCCAGTTTAATCCTCGAATGGAAGAAATTAGCATGACAATCAGTGACTTCTCCATAAATAGAGCAATTATCAGGAGAAAAATAAGGTCAAAATGTATTTACTACTAATTCCAAATCTTAGTGAGCCACTGAAGAAGTGATTTGCTAGAACATGGAAATGCCCTGGGGGTATGAGTCGAGCAGCAGAGCTATACATGTCGGTGCCTGCAATTGTATGAAGTAGAAGCATTTGAAAATGCTGCCTTGCAAGGCTGTGGGCATAAGGCCAGCGATTTTTCTAGCATGTAAATGATATATCTCTTTAAAGTTTAAAACTCAAAGGTACTCCTCTCATCAGGGGATAATTAATTAAAGAGAGGATAGAGACTTGGCAGCAACAGAAGACACTAATAAAAACCAAAGAATTTCTTACACTTTTGCTTAAGCACTTGTTTTTATTGTCACAAGAAGTGTAACAGGCAGGATGGACTTTGGTCTCTTCTGATGACAGCACTAACACATCTCTAACACGTGTCCACGTGGTCCAATGATGTAAAAGGACAAAGCAAAAGAACCATGTTTCACTCATAGTCCTCATGACCTATTACTATTTGTAATGATTTAAGGACTAACAGACTATAGTTATTCATTCTACTGGGATCTGCAAATAATAGAGGTTGATCCAGATATAGAGCAGATTTCTTTTATGACGGGCACTTATAAGGCTTAAGTTTCACCTGTGTTTATGTCCATGCATGCAGATGTTAACAGCTAAGGCGATGAGCAAGAAAAATCTAGAGTCAGACAAAACACTCTTAATGCTTCCCCCTGTGAGTGAATAGTGGTCCTTTACAAGATGCTGACTGTTTCAAGATGCCCCGAAAGTCTCTGCACCAGCGGATGGTGTCTGAGAAAGATTTAAGGTGTTGATGGTGGGGATGGAGTGTCCATTCTACTGAATGAAAAGATGAATTTTCCTTTTATACCCACTGTTACCAGTGGGTTCCTTATGGTATGAAACATCCATTTCATGTATTTTGTGGGACTCTGTAAGGGTACTCCTGTGTCCATACCATGTACATGCATGGCTCCTATGAGACTCCGGGATCAGAGGGTTCCCAGGTCCTCAGGGGCACTGCTGGTCTGTGACCAAGCTCTGTCTTGGTGCTCAGGATAAGCCTGCAGCTCCACCACAATGTTCATGCAGGGGACAGCACTTTGTCTTCCCTCTGTCCTCCCTGTCACCGTGCCAGGTCAGAGACTGTGCACAGCCCCAGTAGTTAAGCCAGATAAATAAAATCACATTGCTCATAATTACTGTGGGCAATTTTGTGTAATTAGATGTTAAGTGTAGTAGCCACTCTCCTTTATGGCCTTAGATAAGTACCTGCACCTTGACTTAGAAGAAGCCTGGTAGGAAATAGAACTGCTTTGTTGCTCTCTGTGTAATTAACTACCATTAAACCCACTAATTAGATCATAAGTTTTAAATAAGATGCCCTAATTATCTTTGGTACACGGTGAACTGATTTGCTGGGGCAAAGCCTTCCAAAATGAAAAGGAAAAAAGTCTTTTGGCAGCTCTCGGGTTATCTTTATTGTATTATTTTTCTCTGTTTCAGAGTCTGCATGAGAATATGTGCCAGTGCACTGCACATTTGCCAGCAAAGAGGTACACTTGCTGCCCATTTGTTCCTATTGACCTGGAAGACAGGGCAGGAAGGCAAAGGAGCGAGTAGATGCTCCTAGCACACATAGTAGATGTTCTACAAATAGGTCCAAATGTGTGCAAATAGGTACACCTATTTTGTATGGAAAGTTTTAATTTCCAGAAAGGAATGCAATTTTGTTGTGATGAAGATGTTCTTCATAGAATGGTTTAGGTTGGAAGGGACTTTAAAACTCATCCAGTTCCAACCCCCTGCCACAGGCAGGGACACCTTCCACTAGACGAGGTTGCTCCAAGTCCCATCCAACCTGGCCTTCATCTGTTCTCTATTTTGCTTTTATTGGTAATACTGCACCAGAGAATAAGTTCAGAAGTTTTTAGTAAAGCAATTCTTTTTCTTAATTTTGATTTGGTTTAGGCAGCTTTTTAGGAGTTGTCCAGTGAGCAAACTTTCTGGTCTTCCAGGCCCTGGGAGCAGAGAACACAGTGTGCACAGCAAAGAGAATATCACCTAGCAAACACCTGCATCTGAAACCTGATTATAAGGAGCTTTTTTTTCCAGTTGGAGAACAAATATTCCACCTGGTGTAGCCTTCAAAGCTTTCTGACTTTGCATTTCATGAGTTTCTGATGTTTGAGCAAAGGTGAGCCGAAGCCAAGGCAGTTTGTGGGGTGAAGACCTGCGCAGAGGTTTCACAGTGTAAATACAAGCGATACAGACCCAACGAATATTCTCACTGAGCTTTCCATCCAGTCTAATTGGGAGGAAAATGTATGCTAGTCTGGCACTCCACTGTTAGCTCAAGGTTTTAGTTCAATCCTGTCTTGATTTTGAAGAATGACAACTGCAAAAAGGCAGCGAAAGCTAAAGAATGAGGCTGAAAAGGCACAGAAGGGCAGAACTGAGCAGCAGGAATCAGTGGCAGCCCAGGAAGAGCAACCACATCTTTCTTGTAGTCTATTTGCTGTTTACCAGGGTCAGGTGAAGCTGGAAACTCCTCAGGGTAGGACTGAGTCAGGGCAGAGCTGACTGCTCTGAGGAAAACACAAACTCATGTGTCAGGAGAGTCTTTACTAGAAACTAAGGTATAGAGACAGCTTTAAATGCTTTCCTTATTTGGTGCTTGTAAAATCAACCCTCTGCTTGGGTACAGGTGATAAAAGAAGAAATATGGTTTGATGCAAGCAGTTTCTCTATGGCAGAGACACAGTTTGCTGTTAAGCCTTTATCCTAGTCATTCAGCAAGAGAGCCGAGGAGCTGGGTTCCCCTGAAATCCATTAGTGAGCCAAAGTCTTGCAGACCACTGATCCTTTCCCAAGGCAACAGCCCTCTCCCTCTGTGAGTCCCAAATGAGAAGTGATCCTCTGCTCCCAGAAAATCCTGGAAGTCACTTTCCCATCACATCAATTGAGACCTAAACTCTGCTATTTACAGAGCTTGTTCTACATGAGATTTCACTCACGCCATAACTTGAAATTTCCTCATATCAGGGAAATACTACTTTACTTACCCTCATTTGATATATCATTTGATGCCTTTGCAGGTATGGCACTCTGTCAATATATGAATCTTCAGGTTTTGAAAGATGATTGAGAAAGATGGAAGCATTTTAAGATAAATCAGACTTCCAGATTTGTACATGGAAGTGGACTTTCTTGTGTTCAATCTGTTTACATTGAATTAAAGGGAGTATTTCAGCTTCCAGAAAGGTCTTGAGGTCCAAGCCCATTTCTAAGAGGCCTGAGTATTACCTGCTATTGCTTCCTGCAGTTGCCAGCTACCTTTAGGGGTCTGGACCATGACATCTAGGTTGTAATTTCATCCCTATGAACACCTTTGGCTCCCAGGAACACTTTGAAAGGTCAAAGGAAATTTTAAGCAGTCCCTTGCCTCTGTTGCTGCATCCAAAAGTAAGAATATCAATAAAAATACAAACAGTCCCTAGTTAAAATAGTTGGTCATGTCAAAGACACAGCACACTGTGGTATTTACTGTGGGGATGGGAAAGCTGTAGCTTTCCTTCCTTTCTTGCATTGTTGTGTTCAGATGTCTAAGACTGTGCTGATCTTTTTAGCCTTAAGGCAGCTTCAGTGAAAGTCAAATAAAAATGAATCTCACCCACTCCAGAGCAGAACAGTCTTCATCACCATTCCTTGTTTCACTGAGAAATGTAACAAACCCAAACCTGTTACCTGGCTATTCTGTTTTAATTCTCAGTTGCTCTGTTCTTTTTTCTCTCCTGCTCTTTCTCTCCCACTTAGGCTGCAAAGAACAGAGTATTTTAGCAGGCAATCTGCTGAGTGGAGCTGCACCTGATGCTTCTGTGGGTGAGTGAAAGGAGATGGGAGTCACCGTAACTGCTGCAACAAGGCTGTACCTTGTAACTTCAGCTAAAAGCACTGCGGAGGTAGGTGTGATTGCTGACTAGATAGGCTTATCTGCTCTCCAATAGCACAGACATGCTTGTATGCACTAATGTCTTTCTGATCCCCATTGAATGTAAGGGAAGACTGCCTTCCTCTTGCTTCCCTGCCCCAGTAACAAAGCAGTAGCCTTGACTCTTTGAAGAGAGCAAGCATCCGTGCCTCTCCTTTTACCTGCTGGCTGAGCACAGAACAAGCAAGGGAAATGCAGGTGGAGTGGAAAGTTGTGCACATAGGTGGTAAAAAGGAAAAAAAAATCACTTTATCTCACAAGTTATTACTTACATCTGTAATTCCTAGATGAAGAGAAAAAAAAAAATAGTCCTGTGTTCTTATCCTGTGGTACCCTGGTAGCACTCAGTCACTCCATCCAGCAGCTAAATCTCTCTCATACAGACCCAAAATAATGCAAGCGATAACGTTGTGTTCCCGTGTAACCAACAGGTAGCTGTACCAAGGCACACAATACAATGGCAGCAATTATGGCCCCTTCTTCATGACTCACTGCAGGAACTTAACTGCTGTTAAAGCAAGCTTTTTGACACCCTCCCCCCAGCCTGTGCCCACCCACATGCCTCCTAGAATTTCAATTTAAGATTCAATTTGAAATGTGTAATTCATTGGCTAAAAAATCCCTTCCTCCACAATAAACACCAGTTGGCTGCAGGCCCTTGCTGGGTGTCCCTTTCCTCTAACTGTTGCAGTAGGTATTCTGCCTTTATTTTGGGGATAGGATTTAGGACCTTTCAGATAGATACTTTTCCAACATCCCTATGTGCTAATAATAGGCATCATTATTAGCATGCTTTTTGGATGGGATACTCAGTGAAATTGGCTTTTACAGGGACAGAAGTCAGGAAGAAGCATCAGAAATCACATACTGGTTCGGGTTGGAAGGGACCTTAAACATCATCTAGTTCCAACCCCTTGCTGCAGGCAGGGACTTTTGAGAAACTACCTAATAAAGCCTTTTCTTAGGATAGGGCAGAGCTTCACTAGAAGTTTGACTTGTAACACAGAAGTTAAACCTCTGTCTCTCTTAAATAAAGCTTCATCTTTAGCAAAAATGTGCCACTTTGCAAGATTCCTAAACAAACCCAATCATTTAATTTTAGTTGGAAATACAATGAAAATCAGAACAAAGTAGTCCAGTTTTTCTTGAGAAACCACACAGAACAAAACAGTTTGGTGCAGATTTATCTCCAACCCCAGATGTCATGATACAGTTCATCCATAAGGCACCAGGCAGTCACTTGCTGCTCCACCTTCCCTTTCTGTCCCACCCACATCAAGGCTGCTTGCACCTTTTAGGGCCTAAACTAATCCCTTTCAAGTTTACTTAAAAGACTCCCATAGAGTTCAAATAGGTATCAGATCAAGCTTCATTGACTCCTGCTGTCATAGAGGCAATCACTCAGCAGGAATGAAGGGAGGTGAGCCTTGTACACATGGTTTATAACTCTCCCAGGGACAGGGAGAGCAATTACACACAGTCCGGCCCGGTGCGAGCCTGAGCAGTGAACCCAATACAAAGTGCTTGGGTCTGAATATCCTTGAACAATTTCTCCTGTGCTATTAAACATACACCTTCCCTACCACCCAAGGTAGATAAGGATGTAGATTTTGCCTCCAGCATGCCCTGTTGTTAGACGGTCTGTCAGCTCCCAAGCACTCCCGTTCACTGGAGCGCTCCATGTAATTATAAAGGAAGGGTAATTGAAATACGGAGAAAGTAACACTTGAAAAGGAAGCAAATGGTTCAGAACATGCAGAGCCATCCACCCACATCAGCAGGGTCAGAAGGTCTGTGAAGCTTGGAAGCAGAAATGCTTTTGTCTGGAAGGAAAGAAAAAGAAAACCTAATAGGATATATTTATAATCTGGAACTTAACATCTTGTTGTCTTTTTTCTTAAAGCAATCCCTTCACTTTGTAAGATGGGAAGTAAAGGATGTATTTGAAAGAGGAACAACCTTAAGCAGTTGACAGCCAATGTGGGACAACATGCAAGAGGCAGAGGGTCAGGTGCAGAGTGCCTCAAACAGGCCAGCCTCTACCCAGGATTTTAAATAGGAATTTAATCCTACTCCTTCCAGCCGTTTAAAGCCTGGTCAGGAAGGTGTTTTTCCACCTCTCTCAATCCTAACAAGCAAGAACTCACTATGAAACCTATTCCTTCAGGATTTTCAGGCCAGGTGTTTCAACTCCCGTGCCTTGATTTCTGGCCCAGGTCTGCAGACTAAGCAAGAGCCCCAGACGCTGTAAAACCACATTGCTCCATTGATTTCAACAGAGCTAAAAGCATTTGCACTTGCAGATGATCTGGTCCACTGTTTTATATACCCATTTTTTTCCCCTTGATTGCTTTATAATCACACCCATGTCAAGAATATTTTAGCCTCCTAGACTATCTCTGAAGGATTTGATGGCACAAGCTCCATTTTACACCTCTGACACCAAGAAGAGGGACAGAAGCTGAAGAGGTCCTGGTTACACCAATGAATCTATGGCAATGCCAGCAAGAGGCACAGAACATCCAGGTTGTATTGTGGCATGTGCTTCATAAACACTGCTATGTCCCTATGCTTATGTGACGATGTGCTTAAATATTATATTTGTTGAACCTTCTAATGTTGGTCTGGTTTTAGCTGCAGATTTAACTAGAAGAGCCAGATATGGTCTGATTTACTTCATTTTACCATTAAGATTGGATGCAGGCTTCCCATCCGTCCCATTAGAGCACAGAGAGGAGGCTCTCAGAAACTGAAAGTTCAAAAGAGCCTCCTAAGAGACACATTCATAACATGTGAAACACAGGTTAGAAAGAAGCTTCTCCATGATTTTTAGCAGCTTTGTTCAGACATTGCATTCTGAACATAGGTTTCCCAGGCAACATTGGATGAATTAGATGAGAGTGCATGCTTACCTGTAAATTATTATCTCTTCTCTCTTGATGAGAGTCTGCATGTAGGACAGTTTCTTATTAGATGCAAATATAGAACCTGTTAGGAAATACTCTTTTCAGGTACCACTTTTCAGAAGCCCTGACTTCAGGAAGTGTTAGAAGCATTTTGAGTGCTTTGTAAAGTATTTTATGTATTCCAGAAGTCTTCCAGCTTTCCAATCACACCTTTTTCATAGTCTGATAGTTTTCACTTTTTAAAAGAATTGATATTTTAGTAATTTTTTTTCCTTTTCCTCACTTCAGCAATTTTAAATACATCTCGTCACAGGCGAAATATTTTTCCCATTCTACTTCAGTAATTTGACAGACCTGTGGGGAATTTTGCCCTCAAGATAGATCATTTGTCTTAGGAGTAAGAAAGAACCAGAAAACACCTTTAAACAAAGTTAATCTTTTCTTCTTGGTTCTTGAAAGTTCACTTTCAAGTGAACTTTCCTGTACCAAAGTACACAAAGCCGCTTTTCTAACCACGTATCTCAGAGTGCTTTAAGACTAGCCTCACACCATAGTAATGCTATCAAAAAGACTACAGATAACAGCTAATACAAGTTTACCGTTCTATTTCTATGTAGTATTACGTATGTCCTGGACTACAAGAATTATTAACCTACTTTTCAAATAACAACCTGCCTAGAATCCTATTATAGATATTTTGGCTAGAAAATACTAACAATAGCCTATATAAATTGCCTACAGAAGAGTCCAGCTATCTTTAGTAAATACAACTATCTCCAGCACACTGAATTGCAAAGAGTTAGCCTTGCCTACCACTAGCTGTGCTCTGGTCCCACTAAAGAAAGCAGCTGCTCCTGGGTCATGCTTTTATTAGAGCAGCCTTTCCCAGCAGGCACTTATCTGATCATCAGCCTCTTAAATTCAGGTTGGCTGGGCAGGAACTTCATGTGTAATCTTTGTGATAGAGGAAGTGGGAGTAGCTGCGTCCTTTGCTTGGTCTTTCTGGTTTGCTGTTTGCTATTTTTATTACTTTCAGGGTTTTCTACAAGTAATATATTTTAAGACCTTCTTAAAGGTTTTTCTATGCTCTTTAAGAAGAGTTAGGCTGTCTACTGCTAAGTTAATTTCTCTTATACTAAAGACTTTTTTCCCATCAGGTTTTAGTTTAGAATAGAAAGTGTTATATATGGGCTTTGTTTTTTCAAGACTGGGAAAAATCTAGAGTTACCTGGAAGAACATGGTAGGGAGCAGCAGTTGGGCAAAGCCGCTCATGTTTATTCTTATTTTCTTCACTCTAGCTGTAGAATCTAGGGGATATATGAAGATGAGCAAAGAGATGTTAGTGCCTTAATATACAACTCCTGTTAATAGTTGTGCTTCACTAGTCTTTGTTCTGAGGCTATCACTAGTAGAGGCTGCTGCTCTTCCTAGGAATTAGGATACTTTCAGTATCTGTTATGTCTTCCTTGGGTTATTAAGTTGTGGATTACAAGTGCTTCCCAAACAGCAGCTCCTCCTCCTTAGGAGGCACCTGTCAGTCTGCTTGCAGATAGAGACGTGGGTAGGTGCATGACTCCAGTGATGTGCTTCAGTGCTGTGGACTTTTCAAGAAAGGTCCGGATCATTGCGAGATGGATGGCACGTGATGTCCCTGCCCCAAAGAGCTGATGTTTAAGAAAGCTCTCTCAAAACTGTAATGAAGAGAGGAGGCGGCTCTGGCACAATCTAGCCAAATTATATTGATAATATGTAGTAATTATATAGCACTTCACATGATCAGAGCACTTTACAAACATTAACTAATTTACAGCGTTTACTGAAAACAGATGTGTCTTTTTCCTGGGAAAAAGAGGGAAGCACTGACTGTGCTGGCAGTTTGGAGCAGTGGTCAGGTTGTAGCCTCCAGTTTGTGAAGAAGCTGAGTGGTGGTGGAGGGCTCCAGGGAAGGACATTCCAGAGGTCTTGTAGCTGCTTGCACCTCTAGCTAAACCATGTCAAAAGAGATGCACCTTTCTCTTTGGTAGTTTCTGAGTGTGAAGGGTAATCTTATTCTGTCTTTTAATGCACAAGAAGACCATGGACCGCAGGTGAAGGCAAGTAAACTGCTCTGCTGTTGTGATTATCAACCTCTGATAACACTTGGAGCAAGACAGCTGATGGCAGCAGCAACCTGTCTCCTGTGGAGCAACAAAAAAGGTAAGGCTGCCTTGATCTAAGGCTGTTTTCTCCCTTCTGAGTCTTCCTTCTTCCTTCTTGGCTTTCTTTTTAATGTCCTCTGAATATCTGGCTAGCCTTCTGTGCTTGTAATACCACCAGTTCATCTCACATGGTACCTTGTACTAAGCACCATTAAGTAGAAAGCATATAAACTGCATTATGTTAGATACTCTTTAGAGACACAACAAGGATCTTTGACCCTTCACTATGTGTAGCCTGTAGTTTGGTCACCAAAATGAGTAACTTCTACACTGAATCATGTACAGCCTCTTAGCAGGTACTGCAAGAAATATGCCTGCAAGACAGGGGTGTGAGAGCACAAATACCTGAAATTCCTGTGATAACTTTCTTTCCCCTTCCTGGTGCTCAGGAAGGTGCTCAGCCACCATCTTCTTTGCTTCCTACTTTCTTTGCAGGGCAATTAAAAGATGTTTACTTGGCTAAGGATTTTGCTATGAATACCACTCGTATTAACCTTATAAATTAGCCTTCTATGTGCTACTGTATCAAAAGGCTCTTGAAGTCAGATTGAATTATGCTTTACTCCTTCACCCTGTCCCTTGTCATTGTCACCTCCTCAAAGAAATTAATCAAGTTTGTTAGGCATGACCTCCCTTTAGTAAATCCAGGCTGACTCTCTAAGCAATCTGTACTTGCCAAGTGCACTCTGATACTGTCCCTGAGCAGTGATAGTAGGCTTCTGAACAAACATAGAAATGGTAAAGCTGTGCTCAAGTGCAGGTGAGAGGGATAAGCCTTATTATGGGACTGAAAAGCAGGATCTGGCTGAGGATGAGCAGCATATTAGGGTAGGAGGGCAACCCTTATAACACCACAGGTATAGACTAAACAGTATAAAAGATAGTCCAAAAAAGCTGGGGGATGATTCAGCGATGGTGCAGCCTGGTATTGAATGGAAAGAGCAGCGAAGAAAAGGGGAGGTTTGATGCTCCAGAGCTGGGCTGGGCCACAGAGCACAGGAGGGAGGTGGCAGAGCCAGAGGATTTCTGCAATGCTGCAGTAAAACAGCTGAGCCCTTGAGCAAGGATGTGGCAGAGCAGGGAGGCTATTGAGCTGCTGCTGCAGCAGAGCAGGCTGTAATGCTCCAGTCTGAGAGCTGCAGTGTAGGAAAGAGCAGGGAAAATTGCTGGGAAAGGGGGGTTCTGGTATTGCTGCAGTGCAGAGTTGTGCAGAGACAGGGGAGGGAGTGCAGGGAGCCTTGTGTAATGATGCAGTGCAGAGCAAGGAAGAGGGAAAGCTGTGCTGCAGATCCTAGAGCTCAGGTAGGATTTGGGGAAAGAACAAGAAAAGAGCAAGGACTGTGTGGATGCTGTGATGCAGCAGCGCAGCAGCCCTGGGCATTCACTTGCTTCTACCATTCAGAGCTGGAGGCAGGCAATATTTTAGGGCTGGCAAAAAATTGTTGATTTTATAAACTAGCTTTTCTTTTCGAGTCTTTTAATGATGGCTTTTTTCAAGCTTTTTTCCTCCCTAAGAGGAGGGTGAAATTTCATTTGACAGGTGATTCTTGTGTTATCAGGAGACAAGAGCTGGGCTTTAGGAAAAGATGGATGATGGGATCTGCAGATCTGAGCTTAGGAAGCAGAGTCACAGTAACAGCAGGAGCAGAACTGTGCTCACTTGGCGCTTGAGTGACCGATTTCTTTCAATCTCTGTTTTTCACTTGCATTGCATGTTTTGCTCAAGAAACTCCTTTTTTTGCTTAAAATTGCTTTCACTCAGTCCTGTATAAGATTCTTCTGTCTTAATGTGGGGATAGAATGGGTTTACTAGACAAGGAAACATCCACAGTTTTGCTACAAAAATACATGAGGCCCTTAAGCAGATTCTTTTTCCAGTTAAATACATATTTGTTTTGCTTGTTATGTCTGTTGGTGCTAGTAATGCTTAAGGAGCTCCAGCAGAACTTGTAAACCTTCTTGAAGTCAGGAGAAAGTAATTATTCTCTTCCACTTGGTTTCTGTTTCCTTTCAAGTTTCCACAGGGTTTTTTCTGCATTAAAGACTAATGGGTTACACATTGCAGTTTAGGAGATGAAAGCTATGCTTAAAGGACAAGAACAGATGAAGGACAAGAATGTTGTTTCTTCCTATACACTTGTCACAAACTGAGAAATTCATTGAACAAAAAGTGCTGGGGCTTGGAAGTTACTTATTTTAAACTTAGAAGAGTAATGAGAGGTGTGTATAAAAATACTGCATGAGAGTTCAGTGTGAGGAGAAGATGTAGTTGTGTGGTGGGTAGGAGCTCCACTGTGGGTGCAGAAAGGCAAGAACTGCTGATAGAGCTGGGACTGTAACCATCACTTCCAGAGTGGCAGAACTCTGAAAGGACTGTTACCTTTTCCACATGCCCTAATAGGTGTCAACCCATCCCAGAAATCCCATCTGTACCTGAAATACTCCACAACTTCCAATGGAAGTGCCTAGCCTTCATCAGTGTATTTCTGAAAATGAAAGGGCATTTTCCCTAATTAATTCTGATTCTTTTAAGTTCTAGCTTAGTGTGCTCATGGCTGAGATACTTGATTAGAGTTACATCTGTGTTGATTCCTGATGAAAGTAACACCCTCAGAAGCAAACCTATCTGTTGCCTGAGAGCAGGTCTACATAACCAGCTGGGAAAAGTGCTATCATCTCCTTAATAGTACTGCTGGAACTGTTATTACTCCCAAGTACAGTGTCCTAGATTGTCAAAGAGGGACCACTCCTCCAGAACTCTAAGGCTGTTCTTCAAGGAATTACATAGGACTCTTTGAAGAGGTTGTAGTGTGAATCACTGTCATCTTAGCCAGGCCTTCCTGAAAGGGAAGCAAAATGCAAGAGGAAATGCTTAGCTGACTATCTGGTTGCATCTTAGTTGCTTATTCACTGGTTTAAACATTACCTATGTCTTTCCTCTACTCAGCTGCCTGCCTTCCTTATTCTTTCCTCACCAGGATTAGCAGATAAGAAGATGGAGTGCTCCGTGAGAAGTGAGAGGTTTTGTTAGTAGATCTGTTCATCTATCAAAGTCCAGACTGCAGCCTTTTTTAAATTGACTCTGTTATTTTTCTTCTTTCATAAATTACTTTAAAAAATAGAGACAAAAGGCTGCCAACTGTGTTAGTTCAAGGAAAAATCCTTCTTCTGCTTAATATACAGCTCTTGAGAGACATTTCAAAGTGAGATGCAGCCATGTGTGAATGCCTGCATATATACAAGTGTCATATCGCACTGAAGAATTCTGGCATCTCACATGGTGACTTTGCTGCAGATTATTTTTACCAAGAAAAGCCTGTTTGAGGTTTGGGGAGGTATCTGTCGTCAGAGACACACTGACTGCAACATCCAGGGTGATATCGCTGTCCAAAGGAACTGTCTCTTCCTGGTTGTTTTAGCTTGGTTGGGCACAGGAGATTGGTGAGCATGTTGCCATGTCTACAGCCCTTTCTTTACATCTTTGATCCGTGAGTTTTGCTATAGAGATCAAGATTCTGAATTATTTTCCCAGATTTATCTATTTCCATTTCCTAGGTCTTAGGAACTCTGCAGAAGTCACTCCTTCTCCTGTTTCTAACCACATATATGCCTTTACAAAGTCCTGCTGCTTGTGGTTGTGGCACTTGAGGTACGGGTTTGCTGCTGTACTTCAGGTCATTTATAAAGCATGACGTGTGAAATTCAGATAGTTAATCTGGAAAAGCTGTTGTTCAGAGCATGGGAAGTCTGGAGGTTCATTAATATAAAAACCACACCTCTTGCATGTTTGTGAACCACTCTAACCTCCAAAATATGACTCAAACTTGTCATATCATTTCACAGTAGTGTTTTCCTGATATTTCCCCTCTGCCTTTCCCTCCTGTTAAGTCACTGCTGCTGTCAAAGCATCCACAGAGAGATCAGAGTACTGAATAGCTCATCTCTTTTCTGAAAGAGGTGGTGATTCACATCATCTTTAGAACTTCAAGTCACTATTTCTGTTTTGCCTTTCTCTGCCAGAGAAGTTCTTTCATACCTGTATTTTCCTCTTAAGAACCTTCATTCACTGTCATGGCATCACCTCTTAATCATTCAGCTTAACATACAAAGCATCTTCAGCTGCTTTGAAAATAGTCCTTTAAGTGAGTGCTATGACCCCTCTGTGCCTTCTCCATTTGCAGCAGGGCATTAACATGATGCCAACATCTCAGTGGCAAAGCATCAGGCATCTGTGATACGAGGTTGAGACACTCCAGTGAGGGCAGGGGTGAACAGAAACAAAAGGCCAAGCCAAAGCGTTTTATATTCTTGTTTTCTAATGACACATGAAGTATGTAGGAAACTGTTAACTAGAGGGAAGTAGGAACAAGCATGTTTGGTGCAAGCAAATACTTAAAGCTTCTGCAATATCTGGCAGGACTGGTCCTAGGACGCCAGTTTGACTTTGGCTGTGCTGTGCATCGGCAGAGCCCTCATTTGAGATATTGATACACATTAAGGTAGATTCCCTTTAAAAATTAAGGAATGGCACCACATCCTAAACCAAGACATACCATCTACACTAGCAGGTTATGTCCTCATGGGCACCAGCTTTGCCCCAGAACTTCAGCCTCTCTTCCCAAGCAGCATTCTAAAGACTTTGCCAAGTTTGCTTTTGTTCTGCCCCTGTGGGAGGCACAGCCCTGCTCAGCTGCCCCATTGCAGCTGTGGAAATGAAGTAGTATTTGGGCACAGACTTGACTTTGTTCTGATTTGAGACTGCAGAGTAAAAGCAATAAAATAGGCAAAAGGATATTGGATACCAAAGTGGCCAAATGAGCAGAAAGTAGTCAATGGAAAGCAGCAGATGGGAAAAGAAAATTCAAGACAGCATCTTTTGCCTTTAGGGTAATAACAAGAGAGAGTTGAGTGTTTGTTCCCTCAACTTTCCTTTCATTAAAACCCACTGTTTGAGGGAACAAAATAAAGATTTAATCTGCAGTAGATGTACAAGAAAAGGTTTGCATTTGAACTGACTGAAGAGTTGGCAACTGTTTGACACCCAACTCTTGCAGACTCTACTTGTGAACACTTCATAAACAGGCTGAGATTTTCCTCTTCACAAAATCATTTTATCCTTCAACGCTGGTCAGCTCTCTGCAGCCACGGCTACCCAGGCTCCTCACTGCCAAGCTTCCCTCTGTGATCACTTTGTGAGATTGGTCCCCTCAATCACTCCGTGCCATTTCACCCGCTGCTGCTGAGGAATGACGTCTGCCTGGGATGAATTTTGTCACCAATCTTGATTGTATTTTATGCTCCAGTGCCTTCTGTTTACAAGGGCAAAACCCTCTTCTCTTGGCACTTTACATCAGGCAACCTTCCCTTACACAAATGGCTTTTCCAACAGGAATAAACAGATGCAAAGCCAAAGTTGTTTTCTATGCAGGAGTCCCTGGAATGAAAGTAAATAGTTTTTAGTCTCACCCGTGCAGGGAGACAGACTAGCAGAGCTGTGAAAGTGTTTGTCAGTTGTGTGGAATATTTCCTTTCGCTAAGCATTGAAAAACTTGTAAAGGTGAGTATCAGAGTGGGGAATTCATCTGTGTTACCAATGAGGAAGGTTCAGACTTCTTTTGAGTTGTCATGAAGTTTGCGAAGTTGCTTACGTCTGCTTTGGTTTCATTGTCAGATGACTTAGTTCCAGTTGAGCTCTTCCATTTAAGCTGTTAAACAAATGAAAAGCAAAATTGTCACTTTTAAATAAAGTCCGCACATAATCACATTTTGAAATGGTCCTCTGTGGTGGGAGCCGAAGCTGTGTGCATTATAATATTGAATTTTAAATAATAGATTACACAAAATAGCTTCCAATTTGATTTGGGGGGATATATTTTCATGAATTATTGAGTATTTGATATTGTAGAAAGCCTTTACTGTTATGCACTGAAACTGTCACTCTCCCTGGCCTATGATAGATGAGTTTGGTTATCAATATTTAAAGTTACGGTCAGCCTGTGTGCACGGCTGCTGATACTGGAGACACGGACTAATCAGTAGTAATGTATATATGCCTCCTGTCTCTTGTTTGCCAGGCAGAGCTGGAGCAAATTGAGTGTAGAAGATTCCCAAGTGATTTGTGGACTGGTTTGTCATTCTGAGCAGAAGCCCCTTTGACCGTGCTGCATAGAAATAAGGTGAAAAGTTTGCTCTGCTTTCAGGAGAGGAGGTACATGAAGCCCAGCAGGCAGCAGATATGCGGTTTCCTTTGCTTCTGTGGTGATAAGGACCAGACTGAGTAGCAGTTTAGATATGAGTATTTAATGCAAAATACGTGCTGAGGGTATCTGTGATGACTGGGGAGTAAAAATTTACAGGCATCTTCCAAAATGTTCCGAGTTGCTGCATATGAGCTTAAGCACTTGGAGGATTGTTAACCCCAGGGACACATTCGACACTTGTGTGCAAGTAGGATGTGGACTAGGAATTAAAATCCCCATCTTTATGTAAAGAAGCAGCCTATGTGCACAGGACTTTCCTTTCAAATAGTGTGGCCACATGCAGTGTATTGGGTGAGGGCAGAAATACTTCTGATGCACTTTAAAAGTATCATGCAGCAGTGAAGAAGTTAATCATCTGCCAATGGCAGATGTTAATTCCCTGCCCATGGCAGGGGGGGTGGAACTAGATCATCTTAAGGTCCTTTCCAATCCAAACTATTCTGTGATCTATTACTTAAAATGCAGGAAAGCAAAGCCCAGTGCTGAGTGACCTCTGCCTCTTGTCCCATACAGAGTGGAAATGAAGATGATTGCACACAGGTTAATTAGAGCAGGCCCAAACTGACTGAATCCCGTGGGACTGCTGCAGGACAAACTCACACCCAGAAGTTTGTGGTGGCTTGCTGTGATCACAGACATGAGAGAACCAAAATAAAAGGAGCACTGTTGCAGCTAATGTGCTGCCTTGTACTTGTCTAATTGATGCTGGATGTGGCAGTGGGTAACAGCAAAGCAGACTACAAGTACTGTGCTAGCTGTCACTCCATAGAATCTCTTTATGAATTGAGCAGCACTGGTTTGGTTACCTGCTTTGCAAAGTGGTTATTTAGCTTGGTTTCAATGATGTGATTATTCCATTAATTCAACTTATTCCAATATTAAATTAATATTAATTAATTCCAATTATTCCAATAATTTCATTCCCTTAGCTCTTGTATATGACTGACTCACAGTTCTATTATCAAAAGGGAAGACAGAGGTAGGAGGAAGGAGTAGGAGCTGCTACACAAGTGTTTAAAAAGGTGGAAAAAACAATACAGCTATGTTTCTTAAAGCAGGAGGCAACTCTGATGGTATGGAACAGAAGAAGCCAAAGAAGACCCTTTGCTTGTCCTTGTATCGCTCATGTATTTAGTAAGTGTGTATTAATCATAATCAAGTGCATACAGCAGCACACAAAACCACCCATTCCAAGGTCTGTGTGTCCTTGACAAGCTGTTAAATTTAGCCTAATCAAAAAGACTCCAGTAATTACTGGAGAAGTTGCACCTTGGCAGCTGCTGAAAGGTAGCAAAGATGTCATAAACCACATCAAAATCACAATTGCCACTTTTCTCCCCTGGAGCCTTTTTGAACGTCATCTTTGATTCCTCAAGTCTGTGCACAGGCAGGGAGAAAGGGAAGATCTCAAAGAAGGTTGTGCCACTGCATTTGTGGGTGAGCAGGGAACTGGGACAGCATGGCAGAAGCAGAACGGTCTAGTGGATAGTGATGGCTCAGAATGGTAAATAGTCATATTGTTTTGCCTCCATTTCCCACTTATTTCCCTTTTGAGAGCCTCATCTCTCCTGACCCCTTCCTTGGAGAAGGGGTTATCTATTGGCAGAGCTGCAAAAGCTTTATCCTTTCTGCTGACTCAGTGCCTTTCCCCAGTGATGTTTTCCCTCTTGCCACTGATTAGAGAGTTCACAAAAGCTAAACGTGATTCTATGATGTAGATTTGGAAGTTTAATGAATCCAAAAAGCTTGATGTGGTCAAAGGAAGGATTTGCAGGGCATGCTACACTATATATGCTTCTCTATACACTGTACACCTTACTAGTCCAGATCCTTCCCTTGCCTCCCCCTCCTTCCTTATGGAAGATGGATTTATTCTGTTACTGGGGTCAGTACTGCTGGCTTTTATTTGGTCAATTTGCATAAGCCTGCAGTAAGTGGAGAAGCTGACAGGGATGTGTTCCTTTCTGTTGCTCTTACTGTTGTAATTCAGCTGGTATCTGTGCCTGGCCTTTGTGGATGGCAGATTTCCAGCTGATGTGCTGTAATAACATGCACACAGGTTTCACATTTAAATATTCACAGAAGCTGAATAATTATAGCATCCTGCCTAGCAGTATGTTTGGTGACATGTCCTGAAGAGCCTTGCTGACCTGAGATGTTTTAGACACTTGGAAGGGCAAAGATGGTGTGAGCCTTTGTTTCCTATTAACTTTGTGGACTCAGAGGCAAGGTTGCGTCCCCAGGTGACTATGACAGGCACAATAAAACCTAGCATTTCTCAATTTCCTTCCTCAGATCCCTGACCTTCACAAAGATTTTTAACAAGACCACCTGCATCTATAACCTGCTGTGGTTTCTCTGTGGCTTCATCAATAATATATTTCTACCTATTTTCCTAACTTTGGGGAAACGTGAGATTTGCCTCTTGGATGCTTGAGGTTGAACTCATCTCTGGTTCTTAGACAAGTTCTGGGACAGCTTTTATCTTTACTTCATTACCAGGGTTGTCATTCATGCCTGAAAAGTGAGAAAACCATCCCTTTCACTTTAGCTGTGGCTGGTCCCTGCTGTCAGCATGCCCTGAGCAGATCAGCAGCTGCTGTTAAGGGATGCTTTTTTTCCCATGCTTTTAAGAAGTCTTCCTTCCCTGCTGCAGTTTCCTCAGTTTTGCTGGGACTACTGAGGTCAGTAAAGTTTCAAGAACATCTGAGCAGAATCTTAGTCCTAAAGTCATGTGCAAGGACAACTTAGAGCTCTTATTGCATCTAGTGATTGCCTTGGCTCTCCTAATTAGAAACAGCCAGGTTAAAAGAGCGTCCCTTCGTGTACCTTGGAAGAAGACTTCAGAAAGTCCTATCAGAAACATAAATCCATCAAGTGTTTGAATACATACACATACTGCCCAGTAATGTGCTGATGCTGCTAGATATTATGTTTTGCCTTGGAATATGGGAGAACTTGGGCAGTGACTTTCTGCAAATAATGTCTTCCAATATTGTTCTAATCATTCATGTGCATTCAGCTTAGTCCTGTATCTATAAATATTTTAGCCCTATTACTCTTACCTAGCTTCATTAAGCACTTAAAGGCTCATAACTGAAGCAGCAGAGATGGAAGCAGGCTCCCATGCTCTACAGAGCACTAGAACTTCTGCACAGCATGTATAAAATGTCTTGCCTAGGTGTGGAGATGGCAGCGGTTGAGGAGTGTTTAGGACATCTTAACTCTCTTTCTGTGTTTTAATAGATCTGGCTTTAGTGAACAATTTCTTGCTGCCTTAAGAGGATTTTCTGCTTTTCCTTTTCTCTTGACTTATCTGACATATGCACAACCTTAACTACAGCTTAAGAAAGGCTTTCAGGCTATCTGGTTAGGTCCCCAGCTTTATTCTTTTTCTGCACATGATAGATCTATAGAGATTTAAACATAGAAGTAGCAGACAAATTTAATGCTCAAGGACCATTTCCTGGCAATTAAGGGAGAGAGCTGAAGGCATGAGACTTTTCCTACAGACTGTTAACCACAGCTGCCCTTTGGCTATTTGGGAAGCAGGCTGATGTTGATGCTACTGCTGTATTAACACAGCTGCAAAGGACAGATGTGCTAAAACAATCAGAATAAATACTTGTGTATAAAAAAAATGGTGGGGTTTTTTCTTATGTGGAAGAATGGAATGATGTTCTCTGTAGGCTGAAGCATCGGTGTTATCGTGGACCTATCTTGGTGAAGGAATTTCCTAGGATGATCTTGAGGATGAGGCTGCTGGACAAGTCATTCTGGTTAGCAGCTTGCTGGTGGTAGTTCTAATGAATGAAACCTCTGAGGATATACCACAGCCATAAACCCATGTTGCGGAGATTATATGGGATCACCCTCCAGTGAAGACTCTCCTGGGGAATCTCCTCTTGACACTGGATCTGCCTCTGAAGAAAGCAGGAACATGTCTGGTGTTTGCTCTTTGAGAAGAGACAGACTACTGATGGCGCAAAGTGAGCAGAGCTTTATTCACTGGGAAAGTGCTGACTGTGCTATCAATCAGCCCTCATACAAGCCTTGAGTTATTAATAAAAAGCCTGGTAATCTAACACCTGCTCTCAATCTTCCTTTCTGAGGGCATAAAAAGCCACAAGATCAAGCCTCAGCAGTTTTGTGCATCTCCAGGACTTGTTAAATCTCTCTCACTTCCTTTAACCCACTTCCTGAAATCTTAAGCGTCGATGCTTTATGCTCTGCCTTGTAAATGAAGCCTGTTATTATCATTGAGATAGTGTCTTTATGGCATAAATAATGAGCTGAAACAGGGGAAGAGGCGTTGTGTGGAATTACTGCCTGAACTGAGATGGAAATAATCAATATGTCCTCACTTACAAATTTCATCTGCATGTCGACTCTATCTCCCTGGCTGTCTCACTACCAATTCATTGCACAAGAGGCCCAATAAAACTTGCTGGTGTCATTGATCTGTTTTATTCATAGCTGAAGATAGAAATGCATCATTCAAAATTAATGGGAAGGCTTCTCCTTGCTGCCCCATCCAGCTGGAAGTGTCCTGCAGCCCAGCATGGTTGGAAATTAGAGGTGGAATTCAAGCAGGTAGCAGCACATTCAGATCAGTCAAAGATGTGTGCTTCAGGGTTAAGCTTTGGTGCATAAAGCTTGTGTTGTGTCACCATGTTGGGCTGTATCATATGGGTTAGAGCAAAAGCAAAAATGTTTTTATCTTGCTTCATGTCATCATATTCATCACTTCTCATTACTAAGAAGTTTGCAGTGAAAACCAGACAGTTTCAGTAGTTTTGCCTAGAGACATTTTGGAAGTTAATGAAGGGTTAGACAATAATGGCTTAATTTGGGTATTTGTGGCATCCATGGGGAAGAACTGATTTGTGATGTATTGTCTGTGCTTTTCTTAATCTGATCATGGAATGTGGTATTAAAGAAAGTGTTTATCAAATAGCAGATATTGTGGCAGGTTAGCTGCTTTACATGGACAAATGGAGGGAAAACCAGCACTGAAAATGTTACCTAGGGAGAGAGAAACTCTTATCTCTCAGCACTTGCAGCTACCTCTCTGTCTGACAGAAAGTTCTTGCTCTCTTTATGTATGAACACCTGGAGAAAGTCAGTACCCTGTCTTCCTCTATTGCTAATAAGAAAAGCAGAACAGGAGTGTGAAAATGATCATGTACTCTGGAAGACCTAATGATGCTGGCAAAAACCCTTGCCTAGACACCTCAGAGAAGCACTCTTATTGCTGCTGTGTAAGTCTCTTAAAGAGGAAGTATGTGTCTGATTTGAAGTTCAGCTGGATGAGGAGGATTATTTGGGATGTCTCCAATGGTCACTTAAAAATGGGTTTAGGGAAAAGTGTAATTAAAAGGAAAAGAAACAAAGCTAGTTTTCCATTCCTTACCCAGTCAAAATGACTGATCAATCTGCACCGCTGCTGCTTGTCCTCTTTAAGTTCATTGGCAAAGAAATTGCCAATTATTTGCTGATGAGAAAGTACTCCTTAGAAAGCAGTTTTATTTTCCAGGTATCTCATTTGTGACCTAGTTAAAGCTTGCGTATCCATCTTGGAGCTGAAAAGCAACAGAAATAATCTACTGGATCAGCTGTCTCCTGAGGAGAAGGAAGTTTGGCTAGTTAAGCACAGCTCTAGAGGAGTTTCCACTCTTATTTGCTTTGCCACCCCTTTTTCTGTCCTCAGCTCTAGCCAGTATGACTGCTGAATGCCAAGAGTCTTATTACTGTGATAATCCAATACTCATACAGAGAAAAGGTAGTCCTGCAGTGCATGAGATCTTCACTCACTACTTTGTCCTTTGCAACTGGTTTTGAGATGTTGCAAATCTGAGTGTGTCCAGACATAATACTTTTACTAATAGAGTAAAAGGAAAAAGGAGATCAAGGAAAAATGGTTGAGGGAAAGACAGTTATCTTAATGATATGGGTGCTGGAAAAGGTTCAAGCTTCTCTTTCATCTGAGAGAGAACAAGACCTGAAAATGGAACATAGAGCTAAAGACTTAAGTCAGATTTATAGGACTAAGCTGGCTGCCAATGGACTGTCACAGAGTAAAGTTCAATTGCATCTGCAAACAATGTAGCCCATCAATGAGCACTGAGAGGACTCAAGTTCTTCACTCCCAGGCTGAAGCCCAGCCTGACCTGCCACCACAGATCTCCCAGGTTCAGATTTACTGTGGCTCAGTGCAGAGAAGCAAGGCAAACCCTCTGGCTTATTGGAAAACCTGCTTCCAGACACAAACTGACTTCAATAATTGCTCAACCAATTGTTCTTTCCTTGAATTTACTGCATCCAGTACATACAGAGAGTGTTTTAAGAGTTTCTCTCTAGCATCTGTCTCACTGGGAGTCAAAGCATTGGACTATATTATAGACTTTAAGCTAGAATAAAGCAAGCAACAGTTCAGCTGGCTTCACAGAGGGCTTGGTATGTGAAGCTGATAACACAATTTGGTACCCAGGCAAGTTCTTGTTTCATAGATTTCAAAATATTTTCTGGTTTAACCTCATCTCCTTCAAGCTCCACTGACTTTGATTTCCACTAAACTTTAAAATGAAATTAAAGCAGAAAACTAAGGGTAAGGACTAGCACTGAGGACAGTTTTCCCATCTCCATTGTCTGAGAGCTTGTATACAACAGCACAAGAGGAAGATACAGCAGGGGAGGGAAGGAAATAACTGCTAATTGCAGAGTTTGTTCTTTCCCTGTTTTTATTTTAGTCCTTGTCAGAGTGAATCAGTGCTTTTGCTAGGTCTGCTGGAAGGCAGCCCTCTTGGCTAGGGCTTGCCTCTACCACTGCTCCCTGCAGAGTGCACAGGATCCATTAACGACATGAAGGACATGTTTTGAGGGAAGCTTTATCCATTATTTTACATGTTTGATATTGCTGCAAGTTTGATAGGAAAGCTGAGTTGGAAATTTTGCTTCTTGTGTTCCTTTTAGAGCAATTTTTCTCCCCTATTCCCTTATTCAGATTAAATCACTCTGTCATCCAGAGCGTGTCCCACTACCAGCTGTGACTCCACCACAAGTGTGTATGCATTATGGTTTTGAGGAGTTTTAGCAGAGATGAATTGTGGCCAGGCACCAGCTTTAGCTTTCCTCAGGCGGCTGGCTTTGTATTCCCCAGCTTGGCAGATAGCCTGTGCTGTACCATAGACCTGACAGTAGGTGCTTCAGTCCAAGACTATAGGAATGCTGGCTCTCGAAATAGTTAATTTTGCCTCTTTTTGTTGAGGTTGCAACTAACAAAATGTAGATTTTTCATTTATTTTCTACAAATTCCAAGTTTGTTAAAAATCTTGGGGGGAAAAATGAAAGCTGGCAGGTCATAATGTAACATACTAGTTTAGACAGGTCAATTAATCCTGTGTATTCTAACATTCCTTTCCCTTTAACATTATGAGCCAGTCTGAAGAAATAACTTAGAAAGCAAATCTTTTTGACTCATTTCCCTCCTTCCCCTGAGTTCATTTTTAGTATTAAGAAAACTGCTTTTTATAAATGTTTAAGCACTAAAAAACATCAGGTGGGGTTGTGCAGATATTTTAAGTATAATCCTTTGGGTTGTATTTCACTTCCATGAAGCTATCATAACCCCTGTAAATGTCAGTGGAAATTAGGCATTTATATTAATGGAGGCTCCCCCCTCCTCCTCTCTTCGTTCTTAAAGGTGGGATTTTTGCATTGCATCAGTGATTCAGAAGCAAGGCAGAATTTCATCAGCATTTCCTTGGAAGGAGGTTTTGCTTGTTTGAGACCTGCTGGCAAGCAGCAATTGTTTAGAGGGGCTCTCTAGAATCTATTTTACACTGAAACAAATTCAAATAATATGCAAAAGTAAAATTAAAGAGTGTATCAATTAACATACAAAAGTAGAACTACAACACACGTTCAGCTTAACAACTCCTCGGAGGGGCCAACAGACCATAGAAGGGAAACAACTGCTACGCATGCAAAGCAAACAGCTCCTTAGGGAGGGGAAAGGAATTGGAAAATAAACTCAAGGTTCCTATTAGAAAACCAAAAGCAAACAAGATTTGAGAGTGAACTTTGTGGGTGAAGGGCAAACCCAGCCTAAAAGAGTCTTCTGAAGCTCTCATGTGCCTGAGAAGCAGCTTGCCTTCGGGTTGCTTTGGTTTGGATAAACAGCATGGATGTCAGGGTTGTTAGTAGGGATCGGCTCCATGTTAGCAGCTGAAGATCATAGCTGAGTGTAGATTCTCTTATGCTTGGTGTTGTACATCTTCAAAGATACACTTACTGCACCGAGCAGCTAACGGACTTGAATTTTGATGTATTTACTAAAAGACAGAGTGGGAAAGGAGATGTTAGTATTACCCCCTTGTACAGAGCAGACTTCAGCTCATCTCTCCCCAGTCCTGAATCCCTCCCCTATTAGAAATAGTCTAAACCTATGCCTTCCCTTGGTGCACAAAGCAGGAAGATCACATTCTTCTGCAACCCTATAAAAGCAAGAAAGGTCTCTAGTTCTGGCTATGTTCCCTCAGAAAATATGGTGACATGGGTTATGGCCATCTCTATAAAGGTAACATCTGCTTGCCACAGCTCCAGAGCTATAGAGAAAGGAGGAAGGGTTCAGGATGCCTAAATGTGGGATGTCTGTGGAAGTGCTGTCATCCTGGTGCAAATTCAGCTGTCTGCACCACCTCATTCCAAAATGAACTGAATCTGCCTCTAGGGTGGCTCATCCTGCTGGTGAAAAAGCAGCTGCTGAACTCAGGAGGATTATGGAAGCACGGGAGCACAGGATGCTTGACTTTGCAAAGTCTGGGGGGAAAGAAAAGGGGAAGGATTTTCCCATTGTGTAGCCAAACCCCAAAGGAAATGCATGGATGATTATCTGAATGTTAAGTTTGTGACTAAGCACTTTGCTTCAAAGCTTAAATCGTTACTGGAAGTAAGGATTGTGTCCGTATTTTTATCTCTATCCAATAGATTACTATTAACATGTTCTCTCAAATTTCTATAGATTTTTATTGGCTGTTTTGGTATTATAGTGTAGTTGCTAGGGATCTTGAAATGTCTTATATGCCAGTAATGATATCACTATGGAATATATATATACACACACACAAATTTAAGCAAGTTAATTTAAGATAATTAAAAATGATACTACACTTACATTTCCTGCAGACCGCACAGACTGTGCTGTTGTCAGCCCTCAGAGCAAGGGTGAGCCGAGTCAGCATTTAGGAGAGGGCCCAAAGGGGACTGCAGGCAGAAGAGGGGGAAATAGATGTTTTGGGTTCCCCTCTCCCTATTTGGCATAGTACTTACTGACTGTGTGACTGCATGGTAGTAGTTAACATGTCCTTGCAGGTGAAATGCTGCCTGGTGTGAGGTGGTTTTGAGTGTGTTCTGTGGCTGCTGGATCCAAGCCAGGGCTTGGGGACCTCTAGTAGCTCATGCCCAGCAGGTTGACAGCTATCCTGGGAGCTAGGAGGGCGAGGACTGTGTCCAGCAACTTCAATAGCAAATTCTCTTTGCATTAATCACTGCTCAGCTCTGTTTCTTCTCTGAAATAGACCCTGCGCTGACCACTTTAGACAACTAATGATCCAATACACTTTCTAAGGCTGTGGGAGCATCAGACTCAATGTCAGGTTTCAGTTTAGGCCGCTTGTTTTATTCATTTCTCCCACTTCTACTAATATTTCAACTCAAATCACACTTTCCTCTTCCCTTCTGCAGTATGTGATGTATTGTGGCTGGTATAGAAATGGGGTTCCTGTTTTACTTGCAGGTGCCTGCAATTCACTGAATGGCTGGAGTGGTCCTTATATAAAAGGTTTGCAGTGGGCTTTAGGATCTGTCTGCTTGAGAAGCGCTGCTTATAATGTGTTGTTATTAATATTGCTCATCATGCTGAAATAGTTACCTTTTCCAGATGAATCATCAGCGGCATAGCATTATTCAGTATATTGAAACTACCAGAAAATAGTGGTTTTCTAGGAGTAATATTCCCTCAGCACATTAGTTAGTAAATGTCACACACAATTACTCATGATTTCCCTTAGATCAAAGGAATATTTCATAACAGGTACAATATGATTCTTTTTTTTTCTTGCCTTCAAAAAGAATGTGAGTCAGCATGAGATACAGCCTGTGGAAGAAGCTGACTGGGATAAATCAGATTATTATGAGGGACATGGAAAACAAAGGACGGCTTCTATTTGAGATCATGCGTGCTGTCCATGGTCTTGAAAGATGAAATACTCTCCTCTGGTGTATCGTACTTGAAGGGCAGGCTGAATGCAGTGACTGCAGCCATTCTTGCTAGCAACACAGTAAAGTTTTCTACTTCATACCCAGTCACACACCAAGATAGAACTGTTAATGCTTTTGCCTTTTTCTTTCCCTTGTCTTCCATACCATCAACAAGCAATGCTAAATTGCTTGCCCCACTATATTGTGAGTGCAACTGAATTGTCGGAGAATAAACCATTTTGAGGTTTTAACAGTGGGAGTGGAGCTAGGTACTGCTGTGTTCAATGGTCTTTAAAGATGAGGATTTATGAGATGGTTCTAGCCTCCATATCTCCATGTAAAATCCTGGAGTACTTCAACACAAGGGTAGGAAAGACAGAAGAACATGGTGTCTGGGTCAAGCTGCCAGACACTTGGTCTGGTACAAAGGCTAGATATTCCCATGAATATCTGTGAGAGTGGTTAGGCACTGACACAGGGTGCCCAGAGAAGCTGCGGCTGCCCCATCCGTGGCAGTGTTCAAGGCCAGGTTGGACACAGGGGCTTGGAGCAACCTGCTCTAGTGGAAGGTGTCCCTGCCCGTGGCAGGGGGTTGGGATTGGAGGAGCTTTAAGATCCCTTCCAACACAAACCAGTCTGGGATTCTATGAATAAATAAAAGGTTCGGCAGCACATTTCATAGGATGAAAAATGAGATGTAAAACTCCTGTAGGTGATACAACCTGTCTCAGAACCCAGTGGGAGGACATGTCCACCTCAAGCAGGATCTTAGACATTTGCTCTGGGTGAGAATCTTGGCACTTCAGAAGTTTGGGATTATCACTGCCAAGAAGTATGAAGCCAGGTTAGACAGAGGGTCTGCAATAAACAATCAGCAGTGAAAACAGGTAATCTGACCATCATCTGCGTTTCACAGGTAATATAAGCACTCAAAGACTCATTCAAGGTTGGATAGTGAATTCATGGCAGGGTGAAGTGGAGCCAGCTGTCTGAGACCCAGATCTGCTCCCTCTGCCCACAGCAAAAATCTTCTTCCCACACAGGTTCTGAAGGTATTAGCAGCTGCTTCCAAACTGAAAGCTGCTTTCTAAAATTGGAGCATAAAGATAATCTTTTTCCTTCTACTCAAGCCTACCACAAACCTCCGCACATAGAGGGGAACGGAGAATTAGGGAAAGCAAAATATTCCTTTTTATTTAATCCTGTAGCAAAAAATCCATCCTTCTTAAAACCATACAACAAACAGAAAACCTGTGCTGCTATAGATCTTCTTACTAAAAAGGAGTCTACCCAAGCAATCTGTCCGCCTGCATTTCTTGCTGTGCTGGTACTTTTCTGAAACTGTGGAGTCTGCATTTTTATTCCTCCTCACATTCTGTATCCAGAGTAAATGATGCCAGACTCTATCAGCTATCCGGACATCTCTCCCATACCATTTGCAATCTTGGCTGGGGGGAGAGGAGGGGAAAGTTGTCTGCTTCAGCCTAAACACTATGGAACAAAACAATTCCCTACAAGAAAGCAATAGAGATTATCTGAATTTTACATACCTCAGGTGGAGGAAACATAACTTTACTGTCATTGAGATTGCTTATTCTCCCTTCACATCAAGGGATGTTTGTTGTCAAAGGATCATTTACCAGCCTAAAATGCAGGTAAAGCATAGAAACTTCATCTGAAAGCCTGTCAAGGAGGAAAGTAAGCATGATTGCTTTGCTTATGTCTTAGGGCCTTCCTCCATCTCCCTTCCTTTTTTCTTTGATTTGACTGTGAAATCCTGACAATGGGACTGTTACAGCTTCTATTTTAATATAAAGAGTCTCAACTCAATGGTGAGCAGGACCTGGGAGGTGTGACTATTATAAGTAGTAATGAGATTCCAGTTGGAGAGGTCATAGAAAGCAAAATCTGTCTTTTATCTCTCTAGGGTATTCTGTAGCCATGACAGAGCAACTAAGAGATCCTAAGAAAGAACGTTTAACTTGATTACTTAGCAGACAGAAGTAGAAGGTGAAGTGTTGTGCATCACGTGTTTTCCCTGCACATGGCAGGGGGATTGGAACTAGATGATCGTAAGGTCCTTTCCAACACAAACCATTCTATGCTTCTATGTGGAGTATTATTGAACTACTAGTTATAAATAGTGGTTTATGTTCCCCTAGAACCATGCCATCACTGAAACTCCCAGCCCCCTGATCAGCTTATAGATGACTTAAACCCCTGGGATAGCAGAAACCCTGTGTATTGCCTCATTCTAGCATCAAAAGACCCTGATATTTTACTGGAAGGAGAAAAGACACTCGTGCTTCTCTTTAGTTGAAAGTAACTTTGGGAAAAGTTGCTTTCCTTGAAGAGAAAAAGTTCGGGAGCCATTCTCAGAGCTCGCATGCTTTTATGGCAAGCAGAGCCCATTCGTCCATGTCACCTTAATATTTAGTTGTTACTTTGCTGATATTAATTAAGGAGGAAACTCATAAAGGTCAGTTAGTAGCCTATAATTCACACAGCCCCAGAAGTTATGATATTATGGGTAACTCCCAGCTAGAGCAGCTTGTTTCTTAGCTCACATCGTAACTGTTTGGGCTTTGAAGTCTTGCTTTTCATTCAGTCCTTGGAATTTTAGCCGAAGTGGGTTCTGTCTCATTTTCGTGCACAAGACCTAGATGGCATCCTCCTGGAAATAAAGACCATATTTCCATTCCCTTTTATGCTGGGAATTGTTACCCATGTTCCTTTAGGTCTCTCATCAACTTCTGTATAAATCCAAATAAACTAGAAATATATTCAAATAAAGTTTTCCTGCCTGCTGGTGGGCATGTGGCACAATCTTACGGAGATTAAAGGCTTTTCTTCCTCTTCAGAAATAGTCATTGAATTCTGGTTTTAGAGGTGGACACTGTGTATATCTAGCCAGAGAGTTGTCCTTTACCCAACGTACATAAATAACAGCCAGCATTAGAATGGAGCCTTCGAAGTACTGCACAACTGGGACACTTCCACAGCAGTGACAAACCCCTATGGTGTAAAGAGTATTTTCTTCTCCTGGCACAAGGGTGGCTCAGTGTTGTGTAAAGCACCTGATGCATCCATCTTCTGCTGAGTTTTCTAGCCTGTGCCCCAGCAAACGGGCAGTCCTTGTAGTCATTCGCCTCACGCCACATCGCTGTCTGGGAGTCCCTCATTTAGCAATTTATGGGCCATGTCAGTGTAATTTAGTGTCTTAATACTGCTGGTCAAGGACCATCAGCATCTTCTAAACCTCCGTTGTCCTTGGTAGGGAATAGAAGCAGAACTCGATCGGAGTCAGCTTTCTGGGCAGCTGAGGGACAGTTGCGTTGAAGGCAGAGCTGATATACATCCTTGGAGATAAAATTATTTCTCTGCTGAAAAAAAAAAAAAGAAATGGCTTAAAAGCAGCATTAAAACAAGTAGTGAGAAAGAATGAGGTTTGAAATAGCCACTTTATGGGGCTCTGCTATTCCCTGGAGGCAGCAGTGCTCAGTCGTATTCTGGAACAGGCAGATGAGCAGGTAGCAGTTCTTGAGCAGGGTTATCCTCAGACCTTGGCTGACCAGATGGACAGTCATTTCCATGCTCAAGGACAGGGAGAGAAATGAATGTTGACGTGCTTCCAGCAGCACCTGTACTTTGGGGTAAAACATTCATGAATTTATACCTGGGATGAGCCACTCTTTCGAGGTGAAGAAACTGTTTAAGTGATGCCAGCTTTCTTCTTCATCTGCAAACAAGCCTTTCAGAACTTGCTCTAATTTAGCCTGGTTGTCTAGTATAGCAATGAAAAGATATTCCCTTCTAATTTGAAGGTCCACTCACAAGGAAGAGTTAGAGGTGGCTTTCTGCTGGTACAAAGAGACACTGTAAGAAGGAGCTGTCTAAAAATCTACATTGAAAGAGAATAGTAGCTTAAATAAGAGATGGTAAGAACAAATATGCCTGAGTGTATGTCTTCTCTTGCAGGGGGAAATGACATATTCTCTTTGCGAAGGATTTGGAGGAAGGTTTGTACCTTGTTTTTCCCTCACAGAAAGAAGTGTGTATACCCTGATGTTAAAGGTCTGTGCTGCAGGACTCAAGTCCTTCAGCGCCTTCTGTCAAGTTCCCAATGGGAGGCTCTTCCCTCTCAGTGGGTATTTACTTGTTTGTTTTCCTAAGTGGGTTTTTGTTCTATTTGGAAGCCAAGTAAGTTTTGCACAGGATGTAGCACAGTGGAGGCTCACATGTGATTGCTCTTAGTGACGTCTAATAAGATACCATAATCATGATTGTCATTATCTACAATATTGAATGAAGCAGCCTTTTTCTGTTTAAATCCACTCCTTGCTCCTCTGCTCCTGTTTCCTGCTGTTGCTCACAGAGGGCCCTGGAGGCAATCACTTTGCAGATTTTCAGAGAAGTTTTTCTCCTGTTGAGCTTTGCTTTTCTTCTGTTGGTTTTTGCAGGGACCCCAGACCAAGGACATGGAGTGAACAGTTTGTTTTGCAGTCAGTCTTCTCAAGGTGGGGGTGCAGGGAGGCTAACACCAACTTTGGCTTTGAAATTCCCCCTGCACTGAGAGCAAGGTGCTTTTTGTGTGTGCTTTTCTTCCAATAAGAAATTCTCAAGGAAAGGAGCGAGGCTCATTTTATCTTGCTGATAGGAGAATATTAAAAACACAGGAGGATGCCGTGCGATGGGTAACCTTCATTGGTCTGAATCTGAAGAGAAGCGAGAGATAAAGTGCCAGTGCCTTTGTCCTATTAGCTGGGCCTGTTTACTCTCCTGTGCAAGTCTGTTGAGGTGTTTAATGACTTTTCACATCACCATGGGGACACTGAGACAAGAGAAGCATTCATTTCCAGTCTTCTCTTACTCCTTTTTTTTCACTTCTCTGCCTCATTCCTTGATATTATTCCATGGTCTTTGCTGTCCTCATTCATGTACAATGCTTCTATTTGCTGTGTATTTATTCTAGGCACCATCTCTGGGGCAATGGTGCAGGTAGCAGTAAGCAAGGGAAGAAATTGGCTCTGTTTTGTGGCAAAAGAGCACAGGGGAAGCATCAGTTGGTGTTGCTGCAGCAGGAATATGGATGTACAGGTAGCGCATCCTGGTTTCTGAGGACTTCTCCAGTGCTGCTGTGCTCCTGGTGAGCTGGCTGTGTTTGCTGGTGGGAGCCCCAGGCTGGCTAAGCTGCTTTGCAGTTTACAAACAGCTCTGCGTTCAAAAGTTCACCAGGATTTATAACGTGGTGGTGCTGCGTGAGTCATCTGAACCTGCAGACCTCTCGCGCTAAATCCAAGAGCAGCTACAGCCTGAGGTAAAAGGCCACTTCAGCGAGATGAAGGTTGCAGGAGAGCCATAAAATACGCTGTGGACCACTCTCTTAGGCTGGGAGGATGGTGCTGACTCTCCTCCCCAGGAGGTAGCCTGTGGCATGGGGAGATGTGGGGGGTTCTACCTGCCCTGCAGAACTGCGGCTGCTGCATTGCCTGTGGTTGCTTCCTTGTGCTCTGCAGCCTATGGGGCAAAGCAGCGACTGGGAAAGGGGGTGAAAACACTCCACAGGGAAAATGGGGTTAGGTACAGAAGCGGGCACCCTGGGAGGTTTTGTGTGAGAGGTGCAGTTGCTGGATCTAAACACCTCATGGTTATTGTCTCGACACCCAGTCAGGGCTTGCTCTCTGTGCTATGTGCAGGGCAGCACCCAGGAGCAAACTGTAACGTGTGAAAGGTGCTTTAACTGCCTTCTCACCACTGACTATTTAGTGGGTACAGGCAAAATGGATGTGTGTGCTCACTCCCTTTACCCACAGGCCCCTGGCTTTAGCTCTGCAGATGAGATTTAATAGCAAATACTGAAAAGATTTTACTACAAAGGCCATTTTTTTTCCTGCTAGCTCCGTACTCAGCCTTGCTCAAAACAAACAGCACTAGGGACATGGAGACAGACTGCTCCAGAGTTAAGCAGCAGAGGTCTGTAGCCTTTAAGGTGTGTGGATACTTATTTTCCTGCGTGCTGGATTCTGCCAGTTTACTGGAGATGCTGAGGATGGCATGCGAACAGCCCCTCTGTTTGTTGGTGCATGTGTCCAAACCAAAACAGCAGACATCAGTAGGACAGCAAGTCACAGTGCATTACATAGAGAAGATGTGAATTTTAGTGGTTCCTGGCTCTGCTTTGCAGAAGTATCACACTTGGCTCCTCTGGACCACTATATAGACATTAATCAAACCATGGCCAGTATTAGAGATACAAAGTGGAAAACACCAAAAACATCTTGAGAAAATGGTTATGTGTTCCAAACATTGTGGTTTTGTCAAACTCAAAATATTTTGCTGAAGGGAGTCTGTTTCAATGATAGTTCCAGCTGGGAATAGTTGAAACAAATCAGTTTGAGTTTGTTTTGGTATCACTTCACTATTTTGATAAAATAAAGTGCCAGCTACATTTATGATGACAGTTCATACTGTAATAAATACAAGTGTCTATGACTAGTGTTTCGTAATATATTATGCTACTTTGCTGTAACCCAAATGGACCATTTTCCTATTGAAATGTAGTGCTGCAACACAGTTGAAATAAAATATTTTAAGTAGGAAATCATCTCTAAAATTTTAATTCAATGAGAAATATAAAAATCTCTTTCCTGAGTTGGATATAAAAAGACAATTTTCTATACAATTCATTCTCCCACCCGAGTAATTTTGATTCGGAGAAAGGAGGTGAGAAATAACCTACTTGACAATTCTGAATGAGCTTATTCAACAGATTAGAAACTGATGGAACTTGTTCTTCTGCAAAATTAAGTGATAGGATAAGGCCATATATGTGCATGTGAATACGGGGATGAATGTATATATAATCAGTTATAACATTTGACACCAGGATCTAACCCCTTCTGAGCTAAATATTGCACATTCCCACAACTGAAAACCTCAGTAGATGAGGCAAACAAGATCTAGCTGCACAGCCAAACGCAGATGTGTTCATGACATGCTATAGACACCTTTGCTAATGTGGGCTTGCAACAACAGGTAGGAGCAGCAAAGATATGGAAGCTTTGGCTTTAGCCAATGTATTGGCATTGAAAAAAATCAACTTGGAGTTGCTAAGGATGTGTTTGTTTGGTCATTTTAACAGGTAACAGCAGTGTGTAGAGCACTGCAGTGGCCTGAAGTCTCATCAGCTTTGCAGCAGAACAAATGTTGTCTTCACATCACCTGGAGTCCTTGCTGTGTATATCTCAGCCATGACACCCCCCATGCACATGGTTAGAGGCTGCTGCTCTTTAAAATGAAACAGGAGTTGTGAGTTGATTCCAAAATCTACTGAAGATCATACTTATTTTAAATGTTCTGATTTTCCCATGGCAAGATGGTGACAAAGCTACCTTTTCAAAGAATAACCCCAGCAAACAGCAGAGTACAAAGGTTTCCCAGGAAAGAAAAAGGATGTTAGTACTCCCATGCCTTTATATAAGCACAAACTCTGGGTGTATATACATGAGCTGGGCCAATGTTATTCAAACAGAAGTGTGTTTTGTCAAGCACATTGCTGGAAAGACCCTGAGTCAAAACATGAGTTATTCATGCATACATAAAATTAAACCTCAAATGATTAGCTCAAGAATGCATGTCCTGCAAGGAATCGTTGGTAGTATTTTAATAGGAAGAAGAAAAGTCAGGAGAAAACTCTGCTCATAGTTATTCTGTTAGAGAAGGTGCTGCTAGTAATGAAATAATAATTAATTCAGAGTAATGTTTGCTTTATTTATGGATTTATTCTTTACTTATACTTATTTTTATTATTTAATATTTAAAATGCTCTAAGGGAATGAAAGATGCAGTAGCGGAGCCTTTGTGCTGCTCAAATCCTGCGCCATGTGCTGTGGAAAACCAGCAGCATCTCCACGTGCAGAAGGGGTCAGATCCCCAAGGACTAGTACCTGCTCAGCAGTAGTCTAGGAGCTGTCTGAGTGGGAATGATGCCGAAGTCTGGAGTCAGGAGAGGGCCAGGCTGCTTGTCTGGACTGACAGTGACACATCCTTGCTACAACGCTGTCAGTCCTGAACATAGGAAAACTGTGGCGCAAAACATCAAACTGCTGAAATGAACCAAAGCAAATACCAGCATATGGAAAATCACTTTTATTTGGCACACTTGCTTTCAAAAATTTAGAAGCTACATTTTAAGCCTTTCCCTCTCCTCTTACTGAAGCATGGAGGGGTAGAATTTTACTCGTAATTATTTTTGCAAGAGAGAAAATCCTTTAATTATTTGCTTAAAAATACCAGGTGATTACTAAATGTGTGGCATAAGATCTCTGTGTTGTCTTTTGCCCACATTTGCATCCAGAGTACCCAAATCTATTTGTGCTGTGGAATTGCTCAGTTGGATTTTTTTTCTCATTTTGAGAGAAACTTTTTGAGAGATAAAATCTATCTGCAAAAATTGATAGGAAAACAGACTCTTTTCCCCCTTTTTATTCCCCCAGGAGGTTTACAGCCTGCTCTCTGTGTGAAAATAAATGGGTGAGGCCAGTTCTCTGCAAGCACTGCTGAATGATGCAATGATGTGGTTTTAAGCAGTAATATTTCATGGCAAAATCATCTTGCTTTAAAGCAGAGACAAGATGCTGCTATTCTGTGAACTGCGTCTGTTTTCTACCTTTCTCGCCTTTCCCTTCTAGAAACCTGGTTTAAATCTAACCTCAGGCTTGCTGGCTGTACTTAGCTGATTCTGGAAAGTGGTTTCAGTCTTGGTAGCATAAACCATTCAGCTGCAGCTCGCTTGCCCAAGGGAAAGTCACTTATGGTAGAAAAGAGCAAAAATGCGGGGTTCGAATACCAAGCAACCTCTCCCCAAGCACACGGCAGGTATGATCTCAGCACCTGATGCTTGAAGGTGCAGTAGAGATCTCTGATGTGCAGGATGTCAGGCCTGTTTGCTGCAGGAAAAGCAGCAGTTGGGTGGCATGGGACAAAGAAGTGGTAAATGCTCCATCCCTGGCAGTGTTCAAGGCCAGGTTGGACAGAGCCTTGGGTGACATGGCCTAGGGTGAAGCACCCCTGCCCATGGCAGGCAGTTGGAAGTGGATGATCTTAAGGTCCTTTCTATACCATGTCCATCTTTAAACTCAGAATTTCCTGATAATACAAGTTAAGATGGGGAAGGGTTCCACAAATATTATCACTGATTCTCTTTCCCTGTCTTCCTCCAATTTTGTCTTTTCTCAACATATTTTTTATGACAAAAACTTTCATCTGCTTCTTAAAACACCTGTAGGCTTTTTCTTATTTCTCTTCAACAATCCATTTTATTTTTAACTACTTCCTTTGTGGAATTATCCAATTAAAAGGAATTTGAAGGAGGAAAAGCAGTAGTCAAGACATTTTCTTGTGTAAATCTTTTTATAGAGACACACCATCAAACAATAAAAAGATTTCAAGAAGAAAAATGCTTACACACTTTTTAATTTCCATGGTAGGGGACAAAAAAAAAACCCATCATAGTCTTCAAACTTCCACTGGTGGGCTTATTAGTGTGGTGCAGGTGGATGATGTCTCAGAAAGGAGATAGCGGCTGTTTTTGCATCAGGTTTGATTTCCTAAGGTTGTGATTCTTGCAGGGATATTACCAGAGACAAATCTTCCCAACCCAAGTTACAGCATCACACAGCTGACTTAAGTGCATTATGGGTTTATTTTCACTCTCCTCTGAAGTGTCAGATGTAGGCCATCACCCGAGGCAGCAAACCAGACACCGTGTACCGATGACCTTACCCAGCATTGAGAACCCTGCGAGCTGAACACACAGCTGTTTTCTGGCTCAGGAATTGTATTGAATTGCTCCAAACCTTCTCCTTTATTATTATTGGTTTTAGATGAACACAAGGGAGGTGTGTTAGGACTGGGCACTCTGGAGCAATAAATTCATGGACTGCTGCCTGCAGCTAGGGAAGGGAGGAGAGGGCTCGGGTCTGGCAGGAGGAAGGTGAAGCCCCTTTGCATTGAGCTCAGCGGAGTGCCTAGTTTCAGGCGCATTCAACATCAGTAATTTGCTTGCATATGAAATGTTAATGTACAGTAAACCACAGATATGACCAACAAGCTCCTCATGGGTGTACCCAGTGCTGTGACACCACTGAAAAGTGTCAGTGCTCTTTTTCTATCCTTTTCCTCAGCTTGCAGTGAGTTTGCTCTTTGGATTTGCCTCATCTAGGGGTCCTTCACCATCCTGCCCACCCTCAACAAATTGCTATCACACCTTTCACTGCCCCATTGCCTCTGTGTGACTGCTTGCTATTTATCGTTCAACTTTGGAAGGGAATGAGAAAACCAACCCACCCCTGCACTGCACTAACACCGTGAGCTTTATTGTCTCCCACTTCCATCTAGGACTATTTATTAGCCTGAATAGTTGCAGTGTGTTTGGTAACCCGGGCAGAATACATTGATCTTTTTTGCTTTCTGCAAAGAGGGGAAAAGGGGAGAAGTAGGGGAGGGAGAGGCATCGACTGGCCTGCAACGGTGACTCAGCTGGAACTGCTTGGCAGGGCTGTTACATGCTCGGGAGAAGCAATTGCAAAGCATGCTTTGAAATGGAACTTGCAGGAGGGCTTCCTTTCAGCCTGGCAGAGCTGTCGCTGTGTTGATTGTCGTGGGTTTTGTATTGTAGCTTTTGCAAATCTCTCTCATCTTGAAATAGTCCAAAAGGTTTATTTCACCTCCCGCTCCAGCCATAAGGGGTCTGAGTATTGGTGTGTGCACGTGCATGTGTTTGTATCTCCAGCCCTGCAGTGCTTTCCAAAGCCAAATGAATGCTAAACACAAATGCTTAAAAGGTGTTGTTTTTTTTTTTTTCTTTAATGCTCCTCTGGTTAAAAAAGAAAAAGGTAAATGGGAACAAAAGCAGAATAGAAGAAAACTGCTCCGTGTCCAAGGGAAAGAGAAAATGTGAAGAAATAGGATGCTGAAAATGAAATGCCCCAAACCAGCTCCTCTGCAGACAGCAAAGTATCTACACCATAAGCCTCTTTTCTTCCCTTTCTCTTTTTGCTTTTCTTTGGTTTGTAGATGACAAATTGATGGTCAATTACACTTATTTATAATTACAAATTATATGTTTGGTAGAAGTAAGTCAGGGTCAGTTACAATGATACCCCGTTAAAGACTCTTTGTACAATTGGAGCAATATAGAAAGGATGCAGTGATACAGAAAGCAGGCTGGTTTGCGGTGTCTATGGGAAGTGGCATTGCCACCGTAGCACAGTCCTAAAAGGTCTGGCAAGGGCTCTTTGGTGGCTCATTGCTGCGAGTTAGTGCTGCTGCTTCCAATAGCCATTGCAGCCTTGAGCTTTATACATTTGAATAAGCTTTGGGTCCTGAAGCCCTTGAATGTGAAGGGCCATGGGCCATCTGCCCTTGGCTCCACAGGTCCCAGCTTCATCCCCTCTGTGGGTCTGTGGGGTTTTCCCTCACCCACCTATGCTTGGCCCAAAGGGATAACCTCACCAGATGTCTCACCCTGTTCTTTCCTTCCTTTGACTTTACACGATAAGACAAAGGTCATAGTAGTGCTGTATGCTGACGCTACCTTGTAGACAGATTTGGCCATGTTTCTTGGAGTCAGTTCATGCACACAATCAGGAATGGGCCCATGACCTGTCCATACAAATTAACAGGAAGAAAAAAATCCTGTAGGATTTCACCTCTGGAGTCAAAGAGCTCCATATAGAGCAAACGCACCTTTGAGACACCTATTTTCCATCACCCCACAGGCTACATGGTTTTAACCTGCCAGAGGGGAGATTGAGATGACATCTTAGGCAGAAGTTCTTCCCTGTGAGGGTGCTGAGGTGCTGGCACAGGGTGCTCGAAGAAGCTGTGGCTGCCCCATCCCTGGCAGTGTTCAAGGCCAGGTTGGACACAGGGGCTTGGAGCAACCTGTTCTAGTGGAATATGTCTCTGCCCATGGCAGGGAGTTGGAACTGAAGGAGCTTTAAAGTCCCTACCAGCCCAAACCTATGATTTCTGCTGCAGGGCTATTTTAAAACACTATGGAGGGGATTTCCCACCTGTGCTGGGTATGAGCTGAAGGAAGAAACAGCATTCAGTACCTCAGGGCAATATTTGCATGTGGATATCAGTCACAGCAGCAACAGGCACTCCCAGGTTGGGCTGTGATTGGGGTGCTGGGTCTGGACTGTCTGCTGGTAGCTGCAGGAAGGTATTCCAGTAGCCAGGGCCTGGGGAGAGTGAAGCACCTCCAGCAATGTTGTCTTGTCTTTCCAGGTTAGAGTCCTACAAGCCCTGCAGAAGCCCTTTGCCATCAAAGGATTTTCCACCGCAGGGAAATCCCTCTGAGACCACTTTGGATGGGGTTACAGCTCCTCTGCATTGCCAAGAGCATTGCCAAGTGACCAGATGGCACTAGAGAACCAGGCCTTGAAATATTAGTCAAAAAGCCCATCTCCTCCTCCCCTTCAATTCCGTATTTGGCTGTTGGCGCAGAGAAAACTTCATGTTCCCAGAGCTGGACGCTTGTCAGCATCCTCACTGCTCACCCATCCACCCACATCCACCCTCCACCCCCTGAACAAGCTGCTTAGACTACAGATGCGATGTGTCTTTCGCCATCGAGTACCCATTACGAAGGAATTTGTATTCAAGAGGGGTTAGGTTATGTATTCGTATTGCTTTTTTTCTGTCTTTTTCTTTAGTGTACCTTGTATTTAATTTGGCAGAAAGCTCTGTTGAAGCTGCTTTACCTTTACTACATTACTATTCAATTGTATTTCCCTTGATGAAAAACCTGGCAGTGTGTTGCTCAGTGACAGATGTGCTAGCTTTGGTTGAATCACCACCACTAGGCTTATTATCAGTTTTACTAATGTTTGCTGTTTTACACTGTAGCAGGTAGGGTGATTCATTCAGTCAAAGCAAACACACAGACATACATATGCATACACAGATTCAGATACAACCCCACACACACACACAGAGGTGAATCAGCCTCAAATGATCCTTCATTTGTGCATTTCTTTGACAAACTGTTCCTGGATCCCCTGTCTGTGTGTTCCTTCCTCACTGAGCAGCTATCCATGAGCAAATTATCGCTTCCAAGAGGGGTAGGGCTGCAGGATGCCTGCTATAGTTTCAGTCAGCAGCACCAAAAACATCCTTAACCACAAACAGCTCTGACTAGTGGTTAGGTCGTGCATGTGTAAGATTAATGGAATGCTGCTTCACTTAATTCAAGTTGTAGAAATTCCTATTATTCAATCCAGAAGTCCTGAAATTGCTTTCTGCAAATGACTTATCCAGCACACCCACTGTACACAGGGAGCTTTCCTCCTCTTGCATGTGCGTGCAGCAGGGATTTGTGACTATTGAAGTTAATTGTGTGGGTTAAGACAAGTGTGAGCCTGAGCCTGTCTGAACAGACCCATCTCCTCCATCCCCTGCAGTGTAAATCCAATGTTCTGCAAAGGTGTTGGTATGCCAAGGCCTCTGGGGGAAGCAATGCTGCCTGAATATTGAGCCCTACCATCAGCCCAAGCTTTTCCAGTCAAGTGTAATGCTCTGCATCTCACACCCCACAGATGTTTTGCTGCAGGTTTTCCTTCCACAGGGGCAAATCCTGCTCTGGAATCCCATAACAAGAACTTTAAACAATGTCATTGGCTGTCCTAGTTCTTTAAAATATCCCTGGCGCCTCTCAAATGCAAGCGTCCTCTCTTCAGAAGAGCTCGTTGCTAGTCAGTGGACATCTCCCTGCAGGAGATGGAGTTGGTGGTGGATCTGGGAGGAGGATCAATCCAAACGCTTCAGAAATTGCCATCTGTGTCTCAATGCGATTCAGTGCTCCAGAGAGCTGCTTTATTCATCGTGATTTCTCAACTCACAATGTCAGGGAGCCTGAAGTGTTTGCAGATTTAATTCTATACATCCACACACTGAAATCTCTGGTGGCTCTTCTGAATTATGTAAATCTCTGGAGGCTTAAAAAGTAGGCCAGGAGTCTCCCAAGAGTAGGTCTTCTTATGACCCTGCACCCTCCAAACTGCTCTGGTCTGCCAGCTTTCAAGGTGGAATTGGCCGTGTGGTGGAGTGTAGTGATAGAAGGAAAATGTTTAATCTAGGAAAACTTTGGCTTTGTATTTAGTGTGATTTCAAGGCAAAATATCAGGTAGTTTATATACAAACTGCTTGGTCTCTTTAAAACTCACAGGGACAAGTTGTAAAATAATGAATGTCTCACTCTGCAGCATTGAAACTTTGTCTAATGAATTCTTTGCCTTGTCTGCCTCTGTTTCCATCTGACACCCTGTATTCATTCACAAGGTGTTCCTCTTAATGAAAACAAGGTCACTCTTTCAGCATTTGATGGCCAAGAAGGGAAAAGGTGATAGAACTGCAGCCTTACAGAGTGTGTTATTTTTTCCCCCCTCCTTCCATAATTGCAAAGAACTTCCATTGATGTCAACAGGACTTAGGCTTGAATAGCAAGAGGAGAATAGGTGCCAGATTGGACCATAGGACAAATTGGAGTTCACTCCAGATACTCAGCTTCTTACATTGATTTTCCACTTTTGTCTGTCACTGTCTTCAGGGACAATAACACCAGTTCACAAGAAGGAAGTATTTGTTCTTCTCTGCTTATAGGCTGATGTCTAACACTTATTAGCAAGTGATATTGATGCTGCATACAGAGGCTGAAGTTGAGATCTGAACCTTGCAATGCTGCCCTCTGCACGGAAGCAGAATAGCAGAAGGTGCCTGCCCTGTCAAATATAACAGCCAAAGAGTACAGGAAGGGAAGCTTTATAAAGCTTTATACATACATACGTCCCTTGCAGACAGGGAGCTGGGGAAGAAAGACAGAGTATTTTTTCATGCTATGCATGGGTCATGTGGCAGTAATAGAGCCTAAACCCACATGCCTCTGTGCCTGAGGCTGCAGCCAGAACAGACTGGAGGAAGAGGAGTATAATTGATCCAGAATTTTCATGTCTCCTTGGCCTTCTAGGGTCATTTTCTTCACTACTTCTCAGAGCAAACAGTTATGCTTGCTACAGCAGTGTGCAAACACTTCCTGCTGTGGATTTTCCTGGTCTTCTGCATCCTGTGAAGCCTTTGAGCATCCATCCCAGACTGCTGCTCTGCTGAGTCTGTGATCCCTTTCCTAACTTCTCTTTGTGTAAGAGGTTGCTCTCACCTTCCTTCCACAAGGCATTACCCCCAGAATGGTTTCCCACTTCAATATGGTAGGATGGGATGGTAAGAACCCTGTCATTTTTTGTTATAGGTCCCATCTACCAAAATGTGTGTGTGTGAGGTGGTGGCAGAGAAATCCCATGCTGAGATACCACTCTGTGTCTGCTGTGCTGAGGTGCAGAACAACTCCCTCTGGTGTGCCCAAAGGAGACCTTTGCTGGGGGGGTGGTTGCGCATGCAGTGAGTAGCCCAGAAGGTGATAGCTTCTCTCTATTGTCCTCTGTGGCTGACCTATCAGGTCATGATCCTGCAATGGCAGAATTACAGATCTGTGATTTCTTTCTCCCAGTGTATTAAACATAGAGGGAGTTGTCTTTCTCTGTTGGTCTATTTGCGAAAGCTTAAGGCTTTTTTCCTAGTTCCTTGGGATCCTGTGGTTGGAGAAGATTATTCGTTAGCATAAATCAGCATAGTTCCCTGATCCTGGTCTTAAGAAAAATAAATGGCAAGGTTTTCCCCCAGAAACCACCTCGAAAAGAACTTTGAGCAGCACATGTCATTGTGGGTGGTGGTGAGGGGGGATCACAACCTGCTCACAAACAGCTGGCAAATACCACCAAAAAAAGGGGCAAAAGTCACATTATTATTCATTATGAATCATTTCTTGACTTCTATGGAAATAATACAGACACTCTGGCACCTTCAGGAAGCCCCAACATGTAGCCCCTGCTAACTGTAATGAGTCTGGAAGCTAATCTATCCAGGAGGTGAGTGTCAGTGCCAACAGGGACACATTAGACTTCAGCTCCTAGTGACATCCACCTTCTGGGGACACTAAGCCCATTTACCTAATTCCAATGAAATTTCTGTAATAAAAGTAAAGGTGGCTAGCTGAGCAGAGGCTGGGGAAGGATTAAAGGCATTTGCATTAACAAATAGAGATGTTATCATGGAGAATTAATGTTCTTTGATATAGATCTTGGCAGCATTAGAAGATGCTAGGTACAGTGCCCCATCTCGCAGAGGTTAAGGGGTCAGCCTGGGACAAGGGAAAGTGATTTATGCAGTATCTTTGTCAGAGATATGAGAATATGTATGAAATAATAAGACTTGCAGAGACCATTAGTAAAAATCTCCCAGGATGCCAACATCTCACATTGCACTAGATTCCCTATGTCTCTTCTGCACATCATTCAAGCACTTTCTTCCTCTGCTATGTCCCATCTCTCTCTCTCTTACCCCTTTTATATCTCATATTAGGGTTGTTCCTCCCCCTTCCAGTATCTGATAGACAAATGTTATTTCAAAGGGGTGGTTAATCCAGAAGACAAGGCAAGATTCATTAATTGGAAAATATTCCCCCTTTCTCTCGCTCCTTAGGAGAATAGTGGCTTGGGAGGTGACATTTAAATGAAAAGGACAAGAGAAAACATGAGTGTTGAAGGGTTCAGGTATCAATTAAACCATCACGGACAAATGAATGGATATGTGGATGTCTTCTGCTTGGATGGGAATTGAGAATCATGCAGATACACATTGTAGGGAATGTTCAAACCTGCTGCTCCTTGGGTATTACTAGCACAGTAGCTTACCACTAGCGATGGTCAGCCCTAGGTATGTTGGAGAACTCCCCCCCACTCTCTAAATCCCACAGTTTCCACATATCTCTGGTGTCTTTTTATGTCATCTGAAGGACTTGCTGATAGAGGGAAGGAAACACCCCAAGCAATGTTCACAATCTCACAGGCGACATGATATCAGCCAGGTTCCTAATATTGTTTGCAGTAAAGTATATCTAATGGAGTACAATATTGTGTATTTTCTGATAGAAAGTGAGTCCTTCCAAGCAGCAGTGAAGACCCAGATGTGCACACAGGTGACTCCTGACGTTACCTGAAGCTGAGCATCTCAGGCTGCCAAGTAGAAAACTCTTTGTTGGATGCTGCTTTCCTGCACAATCTTCAAACACTTCTTAGAAGGGGTTTTCTGATTGCTTTTGGTTATTATGTCTCTCCTCTGATCGCACTCAGGAGCTTTTCAGAGAGGGTCACTTCTGTGAAGCAGGGACTATTCATCTCTTGTTGTTTGTGGTGGGAGGAAAGTCATGTGGCAAGCAGCAAAGTTATTGATGAGTTGTAGATGCACAATAGACCAAAGAGGACTGATGAGGATGGCACTGCATACTGCATTTAAGAAGAGGTTGCAGATCAACATTTCAGACAGTTAAATGCATCTTGGGAATCACTGCGAAGGGACTCAAACTAATCTTCTTTTTGAAAGCAGCTTTTGGCCAGGACAAGCAAAACAATTTTCATTCCTATATTGTAGGAAAAGCATAATAAAATGGGACTTCTTTAAAGCTTATTTCTCTAAGAAAATGAAGCTTAGTTGAGCGCATCATCTGGCTGTGTGCTTCTCCTGATTATCATTTGAAAGTGTCCCATTTAAAGAGAAAAAGATGACAGGAAGATGGACTCCTAAAAGCTATTGATTTTTTACACATTTTCTAAAAAGAAACAAGCAAGTAGCAAAGAGAGATCTATATAAGTGAGGGAATCTATTGATGAAGAGGCTGAGACTGAGCTCGGATCCAAAGAAGCCATAGGAAAGAGAGGGGAGAAAACAACGGTTGTCATCACCTCTGCTGCTGTGGAACCACTTGTATGACATAGGTTTCCCTGAAGTGAACAGACCTAAGGATGCCCATTAAGGAAACATTCGAAGAATTTCCACTTCTGTATTCTAGAGCTACTAGCATAGCACAGGCCCATTGCAATCTTTCCTCCTCTGTGTTACAACAAGAAGCCACGATGGACTTCAAGCACCACCAGCAGGAATTAAGCATTTAATTCTCATTTATATTCTAAGGGAATTGAACCCTGGAATACACCAGCTGCTTTGAAGCCTGCCTATCTTGTCCCCTCTACAGCACTAGACTTGTCGATATTTGTTGTTATCCAGAATCAGGATAACAGGGTAAAGTTAAGCAGAAATTGGAGTGCAAGGGAAATGGACAGAAGGGTCTGGATCAGATCAGATGAAATACTCTCTTTGTACCTTTTCATATTTGGTTCTATTTTCTTTCTCTACTTTTCCCCTACATTTCAAGAGAAATGTAATGCTTTTGAGCAAAACACTTGAACTTCTCTTTTTTAAAAGTATCATTCTCTATGATCACATCCCATTCACTGCTATTTGCCTATCAAGAGGTGTTACTGAAAACTTGCAGTCCAGCCCTATAAAAGTTTTCATTTCTGTTAGACACTACCCTGGGTCTTCCTGGAGCCTTATTTATGGACTCCTTGATTTTCCAAACCGAATGCTGTCAAATGAAGTGTTTTTTACAGTCAGTCAGTGAAAAGGATCATAAAGGACAATAAGAACAGAGACTATTATAAAGTAAAAAAAGCAGAAGCAAAATATAGGACTGTATGGGAGGCAGGAGACAGAAAAAATATAGCAGATGATTTTGTTACAATATAATGAATGTTTTCAACTTGTTTGAGCCAGTCCGTGGAGGTTGGGATTTCTTTAGTTTGTATACCAGTCCAGTTCACAGGAGATAGAAAATACAGTGCTAGAGTGAATGAAATTTCACTCTTTGTACCTTTCTTCAGCATAAATCTGTGCAGGAATGAGTACAAGATCAGTAAAAATGGATGTAATGAGCAACCTCCATCGCTGAGCTAGCAGAACAACTGTACCACCCCAAAAGAGAGCATATGCAATAACTTTTACTCTTTGTGTAGTCTGGGTACTGAGGGTGAATGGGAGGGAGTTTCACCAGTATATACTTCTTCACTATGTCCCCTTCTCTCCTAACTTGTTTGCGGCATGATGGAGAGCAGCCTTCCACGGTGGAGGGTAACACCACCTTGACTACTTGCTTCTTGACTGCTAAAGGCAAACAGGCCTGGCAAGGAACTGCAAGTCTGTTTTCAGAGATCCTTTGAATACCTGGTAACTTTAGGAGTTAAGAACTTCTGCTTTTAACATTCCAGTGTTTTGCTGCTATGTTTATGTGTGACGAGCTTGTGCCAAGGACCCAATTCCATTTTTTTATCTCTCTCTCCTCTTTGTTCTCCACTTCTTCCCCCAACCATAACCAGGGATACCTGGAAACAAAGAGTTGTTTGGTTCGTCCTTCTCCCCTTTATTTTCTTGTATATTTAATGTTGTAAAGGGCTGTTAGAGATCCATTAAGCAGTGTTTGTAACGGAGGGGAAATGTTCTATCTGGTTTGAGGAAGATAAGGCACATAAATCGAACTTACCTACATCTAAACATTGCTGCAAATAGCTGAGGAGACAAACATATAGTTGCTTTTACTATGTGCTGCATGCTCCGTCTTGCCACTGCTGGAAGTCGGGAGAGCTTGAGAACTGAGATCAGAAACTTCAGACCAGACTGATCAACAGCTTTCCTGGCTGGAAATAGGTATTTTCAATAAGATAATTAATTTGTTTGCTACTATATTGCTAATACAAGGAGCATCCGCCATGTCCACCCAACCAGTGAGGCAATTGTGCAATGATGATCCATTTGGTAATTGCCTTCTCTAGGTTTGGGAAAGGCTTGCCAGTACCAACTGCCTCTGTCATGGGATGGATACAACACAGTCTTGCCTTTAGTCAATAGTGTGTATGGAGAGCTGTTTTCACACTCACAGCAGTTAAACCAGGTCTCATCTGGGCCACGAGTTTTGCCTGCACGAAATACTGGATGCCTAGGAAGCACAGAAGACATGGTATATGCATGACATATGCATTTGAGGGTCTGCCCCATTTCTCCTGGCTTGGTTGTCTTGATGCCTCCTCCAGGCCATCTTGAGACCTGGAGGCCACAGCAGAGCAGGGATGTGCAGCCATTACACGTGTTATAAGTCAACACAGACGGAGGAATAGAGTCTCTTGCTCTAAGCAATCTTCTGCTTTGTCTGTGTTTACATCTGTCCTGCAAGCGTGTATGAAACCAGCTTGATCATATGCATCCCTGTGGGATGTCCATATCATTTTCTCTCTTTCACATATTCAAGATTTTCCTCCCAATAAGTATTCCAAAGTTTTTATTAATAATGCAGTTCAGAGCTCATTGGGGAAGAGTGGAGGGTCTTAGAGCTGTTTTATCCTGGCCTACTTGGCTTAAATGATACTCTCTCCTTTCAACAAACTTACTATAGACTGGAAAGGCTCTCAGCTGTAGAATGCGTAAATGAAAACTCTCCTGCAATGGTCAAGAATGAGAATATTTATTCCCACTCTTGTCCCAGTGTCTGAGAAAACCAGGTCAAAAAATTATCCCCTGGTTCTGAAGGAATGGATGAACTGTGTGCAATAGACCTTGACAGAGAGCATCTTCATGATCTGAGCTCAGAACTGAGTCCCCAGGTAGATAAATCAGTCCTCCGCTGAATGATAAATAGTCATTGGATTTAATCTGTACTGGAAGGGGCTTGTAGGTAGTTAAGAGGCCAAAGCCTCCCACTGAATACTCAAGAAATCTCTCCCTTTGGACTCCTGGCAAAATTGTTCAAGGAATATATTGCTCTTGGGTGGGCACTCAGGTTTAGCCCTAACTTCATTAGGGATTCCGCTCCTAATCATCATGGAAAGCAAGGATGCAACTGTGGCACAGCATTACATTCACTTGTGCCAGTTTTCTGTATAAAAGAGCTGGGTGGCAATGGGCCAGAGCAGAAAGAAGTTAAACTAACAGAAGTCCTGCATCTTTCTCCAGCTCCCACTCCATGGTGCTGATGGTCATGTTCTTGAACATCCATCTGCAAGTTATTCATAGAATCATAGAATAGTTAGGGTTGGAAAGGCCCTTGAGATCATTCAGTTCCAACCCTCTGCCATAGGCAGGGATGCCTCACACTAGACCATGTTGCCCAAGGCTCTGTCCAACCTGGCCTTGAACACTGCTGGGGATGGAGCATTTACCACTTCTTTGGGCACCCTGTGCCAGTGCCTCACCACCCTCGCGGTAAAGAACTTCTTCCTTATATCTAACCTGAACTTCCCCTGTTGAAGTTTAAACCCATTCCCATTCTGTGTTCCTACCTTAAAATACAACCAACCCCTAGTGATCTCTTACATCCCTAGTCTGATCCCCCTGAGTGAGAGGCAGAAGCCACAGCACCACAGGAACTCCACTTTGCCAACTGGTTTGTTTTATTATTATGTAGGAAAAGATTTTGGAGGGCCAAAGGGGGGAGTTTGAAGGATTATAGAGAAATATCTCAGCAAAAGAAGAAAGACCTTGAAAAGCCAAACCAGCCCATTAATCCCTTCCTAAAGACAGCTTAATACCCATTAGGAGGTAGATATAGGGTGCATTTCCCGGCATGGACACACAGAGTTGGCTGGGGAGTTAAAGATGCCAACTTCCTGCTGCAGAGATTGACACAAAACTGAGGAGTCCATTCCCCTTTGGGGTGTAATTTCTTAATATATTAAAAACAAAAAGACACAAAATGTTAAAGATTACTTTAAAAAAAATGTTACTAATAACTCCCTGGGGTCAAGAGCTCCAGAAACACTCATCTATTTCTGACGTTGAGCCACAACTACCAGGGTTTTTCACTTTAATATCACTGGTCTCTGTGGCTGCAATGTGCTGCCTATATATTAACAAGAGATTCTGACAATTTTGCCCTGTGAGTCTTACAGAAACCTACTGTCCCAGGGGAGCATGCCCTTGCTGAAGGTTTAGACTTAATTTGTTTTTCTCCTTAAAGAGAAACACTTTCTCACAGACATTTGCTAGGCAACAACAGTGGTAACTGTACTTTTCTGCAGAACATTTATACAAGGCTTGCTTGGAAAACTTTCAAATCCTGTGAAGAGTCGCATCGTGCTGCTGTTCCATAGTGTACATGGTGTAGGTATGTGAAAATCCAAATGAAACGTTTCATAACACTTTAGAAAGGGAACCAAGGAAAGTTCCAAAGCGTCATGTTCCCAGGATATGTTCTCTAATTTTGGCCTCATTGAATTGGTCGTGTGCTTTTCATTTTGCTAGATGCATGAATTTTTGCTTCAAGCCAAAATTGGGGATGCAGTCTGTGTGTATATTTTACACTGCCCTCCAGCTTTTGATACCAGCTCCAAATTCTCGCTTTGCAGTTTCCAAATCCATGTCATGTGGATATGATCCATTTTCATTTCACAGAATTTTGCCTGCTGTTTTAGCATCCATCTCTCTAAACATCAGCTCTGCTTGCACGAAGCTGCTGAGCTCAAGCCTGGGCGAAATGGCATAATTTTAAACCAGAGCTGTTATTCTCATGAAGCCTGGTCCATTTTAATGCTGACATTAAACTGATTTTTCTTTTAGAATTAAAGCTTAGTCATAGCCACTAAAGAAAAGAAATTTCCCAACAGACCATGAGTTGGAGAGAAAAATTATAATACATAATTTAGGGATTTCGCACTTCCTGGCTAATTTTTATGTCAAGGAAGGAGATCATTGTTAGACATCTCCATGGACTTTGTCCTCTTAATATCTCGTTCTGGACATCCTTAATCCTGAAAACGTGGATGCACTCACTTGCTGGGTGCTAGTGATGTGGGAATGCTCAAAGTTGCATCAGACTCCAGGACTAAGGGCTTTGTTTCAGATGTTGTCCTCCTCAGGGGAGTCCACCAGCTCTGCTGGTTCCCATGGGAATCCTAGGCCAGCAAGACCAGGAAGAGTCTTTTTTCCACAGCTGCTGCCTCTAAGAGAGCCTGAGCAAAGTAGATACATATCATCAGACCCCCTGCATTATGTTCCCATTTTCCTGGGTGCTTTGCTTAAAGGGTCAGGGTTACACTGTCCAACAAGGTTCCTTGGATACTCAGCAGCTGTTCTTCTCCAACGTGAAGGTTATTAATGGGCATAATCCATCAAGTAAGAGACTTGAGGAAATGAGACTGCAGAAATGCACCTTTATGACTTGTGAAAGCGCAGTTGGCTGTTGACAGGGCTGGGGAGCCTTAATAAGAGGGGTAGGGAAAAAAACTCTTTATGAGGAATTAATTTCCTGTCTCCATTATGAAGTGCTGGGATGTTCATTTAGCATGCAGTAGGTGGGTGTTAAGATTAGAGCTCTGGAGGAAATGGATATCGGAACGTGCTAAATCTTCCTCAGTGCCAAATCAAGAAGTTCTGAGAACATGCTGATGATCCTTCTTCATTTGAGCCACCCTAACAATATCTTCTAGAAGCAGGAGGCCAGTGGTTCCCATTAAAATCTGTTCTATGTTCCAAACCCTCAAAAGAAGATGCACAGTATGTCAAGACACAGAAGAAGAGATTCACAAATGTTACTGATGAGAAAACTTTTAAGCAGTCTTTACAAATCCCTCCTTAGCACTTTGGGATTCACTCTATTAGGTTAAACCTGTATTTATAGCTTCCTTCACATTCTTTATTGGACCCAATGCATTTAGTCTTGATAAGAAAATAGAGGGACTGAATGTGTATTAGAGAACTTCTATTTGGACGGAGCTCTGCTAATCTGGTCAACAGACCAAAAGCTGATCTGATCTAGCAACATTAGTCTCAACATGCTTTGAAAAATCTTCTAGATCTGATTTAAAATAGAAAAAGTGTCCTTGTTTTCCCCAGTCAAAAAGAAAAGAGATTTTGGGTTCTGTTACGGAGAGCCATTGGCAAGCTTAGCACTTTAATTTCTTTCTGGGTGCTAGAAGAAAGCCAAACTCATGTAGGTTGGATGTGAAACCAGGAAAAAGACAACACACAGTTGTGCATGAAGTTGATCTTTATGCAGATTTCCAGCACACAGTTTTTCACACCACCTAAGTGACACTCTCTTTGTTGAATAAAACAGTATGCAGAGCTCACACGCTGTGTGAGGACAAATGTCACCTTCGATGGGTATGCAGACAGTGCTTTTGGGGACTTTGAGAGCACTCTCAGTTCTTTGTGCACTAAATGCTTTGCACTTTGTAAAGCACTCCCCTCCTTCCATAGTCAGGGCTAGTGTCTGCTTTGACTTTTGCAGGAATGATTAGATTTCCAACAGCTTTAATGTCATCACACTCTTGCCTTGGACTGTCTTGTCTGTTGATAACATTCACCCACTGGGAGATGTTAGATATTTAGGGTGAAAGCTCTTTGAAGCAGAGCACGTTTTTTTCAGAGTGCCTTTATCCAGCACCTGGCACAGTCCTAGGTCTGAGCTACCACCCTAACAGAGATGATAATCAAGGACATCCACCTTTATGGATGCTATACCATCTTGTTGCCATCAAAGCCCCATCCTTCATGTCTCATGCAGTACATTCGCTCTCTCTTGTTCTCCCTTTGCAAAGAAAGACATCGTGTTTGGTGTGATAATGTAACTTAAGGTCATATTTTGCCTTCAGCCATCGGCATGTGCAAATGCTGTATGACTAATGAGGCAGTCTCAAATGACTATCCTGCACCGTTTTTCTACAAGACACTTTGTTGTCTTTGCAATCCCTCCTGACAGGTGGTGAAGAGCTGCCTTTCCCCTGGGCTTCTGACTTGAGCTGGAAAACCAACGGCAGTGCAGGTTTCTGGCCATAAGGGACTTCTCTCGCTTCCTCTTCCCACAATGTGCTAAAAGGAAAATGTGCCTTTTGGTTTGTCTGTCTTGCTTTCAATTTGTTTTTCAGGCCCATTTCTTTTCCTTAGGGGACTCTCTTGCCAACTCGGGGAAGCTTTGTTCTTTCTGAGGTTGTCAGATGGTGGCTTGGCCAATTCACACGCCAGGGATGAGAGACACAGAGATGTGGAGAAAATGGGACGGCAGCAGGATTGGTGCACAGCCACTGCGCTGAGAGATAAAATAAGGTTTTCCTCCCTAGCCTGCTCTTTCATGGGCAGAAATGACTCAGCTTGACAACACAGAAAGCTTTCAGACAAGTGAGGTTTAAAAATGACAGATTATAGCATGCAAGTGATCAATGACTCAGCTCATCAGTGTTCACTACTTGAACTCTGACCCTTCCTCTTCTCCTCCAGTGCTTTCTAGCCCTGGACCATTGCTGGGGATTAAAGGGGCAAATGGACAATATTTTCAGACTCCAAATGTGTGCTTAACAATGATTCTTTTAAAAAGGACCTGCTTTTCAGCAATCACTGGTTGTCTTCTGAGCTGAAAAATCAGGTCCCATTAAGGACATCTTCAGAATATGAAAGCTATGAAAACCTAACTAACTCCTCCGCTTCCTCTGAAAAAATACCTGCAAAGGACTTTTCAGTCATCTTGATGGCTCAGACCGATGCTTCTGGTGTACACATTGACCCAAATAGGCAGGTAAACTTTCCCTTTCCCCTGTTATAATGCGGTTTGCAAACTTTCTTTCTCATTCCACCTTACAATTCATTCCCTCCCTGACATCCAAATCCATGCTTCTGCATTGCTCTGCACTAGTGAGAGATAAAAAGCACTGATATGATTTTGTTTTGATCGGACACCTGACCCTTTCTCCTCCTCTCTTTATTTTTGTTACATGTTGAAGGGGATCCATCAAGATAATTTCCTGTTATTAGGTTTGAAGTGTTATGAATTTGAAATGCCTTTTCACTTAGAAAGAATTGATGCCTATAACTTGCAATGTGTTAGCAGTTTCGTATAGTGCCTGACAGCCCAAACTACATTAAGGGTAGCTAATCCCAGTTGCTGAACTCCATTAAAGGCTAGATCGTATCTGTTAATACAGCCATCCTGTTTGGGTCATTGTGCTGATGTAAGGAGCACAGCTGCCTGGAGAAAAAGATTATGATGGGAGAGGACACCTTTATTCTATTTTAAACTGGGAAAATGTATGGGAGATGCGCCAGTCACGATTGATTAAAGATATGAAAAGGATTTTATGAGCTTTCAGTGTTTCTCATTCTGTCTGTCATTCCTCCCTGTTTGGTAAATAAATAAATATATAAACCCAAACCTTGAGGATAATAGTGAAGACAGAGATTCAGAGCTGTTCCTCTTATGGTCCATGTTTTCTGTTATAATGGGCTAAGCACTATGAGTCTCAAGAATCTATTTCCAGCACTGTCATGGATCTGCTACATAGTCTTGGGCCACCTTTTCCCCTTATATCTTCTCCCACTATTTATATAAGCATATGTATATATATACAGTTATATATATATTTTTAAACATATATGTTTAAAATTATAAACACAATATGGCAGTGGCTTTCCTATCCTCTTTGTGTGTGCATTCCCTATGGTACTGGCAGCCCAGTCCCAGCTGGCTTCTCTGTGCACCGTCCAAGCAATCTCCAACTCCCCATCTACTAGATCTCAGAGCTGTGTGCAGTTTTGCCAAGTAAATATTGATACCTCATTTCCCAGTTCTGGCTTTTCAAGGGACACTCTCACCTAAAGCCTTCAATCTCTGTATCTTCCTTCTCCTTACATTATCAGTAACAGCCAGGGTTGTAGATCCTCTGCACCTAGAATAACACTTTCGTTCTTCATCCTTCTCTGTGTTGAGAGGTTTCTGTGCATTAAGCTAAAGCCAGTGTTCATCTGACTCCTTTATCTAGGCAGAAGCATAAACTGTGCTAGCTCTGTCTCCATCTCACCACAATTGCCATGGTTGTTCATGTCTGAGGCTCATGTCATTGCACTCTGACAGTGCAATGTATTCCTTGGCAAGCTTGGAAAGGAAATAGTCTTCAAAAAAAATCACATTAAGCATAGCATGTGTTTCATGCTCCTTTAGCATCTTATCCGGCTACAGAGTGTTGTAATTCCCCTGGCTGTTATTGAATTTCATGTCACACTTTTAAATGTGGTTTGGTACATTCTCTACATGCTCTGTCAGTAGAGTTCTGCCAATAACCTCAGCACATGAGCACTAGGAAAGCAACTACTAACTGCTTCCTTACATGCTGAAGCGTGTGGATGTCACAAGTGTAGATATGTGCTGCATGGGAAGAAAACGTCTCTCTAGTGCTGGAGCCACACAAGAGCCTCTTCTCAGCAAGGCAGGACTTGTTTTAACTGGGCCACTCATCTGCAATTCTGTCTTGAGCGACAGGTAACAATAGGAGATGCCTACAAAGGGATGCTTGTGTATGTTAGTTTGAATTAACTTCTAAAGCAAATGAGTCAAAGCTTCTTGTAATGGTCTTAAACATTCTCACCATGAATTATATAAAAGTGTTTTAAACTTCAACAGGGTTTGACAAATCCACTTTGAAAGTTCTTTCAAAGGAATGTTCAGGAGTGTTATCCATGGAGACACAAAAACCGTGGCTGTCCTTAAACCAAGTCAAATCTCAATGATTGTACCTTTGCTAGGAAGCAAGAGACTGTGGAAACCAACCTTTGAAACCGCCAAATTAATGATGGAGTTGGAGTTGACCACTGAGACCAATGGCAGGGCACAGAAGACAACTAGGATGTTTGGGAAAAGATGGGAAGGGAAGGAAAGGGCTAAACAGTGCTTATTCTCAGTGAAAGGTGAAGCTAAAACAGATCTAGTATAAGAATAATTATTGACTTTAGGCCCTCTTGAATAAAGAGTGATATTTCTGCTCGTTATCTGACAGCAGCCTCATTTATTCTGTCTTCCCACACACCATTTGAAACTTATTCACCATTTACAAACGTGCCCAATGTGCCAAAACATTGCCTGAAAGTTGGTTGCATGGGCTTAAAGGAGCCCCATTCAACTCTTCCCTGGTACATAAGTATATGTTTGATTTGACTACAAGGTAAAGGCCAGATATCAGAGCAGTCTTTCAGATGTGCATTGATTCTTTAAGACAAAACAACAATCAGAAATGGTTTGCCAGGAAAGCCAGCAGATACCATCCCGAGGAGAGAGAAAATGGGTTTTTACACTGAGAAGTTGTTGTTTAGCCACAGCCATTCTTCAGGGCAACATCACAGCTGCAGGTGCAGTGTAGATACTTTGAGGTGCTTGCAAAGATAAATTAACTGCCTAAGTAGGAACTGAGCTCTGATGAAAGTGTGGCCCTTGTGGGCACTGAGCCTCGGGCTTGGCGTGCTTCTGAAAAATCTCACCTCAGAGGACTCCATGGATGCACTTTTCTGATCTGAGCTCGTGCATTAGAGAAGGACTTCAGAGTTATTTCAACACTTCTAGTTCAGGCTCATTCTTTAAAGCCAACAACCTAACGCTCTCCTAGTTTGCCATGAAGTGGCAAATATCCCTAGAGAATTCCCTTTTCAGAGGAAGTTCATTTCAGGTAGGAAGTCTGGATAGATAGCAGCCTGTCTCGATACAGTAGTCTGTATTTTAATAAGTATAACTACAGAGTGGGAACCCAAGAGGCAGCACTTTCCTTTTACTGATGCTCTCCTGCCCCTCACCACAGCACAGCCTGCCTGGCCCTTAGCCCTCTTCCTCTCTACAGGCAGCTGTATGAGCCAGGCTCCACCCCCTGCAGCCTCCCCTCCCTGCTCTCCCTCTTCTTTTCCTTGTCTTTTACCATGCTGCTAACTTAGTGCATTTTGCAAACTTGAGATTTCACGCTGCATTTGTTGCCATGGCAACCTAAAGGGACAGGGGGGGAGTTCAAAAGAGGGGAAAAGAAGTTAAAAACCCCTCAAAAACTCTTTAATCAGCCCCTTAGTTTGTGCTTTGCTGGTACAAAGTTGGACATGCAGCTACATTAGCAGTGGCATCTGTAAGGCACCTCTTTAATACCCCCAGGCACTTTAGAGACCTGGCTCTCCAAATTACTTGCCCTCCCCTCTTCCCCACCCCACCTTAGAGCTGCCTTCTCCCATCTCTCTCTTTACTGGGTAGCCAAGAGACTGGTACCTTCAGCTGTATCCCCAGACACTCCCCATCATAGTGGCAGCCTTTACAATGAGTCCTGCTGCCTTTGCAGCTCTAGACGCTGGCACCAGCTTTCAACAGGCATGATAGCAATGTAGGCAGCACTTAGTGGCAGCACTGTTTTACCTTTATCTTTCATCCCAGCAACAGATCCATCAGTAAGGATGATGGAGCACTGGCCTCAGCTTGCTGATGTCCCTCCACCCCCTCCTCTTTCCACTCACCGTGGCTAAAGGAGCAGCAGCCCTTAAATAAAAACTTTACGGCAAGGAGCTGCTGACACTTTTTCATTGTGAAGATACATGGGGTGGCTGGTAGCTAATGAATGTCAGCACTCAAAAGGATAATCTCTGCTTCTCTCTGATACAATTTAACATTGTATTTCCCTAATTTGAGGCTGATTTAGTCGCTGGGGTATTTGGATGCCTCTTGTATGGTGCCGATAGTTAATTAAACAGATGTTGCAGAGGGAATCATTAATTTTAGTGCTGCAGATGGGAGCGGAATGACTTTGTGAAGTTAATGTTTCAGCAAAACAATAGGCTTCTGTCATCAGTTGGTATAAACCAAGTAAATTAAGAGAACAAGTAGAGTAAAGGAGATGGCTTCGAAAGAACATCAATTACTCATTTTAGAATTATACTTTTCATTCCATAAATCATCACGGGAGGAGAGGAGGGGAAAAATCTGCAAAAGCTGGGAAGAGGGCAAGAGAGGAATCCCCAAGTTAGCAGCCTGAAAGAGAGTTTAACACTGCTCTTGCTTGAGTGCTGCAGGGCTCCAGGATGAGCACGAAGAGTTGAGGGCCGGGGGTTGCAGCAGTGAGGGGCATGGTAGGGCAAAGGCAGGGCAACCCTGGGGCCAGCAGATGGGGAGAGCACTTGGTTGTTACTCATAGTGCAACTTCAGGCAAGTCGAAGAAACAGTTTCAAGGGCACCTAAAGTCATGTCAATAAAGACAAATGTCTTTTTCCATGCTTAAGGAGCAGGTGGGCACAAGCACCTTCCTTCTTTTGAAGGCTGTGAAGCTTTTTTCACTCCAGGCTGGGTGGCCCATACCTCCTGACTAGGTTTCCTAGGGTAGCTGGCTGGCTTTTCCAAAACGTCTGGGTATGGTGACAGCTTTCTAATCAGAACTTGATATGTTTTGTGACATTCAGAAACCTCAGGGCCAGTGTAAAAAGCCCTTAAACACTTATGGAAACATTGCTGTAGGGTTGCACCTGCACATCAGACGTGGCTGTTCTGCCATGGAAGTGAAAAAGCTTTAAAATCTCAAGGTCTTTATGAGTTTCTTGATGGCATTAAATGTCACTAATTTCTATTAACAGTTGTTCCTATTTTTGAACTAAAAACAACAGAGGGGAAAATCCAGCCACCTCTGAACCATAAAACAGCAGTGGCAGAAAAGGAGCAGGGAAAAAAATGAAGTCCATCTATCGTGTTGGAGTGAAAGTGCTACTGGCTTGCTTGAGTGCCTCATAATATGAAAATGATGTTTCTTTTTTCAGACAGATGACTCATTTGGCCACTCAGACATCTATATGAACACATCTATGTCCATTCGTATTATCTTCCTCATATGTGCATGTTTTTTTCCTTATTAAAGCTACTTCTTCCTCCAAAAACAATAATCAGTGGTTATTCTCATTTATTTGATAAGGCCGAACAATTTTAGTGCCCAGAAAGTAATTATGAATTTGGCAGTTCTGATTAATAAATCTTTCATGAAGCATGCTCCATTTTGACCACAAACAGCATCTTCAAGAGATTCATTGAGAATAAATGAAGAAATAGAAAAGACACAAAGTGCAAAGGCCCATGTTCTTCCTGGCCATGAAGTCCTGATCTCAATCTTACATGTGTAAAGTGAATTTCACCATTGGATTTATTTCTTCAGCACTCAGTCTCTACTCCACATTTTATTTTAATGGGTACTGTACTTTTACCCTTTCTGGCTTTACAATACCATAAGTAAGTTAGCTTCAGCTTCCAAATAATATTTGAGAGCTAATTTCTATCCTCAGACTAGCTGCACAGCTTGAAGGCCTTGTCTTGTGTTACAACTGAACTAGCATCAACTGAACTAGCATCAAATGCCTGCTAAACTGGCCAAACACTGGCTGCTTTCCGTTGGCTGAGAAGAGGTGTCTAGTACATTTTGAGACACCATCAAGTATCCCAGCTAGCTGTCAGAATGTCACTCTGTTCTTGGTCCTGCGCTGTTTCTGCCGGCCCCGTGGAGATGTTTAGGATGCCGCAGGGTCCCTCAGATGGTGCTAACAGTCTTCTTTTCAGCCCACTGAATTGGTCCCCTTAGGCCTTGCAAAGAAATCTCTGTGGTATAGACTTCAGCAATAGGCACAGGCATTGCTCAAAACCAAAGAGAATATATTTAGCACATCCCGAAGTGTCCTGTTGAAAGAAATGAAAAAGGCTGTGATTTTTGCCTGGCAAAGACTGAATATAAGGGTATTGCGAAAGCAGGATCCTGAGACCTGTCTGCTATTGCAATATATTAAACTGAATTGAAGGACTTTGGCTGCTTCCTTTAGGAAATATAACTCTCATTAAAGGCATGAAATTGAGCTCCTTGGAGACCTCAGCTTCAGTCGGTTGAACAATCCGAACATAAGTTTTCAGCAATACCAGCTTCTCGCTGTATGTGCTTGTGTCTCGACAGTCTGCCATAGGGCTTTGCTGCTTAGCCTGAGTCCTTGGGATTGCTGTGCTTGTTCACTGGAGTCCCTTCAACTTGATCTTGCTAGGATGTTTTTTCTAACATAAAATTCTCTAGACATCTGAATCCCAACCATAAGATTGCCTTTGTTTCCCTCTCCCCCAGCACAGGTCACCAAGCATCTATCAAGCAATAGCTTTTGGGCTATCTCAGTCCAGCTCAAATAAGGAATAAGGTGTCTTGAAGGGTACTAGGTCTTGCCATAGAATCATAGAATAGTTAGGGCTGGAAAGGACCTTAAGATCATCCAGTTCTAACCCCCTTGCCATGGGCAGGGATGCCTCACACTAGACTATGTCGCCCAAAGCTCTGTCCAACCTGGAAAAGCATATCCACAGTCAGATGCTTTTCTCTCCTCCTCAGATCTTGGAGAGCAGATGTTCCCTGGGGTTACAAAGACTCCCCAGGCACAAGGGCACCTCCAAACCAGGGTGGTTCAACAGCATTTTCCCCTGATTTTGCCCTCTTGGATGGTGTCACATTGCCACTTATTGGCAAGCTTCCTTGGAGCCACCAGGAGTATCTGATGCACAGGGCCCCCCAGAGAGCACACTGGTCCTCTCTTCATCAGGGAGCCTCAGCATCCTGCTGCAATTCCCATTCTCTACACAGCATCACCTGCCAGCGCTGCCTGCCTCTGCAAGAGGCAATTGATTCCCTTCCCCTTTAGAGCCCTAATTAAAAATGCACTGTATTAAACTTGAATGCATTGGAAACAATTAACTTCCTCTTTTGTCTCCTCATTTGAGTCGGCAATATGAGGCAGCCAGGTGTCACGTTCAACAAATCTCCATCAAGTGATTTCTGTGGAAGGAAATGAAGTTTGAAGAACTCCTTTGCTGCTCCTGATGCTTTGGCTCTGACCTTCTCGCGCTCTCAGCTTATCTCCATGGAGATGCTCATTTTGCAGATTGGCTCCATCTCCTGCCAGCAGCCGCATCGTATGGAGGCAGAAGGCAGGGGCCTAGGCAGGGAAGTGAGGCTGTTTCAAGGATCCAATGCTGTTCTTTACAACACAGCAGCACTTTAAAGTGGGCAGTGGTATCTGATTCTCCTGTGGAAAGCATGTTACACCACTCCAACCTCTCCTGGTTAGCCAAGACCTCAGAGCTAGAAGCTTCTGTGGCATAACTGTACCTTGCAGCTAAGTCATAGAGTGGCACTCATGGCCCCGAGGACAGCTCTGCACTTTGTTTTGGAGAAGCCTAATCATGTTGATGCTTTTGCCAGAACTGGGAGAAAGAGGGTGATATTTGCTTTGTCCTGTATGCCCTGACATAACTCTGTGCTCAGGCATGGTGTACTGCTGGAGGCACAGTGCTGCATTGCTGGGATCTTGGACACCGGACTTCCTCCATTAGTAGAGCTGATCCTGATGTCTGCATTAAAAATAATGTTTGGAGCAGGGGGAAAAGTGGAAAATTTTTAGTATAAGGTCTATGTCTGCAGAGGTTTCCGTAAAATGGGAAGCCCAAATGTCTGCTCTCATCAACCAGCTCTAAACCCTGTGTAGGGCTGATACCCACAACGGCACAGCTCCCATGAAGTCTGAGGGGAGGATCTACACCCTCCACAGGGAAAGGAAGCATTAGCAGGACTGTGCTCAGTGCACTCAGTAAAAGCCCTGGTTGGGAAATTGCAACAAAGCAGTTTTCATCAGAAAATGCTGATTCTTCGAAACAGCCTTTCTGTGAGAATAAAAGGGCAATTTTTCCTCATTTTAAGCAACTCTAAATATTGCTGCAGCTTTAAGTGAAAAAAGAAACCAAGAAAAGCCCTGCTTGGAAGTGGGATTTTTTTTCTCCCCCTTGTTTCAGGTTGTAACTTTATTAGGATGACAAGCAAAAGAAAATCGAAGCAAATGGTGTAAAAGGGAAAGGAAACTTTTAAGACTGATGTAAAAATAAAATCCATTGATCTGACTAGAGGTATTTTTCCCCAGTGTTTGTTCCTACCATTTGTTTTGCTTTAACGTCAAGTACTAGAGAGAGAAAAGGGATGGCAAGATCCCACAAGAAAGGGAGAAGGATCTCAGCCCGGGCTGAGCCTGTGGACGAGGCTGTATGTCTGCAGCAAGCAGCTGTGGTGAATGACAAATTACAGCTTCTCCTGACTTTGGGTAGGAGAGGTAGGATCTGGTTTAGGGCCAGACAATGTCATTGGCTTGCCTGGGATCACCTGCCAGGATAGCTGGGGTTTAGCAGCGCTCACAGGTCGTTACACCAGGCTCAGCTGCAGTTTGTCATGCAATGTGGGAGGAAGGAGAAGGTGGTGCCTGAGGCTTTGCTCAAGATTCCTCTGAATTTAAATGCCAGCTCAAGCTGAAGCCAAGGCTCTGCCCAGTGCCAGATCACTTGCTAGCCAGATGGCACCTTCTGAAGCTCTTCCACCTTCATCCAGGCTTCAAGGGATGCAGTGAAGGTGTTTACAGGCAAATGTCTCTTCCTTCTTTCCTCAGTGACTTCACAGCTCTGCCTGCAGAGTTACACTGGTGTAAGTTGAGAGCAGAGCTTGCTCTGAGCTCCAGGGCTCCAGCATCTCCTCTTCTGTTGGCAAGAGCAAGTCTGAATGTTCAGATGAGGCTCCCTCCTAGATGCAGAAACCTCTGTCCTTTTTCTCAACACCACTTACTCTTCCTTCTGCCTTGCTTGTGCTTTCACATCATTCAACACTTGGGGAGTTAAAGCACTGCCTCATCTCTCCGTTTGTCCTATGCACTTGGTGGTGGAAGTAACAAGAATTTTCCTCATTTGTTCTTCAAAGCTTTTTTGGAGATGGCTTTTTTTTGGTTGTTGCTTTTTTTACAAAAGACTTACTGAAGAAAGTAAGTTAGAGCTGGAAAAATTCACAGTGAAGGGGAAACTTCATTTCCCACACAGTCAGCCTTTGAGGGAATTAACACAAGGAATAGTAAAATAAAAAGCAGAACATGTCTGAACCTTTAGGATAAGTAAGGACTCCATTGGTGAGGAAGGAATGGAGCAAAATGCTTGTGTCATAGGCCTCGGGGCTGGACCTCTGAGAGTGGATGGAGTATTGTGCCATTGCTGTTTCCCCCTCCCCATCCTGGTGAGTGGAGAATGACCGCTCAGGCTCAGCAAGGGAACTGCATGTGTATGTTGATATGTATGGATTGTATGTGTGCATGTTCGTAGTGTTTCCACACATAGATGAGCTAGAGATATCAGCTTCTCTGAGAATTAAATAGGCTGTAAACTGAAGCAAGGCATGTTCTCAAACCTTTTCTTGCCACCCACATCTGTCAGTCCATCTCCAAGAACAGTTCTTACTACTCAGTGTGATTAGTGTCTATAGGGATCAGGGAGAAGGGCTCTCATTCTGTACATTCTGTACCTCTTGCTGTTGTGCAAGAAACTGTTACTCTGCTGCAAGTCAGCTATAGTTCCTATAACTTCTGGTTTTCTTGCAATTTCTGATCCAAAATCAAGCTGAGAACAGGGCTGCAGTCTTCATCTCCACTGAAGAAATAGTTATCTCCCTTCTTGACTACCTTTTCATATCAGGACAACATGGGCTGGCAGTAAAAAGCATACGAGAGATCCTCCTTGTTGAAAATGTGTTGGTGGTGGAGTAAGTTGAAAGCCAGGAGAGGGAGAGTGGGAGAGAGGAGGAGGACTGAGTAAGAAGCAGAAAGATCACACATGAAGAGGTAGAAAGATGCAGAGTTACAGCTCTGACATTGAAGAAATGCTGGCTGGAGAAGCAGCAGAGGGGACCAGCCAGTCCTTGTTAAAGGTCTCTTTGCCTCTTTGTAGGGGTGATAATTTGGAAGATCAGAGCCTGGCAGCGGAGCTTGCCTGGATGAGAGTGAGAACGCGTCTTCCTTCCCCTTTAAAGAGCAGAGGGAGCCACAAAGCAACCATATGGAGTTGCAGCAGAGTTTGCCAACACCTTCTGGGTTTTTTTGAGGGCCAGATCCAATAAAGGACATAGTTAAGCACAGTTTTGCTTTCTTTTTAGGCACCTGAAGTGAACCACATGTTTTAAAAGGTAGATCTAAAATCTCAGTGTTAAAACAGGAAACCTGTGAGGAATGCTAAAGAACGTGAATTCCTGATCAGGTTTAGAGAGTCCAAAGACCTTTTCTGATGGTGATTGCCAAAGCTTTTCTTCCAAAGACCTGCACAGTGTTCCCTCTTTCTGTTTGAAAATGCTATTGCTGTAGTGCATGTGAGACCACCTCCCTGGTGGAAAAGTTCCTTAGGTAAAGGAAGCCCTTCAGTCCCATTCATCAGACAGGATGGAGGGGAATCACAGCAGTATCTTCTTTCTTTCAGGCAGGGTCATAGTCATGTGCTGAAATCAGGGAGGGAGACTCTCCATTCCTCTGCTGAAGCCAGACCTGTTGTGCAAAGTACACAGGAGTTAGGGGCTTCCGTGAGCCCTTGGAAGTAATTACTCTACGTCATGCAGGAAAAAGGAGTTCTGGATTCTGGACTGTGCCCTGAGTGTCATTTATTCATTTTATGTTAGATAAATATTGAGTTAAAAACCATGTCCTTCCACTGATGGAGAGAAAGGAATCCCAAATTCCACCTTCCTCCCTCCTTTACCTGGTGTCAAGAGGGACTTGTGATTATTTCACAGAGGCTGCACTGAAACAAAGAGGACTCTGTAATCCATTTATCACCAACTACTCCAATTCCTACCCTAAGTAAGAGAGGAGTCAATTAACAAATGAAAACAGAGTACCAAACCACTCTCCATTTAGATCACAACACATCAGTAAAAGTCTGTAGCAGCACAGCATGAGCAGTGTTTTCCTGTATGTGGCTTTGGAAATCACAGGAGAAAGTAGCACAGTTTGGGATTCAAACTCTGAAAATGAACCATTATCTTTATGATGAGATTTCGCTGCCTTTATAGCTCCATCACTGAGGTTTTCTGGCTTTGTGGATTTGTCTGCCCAACAGATGTGACAGAAAGGAATATTAGCTTTACAAATGGGGATAAAAATGACATCTACTGAAAGCCAAAGCTGGTTAATGAGAAAGGCTTTTGAAAATGTCACTCATCCCGTTTCCCACATTTAGTTTCTATTTCCATGAACTGGTATCTCTTCTTTCCATTAAAAGTCCATTTCCAACTAAACTTCCTTCAATCTGCTTCTAAGCAAATAATTATTAGTTTCCAAATTAATTGAATTTGTTAGTCAAATTACAGCCCAGCAAAAAGGAAACCACAAAAGTATTTATGACTTTATTTTATCTTTATTAAGACTAACAAGGTTTGAGCAGAAATGGTCTCTTGACAAAGCCATTAAGGGCACAGACAAGATCAGAGTCTGTAATGCATCTGAAAGGGCACAGCAGAAAAGTCAAACGCTCGTCTTCTGGGAGACAGTCAGAGGAAAATTATGCTGGAATTAGAGGAAAATATAGCAACCAAAAGGACAAATCGTGCAATAGTATTGATAATTATTCACTTTTAAAAAGAAGGCAATAGATCTTAAAAGGGTTATTTGTGTTTGTGTTGGGTTTTAAGAGTCTGATGGCCATGACTGTTTCAAGGCACAGAGGAATTGTGTAAATGCTCAGGGTAAGGGATCAGTGGATGCTGCTGCTGGAGTGCAGCTTATGGCTATGTCAAATCCCAGGGGTGTCAAGGTTCCTCTGTGATTTGGGCAATGCAAGGCTTAATGGCACATCTCCTTGTGTGGCACCAGCCAGGTGTAGCGAGTCTCCCTAGATCCATGCCTGAATGCACCAAGCATTTCTGGACAGGCTTCTCCAGGAAGAAAGGTGTACCACTTCTATCCTCAGCTGGCTCCTCGGTTTCAGTGTGCACAGGCTCAGTTTTGAATACATTGGGAAAGTCATCTCAAACCAGTGAAGCTGTATTTCCACTGCTGGGTTTCCCTGCCATGTGCTCTCCCCTGCTCCCCCTCTTCCCTTGATGCCCTGTGTAAATTTGAGAGGTGACTTGAATGATGTCACCAACTGAATGATGCATGGTCATAAAACCTGCTGATGGGAGCACATTTCTAGGCTCGGAGATGCCATCTACTTAGTCAGCCTGTCTTCAGGGTGAAATTAAAACAGCCTGAGGGCTTCTCTGCATCTGACCCCCCTCTTCTCTTTGCACATAAACACGCCTTTTGGACATCTTTCTGCTGCCTAAGTGTAAAATGGACCAAAATGCAGAGTAAAATTGGAATGGAAATCAAGCAAAAGTATGCAAGCCTCTACTTCAAGTGAATCTAAGTCTCTACAGAGCTCAGAGAGCCTTCGATCATCTGCCTGACAAAATAACCAGCAGGTTATTGCCTTTGTAATCACAGGAGCTCTCTGCTAGCTGTGGGCACAGGCCAGTGAGGATGGGGGGTGTTGTGGGAGCATGTAAGGGCTCTGTAGGCCCATGGGAGAGCTGGAGATCAGAAGGGATTTGAGGAGAGGCCAGGCATGGGCATAGGGGAAGGTCTGTGGCTCTGGCAGGCAGGAGGTTAGCTCAGCCAGAGCAGCCTCTTGTGTGTCTGTCTGCTTTTGCTGCCTTGCTCTCTCTGCTGACTTTCACTCTGAAAGTTTCAGCTCTGCCAGCTATTCAGCAGCCTCATCTTTTTCCAGTCTCATCTCTTGCCTACTAATGTGTTTCAGGCACAGAAATTTCATTAAGGCTACACTGATGTCCACAGGCTTTAGCCATGGACTTCATCACTAAGTGGGCTTTATTTCAGCTGGTACACAAATAACCTTCTGCTCTCAGGTGGGAGAAAGAGGGATGCACGTTCAGGAGGTTGCAAAGAAGGAAAAGAAGCAAAGGAAACTCCTTTCCATCCATGCAGGCTTGTCCTCAGGAAAACAGATGCACAGAGATGAAAATGAACCAATAAAGACCCCATTTCTCTAGTGCTGTGACAGTGCTAAACACTGCCAGAGATGAGAGTCAGAGATGCTGCCTTGGAAATGCTGCTCATCCCAGCTGCCCTGGGAGGCTCCCAGCCTGCACCCTGGGTGCTGACCTTAATGTTTTATTTAATTGGAAGCATTTGGAAACTCAGTTCTCTCCTTCAGCTTTGTGGAAGGTTTTAATGTGGGGATTACTTAGCCATTAGCTCAGGCTCTCGTTTTTCCTGGATTAGGATTCCAACAAGCTACTTGTCTGATTATCCTCAGTGACATGGATGGACCTGAGCAGCAGAGTTTTAAGCTGGAGCCAAGCTTATTTCTCATTTGAGGATGTGGCTGAGTTCTTCCATTCCAGCCTTTGTTCAGATCCCCTGGCATCAAAAAGCAATCCATAATTGCCATCAGTGGCATCATCTGCCTAGACAAGGGAGCTCAGAAGGGAAGCTTGAACTGCCTGGAAACAGCAAGGAGAGGATTTTATGTTCCCCCAGTGACAGAAACATCCTTCCAAACATCCAGCAAGAATCCCAAAGACTCAGGTGAATTTACAGTTCATGTCATATAGGAATACCAAATGGATGTGCAGGCTTATTCTTAGCTATAGTCTTAGAAAAGAAACCTTCCCTATCCCAGGGAGTCTGCCCTGTATCATTAATTCAAGTGAGGACACTGCCGGATTTTGGTGGTTGTGGCTCTCTGCTGCGGCACAGCTTTTTTTGTATGAGAAGGGAATATAAATAATGTCCTCAGAAACAATGGCAGGTTAGTGAGAGAACCCAAAGCAGGTACAGGGTTGAGGAAGATGGATGCTGGGAAACCAGAAACTTCCCAGTTCCTCCTTGGGTGGATGTTTCTGATTCTACCCCATAAAAGCCAGTCTTGATCACAGCTAAAGCTAGCACACTTTTGAAAGGACTTCTTAGAGCTTCTCTGAATTGTTATTATTGCTGTTCTCAATTTAAGTCCAATCATGGGTTTCCAAACTGTCCTGGGCAAAATAAATCCTTTCCTTAGAGCAGAAGATCTGCTCCAGCGTCAGGTATCTTCAGCAGAGCCCACAGAGCATTGTGCATGCCCTGCGTGGAGGGCCATGGGTGACAGGGAGCATCTTATTCGAAGCTAATCAGAAGAGCGTGCAACAAAAGCAGCAGCTGTCATCTTTCCCTTACCCTGAGCCACTGCTTGATGGCTCAATCAGATCAAAACGTTTTCAGAAGGGGTTTTTTTTTGGCGAGGGTTTTTCGAAGCAATTTCTTTGCCTCTCAAGTGCTTCCATTTTGAAAAGAAATTTGTAAAACTGAAACGAGTCCTGTAGGTTTGTAACAGAAATAAACCTCATTTTTTCCCCTCTGAGAGGACATACATTTGGCAATCCTTGCAGCTCATCTGCGAGAGACAGCAGCTTTCTAACCATCCAGCACAAAAGTCTTCCAAAATTCAGACTGCATTAACCCAATGAATTTAATTTGTTTTTTGTTAGTATAATCCAGTTGCATTTCCGCAACTGCAGAGAACTGTTCATGACAAGACAGTCTCAAACTGGATTTCAGCTGACTGCTGTAAGCAGGAGACACTGCTGTGGCTGTGGTCCCTCTTGCAGGCAGGAGGTCCTGAGGTCCTTGTCTCATTTCTCCGCTGGAGAGCCTGGCTGCACAGGCAGGGAGCTGGTAGCTGGGCATCTGCTGACAGCCTCGTGCTCTGGGATCACTCACTCCTATTGCTCTGTTTAAGCCTTTTAAATATGCTCACAATAACCCTCCGTTTATCGGGAGTGCTGGAATGGAGGGATGCTGTAAGGCTCCATCATGCTACAGCCACAGTGTCTTGGCAGGGAGAAGAGAGTGAGCTCTGCGGAATACCCAACACAGAGCATAAAAAATCTCCTGATGCTTTTTTCCAGCCAAAAGACTTTTGCCAATTATAACTCCATGTCCAGGCCAGTTTGCTGTGTCTGATGTTGAGATTTTATTATCTGTTCACACTAACTTTGCTTTATCTGATCAGACTGTTTGTCTGAGGGGTGCCTGCTGCTAATTTATAATCTGAAACAAGAGTTTAACATTCATTCTGTCTCTCTGGGCTTGCTGGTGGGGCGCAACATCCCTGCAGTGCTACAGCCTTCAGCTGCCTGAAGGTGCCACTGCGCCAATTGCTTACAGTTGGAAACCAAACAGGGAGTCTGGGGGTCCTGGGTAAGGCATTTCACTAGTTGGAAGGGAGCAGGGGCGGTAGGGAGGTGATGCTGGAGCTGGGAGTCTACAGGGTGCACTTTGGGGGGATATGGGACCATTCTTTGAGCATGAGGGAAGGCAGCAGCTTGGCAATGGGCAGCAGAGGACCCTTCACATCTGTCCAGCAGCTCTGGAGAACAGCAAATAAAATCCCGCAGGCTACTCCAGTGCCTGATGCCTGTCATTTAAATAATGCTTGACCTTATAAGTATAATCCTTATGCTATAGTCCTGCTCCCTGCAGGGTGCACAGGGCTCCATCCCTGCCTAGTGCTGACTTGTTCTGTTCAACTCCATCATGATTTTGCTTGTCTGATGCTTGCACATAAGTCTGCAGTCATGGGCCATGTTAACAATGATTCTTCCAGCTGCCAAAGCAGAACATATTTTGGTTGAGATGTTTCCCCTTCACAGAGGCCTCTTTTCATGGACTCTTTAGCAACAGAAGGAGAGGAGGGAGGGGGAGAGAGGGAGGAAAAGAAAGGAGCAGTGCTTGCTGCTGATGGGAAAGTGTCAGACAGAGTCTCCAGAGCACTGTCTAATGTAACCTACTTCAGTCATCTTGAGAGAGGTATTTGTCTTGCAACAGTTCTTTCTGGAGGAAAACAAACTATGATCTCAAGTACCTCTGGGGTAGGAGTCTGATTTCCTATGGAGACTCTGGGTGTTCAGCAGGAAAGGGAGGAATCTCAAGGCCTATGCTTGCTTGGGAGGCTGTGATCTCCTTTCAGCATTGCTCAACACCACAGTGGCACATACCAGGATATAGGAATTCTCTGGCACTGGTATAATCCCAGTATAGTGACATTGCATATAGGAAGAGCGAGGTGAGGCAAAGCTATTGCAGGGTGCTGAACACCAGCGTTAGATGTGTTTTCATGCACATGATGAGTGTGACTGTACTCCAGCAATGCTGTAGGGAAGACCCTCTGCACCTCTCCTCCTCCATGTGCCCCCTGAGTCCTACCAGGGCCAGCCTTCCACTGGGAATCTGTAAGGTGGTCATCTAGAGGAGAAGGCTGGCTAGGGAGCAGACAAGCAGCAGAAGACCAGAAGAATGTGGCCCTTACAGATACTGCATTTTGAGTCACTGAAGTTTCTTAATCAATAGGCTATGTGTGTGGAAAGGTCTCATCTGCAGAGGGTTTACAAAGTGACCTTGAATCTCTTCCCAGACTAGGAACACATGCCGGTTCTGGTACAGCTGGATCAGTGAAATGTTCTTCTATGTTTCTAGGTGAGGAGCCAGAGCACTCTGAAGACTTGGGTTCAATGGGGATTTTACCAAGATCACCATCTTTCTGTCCTCTTTTGGAAAAATACAGGTGGTGAAGTGATTTTTCCCTGGCCCACAGTTGTAGGAAGATACGAAGAACACCCAGGACAACAAGGCTTGTATTTTAGTCTGCAGAACCTCATGGGGCTGCCGGAACACCAGGGAGAATCTAGATGCTCCTCAGTCAGGAAAAGACTCGCAGCAGATGTCCTGGATGCAGCAGGATACAAATCCTTCCAGCTGCCAAGTCATTCTGTCAGTGCCCCCTGCCTTTCAATGTATTTTGTATAATGTTTTGTTACCTTTCCCTGTGTGTCCTATTTTTATTCTCCTTTCCCGGAGCACTTTGATGTGCTTTCTGACTATAGCTCCATGAAGTAAATGGTAATACCAGCCTGATAAATTAGTGGTGTATTAGAGCCTTATATTAGCTCAGGCTAGTAACTTAACCTCATGCAGGAGATGCTTGCACATGTTATATTCAATAGCTAACAACTCTCCCAGCAAGCTGACACTTGTGGGCAGTGCCCTTCCCATAAAGCATCCCTGTGGCAGACCACAGTCGCTTCCTATTTGTCTAACCTCGGGGCACGCCGGGTGAGCTGGTTTCGGCAAACCCTTTTAAGAGGGGAAGAATGGGAAATGAAATATCTAGTTTTTGTTTTTACTTGCTAACGGTGAAAGGATATTGATGTGGTGTAGATGGCACATTAAAATCAGAATTATGCTGGGGAATAAAGAAAAAGCCAGGCATAAATTAGCACTGTTTGCTTCCTCTGTGGTTTAAGAGAGTTTAGCATTATGCCAGTGCCATATAACATGCCGGAGATGTGTTTGGGGAGCTGCTGGGCCATAAATCACAGGCAGCATTTAAACTGACAAGAAGGCAGGCCACGTAGAGATGGATGGATGTCCAATGGGGGCACTGTCCGAGGGGCGATAATAAACAAGTCAGGAGAAAGCTGGAGCAGAAGGGGGAAATAGGATTTGAGGATTGAAGCCTGAGCACTGAGGGCAGAGCCAAATGCTCACAGGGTAAGTCAGAGAAGCTGACCTGAAATGCGTGGGGTTTGAGAAGTGCAGGCCTGAGGATGCAATCCTGTTTGTTTTGCTACACTTCAAGGTTTCTAAATGACTTGTACGTTTTTCCCCTTTTGAAACAGCAAAGTGTTGTATTCATTTTTCACTAAAAAGGTCAAGTTTTCCATTCTGCTTTCTCCTTCTGATAAGAGCTGACCAGAAAACCCAAGACCTTACACATTTTCTACTGGATATCTTCATCCTATCTGAGGTGTCTATACAAAATCCTTGGCCTAAAACACTCTTTGCTAAAAAACCCGCTGTTACTAAGTTCCTTACCTCGTGTGAAAACACAGTGACAGTGATCTTGAGTGGTGCTGAATTTACCCTAAAGAGGAGGGGTGCCTTTTCTTTACCTTAACCTGTCCGTGGGACTCTCTCTGGAGATGTTGCTGTGCCTCCAAGCACTGTTCAAGGAGCCCTGTTGACTTCACTGAGATTATTTCAGGAGCAATGTTGTGAAATCACTCTCAGCTTTCCATCCCCTGGAAATCACAGTTCAAATGTGCCTGCAGCCAAGGGAGAAAGTTCTTGTGTGATAGCAGCTCTTTTCAGTGTTTTATTGCGCTGTATGAACTGCCGCAGAAAGGTTAGTGATTTTTTTGGCATGGTCACCACGCACTTTCTCACACTTCCAATAACAAGAAAACAACAAGGGCATTTGCTCTTTAGTGAAGTGCTTCAGTAATGCTCTTTAGAAAGAGGAACTGAAAAAAGAGTGTGATTCAAGTCAGGCTTGGGATCGATACACAGGCTTGGGGTCAGGACTGGAGTAACATAGGGGGATGGAGAAAGCAGGGAAAGCATCAAGGGGAAGGAATTGAAGGACAAAGATGGATGATTCTTCAGAGGAAAAATGAGGCTTATGACAGAGCTGGGTGGGTGGCAAGTGAAATGGGCTCAGGATGGGGACAGAGAAGGTGTCCTTAAGTCAGAGCTGGAAGTGTTAGTACAGTTTGGAAAACAGCTTAATCCTAGCAGCTGGCAGCCTGGAGCCTCTCAAACTCCAGCATAGCTCTTGGCTTTGAGGTTTTCCCTCCCACCGGAAAGCAAGTCCCCTGCTGAACAGGCAGATGCACAAGTAACCTGTTCCAAAACCAGGCTGCTGTCAGGACAAGGTAGCTGCCTTAGCAAGGGATGTGCACATCTCCAGAGGGCCCTGCGTCTCTGCACAGCGAAAATGGCAGAAATGGCTTGAGAGGATGACTAATTCAACAGTAAAGCATTAATTATCCTAACGAGTCCATTCATTAACCTCTGAAGTGAGAGAAAGTGGTCCCTCTCCATCTCCAGAGAAATTTAGCTCCTTCCAGCTTCAGCGCTGGAGTTCTAGGTGTAGAAAAACAGATACATGAACTTGTTAAAAATGGGCAATCTGGGGAGCAAAGATCCCATAGGCGAGATCATCCATAGGGCTGAAATCTCCCACAGGCACCAGTGCAACATCATTAATGTCAGCAGAACTTCTGACTTACCCATAGACCTTAAGCATCTATGACTTACGGTCTGAACATCGTTCTTGCTCTCCAGCACTGTTGTTCTCACAGAGCAATTGCACTTGTGATTCCCCAGTTCTACACCCAAGAAAATACCCTGTCATTTGGGCAGCAGAATATATGATTCAGTCCCACAGGGACTGTGAATAATACCGTTTCAGAGTTGGTCTGAAGAAAAGCTTAAGCATGTGCATGAGTACTTCTTTGACAAGGAGCTTTACTATGAAGGTAGTTCACATGCGTGACCTGATCCTGCAGTCTCTCCTGTGCCTGTAAAGGCCTGAATCTGTTAAACAAAACTAGCTATGAAGCTTGGAAAAGGATGGAAACTGTTCTTCAAAGAGGCTATGGTTCTGCTCCTGGTTCTGACACTGGCTGCCTTTCAGCTAGCTTCCCGTCTGTGGTTTTCTTCCATGCAAACTACTTTACAATCCATTAATTAGAAGTGCTGCATGACTGCTGAAAAATAACATTATTTCTGGGATGCAGCAAATCTCTGCCCTTGGGAGACACAGGACTGCTTCTGAAGTCATGTGCTGGTGAAATTAAACTTCATGATCTGCTCAAGTCATGAATTAATGCAGCTTGCAACTTCCAGGGACCTCAGTGATGCATCTTCAGGTGGGGTTAACACTTTACACCTCAGTTTCCTCTTAGCTCTTAGTACCTGTATGTAGGTGTATGAGCCTTGCCTAGGCTTTGCCACTGCAGCGGAGGACACACTATTCTTCCTCATGCTTCATCTTGGCTAAAGGGAATGCAGTGGAAGTCACCCTGCTGTGTTGCCATCATATACATGTTCCTTCTTGTCACTAATGTCAAAAAGTTGTATCTCCTGCAAACTGTGTGTCCACACTATCTATGATCTCTTGGGCTGGATTCTTCTTGTGTGTTGAGTGCCAGCATCCCCTGCCATCCCAGCCTGCATGCTGGATTGCTATGAGAGCTATGGAGCTATGAGAGATCTCTCCTAAATGCTGGATCCAAACTGGAGCCGTCCTGGTCTCAAGATCCTCTCCAGGAGCCTTAGCAGAGCTATTCCAGAGCTCAATAATTTTATTTTCAAAAAGCTTTCAATTTCTTTTGACAGAGCTGGAGTGTTTAAAGATGGCAAAGTGAAGGAGATAAATAGATTATTGATCGGACAGGCTTGTAATTCCTTCGTGAATTGGATTTAGCTCCTTCACTGAGATCAGGACTCTGCCATAAATCTCCCAGGGAGCCGATAAGATGGAGAATGCCTGGTGAGCAGGACTTTTGTTTGTTACCATGGCCACAGGTAGGGACTGGGAGCAAGTCTCCCGTAGGAGCAGAGGGCAGGAACTCAGAGCCAGATGTCTCTGCTGAGCCAGCCTTGGCAAATGGTTCTCCTGATTGCATCAAAGTGTTAACTACACCAGAGATTGCAGTCCAGGGCTGCAGAGGCATTGCACACATGGCCTGCATTTGTCATGCTGAGATAATGCCATGTGCAATCATGGCTATAATGAGTTATCCTGGCATTAAAAGACAGTTCAGCTGCAGAGGCTGGAGATGGGAGGATGACCTGGCTTCCTGGTGACACCGCAACAGGCTGGAAAACTCCCATCAGGTGCACATACTGTTCATCCCTTATCACCTCCAGGCTCTGAATATGAATTCTGGCTCTGTGTGTGCTCAAATCCTGCTGGACTGCAAACCGGAGGCAGCTTCAGAGCCTTCCTGGCTGGGCTGGGCACAGATTCGGACCATGATTAGAAAGACAGAGAGAGCTGCCAGCAGCAAAAGATGCCAAACCCCCAAACTTCTGTTAACTCCCTGATCTAGCTAACAGTGCCAGGGAATAAAAGCTTGCTGCAGCCTTTTCAGTTTGTCTCAAGGGTGTGTGTGCTGTCTCTGTGTGCCTGGCACCAGCACAGAGTCTGCGGCTGCCGAGAGCTTTATGTGGTTTGTTAGTTGGAACGGCCATTGGGTTAGGGCTTGGAGCCTGGTGCCCATAAAAGCCTTCATGGGCTGAAGTCTTGAGCTAATTCTAATTGTAGTTCTGTGTTTGAAGATTTGTGGATATTGAGATTGAGGATGCCTAAACGTCCAGTAAATTGTGTTGGTGCGTAGGTCAGTCTATCAATCCTCTTGCATTCTGTTCCTCCTCATCTTCACCACTGAATTCAGAGCAGAGACAATGACGACTTCCCAATAACCATTCATGAACAAACCTGCAATCAAGTTTATCAGCATGCACATAAATGAGCTTGAGCATTAACCTACAACATATAAAATGCAAACCTTCTGGACTAGATTTATTTTCCAGGCAGGTGTACCCTCTCCCGCAGTTCCTATCAGCACTGCTTTACTCACACAGCTGAAGTCTTTGAGTTGCATGTGGCATTCCCAAGGAGTTCAGCCACTTTGCAGAACCTCTGGAGCCTCAGGCCTCAACAAAGTGGGCTGGAGGTCTTCCAAAGCCAGGCTTAGTTGAGAGATTTCCAGTACTTCCTGTTTCCAACTGTGCTGGCAAGAGTCAAAATAGTTTTTTTCACTCTATTTCATTCTACTTCTGGTGCTGGCTATACCCCAAAAGGCAGAGGGACAATGAAAGAGAGAAGAGGAGGAAACCAACTGAATCTTTTCACTGTTGAGGAAAGAACCTGTGGGTCCTCAAGTTCGGATTCAGCGTTGGGAACATTTAAGGGATGATATCCACACACCTTGTTCACATGTGGAAATATAGAGGCGCTTTATTTAGAGCCAGTGAGAAAAACCTGTTGTTGCCCATCTTCCATGGAAAAGCAACATGAAAACTGCTTTAATTAAATATTATTTCTTTTATTTATTTTCAAGAGAAAAAATAATCCCAGATCTGTCATCGAAAGTATTTAGGGGAAGGGGACATGGGGAGTTCTGATGAAAAAGTGCCTTGCAGCTTAAGGTTGAACATTGCATTGATTTTTTTCTTTTAGAACGACTGCAAGCCAGGAAGTTATTTCTAAGAGAACAGATCTGTTTGCAAACTTTCTATCTAGTCAGAAAATCCACAACCTGTGAATCGCATTTCCTAGCAAGAAAACTTCTAGCAAACATAAGCTACTCAACCAAAACTCATCTTGTCTGACCATTCCCAGAAGTGAGCGATGCAGAAGAATCTGAGCTACCTATAGCTGCAAATCCAAACCCAGATCCAATTTCCTCATTGTGTACAAATCACAAAGCTGTTGTCTGCTGTAATCCAAGCAATCATTGCTTCCAGCTCTTTTAGCTCACCCAGAAGAAAGTCATCTTTGCATCTAACACATTCAGGCCTTGCTGGGGGGGCTATAGTCAGGATGAGTCACATAACAAATGCTTTCTGCTTTCTGATGGATCAGATGAGATGGACTCCAGGACTGAATGGTTCCCTCTTGCAGTTAGTCAGGGGTTAGACAGCTATTGTTGGCTTCAGGAAGCCCTTTCCTAGCCCAGATTCCCCTATCAGCAGCAACAAGGCACAGTGGGAACAATGTAGACGCTGGCTGAAGAGTCTGGTGCCTATGAGAAGCCAACAGGGAAAGGGGCCAGCTGGGATCTTATGCTTGCTCTAGGCAAAGGAGGCACAAAGGGAGGGAGAGACTGAGAAGCTCTGAAGCAGGGATTAAGGTTTACTCATGGGTTGTGTACACTGGCACAAAATTGACATTACTAACATAAAGGGGAACACTTCTGCCTTTCCAGGCTTAATGGCCTTTTCTAAAGCGATGACTGAAGGGGCCAGAAAACACCAACCAGTCAACTGTGGTGACCACAGGCTCTGTACGAGCTCCACAACACTGAATGTCAACACTAAGATAGCTCTGGGACCTGGCTTTCATGTGTGTCTATGGTGGGTATCACACTTGGGTGTTAAGAGGTGGGGATTCAGGGTGTATTGGACGATGTCGGTGGGCAAAAATTGCTCCTCGCTTGGCAGAGTGGCAGCACGAAGCAATGTGAGACACTCTGTGCTCTCCTGAGTGCTTTGTAAGCAGAGCTGTGCTACAGTGAGAGCTGCCAGGCTGGCTTCCTTTCCCCAGCTGGGATAAACCATCCCCAGCACTCCATCCCAACCCGTGCAAGGTCCAATCCCAGCCATTAGCCCCCACTGCAACTCCTCAACATGGGAGCCAAAGCAAACATTCCCCTGCTAATGAGACAGGCTTCCAGTGCCTGCTGATGCCTGGCTCTCCCCAGCTTCCCCCACCATCCCTCACCTTGTTTACATGTCTTCATTTGTCAAGCACCATCTGAACACTTCGTAGGCTGCCTTTTCCCTTGAGCTCCAGAGCTATGAAAAGGTCACCTGCCTAACAGGGAGAGGCGCTGGAAGTAAGCTCATGTGGTTTTCCTCTATTCAAACATCAGATGTGACATGGGAAGATGAACCAGCTGCCAGGAGCCCACTTGGCATGTTTGATGCCATGCAGCAGTTTGTCCAGGCCCTGCTTACCTGCCACAGATCATTAGTTGTTCTTGTTTCAAGTCTGTACCTCTCCGTGCAGTCTCAATGCTATGGATGCGTTATTTCTCCTTGGAAACAGAAATCTATAGGTGCGTACTAAAAGCCCCAAAGCACCGTGCAGATGCCCACCCTTTAGATTACCTGGGAGACCTGACATGCTTGTTACTGCAGGTATGCACATGGAAGCAAAAGTGGGCTCACAAGATCTCTTCCTCCCCTTGGAAACTCAGGATGCTGAACTGTGATGCTGCCTGCAGAGAAACACCCATGACACACAGTTAGCAACTCACTGTCTGGCATGAGGGCAGCAAACCCAGTTTGAACTGTTATCTTCATGCATGCTGTGTAGCTCCAGGGACTATGACCTTGCTTTGAAAGGTATTTAATGTCTACAAGGAAGATACAGTCAAAACAATTCCCTTCTACCAAAGTGAAACATGGCAGAAAAAGAAATGAGGAGAAGGAGTGAGAGGAGACAGGGCAATACTTCAGTCAGTCCTAATTTGAGGGAGATGTCTGCTTGGGGCAGCCCTGGGTGCTGAGCTGGCTCTAGGTGCTCAGTTCTGGATGTTGAATCTGAATCATCTCTGAGGATGGCACAGCTGGAAATGGACCAGGAAACAGAGACCAGAAGGGATGTGGGCAGGCTGGTGGTACTTCAGGTATCTCCTCTGACTCCTTCACAAGGGCACCCCATTTACTGTTTTCACAGTTCCTATTTAACACTAGGTGAAGCTTTTTTCCTCTGTAGCAGCTATAGTGACATGTCTTCCAGAGCAGCCCATCCTGGTGGCTTAAAGTAGAAATGGGGCAAGGGAAAAAGATAAGTGAAAACAGGTCTGAGACATAGCAAGCAGCTGCACAGAGATATCTGAAACTTCCTTGCAATGTTCTCCCTAAGATTCATCCATTCCCCCTGTGGCAGTGGAGTCTCGGGCTTAATTCGCCTTCTGTGTCCAGAATACATTTGCAGATGTGACATCTTCCTCCACCTAAACCATTTGCTCCTGGATGCCCCATCCAGCCTCTTGCTCTTGGCATCTGTTGCAGGGAACATGAGGGCACTTGTTGGATCCTTAAACCAAAGGAAGAGGTTGAGGGCAAATCCATGAGCATACTTGGCTGTGTCCTTCCCTGACCTGTGTAACTCCAGCTTTGTGTCTCCTGGTGCTGTATTTACACTGCAAGTGCTTTGACTATTTGCTTTGTCTTTTCACAATGAGCAGTACCAGTGAAATCTCATCCACACCTGCGGTTCTCAGATGTCACCACAATGAAAACCATTACAATACAGCCGTGGGCTTTAAACGCTGTGTCCTCAGGCAGGTGGCATCTACTAATAAGAGATTGATTTAATTCTTTGTTACTGGCTCACCTAGAAGTCCTACATAATAGTGGCATATTGCTAAAGAGAATTTCAGGACCAAGTGCAATCACGCTTAACCCTTTCACGATGCTGCTAGTGACATTTATGGCCACTCAGAATTTTATGTTTCAGATGACCAGAATGCAGACTTTACCCAGGAGAAAAATTCTGCTTTTCAACATCTGTTTTCAGCTCCAAATTGAGAAGAAATATTTTAACTTCCAGAAAATATGAAACTCTGAGAAATGTCTATGTCCACCCAAGAAAATCAAGAATCTCAGCCTTTCATTAAAGGTGGAACATCAGCATTTGAACATTCAGCTGTTTGAAACATTCCCTTGAAAAAATAAATGGAAATATTCCGTTTTAAAATTTAAAACAGATATAATAAAAGCAATATTTTCCAGAAGAGGAGCAATATTTGACATCGTGTATTTGGCAACGGACACAGAATCCGATTAGAATTGGAGAACACAACAGAGAAACAGAGGCAGAGACTGGCTCAAAGACATTGAAGAGTCACTTCAGAGCTATAGTTAAAATTCATGAGGACATAACTTCTAGAGCTGCTCTCTGTTGACTGGAACACACCAAGCAGAAGCTGTCATATCTGATGCCTTGTATGAGACCTTCAGCAGTGCGTGACTGACTTTCCAGGGTGTGAGAATAACGTCGGGTTTTTAACAGCCCCGTAGTGACCTGAGTCCCATAGGCTTTCTCTATAGCTATTTAACTGCTCTGTTATCCCAGCCTGATCAGCCTGGGAGAAGTACCCTGAGATGGCACCCTCGGGCATTGACTCGGGGGGGAGCTGTTTGCCCGTGAACGCGAATAGGACCCACTTTGTCAGGTACTGATGAGCCATTTCACCTTTTTTCCCTGAATTCTTATCCACAGCCCTGCCTTTTACCAGGTTAGAAGTAGAAATTTGCCCCATCTGTGTGATATCTATGGCCACCTTGCTGGTCACAGAGATTGGAAGAGCAGGACACATCACACTTTCAAAGATGGAAAGGAGTCTGATAGATAGGTGAGTCCCAGACTGTTTTCTCAATTCATAATTTGGATTAAGAAGCAAGGAGAGAACTGGGGCTACCTGGAGACCCAAAGATGTCCACACAAGCTCCTTGAACAGTCATGTAGGTCGAGGTAGGTGCACTGTTTGGACATCAGACTTCTCAGACCCACTTTCCATCTGTAATGGAGACCCTGAGAGTGGCTGAAAGGTGCAAGTTCTCATCCTTCACTCCACACTAGGCATAGAGCTTGATGACCCATCCAGCTGCTATCCAAAGCTGAGAGTTTGGGATTCCCACCTGAAGCCCTGAAGCCATTTCATCTATCTTTAAATAGAACAGGGTTTTAAGGGAAACTGGAACTGGAACAAAGCTGCTTCCCCACTGTGGGGCCAGCGGGGTCGATGAAGAAGCAGCTGAGGGTGAAATCAATTAATTCATTCATTACAGAGCTACTGCAGTCACAAAGATATTTCAGTTGTGCTTGCTGGGAGGTTCTCATGAGAGATACATCTCATTTTCAGCGAGGTCCCCAAGGGGAGGGCATAGTCAGATAATTTCATTCCTGCTGACTAAAGGGCAATACAGACCTTCTAGAGGAAACGTACCCTTCTGTCACCTGAAATTTTACTCCAGAGTGGGCAACAGTTTGAGTGAAATCAGATCCCACATCAACCAAGAGAGATGTGTGACAGAAAAACCCCAAAATCTGGGGAGAGAAGAGGTGGTGAATGTTATTTCCAGGGTTTACAGAATGAGGAAGTGAGGCTGGAAGTACATTTCCCATGGGCAGAAAAGTTTGCTGTCTGGCTTCTGTTGCTGGGAAGGATCTCTGAGATGGCTCAGTACTCACAGGGAAGCCTTTCAAATCCCTTGATCATGATTCTACCAGAAGCCACGTGCTCTGGGCTGCAGCCTTCTGTCCCAAATTCATCACAGTGGCCTGATGGGTATATCATGCAGCTGTATTTGTGTCCATACCCATTGTGTGGCCTCCTTGTACCGCATTTGCACTTTTACTCTCTGATTCGTAAGTGAAGTTTAACGAATTTAAATATAAATTCAGGTCATTTTAAAAAGGCTGCAGAGGTCTGATGACTGAACAGCTCTTATAACAAGGAATGGTACCTTTTTCATGCACCTTTGTACCCCAAACCAGAGCGAGGGATGCTGGTTGCTTAATCGCAGCGATGATTTCAAACCCTTTGTCCCTTACAGAGAGATTTTTCAAGAGTCCTATAATCAGTATCTCAAACTTCTCTGAAGATATAGCCATTTATTGCAGGATTTGGCTGAGTAATGTATCAGGGGAAAAAATGTCATCCTGTCTGAATATACCATGTTAGCAAGAGAGAAAATGCACCCATCGACAGATGAATAGACAAAAAAAGCCTGCAATTCTTGAGGAAAAAACAGGGCTTTTCAATCATTTCTATCTCCCTGACAGTAAAGTTCACCTGCAAAGCAAGGGCAGAGTCTAAACAGCTACAGCATAATCCGAAAAACACTGAAGTGAACAGGACTGTGGAGTAAAAGCGCTAAAGTGCTGATGGATCTGGTCCATTCCTTTTATATATAGAGGATACAGACTGCAAAAACAGTCCCTTCCTGGGCTGGGCTGGGCTGAAATCTCAAGAGGAGCAATACATTACAAGAGGAAAGGGCTGAAATTCAGGGAAGGCTCCATGACAGCAAAGGAGCAAAGTAATAACTGCTTTTCTTTTCTTGTCTCTCCAAACAGGGATCATTCATAAAACAGAATAAGCTTTCTCACTTTTGAGGAAAGAAGGATGTATGGAGATACTGTTTTTACAGTTCTGTGTAAAAAAAGTCCTTATACCTGATGCCAACATGAGGTGAAACTTTATGGGGAGCTTAGTTAAGCAAGGTGTTGAGGGGTGTTGTATGAGCCATGCCTGGAAGATTACTTGGGCTTCTGAATGGTGGGAAGAAGAGAGGGGATAAAGACTTAGCAGAGTGTCAGAAACTGCAAGTTTCATGTTTCCATGTCCTACATTCATTTTTTCAAAGCTCTGATACATATATAGAGAGATTTTCTTTCTTCCATCCCCATTTGCAGTACCCAGCCAGGAACCAAAAGTGCTAGAAATACTTCTAAGGGATGTCTGCATAGCCAATTGGCCAATTTCACTGACTTTGATGGCTTCTAGTGGCACTTGCACATCCCTCCTGTCTGCTATGCTCCGAACCAGACACAACAAATGACAATGACACAAAGTCAAGGTAAATGGCCAAAACAAGCCCTTTGACATACAGGGGACGGAAAGGGATTATTTTTTACTATTTTAATAGGGTTTCTTTTCCTTTTTCAAGATCTTTTATTCTTAATATAACTACTTTTTAGTGATAGAAGACATCAAAAGTATAAAGCACAGCTGACTTTAGGGCTGAATAACTCTTAAATGACATGTATCTTTACATTAAAATCCCAGATGGTCACTTGCTATGTCCATCAAATTTACAATATTCTATGAGAAAACTATAGAGGGAAAAAAGCCTCTTCCCTCCCCTGCAATCTCCAATCATTTGAAGCTCTCTCTGGCCTGATTGCCTCAGGTATTCAGGCATTAGTGTCCCCACAAGTGAATGCAGAGCCCTCTTTTCCCCCCCTCACATATCTGCCCCATTTTTGGGTGACATGGTCTAGTGTGAGGTATTCCTGCCCATGGCAGGGGGTTGGAACTGGATGATCTTAAGGTCCTTTCCAACCCAAACTATTCTATGAGTCTATGACAGCACAGATGCAAAAGAATGCAAACCCTTCTCCCTAGCTCAGCAGCCAGCGTGACAGAGCTGAGACCCCTCAGTTATTTAGCTGACCGTGACACCAACCTCTCTCTATGACCTTGAGTACAACCATCCCTTTCCAAGCTTTAGTTTGTCCAGCTATAAAATAGGGACACCAGCACTGCCGTTTATTTTCTTGCACTTCTTTCATAATGAAGAAAGGTATATTTTGCCTTTCCACCTCCCCATCCTGCTTTGCTGAGCAACACACACAGCTGGCTTGAAGCATTGCAAATTTGCACCAGGTTGTTATGAGGGGCACAGAAAGAAACTCAGGGGCTTGGACAGATGATCTTTACCTAACTTCACTGGTTTCAATTCTATTTCTCCAGATATATACAGAAGAAAATCAAAAAAGCCCTCTGAGAAAGAGCGACTGGTTCTCTACCGCCCCATGCTGAGCCCTTCCTGCACTCCCTGTGTCCTGCTGCTAGGGTCTTCCTGCACAGGAAGACAAGTGGGAACTGCCTCTGAAAGCCGCAATCGCTGTATTTATTTAAGCAGAGCTTCAGATGGCTGACAGCGATCAGTGTAAAATGAATGATTCCACATGGCAGTGCAGTCGTATCTCCCTCCTTCCTTTTTCTTTTTCTGTTCTATAAGGAAAATGAAATCCTCAAAATCTGGGTGCTTCTTTCACGGGGTGGGTGCTTGCTCTGCTTAACTGAACTCTGATGTTCTCCAACTGATTCCAATGCATTGATACCTTTTCTTAAGGGAGGGGGTTACAAAAAGACATTTTCTGTGTTCCTGCTGCAAGATTTAAACCCTCTTTCCTGGTGGGATTCTGCTATGCCTTAAAATCCAGATTAATGTTCATGACATATTCACCAACCATGTACAGCAATATCAAAGCTGCTTGGCTTTGCAGGAGTATAAAGTAGAGGAATATGAAATCTTCCTCCTCATTTTCTTTATTCCCACTTTTAGCTGCCCTGATCCTTTACCTGCTTCTCTTTTTGCTCCTTTCTGCTTTGTATTCTTGCCTAGATTTGATTGCAATGATGGAGAGCAGTGGATGCTTGTGTCTGTCACATGGGGCCAGAAAGCATTGCAGGTAGGACAGGTCCTTTGGGCATCCCTGGGGCAATGTGGTACTCCTTCCAGCAGTGTGGTCCTCAGGTCTGCAGCACACAGCAGCCAGGGCAGCCTCCATAAACCAGGCAATGAGAGCTGGGCGTGTGACCACCCATGGTTGGCACCAGCTCCAGAGAGGAGTGTCTGCAGAGGCAGCTCCATACCCTCATGTCTGTCAGTGCTGTATTTTATGGGAACAAATTGCCTAAACCAAAACCTACAGCTAATGGCTAAATTGGGGAGCATGAAGCCTGTCAACACTGAGATAGAGATGCAGGTCACTTGAATAAATTCAGGCAAGCAAATGAGAAGATGTGGGAAGAGGGACAGCATTTTCCTAAGCATTTAAGAGGGTTTATTCTACCCCATTTAGGACTTTTCTAGGCAAGGCAGGACAGTGGCAATGCAATGGCTTGGTATGGGTTCTGCTTGCATTTTTTCCCAGTTGAAATCCTCTGCTTTCAACTACGTTTAATTATCTGGGCTCTGGTTTGTCACGCTGAACTTCTGTTGCAAGGCAGATTTCGTGAGAGCAGTTTAAGGTAAAGTGAAGCAGAGCACTGCTCCCCCCCATCACCACCTTGGAGATCACTCTCGTGTTCTACTCATTTATAAAAATTAAAATGTGTGATAAAAATAGCATGAGGTGATGTCATTAAAAATTATCATAATGCATCTGGAAAGAAAAACCTTTGGGGATACTTCTGTGATCTTAAATCTGACACTTTCCTGTTTCTTTTGGAGTCCCTGATTTAGTAATTTTAACCTGCTTCTAACAGTAATGAGGACGTGTTTCCTATTTGCAGAGGTCTAGCTCTGATCTGAATAGCATGTGCAAGTGCAGGAAAGGAGATGGGGGAAAGGTGCATGGTTCTGTGAGACCATTTCTTGTCAGCTTTCCTTTACAGGTTTAGTGCAGTGTCGGGGTGCAGTCTGCCCTCCTCAAGATCTAAAACTGAAGCAGACTCAGCCTCTTGTCATCCCCTCAACACTACCCAAATTGCATGGAAAGACTAGCAGAAATGAGGACAGGATGTCTGAGCAATTTATATCCATCCTCACACAGATAATATCTCTGGTTCCTTAAGAAGGTATCATTTTTGTCCTAAGAAATAGCCTACACAGGTAACTGTGCAGCATCTTTTCATACTGACTAGCTGAGGCCATTCCAATTGAGTATAATAAACGATATAAGGAACAATATAAGCGGTGCTATAAATAATAATGCTGCAATTCCACTGATGGCTTATGGTGGCATTATAAATGATGGGAGCAAAGTCAGGAGGTCTCTTCACACCACCAGAGCCTCATGGTAGAATTATAGATCTAATTTAAGTGCATTTGGGGGGTAAATTATTTATTAAAGTGTAAAGCTTATGGAGATAAATGTTCAAGTAGTCAGACTCCTGGACCAGGTGAGCATTCCTGGTCCTAATAATTACAGGTAGATTTTTCCCCCCCAGCAAAAGGTCTAGATCAAGATTTTAGCAACATTTTAAGTATCAACAAGCCCTGAAGGACACTTTTTGGCACAGGGGTGCAATCTCTAGGCTTACAATGAAATGGGCTCCTTGTACAGGTGATCAATCCTGAGCACCGATTGCTCATACATCCATTTCAATCATTAAACCAGAGTTAGGAGACGAGAGCAAGAAGAAACATTTCTCAGGCTAATGAAAAAACATGGACATTGGTTGTTACCTTCCAACTTTGATTTGAAGTTTTCCTGCATTACAGCCCCCAAATGGAGCTTTGGTGCTGGGATTTTCAGCTCTTCCTGCATATTTAATCCTAATTTCAGTCATGATTTGTCACTGTTGCTAAAGTAGGAAAGCACTGACAGGCCCATGGTGAAATTCTCTCTGCCACATACCTCCTGAGTGACCTCAGGCAACTTAAACCTGAACTCTCAAACACTTATATAGACACGTTGATACAGCTAATCTTCAAGTTGTTCCACACCAGCCTGGCTGATCTCTATGCAGCCAGGGCACACAGATCCCTAAAGGCCAAGCTCATGGAGGCATTACCACATGTAACATGAAGTATGCCTTTAGTGTAGGGAGTAGAGGAAGACTCACTTTATAATCCCTCTGAAGACTGCATTTTCTGGAGTCTTCTGCAACATAAAAGTTGTCCACGGAGCAGGAGTCTTCAACACTGTCTTGTGCCATTGGGCTGCAGTAAGGATAAATACATTAAGATGAGGCATTAAGATACTGTGGTAATTAGGAGCCACATAGGTAACTTAGCTCTAGAATGAAGCTACTAATAATGCATGAATGCAAAGCCTTAAGAGGTTTGCTTCATATAAAGCACCCAGCTATTCGGTGGCTTAGCTCAATTCTCTGAAGCTGTGAATTCAGGCTGAAAATCTTCTGAGGATATGCTCCTTTAGTGAGGGCTGGGGTTTTTTTTCCTTGTCATACTTAAAATATTGCTGAGGCCACCTTTTTGCCTATAGGCAGTGCTTTTCCCATAGCTTCCAGCCAGCCTAGCAAATGTTGAAAGATAGGGCAAAATGTGTTTTAGAAAGAAGTAAAATTAGGCAGGGGGCTTGGGGGAAGGTTCTGATTAAGGGAGTGTATCTAATGGCCAAACCAGGGAGATGGCATCAGTACTCCTGCCACTAATTCACTGTGTAACCTTGTGTCTGTCGCTAAGCTTTTTTGTGCTCTATTTTCCTCATCAGTAATATGAGTATTATAACAGTTACCTTCCTGATAAGGGTTTCAGTTAATCAATTTCTAAAGCCCTTAAGTACAGAGAGACACAATATATCATATCATCAAAGTCCAGCGTTCATCTGTGGCTGGATATTCTCTGAACTGCACAATCTATAAATGAATAGGACCTGATCTGTATAAACCAGAAAAACTCCTATCGACTTTGATGAATAAACACTCTTTCTTGCAAATAATACCTGTGTGGTTTTGTCACAGGCAGGATTTGCTGCTTAAAACTGTGTTTGAAAAGCAACTTCAAAAGGTTTCAGGTGGGTTAGTAGAATTAAACTCCCCCGATGACTGAATTGCTTGCACAGTTTGCCTGTCCTTTTCCTCATAGCAACTTCAGTCAGTCTCTGTGTTGCTGGTGGTTAACAGTAGACAGAAAAAGTACCACGTTTGGTTTTGCTCAAAATTCTGACTTTTTGCCAAGGAAAAAGGAGGAGGAAATAATGAACTTTGGACGGGTGTTTTTCAAACAAGAGAATACTAAATTATGGTCTGGGAATGAAGATCATTTCTTTAGGAGAGGCAACTAAGCAGCTTAGCTTTTTCTAGCCAAGCAAAACGGAAGGCTGAGAAAGAGGAGGCGATTGTTGCGTATAAGTAGATTGGGGCATAACAGCAGGGAAGGAAAAGAGCTATTAAATCAAAGGCACAATGCTGAAAGAAGAACAAATGGGTATAAACAGACCATTAATAAATTCAAGCAGTTAATTAGAAGAATATGTTTAAATATCATAAGAGCTGGATTATAGGCAGCCTTTAGATAGGAATAGGCACACGCATGTGCAGTAGCCAACCTGGCTACAGGATGGAGCCACTCTCAAAATGCAAGTGGCACAGGCAGAGGGGTGGATTTGAATCCAACTCAGTATCTTTCTCATGCTTGAGTAAGTCAATTCATTTTAGTATTTCCTTCAGTATACTACATTTCCAGGAAAATTAAGAGGATAGCCTCCTTTCTTCTGCTTTTCTATATATATCATGGGTGGATTTTAAATTGAGGAGCTAAGTGTCACATCACCATTAGTCATATAGATCTTTCTTCTATTCCAATCTTTGCTCCACAGTCAAGTGTTTTTACTGCCTTCCCTTACTTCTCTGCTGTTACTGGTCAATCCTTCTTTCCCCCTCTTCCAACACCTTGTAGCCCAAACTGTTGCAGCCCTGTCATTCATTAAGTAAATATATACAGCTGGTTACAAGCCACAGCACAAGTGGAGCAGCTTGAATTTAAAATGTGCTTGTTTCCCTTCTTGCCCTGCTTGCTTTGGGCTGCAGTGGCTTTCACCACAACAGCTCTCACCCTGCCTGCATTCCAGCAGCTTGACACTTTAATAATTTAAGTGATTTACTTCCCCAAAGCACACCCAAACAGATTTATTATGAGTGTTTTTGACCTGTTCTTCTAAAGCACTTCTCTGATGTTTGTTCTTTGTTAGAGTTCACCACTCAAGTTAGTTCAGAGTGATAATAAGTAGGTAAGTGCTGTTTCTTGGAGCTTATAGTGGGAGCCAAGCCCATTAAGATGGGCTGATATTAGGGGTCCCTGTGTTTACTTAGGCTGCAGAATGTGCAGCCTACGAAGGTACTTTAAGAAGGTACCTGAGGAAGATATTGCATGCTCCCTTTAGATACAAACCTTGGGGACTGCGTTGTCCCAGTAGAAAAGGAAAGCATTTTCATAGCTACTGTGGAACTATGGCACTGAGAAAGTCATATGGCCTTTATCCAAGGCCATATGAAAGTGTAGAAGAGACTGGTACAAAATTGGTGCTTCAGGCTCTCTGCCCTGTCGGTTAGTCCAGAAGGTGTCCTTTTGAATTTGTACTCGTACCTGGCTTGGTCTGACTTGCCCCATTTCACTTTGTCATGTCTCAGTGCTGTGTAGTCAAAAGTTCTCTTCTGTGTTTTTTTCCACACTGTTCTTCACCATTTTACTGCCTGGCTTGAGATTTCCTTGCCCCACTGCATTGCTGGGTGCACATCTGTTTCTGCTCTGGTTTGTCCATCACTCTTACAATCCTCTCCCTTTTTGAGGAGTCTGTTTTTCACATTTAAACACACACCTCTCAGGTTAAGCAGCAAATCAATCCTGAATTCCCTGTCCTGTCATATGGGAATCTCTCTGGAGCTGACAGTGAGGGCTACAGCTTCCCCCCCTGACCTGTGAATTCTCTCCTGCTGTGGTGGGGACAGAGCACTGGTCCCTCATCCACTAAAAGAAGAAGATTCCAGCCTCATTTTTCACTGGCAGTGACTGGAATGACCAATCCACTGCCTGCAGAGGAGCGAAAGGTCAGGCCAGGTCCACTCTGTGCCTACTTGTTTTTCTCCACAGTGACCAATTTCAGACTGTAATAGAAGCATCAATAATGTCTCTGTCTTCTCTGACTGCTGCTGCTGCTTTTTTTTCCTCCCTATTGATTGAAATATTGCAGCCTCCATTTGTCAGCTCAGCCCCTGTGAGGCAGGCTGAGACGTTCACTCACAGCACATGTCTTTCCCCATGAGTAAAATGTGAGGAGCTGAGCTGCTTTGGGATCTTGAAGGTGTTGACCACAGATTGCAACTTGTAATCTCCTGGGCTCGTGCTCTTTTGTGGCTGAGGTCTGAGTTTGCAGGGCTCTGGGGAGTCACCTGGCAGCCGAACGCTAACGTGTCTGCACGCTTAGAAGCAGCAGAGGAAAGAGCCTCTCCAAGGGCTGAGCGCTGTCCCAGTTCAACAGGCTCAGCTCCTGCTGCCAGAGCTCCAGATGAAGCAGAGAGCAAGAAGGAGCCTTAAGGACAGGGGCTGTATGGTCCTCAGAGCCATCCTAGCTGTGTCCCTGCTCAGCTCTGTGTAAAGCATCATCCAGTAGGAATTCAATGGAAACCAAGTCTTCCTTCTATCTTGGTGGAAAATAAAAAGTAATAAGAATTAAAGAAAGAGCCAAAACAACCCTCCCCAACCCCCCCCCCCCAAAAAAAAATCCAACCAAAAAAACCCTGAACAAAGGAAATAACCCTCAAACCTCACCTTTTGAGAGCTTTGTCAGAGGTCATGCTTCTTCCCTGTGGCTGGGTTAAGCCTAGCAACATACCTCAGCCGTGAACCTGATCTGTTGAACTTCATGGCTCACTTTTCTCAGGGTAAATTAAAATTCAAAGTGGCACTTGTAGTTTAGTTGCATCCCCAGTCTGGGACTTGTGATGGTTGAGCTCTCACCCCTGAGCCATCATTTCTCCTTGCACAGAGACAAGGAAATGGGAGATGATATGCTCAGTCTCTTCTAGTTTCCACTAGACAGATACTGTGTTAGGCAGGAGGCAGACCTTATTTCTCACTGTTTTCCTGAACTGCTGACTAATTCTAGTTTCTGCAGCATCTCAGCCTCCAACATACAGCAGAGCACCTTGTAACTGCCCTCACAGCCAGTCCTACCTCATCCTACCTACGACATCTAATTGTCAGCTTGGTCACATTTGGGGTGGGTGTAAGGCATGATACTGGTTCCTGCTGCACTACTGCTCTGTAGACCACAGGTAGCCCATTAGAGTCCTCACTTTGGAATGCAGTTAGTGCTCCTTGCAACTGCTGATTTCTGTTGACAGCTGAAAACTTGGTGAAATTTGGATGTTTTAAACAAATCTATTTCTGCGAGCACATGCTTCTGACTAATAGAGCTTCGTGGTTTAAAATTGCTTAAGTTAATTGATATTCAAGAGAGGTTATTCAACAGTAATGCATTCCTAAACAATGTCACTGTTTGTTTGAGAAATTAAAACCTTAATTTAAATTAAACTGTAAACAAGGGAAAGATGTTGTAAGAGTAAAGATCGGGAAGGCAATGCAGAACGTCTGACTGGAGTAATGGTGGACCTGCATCTGTATGGGATGTGCATATTAAAATAAGGGGCATCAAAACCATTCCAGGCCCTGTTTTCTATCTCTTCTCAGAGTCTTTCCTCTTCAGTTAGAGGAGAAGACAGTCTAGTGGTCACCTGAGTCTTCAGAAACCTCTGACAACTCTCTTCTCCACCAGCCATCTCTTGTGACTGTGGTTGAATCTCACTGGCACATTTGACCATCTGAGTCTGGAGGTGATGGCACTCCTATCCCATGTAATGCTTGCTGGGATTAAAATTGGTCCATTTTGGCTGGAAAAAAGGCAACTGTCCATTTTCATATATCACTTCCATCAGAAAACGTTTCTTGGGTAGAATGTGGCAAGTTCTGAGATGTTTCTCTTTACTAATAAATCCCTGCTTATACGTAGATGAAACAGGTTATAAGCCTGGATCAACAAAGCAGGACACAGCAGTAGATAGAGCAGTAAGTTAAAACTTGGATGACCTCAGTTAAAGTTTCTGCACTGCTACAGATCTCTGTAATCTTGAATAAGACATCTCTGCTCTCCATCTTGGTTTTTCCCGCACCATGGGGCTGTCAACACTTTCTTGCTCATGAGATTTTCAGAGTATAAATACATCAAATGTGTGGAGGCACTCAAATGCAGTGGTAATGAGGGTCATCTAAATACCATACTTAGATATGTAAGGATGATTATTCTTCATCTCCTTTATCCCAGCATGACAAAAATGTTTCTAGAAACCATTATACACAACACATAAGCCAGAAACAGCAGGAAAGTAATTCCCTGTCCTCAGCTATTTTTTGTATGTGGATGAGGTGTATGTTTGGCTTGGGGGTGGTTGTCTTATCACAGAACCTTTCTCTACATATTAGTAAATAGAGTATATTTTGCAAGAGTCTGTTCATCACACCACCCCAATAACATTAACAAGAAAAATCTATAGTTATTTATGGTGAAGGAAAATCAAATTTCCACTGAGAGATTATTGGCAATAGAAGAGTCAGAATGACTTTAATGCTGTCCAGTACAGAGAATTCCCTGTAGCTTCAGCATGTTAGGCTTTTGTTTTTCAGAAGTTTATCTTTGGTTCACAGTAGGTCACAGTAAACTTGATTTGGTAGAATGGGATCCCTGACATTGTTTCTAACACAGTCTCTGTATCAGATAGGAATGAGAGGGGTTTTTTTCCTTATGAGTGCAAAGCAATAAGATTGTTCCTTAAAATGAACATGAAAACCTGAGATGTCTGAATCCGTTTTTATTATATGGGAAAACATATTTTTTCTTTATTTATAGAGAAAATATAAGAAGTATAACTCCTTCTTATCTTTACATCTAGCACCGAATGACCAGTTGTAAGTTGTGTCCTTTCATGCCTCAGTTTCCTAGTGTTCAAACCCCCACAATTAATATTTAAGGCAAGATATGCCCTGTCTATGCAATGCTATATTCTATTATGGTTTATTTAAGCACTAAAATATTTTTTAAAGCAAATAATTTAAAGCTGATAGTAAGAAATACTTTTCTTACATAGCACATAATTAACTTGTGGCGTTCAATGCCACAGACATTATTGAAGCCAAGAGCTTTGGAGGATTCACAAAAGGATTAGAGATTCATATGAATAATGAGAAATTCTATTAGACAAAATAAAAAATGTATGAGGGATGGAGAACTTTATGCTTCGGGGTATAAAGCAGCTGCTAATTGATGAGGGCTAGGACAGAAATGTGCTCCTCTGGGCAGGACATCCTGTGATGGTTTGCTACAGGGCTGCTTGAGCAGTACTGGGAAACTGGGATGCTGGCTGCTGAAGGGATTGCTGGGCTGCCTGAGCCTTTGCCCTGCTGCACTACAACTCCCATTTAAAGGTAACAACTGAAATAAACCTCAAAGTTCCAGCCAAGCCAGCTGTGGCTGAGCCATAGTGCTCTGGTAGCCCATAGCACAATGAAAATGTGATTCTTGGCATAGCATCCAACGGTTTCTGACTTCCCAGCAGTGCAGGAGGTCTTGGTGTCACCACAAGCTCCCAGTGCCACACAGGCAGGATGTACTAAGTACCTTGGCAAGCTGTGCTGAACCCTGTCCGATCTTCCCTGTGTGTATGCCCAGAAAAACACCCCAAAAAGCCACAAAGCTGACTTGCACCTGATTGCTCAGTTGATTTGAAGTCGTTCCTGTCCAGGCTCCATCTGTCTGTTTACCCAGGGCCTTCCGCAGACATGTTTGCATAAGGCATGCACCCATTGAACAAACACATCAGGTAGCCAACCATGTTTGCAGCTATTGAGCAAGCAATTATAGTTCATTCAATCAAAGGCTTTCATTTGATCCAGCCTCAATTAACAAGGAAGGCATTGCCACATCTGCCCGCAAGTTCAGCAATGTCCACAATTCAACTTAGATTACTGCCATATTTCTGCAGCCTTTGATAGAGTAAAGATGATTGCAAGAAATAAGAAGAAAGGGTGACCTTCTTCGGACTTTGCCAGTGGTATTTCAGTTAGTATTTTATAATCACTGTTTAACAGAGAAATTGCTCTCTGGTTATGAATACGAAAATTACCACTGTCTTTGACTAATAAAATCAATAAAGGCTCCTATCCTTTGAAAAGGCCAAAAACCTTCTCTCTGTTCATAATTAAACATTTCAACCTAATCTGGTGCAATAATAACCTTCAAAGTTTTCTGCAATTCCTAATCATATCTTACAGAACACCGTTTCGCTCAGCAGGTTCCACAAACTGTGGCCTGGATTTGGAAAGCATCTTTTGCACGGCTGGACTTGGATAGCCATGGCACTTTTTAAGGAGCTTTTTGTGGTGTTTCATCATCCGTGATAAACAAATGCGTATAGGTAGTCTATATGTTATGTTAGTAACACAATTAAAAAGCTGCTGTTTCCAGGTTTGCCATATAACACCATGCTGCAATAAGGCATTTGCATTCACTACGGATCAGCCTGTTGCAGGTGCTAAGCATTTATAGCTAATTTTATTAAAGCCTACATTTTTCAGAATGTTTTATTTCTTATATGTGTGTTGGAACATAGTGGTTTAATGTACTTCTTGTTATCCTCTTGTTACAACAGGGTTAGCTACAAATATCTAGAATCGATGTTCCTCTAGTTGGTGATGATCTAAGTATCAAATATCACTTGCTTTAACCTTCAATCTGTCTGGAGTGCCAGTGTTAACTTACTCAATGGTAGAAGTGGGATCAAAATTCTTAATCTTACATGGACAGATACTGCTTCTGCCTTTCGAATTTCTACTGTCCTTTCCTGGAGTTACATTTATCAGGATTACTCACTTCTCAGGCAAGTTATCTCTGTCAAGCTTGAATGGCTATTCTCACGGGGTACCCAGAGACATGCAAGCTAATTAGCTATCATCCTACATTTGATGATGACGAGCATCCATTGAGAACCTTCCATCCCAGTGGATCTCATGGAGCTTCACATATTAAACAAACCTGCATATGCCAAGCACAGGGATTACCTCTTCATAAATGAGTGGCAACCAGTTTTGAGTCGAATCACCCCACAGTTTAACAGCAGGCAGCGGAGCTAAGCAGCAGTTCACGGCAGGGAGTAAGGAGTACCTTTACGGGATGATTAACTTGTCTAAGAAAATGATGTCTCTGCAGAGCTTTCATTTCACATATAGCTGCCACCAGGAACCCTGTAACAGACCAGGAAGGAAATATGGGTTAAGGGATCTCCTTTCGCCATTGCCCATGTACAGAATTCCTGCAGGCATCACAGGTATATATGTCAACTTAGGTTCAAGTAACAATAACACAAAATTGACTCTTTTGATCTAATCCAGCCCTTTCTTAGGCAAAAACATTTCCAAACATGGGTCTTTTCTTATGAAAGAATGTCCTTTCAGTGTCTGCCCTTGAAACTTGTCCCGGGTTTCCCTGTCTCCTTGAAGGACAGAATTCCCTGTCTCCTTGAAGCAGTCCCAATGGACGAATGAGCTAATGCTGTCTTGGGATTTTTTTCCTATATTCAATCCATCTCAATGAGGGATCTTAACTGGTGTTATGTAGCCCTGAATTGTGTTGTGTGGACGAGTCCTTTGACTCCCTTAGACATTTTGGAAGCATCTGTTTTGGGGTCAATCATTTAATCTTATCTTCAGGAGTTTCAGGTGTATAGTTTCATTTGGAGATGACTTGGCTCTGGCCTTGCATCCCATAACAACCAAAATACACATCTGCAATTAAGAGGAAAAATGAAAATCCAGCAGTCCTTTGTACCCCCCTCCCTTTCTCAGTATGTGGGTGAAGATAATAGTTTGTGCGCAATATCAATAGATGAAAGAGCTGCCTAAATACTGAGTGCTATTGTAGGACAAGACTCAGTGGGTGTGAATCTTTGCAGCCCCACTGGAGATGATGAAACTGTGCTGATTTTTACCTGCTACACATCCAGGCCTTTTAATATTTATTACCGTTACCATCTGAACCTGAGTTGCAGCTCTCCCCCATGTTTACTCATCGCTGACCTTATCACATCCCCTTTCATTTGCTTCCTATCCGAACAATTTACATTTCACCCCCTTGGAGCTTTTTTGGATGAGACTCCTTTCATCTCTCATCATAATGTTCAATAATGACATTTCCATTTGCTTCCCTTTTCATGAGGTCTTTTTTGAAAACAGGATCTGACCTCTCTCTTTGTGTTCTCCCGTCAGCCAAGAATCACGTTGCGCACGAATTTAATTGACTTATTACATCTTTACAGAATGTAGTTACTTTAGTTTTGTGTGTGTTCTGTTTGTTTGTTTGTTAATTTCTGGGTCTTTGAGAACAAGATTATGCAATTGCCAGAGCCTATTTCCAATTACTATTGAATCTTTCAATTGAACTGAATTTCATTGTGAGATGGAAAATAGAATGAACTGAAAATTCAACTGAAAACATGTCAGTATTGTTGATACATGTGTTAGTGCTAATATAGAATTTATCACCTTATTTTCTCTTCTGGGGCAATGTAGGGAGGGGAAACATCAAATAAACAAAAGCAAGCAGAGGTTTTTCTTCTCTTTCACTAAAAGAAACATCTGTACGGCACTGAACAAAGTCTTCTTTGTCCTGTTTTGATGACCATGAAGCCCACCTGATTTTGTTCTTCAGTCCTCAGATGCAATGAAGAACTCCAACTCTTTTCAAGACATCTCCAGCATTACTGCTATTGATCTAGCTCCTGATCTGGTATAAGCTGGCCAATGACTATTGATTTAGAGGGAGTGAGATTGATTTAGGCCTGTAGGGAATCTGATCATTTACGCAACAGAAAAGTGACTGGTGCTGGTGGAGAATGAAAGCGGGTTGCTTCTGTGATAGACATACAGCACACAGAAGGTATCAGTTGTGGAAAACCTGTTTAAAGTGTTTAGGTTGCATAAACAAGTGGTGCTTTATTGCTAGGTTAGTGGCAAGGTGAGATATTTCCTGGAAAGCAGAGTATGGTGAAGAGCTGAGTGTACTGTGGTCCCTCTCTGCTATGAGCTTGCCTGGTACTGCATGTGCTGTGCTATGTGGCAGAGGTGGGCATACAGAGCCACGGTTCCTTAGCACTGCTGGGTACATTCGACCACATGGTCTGACTCTCCTTTACTGTACAGTAGCTTCATGACTCCCAAGAGGGCAAAATACATCTTTGTGTGAGAGAGAGATTGAGAATGTGACTTAGGGCTTTGCCTTGTAGGAACACATTTAAAGCAGCAATTCCTCCTTCTAACTCGTTTGAGGGAGGGACTGATGGCCCCATATACCATCAAGCTTGGTCAGATCAAAACTGTCCATGAGGAGAGGAGTGAATCATAGAATGGTTTGGGTTGGAAGGGACCTTAAAGCTCATCCAGTTCCAACCGCCTGCCATGGGCAGGGACACCTTCTACTAGAGCAGGTTGCTCCAAGCCCCATCCAGCCTGGCCTTGAACCCTGCCAGGGATGGAGCAACCACAGCTTCTCTGGGCAACCTGTGCCAGCACCTCACCACCCTCACAGGGATGAACTTCTTCCTAATGTCAAATCTAAATTTGCACATGTCATTCCATCTTGCTTCATGGAATACCTTGCCAGGTTCTGGCAGCGGGTGGTGTTTAAAAAACTCCACCAAACTCCCAGATGTGCATACCCTGTCCGAGTTTCCTTGATCTCTCTTTGAAGCTCCATGACCTCCCATAGCACTCTGAGGTAAAGACTGAATTGTATGTGATTTGAAAAGGGGCCTGTTTCATTTATTTGAAACCACTTGCACAATGGCTATGTACTTTGCCCCATAGGTTATTCTGATATAAGACAATTTGGGGTCCTTTTTGCACTCTTTTTTTTCCACCCATAACTTTAGAGATCTCTCTTCTAAACTCCTGACTGCTCTCTTTCCTGAGCCCTTGATTAGTAAGGTTTTCCTTGCACATCATTACAGGTCTTTGATCCTTGTTCCTTTTCTCTGCACATTTTCCATTTTTAGTTACCTTTTTTCCTCCTGAGATGGGGAGACTGGAATTACATGCAAATTGGAGCTTCAGGTGAACTGTAGATATATACAGTGGCACAGCTGTGCTTCACGTTTTCCTCTCTGATACAGCAGCAGTTCCTGCTATTTTATTTGCCTTTCTGAGCATTTTTGAGCACTAAACTAACATTTTTATGGAACTGTACACAAGGACTCCAACATCCCATTCCTGACTGGAAATACAGTTAGGCTTATTTTCCACAGGTACATTACTTGGCACTTAACAGCATTGAATTTCATCTGTCATTTTATCACTGAATCACTCTGTATCTCAGTAGTCTTCTGCGATTCTCTATAGTCAGATTTAAATTCAACTATGCTCAGTTATTTTGTATCTTCCACTAACTTAATTTTGTTATGTGTCCCCTTTTCCAGCACATTTACAAATATGATGAATCTGTTTGCTACTATCCTTTTAAGCAGTAAACAGGAAAACTTCTCCTGTCTTACCATTAAGTTGTGAATTCTTTAAGAGCTTTTGGATGTTACCATGAGAAGTTGATTTTGGTTTTTAATTCCTGAGCACTGCATTGACTGCATAATCCTTATTGATTCATTTCTTAATAACTTAGAAGACCACAGAATGATCGTGAGGCAGAACTTCCCTCTACACAACTGGTTTGATTCTTCCCAAAGAACGATGTGCCCGTGTGTTCACTGATACTGTTTGGTTTTGTTTCTAGGAATATGCCCTGGTGCAGCAATCAGACCTGTTGATGGGGACTGTGGCATCAGCTCCAGAGAGTGTTTTTAAGGCTGGAGTTGCATTTTCCAGTTTTCCTTCTTGTGTGGAGACTGCTTTCCACAGAGTTCAGAGGTGGTTCATGCACTCCTCTGCATGGTTGCCTACTAAGGAAGGTTCAACATGGGCTGTAAGATCTCGGTTTCAGACCTTGAAACCTCACATTTGCCACAATCTTTCTCTTCATTCTCATCTTTAGGTTATGGGGAGAGCAGTGACTGCCTTTTCAATCCATGTATGGGGGTTTGTCACTGCACCAGGCAAAAGTTGTATTTACTGAGCAAATTGAGATTGTGTGCTTTTTGAGGGTGAGGGTTTGCCTGTTCTACATTTTGTCTGACAATTTAGAGACCGAACAAGTAATATTTGTGCTTGAGGTTTCCTTCTGATGGAAAGGAAGCAAAGCTGTGAGCAGCAGGAGCTGTAAGAGTCCTTCAAATCGCAGACCTGCTTCACTCCCTCTTCTTCCTGAATCCTTTGTCCAGCAGACTCAGGAACCGCACAAATGTGGATTATCCCCCAGTTGAAGAGGCTTTTACCTTTAGCTGGTATAAATCAGAACAACTCCAGAGAAGGCTTTTTTTGAGCTAAGGACCACTTTCACACCATCCACTTCTATCTGTGGATCAATAAAAATAAAAAGAAACTGTATATTTCTTTTTTAAATTACACAAATCCACAGCTCTGACAAAAAGCTTTGTATCATTCTGGCAATCCCAGCCAGCCTTAAACTTGTGCTGCCCAGCTGTCTTTAGGAGAGATGTCTGTGGTTTTGCTTGGTAGGTTTGTTTTAGGGTTGGTTGCTTCAGTAAAATGCCCAAATGGATCAAGATATGGTCCAAACCTAAGAAAAAGTAATGGTCAGTTCAAATGGGCATGATAATGATGCTGTGCTCACTATATTAACTGAGGAACTAGTCTCTTGGCAGAGTGAAAGGTTGGAAACTGGCCCCACTCTTAAAGAGTTTATAACTTAATGGTAAGACAGGAAAACTTTTCCTCTTAGCTGCTTGCAAGGACAGCAGCAAACAGATTCATAATATTCATAAATGGGCTGAAAAGGAGATACATACATAACAAAACTAAATTAGTGGAAGACACAAAATAGCTGAGCATAGTTGAGTTTGAAGCTGACTATAGAGAATTGCAGAAGACTACTGAGATACAGAGTGATTCAGTGATAAAATGACAGATGAAACTCAATGCTGTGAAGTGATAAGTAATGTACATGTGGAAAATAAGCCTAACTGTATTTCCAGTCAAGAATGGGATGTTGGAGTCATTGTGTATAGTCTATCATCTACTGGTTTGGAGGATAATCTGGGGGCTGCTCTCTGCAGAGCTCTGCCCCATTTCACCAGCATAAATTTCATTTCCAGGATTAGATAAACTTTTATTTTCTTCATGTATGTTCCTTAGATGAGAAGCTAACCCCTGCAAAATGCCGTTTCTTTATGGGTCAGGCTCAGTCTTGCCAGCCCTTCCTATCCCACACTGATTCTCTCCCAGCTACTTGAAAGTCTCATCACTTTCGAGTGGGGAGCCTTAAATATTTCCAGTGACATTTCCTTGGCCTCTGGTAATTTAATATTATTAACCTGGTATGTTATTAAAGTGACAGGAGATGTCTCCCTTTCACAGGCATACTTTCCTGAAATCTCATTTGAATTTTTATTACTTTATTTTGAGGGGCAGCTAGTGGAGCACAGAGCGGGCAGGGAGGGCACAGGAGGGAAGAAGTGTGTAGGAAGATACTCTATGTAGATTATTGGTTCTGGCATTGTTCTTTCCACCATAGGTTGCTTCAGAATTCAGAGTATTTTGTAGTTTGACTGCTCAAACTAAGAGTGTTTCCAATAAAAGTATCTCTTTCCTGAGACTTCAGCCCATTTCAAAGGCATAACCTGGGGGGAAATGGGCTTTTGTGTGCTTTGCAAATCCCACAGATTTTATGCTGTACCCAGATCTCAGTCTGAATCTCCTAAAGTTTCATTTTACAGCTGTTGTAGGAAAAATCTAAAGCACATAGTGGAAATCTATAAACTTAGGACAGTGTAGGAATAAACCCAGATTCCCAACAAGCATACATTAGTGACATTAAAGTAATGTGAATGGAGTCACATTAGTTCCCTCTTGCTGCACATATCATCTACAGGGGTTTGCACAAATACAAGGGGGACTGATTTGAACCACTCAAAACAAGCGTAGCTCCATAATGACATCTCTGCTTCCAGAAGGTCCATAAATGTTCAAGAATATGTGTTGGAGGTTTTGTTCATGTTTTGTGGGGAGACTGACTCATCTGGGGAGAAAACTGTCACTTACGATGTGCTCTTTTTAGTTCTAGAAGCAACAAAAAGCTGAGATTTATTCTAACCAGTCATTCAGGAAAGCTGAGTTACTAGATCTCTATCACTCATGGAACTTATTTTTGCCTTTTTTCTGTCTTTCCACACCAGTTTTTCATGTATATTTGTTTTAAGGAAATTTGAACAAATATCAACATCTTCATGTTCATGAAACAGCCCCTTCACGTTTTCCAATGGCTATTTGGTTCAGTACTTTCATCCAAGACTATCTCTTTGCTTTGTTCATTAAAACAATCTCTCTTTGAAAGGATATTTAAAGGTATTTCCTTTGTTTATGGCTTATCAGCTCCTTTCCATCTGCCTGTCTCAATATTGGCACATTGGTATTTTAGACAGTTCACTGAAAACTTTTCAAGCTGAGAAATGATATCCTATACTGCCAGGGCTTCATTCTTAAACAAGACATTCATGACTTTTCCGTCAGGCTTTAAAACTGGTTTTGCAACAAAACCCTCCCATTCAGGTTTATTTTTACCTTTTCCCTCTATATAATCTCCAAAATCACTTTAGAAAAATACTGTATCAAAAGCTGATATTAAACTCTCAAGTGCCTGGCAAATGATTTAAAGCAATGGCTCACACTGGGGTAAACCCCAGAGATTTCTTTTGTAAAGTTCCACCTACATAATCTCTTAGAGGTGGATTTTTAAAGCTTACTATTTACTTTAGTCTGGAGACATTTCTTTGCTTTTATGGCTTATCTATTTTCTGTCCTCCAGTTCTTTTAGATAGGAACGTTGCTGTTTCCCTACTGTTTAATCTTTTTCTTTTGCTTAGCAGTTTCCTTTGCTGTCATCCCATGCGCATGCAAAGCATGAGCAACCCACTTGCTCTGTAGCTGGTCACTGGAGAAAAGACTGTGATGTACACCTGATAATGAAGAAAAACAGTGCTGGGAAAGGCAGGCGATGCAAGTCTTGCTTTGCTGCAGGACAATACTTGTAGCCCAGGAGCAGTAGGCTGGTCTGATCCGTGGCTGATGTAAAGTGATAAAGTGTCAGTGGATTTACTTGCTGAAACCTCCTTTAATTGAGTATTATAACATCCTGGCTTTGAAAAGGTGTCTAGCAGAAGTTGCCCTGTGTGACCTGTGCCGTTCTCTCTGGCAAGGGACTCAGTGTTGCTTCTCTCCCAAGGAGCCATGGGAAGCATCATAGGCCAGGGCTCAAGCAGCATTTCAGAAGCTTGTCCTTCTCTTGCCTGCAGCAAACACTTCCTTATAATTTATGGGATAACTGAGGGTAAAGAAAACAGCATGAAGCAAACTGAACATCTGGACATTGTTATATGTCGGAACAAGCAGAGGTTTTGTAAGCCTCACAAACCCAAATTGCTATCACAGACTTCTGCTCAAAAACAAATGTGTTTGTTAGGGAGTTAGGGAGGGAGTAACACTAGTATGTGTGATGGAAGTGTGGCATATTATTTTCTAAGGCATTTATGTAATAGGCATTGCTAATATCTGTATCTACATAGGAAAGTTTTATCAGTCATCTCAGATGAGTTATAGCAGGCTAAAACACAAGAGCCTCTCTAATTTTCCATCTGAAATCAGTTTTTTTTCCCCTCATTAAAAGCTATAGTGGTCTCTCTGCCTCCTGCAGAAGTCTCTTCCTGACTTATGTGCTAATGTCCATGTCATTGCAGTAAGTTATCATTTATAATCTCTGACTCAATACTTCTTAGTCCTCATCACCTCATAATGTGACTTGGACCATATTTCTTCAGGAAAGAGAGAGAAGAGGGAGTATCTTACATTTATTTTTTTGGTTTGATTTTGTTTAAGGAGGAGTTACAGATCAGGCTTTGGTTTGCTTTTGGGTTTTTCCAACTTGCCTAGTGACAAAACTGACCTTAAAACAGAAGTCCATTTCTACCAGAGTAACTTACTTCCTTTGGGTGTTTACATCTTTAAAAATATCCTACATTGAAATGCATGCCTTATGTTGCATTGAAAAAGTTCACTCTTTAGCAGGAAATGCTCATTTATTTTTAATGCTGAGTCCCTAAAAAGCCAGATTTTGAAAGGAACATGCAACTAAGTGAAAGTGAAGTGATATGTGTTCTTTTTGAATCAGTCTGATGCCAACATCAAGAAATCCTATAGTCACTTTCAAACGAAACCTTTCCTTTCACACCACATACTCTCTGGGAAGCAGTTCCCTCTTTTTGCTTTGCTCAGAGGAGGGCACACAGGCAGAGGTGTACCTCCTCTTCGTGCAGTGTCCCACTGCTGTGTGATGTTTGTGACCTCTGACAATCTCACCTCTTCTTTCCTGCTGTACAATCTTTTCCCAACACACCTCTACTCTTTCACCATACCTCATAAAGTCCCTTCTTTTGTTTTCCTTTGAAAGCTTTCTGTTCTCCAAAGAATAAGTATCTTTGCATGTTAATCCTTTACCTTGCATGCAAAGCGTAAGCATTTCTCACCCCTTCTCAGATACACAGATAACATGCATTCAATTCAGCCATGAATGTGCATCGTCTCCTTCCACAGTGGTGCACTATCTGTGATCTTTCCACCTCGTTACAGCCTCTCCCACGCTTTACTCCCTGCCCTGACCACAAGTGAGCTGCTCAAGCACATCACTACTCTATCCTGCACACACTCTCTGGCTGCTCACTCTGTATCTAGCAAGCATGTTCACACAGAGAGGTGATTTATGCCTCCACCATCCCAGACACCCATCCCTCTCCAGATATCCCACCCGTGTGATGGGGAGGTGTAATCTCCCTCAGCAAGTTAGAGCCACTGCCTGCTTGCACAGCTTCCAGCAATGAACCCGCATCCCCCCTTGCACACACACCACACTTCTCTGTCTCTCCTGCTCCTCTCCACCTACTTATTTCAGACTCCTAGACATCCCTGTGGCTCACTACAGTAATGTTCAACCAATGCTCCAATCTCTTTTCAAGCCCATTGCTGTTATGTAAGGAAAGGTGCTAGGTGCATCAGCCATCCTCAAGCACATAATGGATGCTGCATTTGCCTACGCTTACTGTATTTCCTGTATCTACATCAGTGCTTTGTAAAGCCCTTTGGGATACTGTGAACATGAAAGACGCTATAAAAAAACGAAACCTTATTCTATTCTAGACCAGCACTTTTAAGTCCTTTTATCACAGAATGAGGCAAGGCTTGAATTGAGCCCAGAAATAGCAATTTAAAGTTTTCATGAAAGACTAGAACAGTGTATGTTTGGTATATTTTAACATAATCTGAGAACACTAAGTGCACTAAAAGCATACCACTTATTTGTGGGTGGGGAAGTGGAGAGGAGGGGGAGAAATCTGAGTGCTTGTGTTTCTTTTGGGTTTCATTTATTACAGAATCTGACAGAGATCTATCAGGATGACAAAGGAGAGGGGTAGAAAAAACACCCTCATAAAGGTCTCTGTTTGTTAGAGTTCAGGAAAATAACAGCCTGTTTCTGTTGTTTGAGTGTGGAGAGTTATTTTGGGTGTGATTTGAAACTAGCTCTGCAGCTGAAGAACATAAGGAGAAAGCTTCAAGTTTTACTAGCACATACCAAAGCTATAAGGTTATGAGTTACACACAGTAGCTGACAGGGTGGCTGAAAGGAAGTGGCTGGCTGCAGATGGCATGGGTTTAATCCAAGGCCTTAGGATCAAAGGACAGGCGGTAGAAGATGGCATGGGGGGGTGGAAATAAAGGCTTCAGACGATCTAGGTTTCAGGCAATCACCTCCAACAGTGCCTTGCATCCACTAAAATGAAGAAAAGGGGGTCTGGAGTGTCTGGACTATGTGTCCCAGACCCTTTCATATCTCCTCATGGATTGTCCAATGTCAGGTCTGCACATGGATACCGGAAGAGCATTGTGTACTTGAGCTTCACTGCTCTACCAAACTTTGTTGCACTGACAAAGTGCAACAGTGATTTTCTATCGATTTTAGCAACAATTCATTTTAGCAATTATATACAATTTTAGCAACAGTGATTGTATATTAATTTGGGCTTCTTTGCTGGAAGTCTTGCATGGTACTGACTGGAGATATGTTTATCTACTGCAACTCCCCAAGGCAAAAATGGTTATGATAAAGCCCCATTAATTAGTGCTTGCTGAACTCACCAAGTTAGTCAGCTTTTAATCTGTTCAGTGTATTTTGTATTAGTGTAGCTCTAACTTTAAAAACCAAAACATTTTACGATATTGAGTCAAAGGCTTTGCTAAAACCAAGTCCATCAATGTGATTATCAGTCCAACTTGGAATCTCCCCAAATAATTAAATCAGGTTTATTTGATAAAAGCTATTTTCCATAAAATCATGTTGACAGTCATTAATCCTATTCTTATCCCTTAATTCTTTATTAATTGGATCCACTATTAGCTCTTCCATTATTTTCACTGTATTTCTGTCAGGATAAATTATCAATCCAGAGTAACCAGTAATCACATATAGTGTTTTATTTAATGTGACATTAATATCAGAGCATCCTGCTACCTGTCTCTCATTATTTATGACTTAAATTAGCATTTGTGTGGTATCTTCTAAACTGTTTCTTGATGTAGATTTTTAGTATCTAGACTGGTCTATAATAATTATTGTTCAACTGTTGGTAAGCTTAAATGAGCTCCTCACCTTCCTGGCCATGACTAGTGTTCAGTCCAAAGGTTGGTGTCACAGCAAAATCAACTTCTTGGTTGTTCACGCATTTTGTAGCAGATTTGTGCTTGCTCTGTTCACATCTCCATGCCCTGTAAGCATGGTCTTTTCATCCTTACCCTTTATTTTCATTTCATTTCTCCTTAACAGATTTTCTTCTTCAGTTATCACACACTTTTGTTAGAACTTCTTTGTATCAATGCTACTTATCAGCTCCTGGTCAGAACAGGGTGTCCTTGTAACCATTCCTAGCCCTGTTTTACATTCATGGAGAATTTGGTGGGGTAGGGAGGAACAACAGCTCACGTATCTACAGAACTGTGCATTTAGCACTTCTGGTTTCTCTCTCTGGAAGAGGTCCTGCCCTTGCAGCCAGATGTGATACCCATACACAGAGCTGCTTTAAAGCAGTTGCTTTTTGCTTGGATTTTTCGCCCTCTTACCTTCCAAATCTGTGTCGCAACGGGCACGGCTGTTCCTGACTTCCCCCACACACACTCTGTGCACATTAGCTGCCTAGATTTATTTCTAAACCGGGACATAAAAAACTCTGAAACCTCTTCAGATCTCTTCCCCTCTCCCTAAATCTCCAGCTTTTTCCTGTTACAGACATTAGTTTTGTCTTAGAGATAAAAGTGAAGGAGTAATAGTTCTTCCCCACTACAGCATACCACCTATTGGTAAAATTCTGTGATTCCAGTAGTGAGGACTAGATTATCTTCATACTTCAAATTACAAATCAACCTGAAGCTTACTTCAGGCATCCTCTAAAGCCTTTCCTCAGAGCCATCTCTTTACACTGCAGTATATAAACTGTTACTGAATAGAATTGCTCTTTTCCCATCATTATTAACAGTTTGTCATCTCTGCTTTATCATCACCAGCCATAGCATGTTGTAAGAGGCTGATACTATTGTTAGGTTTTTCTTTATCCCTAAAATACTTTAAAAACTCTCTTCAATTTCTTTGGCTCTGCCAAAGATGGATTTTTTCCCCTGCTGTTTTTTGTCTGTGTTAAAATGTATTGTGTCTAAAACAGTTAATAGATGTTAATTTCAGATGTGGATGCCCCCTTTCATATAGCAGTCATCATCATCATCATAAAAATACAGGGAAATAGCACTGAGGTATTTATATTTCCCTTGTCACTGCAGGTCTCCATATAATATTATTCAATATTATTATCTTGGTTAATTTTAAATGTCGCAAGTACTGAAGATTCTGCTATATTGCCACAGAGATATGTCTGAGTCTAATAGACACTCCTTTTTGGTTTATTTTCCTAATGATAACCTTGTATTTTCACTCCAGTGAAGTTTCACCACATCTACACTGTTGTAACTGAGGGCAAGATTTGGCCCTTTGTCATCAATGGAATTATAGCAGAGATGAATCTGTTCACTTAGATCATAAAATCTTTCCTTGTAAATCAATCCCTCCAGTCCCTAAATCATTGCTGAAGATGTTCTTTGAGTTCCCTCCAAGTTGTCAATACATTGTTGATGCTGAGATACTCAGAACTGACTATGTTTTTCTCATTGAGGCCAGAGGGAGGAAAAAAAATGACCTCTCTTGACAAGAATTTATCTATATCCTAAATAACCCTGTTCTCCTGTTATTTGCTGCCATATTAACCTGATGTGCTAATGTGTGATTTATTCTTCTCCTTGCTGAATAATTCACTTCCTGAATAGCTGCAATTCAGGTGGTTTGGATTCGTTCATTTTGTTGTGCAACTGAGATGTTTTCCACCTGTTTTTATTCCAGGTTGACCAGCTGCTTCCTATTTTTGTACTTGGGCATTTTGCTGATTTTTCACCTTAGACAAATAACCTTCCCTTTTTGGTTTAACCTCTAAAATGCAGCTAACAATGTGGCCAGGCTGCACTTCCTAGGTATGGCTACAATCCTTATAATGTTTGTATTTATAAAGGATGCTTTGTCCTTCCCATGAGAAGTGTTTTGCCTCTGGTTACTTCCCAGTGTTCTCAGAGTCAAATCCAAAGTATATTTAAGTATATAATGACACTTCCATTGACCTGGTCTTTCAGTATCTTTCTCACCATGTGCCTCTTCCCTCATGGGTATATGAGACACATCCTCTCAGCGTAAATCAGCACTCTTAACACTGGAACTGGCTGGCTCAATGACTCATTAGCTGCAAGACTAGTTTGAAAGGTGAGATTGATGTATTTTTTTGTCTTATTCCCCCCACTTCCCTCTTATTTTAACTTTCCTGTGTTTTTTCCATGTCTTCTCTCCTAGCGGAGAGCCTTGTTTCGGATGAGTCCAGTCCCAGACTGTCTCTTCTTGGCTAGCTAAGTCAGACAGTTTTATTTCTGCTGCTTGTGGTCTGAGTGCCAGTAAGCACTGAGGTGAACAGGGGGAATGGGCTGGGAAGAGGGGAAGCAACTCCAAAGAGGGAGTGGTGAAACACAGGGAAAATTCTGGGACTTCTCTTTGAAAGAGCTGTGATGAAGGTTAAGCTTGAGCCAGCTGGCCCTGCTGGCTGGCACTGCTGATAGACAGAACCTTTATCAAGTGTCAGCAAAGACATATGACATTTATCACTGTGGAAAGCCGGGTGCTGCTGCACTGACAGAGTATATTCAATACACGCCATCTCCACTGTACTCAGATCCCTTAATGGCATGATTTTCTTGCTGAGATGGGGACAGCTCTTCCTCCTGGCTCATCTCCACTTCTCCCTTCAGTTTCTTTTTGCTACTTTTTCTAGCTTGCCTCCTTAAGTTTGCTTTTTCTCCCATCCCACCCCCCATTCCCTATAATTCATTCTATTTTCCTTTTATATCTTTTTTTCAGCTCCTTTCCAACATGTCACCCCTTTTCTCTGCCTTGACTCCCACTGTGTCTCTTCCCACGTAACCCAGGAGAGTACCACCAACCCCTGTATCCTCAGGCATGCATGGTGTAACTGCCAAAGAATAATTTCCAGACCTGGGTTATAAAAGATTTCAGGTCGTTTCAGGTCACAAGGAAGGCAAACAGTTGCTGTTTGTGAAATCCAGGCTAAAAGGCTGGAATTCCTTCATCAATGGAGCTAAATCCTTTAAAACAGGTATATTAGGGCTGTGAGCCCAGCTTACGGACACATTGCTGCTGCACAGAGTGCTGCTCATTGGGCAGAAAGGAGATGTGAGACCCTTCAATTAAGTGATTATGCAAATCTAAACAGGGGTTTTTGTTTTAAAGTGTTTTCCAGTATGAAGACAATGTGATTGCAAGAGACATGTGAGCCGCTCTCGAAGCCAAGAAACAGGGCTGGCCTGCCCCTGCAGAATACACACCTGGGAATAACTGAGCCAGTCACTGGATGTCACCATTGAGCTGCAGAAATGTGGCTTAAAGTTGATTATTTATCTGCTTTTAAAAGTACCGGGTTTTAAGGAAAGCATCTGTCACTGGAAACCTTCGGGTGAGTCAGCAACTTGTTGTGCACTGGACCTTGCCTTTTGCTGGGACTCAGCATGGATGTCATGTCTCTATGTGGCTGAAGTCAATGTGCTCATCCTCAAAGGGAACATAGTGACTAGGAACCATTCTGAAGCTGAGGGACTGAATTTGGTGGTATTTAGATGAATGTCCTGAGACCAGTACTGTCCTAACACATGTTCAGTATCCACCAGCACCAAAAGGATGTGGTGACCTACTACTCGACTAGTGTCATGAGAATGAGAGCCCCAAAAAGAAGGCAAACAGACTAATTTTCACTTAACTGGAAATGTTCTGTTGTTTCTAGTCTCTTAGGCTGTTATGTAGGAAATTATCTCTGATGATCCAATTAGAAGAAAGGAATAGGGATTTACATGGGACTGAGGAGGTACTCATAGCGTAGATTAAAAGAAAATTGTGTATCTATAAAGGAGGGGAAAGAGGGGAGGAGAGAAAGAAGCCAAAGAAAAGAAAGATCCTTTCTCAGATTCTCTCTAAAGAAATGAAAGACTGTCCAAGGATGCGCTGATTTGGTCATTCTCAAACAATAATCCAAACAAGTTCCTCTAAAACATGTGCACACATGTGCATGATTGAAAAGAGCATGCAGGGTGCCTTGGTAATCAAGATGTTGAGAACCAGATTAATTGAGGTACCAAGAGAATGGAAGGAATAGAAACTCTTTAATTGCTTGTACACCAATGTAGTAAATTCTGGGTAGTAAAGAAGGAATAGGAGTTGCTCACATATGAGCATTAATTTGACCTACTTTGGTGTTACCGAAACCTGATGGGAAGACTTACATGACTGTAATGTTAAAAGCACTGGTTACAATCTGTTTTGGAAGCAAAACCGGGCAAATGAAAGTGGGAGGGCATATTCTTATGTCAAAACTGGCACTGCATGTTTCTGAATCTCTGAGAACTCAGAAGCAAGTGATCTGAACCAATATTCTCACACATAAAGACCGAATCAGGTCGTGACTGCTATTCATTGCAGGCCAGAGAGTGACTTGATTTCTTGCCTGGTTCTTTGCACATCTCTCTATTATAGTTAGGAAGAAAAAGACTTTAATCTGAATGGCATATAAAAGAGATCTCACGCTGCTAGAACTAAAATATCCTTGACTTTTTTTTAAACATGAAGATGACAATTTCCTAATTTTATAAGTGTTTTATGCAACGGGAGGGAAAATGGTGCTAGACCTCATCATCTTGTCAGATAAAGAGAATTCAGTCGCAGAACTGAAAGTCAGAGAGCTGTTTAGATGCAAGTGACATAGGCTTGATTACACTTGCTACATGCAAATGGAATAACATCCAAACCGCACAGATATGCACATACACAGGGCTGATTTCACAAAGATGAAAGCTGTTGTGAACCAATCATTTGGGTAAAGGGATTTAAAGGGAAAAAGTGAATAACCAGGAAATCTATGACAACATTTTATACGCTTCAAAAATACTATTAGCACTAGCAAGGGAAAAAGATCTTCAAAAACCCAAATATAACAAAAATAATACTTGAAGAAAGGCAAGTCTGATGTTTAGAGGACAATTGATAACCTGCTATGAAAATGTGACCTAGAAAGTAGGTACAAGTACCAGATTCAAAACAGTCTACGTTCAGGTTTGCTTAAAGTATGAATGCAGAATGTGCAGCTATCTCGAAGCCGCAGCAGTAGTTCTGCACTAAGTGTTTGTGACAGTTCAGTTTAGATGTCTTCAGACCAGCGAATAAACTGTGCGTGTGGATGAGCCCTCAGTCATTTAGCTGCTCATTGACATTGAAATTCCACTTTGTATGCCCTGCCAGCCCAAGAGCTATGCACCATCTGGTTCCCACATCCACTCAGTTGAAGGGACACCAATAATTCCTTGGCTTGGCTTGTGCCAGTTTAGGAGTGAACTTCAGAATGAATGGGAAGTGAAAGGCCAGCAAACACAAGCATTTCCTAAAATATTCAAGGAATTCATAAGAGGCGGGGGCAGGCCTTAGACTAAAACCTTTGGCCCATACATGACATTTCTGGAGGTTCTGATTTCCTCCATCCTGGATCCTGACTGAAGCCATTTCAATGGGGAATTAAAAGCTTAAACATACCCAACTTCTGGGCCTAATATCTCTGTGTCTCTTCTTTGTCATAGGATTGGGAAATGTTCAGTGGAGACTAGAAATAGCATATAATGGTATTTTTCTGCCAGTGCTTTAGAACACCCTAGGCTTTAATTGGGATAGCAGCTGTGCTAGAAATGTTAGGTACACTTTGTGATAGGGAAAATTGGAGGGCTACTTTAGCCTCTTACAACTCCTGTCTGGTTTTGAATGGGTTGCTCTGAAATACAGTTCTCAGAGTACCTGTGTAAACTAACACGTATTTAAAAAGAACCTGCCATCCATCTTCTCGATGCCAGGTTGATGGATTGTGAACCTCTGAGTAATATCTCTTGACTGAATGAGCCATCTTAGCACCTCCATGGAGAAAAGAGATGTCACTAGATGAAACACAATGGATTGATGGGGGCTTTTTTGCTAGTAGCAGAAGTGAGAAGATGGTTTTCTGTGTAATTACAGAATTTGGATGATATTCACTGAAGAAATGGGCAATTAAAAGAATATTTTTCTGACTATATCCTCTGAAAAAACATGTCTCCTTATATTTCCATAAAGGTCTTGTTAGGAGCAAGACAGAGCTATTTGCCGTTGTTACGTATTGCTTTTAGGGTCAGACCTGTCCCTTCCCAAGCTCTAGATGAGGAAGGGCATCACTGGATACTGTTGAAGCTTACAAAATGAGAGCCCCTTTCCCAAACACTGCTTCAATGTTCTGCCTGAGTTGTGCAACCAGAATTTTCACAGTGGTAACTTGGACTGAGCCCAACTTTGAATGTGGATTATTCAGCTCTGCTGCTCCTATCTGCAGGTCCATGCTCCAGCAGTCACAAGAGCTATTTTAAATAAGGACACAGATGCCTAAAACCCTCTTTCAAACTCCAAGATGCAGAACCATGAGTCTGTGTTTGCAAAACTGGTTTCTGCTTTAGAAGAGGGGAAGATTTACAACCCTAAAGCTTGATAGATTGTCTTCGAGGTATTCTTTGAGAGTTCAGAGACAGAAAGGGTTGTGCAGGGGGGCTTCAGGTCTCCTCTCAAACTGTCTCCTGGAACAGGTCTTTTCTTCGCTGACCATACAACTTGTAAAGGCTGAGCAACCAACTTAAACACCCCAAGTTAGACAGTTTAGGTTTAGAAGTATGAATGCCTATTCTGCGTCTTAAAACCTTACCATTGACTGAGAAACTATCCAGAAGGCATTGACATACCAAAGTACCTCTCACCTCATGGACCAGTATGTCACCTCAAACCACAGCTAGCATGCTCACCAGCACAGTTCAATGGCACACTCAGCCCCGGGCAGCACCACTGCGTACAACACTGCTGTGGACTACATTGACCAGGACCCTTTCCAAAGCAGCATCTGGCCCTTGAATCAGGGGCCTGAGGCTGGGAAGTCAGTTTGGTTTCTGGCAACCTGAGAGTTAAAATCCCTACACTTACAAAAAACCCAAGTCTAAACCAAAAGTCTGCAACCAGAGCAATATCTATGGTTTAATAACTGGGACCCAATCTACAGTTGGTGAAATTAAAGCCCTGTTTTCTACTGGCTAGCTGCCAAAGTGAGGCACAAACAAATGCAGAGAAAAGCAGGAAGCGGGTTAATGAGGGACATCCTGAACAAAACATAGTAAAAGAAGTGAAAGCAGCAAACTTGCCGAGCCACTACTGATGAGATAAATAAGATTTGAACTGACATTATCTGATCCACTCGCTGCACATATTTTATCTGCTAGAGCCAGTCTTTAAAGTCTCCTCGACACAGGTTTCAGTCTCATCCTCCCAGCATCTGTTTTATACATCCTTCAAATTGTCCATTCCTGATCACAGTGGGATTTTGTTGCATCCTGCTAGGACAGAGGCAGATGCATTGGGAAGGCATTTGCTGCACACTGCATCTGCCAGGAGGCTGAACAGCCAGAAGAAATCCTGACATGATAGACCAGGTGTCAAAAGCAAGAAATAAAAGTGATAGTGAGAATCCCTGATGAGGAACTCAGCTTCTCAGAACTACTGGCCTGTAGTTTGCTTTGGAGGAGATATTTTTAACTTGTTTTGATTTTTTCCCCATCTCTACCTGATATCCCAGCTCAGGAGTTCTCCTGCAATTATTTCTCCCCCTGATGCATGCTTGTTTGAACTTTCAGGATCAAACAGATGGCTTGAAGGACCAAACCAGAAGGTCTGTCATTCCCATCAGGTCTTTCAAAACTGCAGGTTTGAGTTCCAGCTGGCCTGACTTAGGGATTCATTTAAGCTCACTGGGGTTACAGGTAGGCTGCTGCAAACATCCTGCTCTTCTGGAGCTGTTGACCTCCAAAAGGGTGGAGAAGGAAACGAAAATCCAAACAGATTCCTCTACCTCATGTACACACACAAGTGCACGAGCGAAAAGACCATACAGGGTGCCCTGGTAATGAGGCAAAGCTGAAATGGAGAGGATGCTAATAAAGTCTTTAACAATACTTATTCCACTCCTTTTGGGAGGCTGTAAGACCCATCTTCCTCACTAAGCTATGCTGAAGCAGACAGAGTCATAATGAAGACAGGCTTGGTCTCTTTTTCAGTTTCTATAAGAATCTGTATGGAGAAAGGTTTATGACCCTACATAGAATGAAATTCCAAAGCCCCTAAAAATCTTCTTTGACTTCACAGGCAGAACCTTAGTATTTTGGTTTCCATGTTCACAGGTTCCATTCTCTGTTTCCTAATTGTATCTACCGGCTTTTTCCTTATGTCTGAAGGGCTGGTGACTGAAGGTGTGGATTAAAACATACATTCAACAAGGTAGCAAATGCAAAATAAAGCACGGAGTTCAGACTCCTAGTTAGAGAAGTCTTCCCAGAAACCAGTCTGGAGCTTTCCTTCTTCAGCTGCACACATTTAATAGTATTTGTGTATTAGTCAAACTTCATTCCAGAAGCATATACATCTTTGTCTTTGGCCTCAAGTGTGAAAACAGCTTCAGCAACACATTCATTTACTGTGCTTAAAAGCTACTGACTTTTAAGGCCCTGACAAATTGAAGCCTAGCCAAAGAATTTTCCTAGAAAAGGGATTTTTTCCCTTGAATCAGAACTGCATTTCTCTCCCTCTCCAACTATTACCCTTAGTCAATAAAGGCTGTCCAAGATGTCTAATCTATGTTCATACATAGTCCAGTCTATTTTTACATATATGCAACATACAGAAAACTTCCAAGATGACATTTTATCTCACCTACTTTGATAAGCATTTAGTCTGGGATGACTGAATTTGGCAGATTCGCCTGAAAACCTGACCTTTTGGCTGCTAAATTTAGGGGAAATAAGTTCCATTTTCTTGGAGAAAGCCATTTGAAAACTCCTTGTATTTCCGAAAACCCAGCTCCAATAGAACAAATTTCAATGAAGTGTTGCAGCCTTATACAATCTGAAGACCCAGCTCTAACCCCACAGCCCTCATCCACTTTTTGTGTTAATGAATCATAAAAATCCCATATGCAAAACATAAATAGAAGCATATTTTTTTCTTTCATTTTCTCCACGTTGCATCCATTCAGGGAGAAAAGGTTTCCCCAAGCAATGTAATTCCACTTTGGTTAAAATAGATATGCAAGAAAACATGCCACTGAAAAGCTAGAGGGGCTTTTGAACATCTTCCTGCTGACAGGACAGATAGATAGCCACTGATGTGCTATTAATTAGCAGAAGGAATAAGCAGAGATTGAAAAATCCTTGGGACTGCAAATACCTTTTTCTTTGATGTCTTTAAGGCATTAGTCTAGGCTTGGAGCCCCATGTAGCTTTCATCACAACACTAACAGCACCCTCAATGATGATGCCAAAGCCTAAATTACGTGTAAAGAGAAATGCTTTTGATAAGTACTAGACAAGATTTATACAACGCACTCAAAATTACAACGTAAAACAAACATAAAACCCAGTAAATGCAAGAGAAAAGAATGAGCAAGTAAAGCAAGATCAGGTAAGATAGATAGAAAAATCTAACACCAAGTATGAACACATTCACCAGTCATAAGAAGTCATCGCAAGTCTTCACATGTCCAATTGCAGTTTATTGAGAGCGCTGTAGAAGAGCTGAAGGAAGCACGATTCAAAGGAAGGCAAACACAGTAGTGGGTGATAAGAAGTGACCCCAAACCCAGAATTTTAAAGGATCATTAGAAAGATGACAGAAAATGATTTAATTTGGCAGAAAGGATGTCAGCATTCCTATGCTGAATGCTGGACTCATGTATTTTCCCCTCTGTACACTTTGGTTACCTTGAACTGCAAGACATGGAGATGCAGTGATTAGCTGAGAACTCCAGTACGTAGATTTTTACATAATTCATATTTTGACTTCTCTAAGTTTGCATAATAAATAGTTTAAACACTGCAGAAAATGTCTGAGAGAGGAAATTAGGATTCTGAATGAAAAAGTTAATTATACCTTGAAGGATATTTTTTTTTCAGATATATACGGGTGAGAAAAAAAGCCTAGAAATGGATAATTTAAGAGATGGAAATGCAGAAAATTATGGGAGTGGTGACAACAGGAGAGTTATCTCCTTAAATAGGATAATTAAACTAATTTAATTTCTTAAACTGTGGCATTGCATTATAGATAAACAATTCAATAAACAGCAGCCTGGACACTGATGCTGCACTACAGATGCGTCTTGGGTCTGGGTAGAATGTTGCTTTTCATTCTCAGCCATAGTTTTCTGCAGTAGGAATACTGAATTATCATAATGGGTTGCTTCCTCTAAGTCATAAAGGGCAGGGACAGGAAATTATGGAGGAGTGGAAAGGAATATTGACATCATTAAATCAATCACTGCTGATTGGATCCAAGGCCTGATGAATCGGTGATTTGATCCTGTAGCTGGAAGACACTGGGGACCAGCTTTTCAAAGATATTTAAGTACTTAACTTCTGCTGATTAAAATAGGAGTTAGTCGCCTAAATAGGTGTTAGATGACTGATATCATGAGGAAACCAAAATATCCAAGGGCTAAATATCTATCCTAAAGGAAAGCACATTTCTTCTAGTTCTCAGCAATTTTACAGAGTGATGACACCAAACTGTGGTTTTTTGAACATGCATGATGGTGTACCTATACCTTATGTGAGTGAGAGGGGAAAAGAGAAAACAAAGAAAAGATAAAGGATATGAGCTAAAGGAGATATTAGATCAAGAGAGGTAGATAAGAGTGCATGTCACCCAAGTTTCATTAGTTTTTCTAGTCTGTGTAGTGGAAATCCCATGTACACCCATTTCCTTCCAGCCGCTGACAGTGATGAGGTAGGACAGCCAGTGACTAGGAGTTTCTCTGATGTCAGATAACCATCCTAATGCATGTCTGAGATGCCTTTCAACTCAGGCTGCCTCAGCTGTCACCCAGACACTGCTCTGGAGGAAGATAAACTTCTGCATTCTCCCGTTTCTCTTTCCCCTTTGCTACTATAAGTTACACTTAAGGCTTGCATTGATTCTCCAATGCCTTGCAGAGATGAGGGGCAGGGATGCATCAGAGCAAGCTGCATCCAATTACACAGTGATGAACTGACACCTGCCAGGTCTCTCACACAGCATCTGATCACCAATTAAAGGGATGATTTATGGTTTAAAGAGAGGATGCCCTGGCTGTGCTGCAGCTTAGTTGTTTGGGGAAGAGACCAGTTCACAAGCAGCAATAAGAAATTGGGGTCTCTTAGCAAACTGAGATGTTTGGATGTAAACTTTGCTCTTTGGCACAAAACACAGGGTAAGGAAGCTTCAAAATGGTTTTTTTGAGTATATTTTACCTTCTAGGCATGTAGATCAACATGTGCTGACAGGATGGGAAAAGGTCCTTCTGTGAGATAAGAGATAACCCAAAGCAGTCTTGTGTTTTCTGTGCAGAATATCAAAGGATGATTTCTGTGCTCCCAAACCTGCAGTGTGGGGGAAACAAACTCCTGCCATCAATGCACTGTAAGTGTAAGGCCTGGTACACAGATCCCTGACCTGACTAAAGCAGGCTTTTTCCACTGAATTTAGAATGCTCCCCTTTTTCTCTTTTATTATTACTCTTGTTTTCCTGTGTGTATTAATCGAGGTGTAGTAGCAAAAGGTTTTAAGAGACCTTGGAGTGCTTAGTCATATGACGGTGCGTTGGTGTTTGCAAAGGTTTTTTGGTGATTTTTTTTCCTTAATGTGGTTTATGTGATTCTTAAGAAACCTCTATAAGGTAATGGCTTCCTATAGGGAATGGCAACCTACAGTACATACTGCTGCAGACAGAGATGAAGTAAAGTATCACAGGTGAATGAAAACATGGGACAGCTGAATTATTCACCTGCTAGACTTGAAAGATCTAATTATACAAGTTCTAATTCTTATGGCATATCCAATTAAAATCAGTTCCTGAAGGCCTGATAGGGAGCAATGATTGGTAGGAATTGTATGGGAAGAGACGGACTTGCAAACAATCCTGAGTGAAGACACCAGCACTGTATCTTTTACAAATGAGTATTTAATGTAGACCTAACCTGAAGCACTGGGTTGGAGTTAGAAGGTGGAAATAAAGCTCTGTGAAAATGGTGACCAAAGGCCTATGGGATTCAGAATTCAATGTGAAGGCAGAAAAGCAGGAAAAAAAGAGAGAGGAGAGTGGAGCAAATGCAGGAAACTGAGCAATGGACTTCACAGCAGGGAAGAGATGCAGGATAGTTGGCAGCGGCTAAAGGCTACAATGTTAAAGGCACTGTAGAAAATTACAGCAGTACAAGAAGAAAAGCATGAGACCAGTACAGACACACAAAGATATCTTTAAAACTTGGACAGGTTAAAACAAAATATTAACCAAATGCAGATGCCTTGATATATGACTGATATGGATATAAAAGAAGAGCACAAGCACGGAGAGAATTGGAGCAATTCAACCTCCAAATGAAAGGCTTTGGCAGGGCTGCAGATGGAGAAATACAGACTTCTAAGTGTGTAGGTGACCATGGGAAAAATAACAGGAATCTTGTGAAGCACAATAATTTTACACCATAGGAGACTAATGGGTTAAAGAGCATATAGGTGACTTGTACATAAGTCAGACTAACCACATAGAACTCTCAAGGAAACTACTACTGCAGTCTCTGTGTGGTTAGCAGTTATCTTCATCTACTCACTGATACTGTGGAGGGCCCAGAGGGCCAGAGAAGGACAAACATAGTTCCTACATCTGGAGAGAGGAAAGGTGAACCCAGGGAATTATGGACTAGTCATTTTAACCCAGAAAAATCATAAATTATGAAACAATATCAATTTATAAGAACCTGGAGGATAATAAAACTCTAAAAGGTGCAGTCAACATGGGATTGCAAAGAACAAATCCTGTTGTATCATTTTCTTCTTCAACAGAGCCACATGCGGTAGTGGTCTAGGAGGATGCAGCAGCTGTGATGTGTCTTGCTTTTAATATGATCCCATGTTGTTTTCTTATAAGAAAACTAGGAAAACATGATTTGGAGGACTACTTCTAGATGAGGGTGGGTCCACAACTGGCTGAGAAGTTACAAATGAGTAGTTCTCCTTTATCCTGGAAGGACATTAGAACTGGAGTCCCACACTTCAAAGTTTTCATTAGCCATGTGGATGATGTAGTAAGGTGCACATCTATAAAATTTGCAAATGACACTTTGCTGGAAGGGACTGCAAGCACTTTGGGAGACAGGATTAGAATTTAAAATGATTCTGATACCTTGGAGGAGCAGTAGGAAATCAACAAGATGAAATTCAATAGGACAATGGTGCAAATGACTCCTTAGGAAAGAGAAGAAATCATGGCTATGTCCATGAAACTGAGAATAACTGCCTTGATGGGAGTACAGTGGAAAAGGATCAAAGGGTTATAATACTGCACAAGGTGAATATGAATTAACAGTGAGAAGAAGCAAATCTCGCTCTGGAAAGTAACACCAGGCAGATCGTATATTCTGCTTAGCTGGGCACTGAGGAGGCTGCAGCTTGAGTATGAGGTCTTTGGGGCATTTTGTTTTATAATGTGAACAAATTGGAGAGATTCAAACAGATAAGAGCAAGGAGGAGAAAAGTTTCAGCAAATGGAACCAATGAGTTAAGTTGAAGAGTTAACCCTTGGTAAGAAAAGACTGAAATGCAGCTTTCTAGTATGCTAAAAAACACTTTTTAGCAGAGGATCAGTTATTCTGTGAGTGTAAGACAATGAGTGCTGTGTTTAATTTCCAGCAGCAAGAAAATCTCTACTAGATTAAGTAACTTCACCTTGCAAATCAACTAGCAAGAACAGACATGAGCTATCCTTTACTGGGTGCTTTTAAGCCTATGTTAACAAGCTTTCCATTGGTGGACATCCAGATCAGGGATCTTACATGTCTTGAAGCTCAGGAATGACTTCCATTTCAATTGGGATCGCAGTCTCTATCTTTGGAAGTGACCAAAAAGCCATCCTGGAGATAAATCTTTCAGCCAGAAGCTCCATCAAAATCAATGCAACTCCATAAAATACTGAAAAAGATTTAAAAACAGTGCTTGGGAGAGTTGTGAGAACATACAAGGCTGCTAACAACGGGTGCTAATCCATTCCTTTCAATCCAATGATAAAATAATAGCATCCAAAACCAAATTTTGCTGTTCCTATTTCAATTCTGAAAGAGTTCAGCAGCCAAGAATCTGTCCACTGCATCCAAGTCTTGCACAAAAACCTGAAATCACCTTAGTGATGAAGAAATCGAGTTTGTTTCACTCTTACTGGTAAAAGAGTATTTCTTACTCCTGGAAAAGGAGTAAAGAAATAATAGGGTTTCTCAAGCTTTATACCTGGTCCTGTGTGTGAACAGAGGTGGACTTTCAGCTGGTTATTGCCAAGCCTGCAGAAGCCACTTTCAGATCGTCTCATGGCAGCTGATAGAGGTTTGTGTCTGACAATACATATGGCAGTAATAAAAGAACACTTATAATTCTATTGAGGTGCAAACAAGACTTAAAGATTCATGCTATATTGGGAGAAGAAGCATTCATGCTGCAGAGAATGCACAGTGCAGTGGCTCTGCACGTGGCTTTGCATCCAACCAGGAGTTACAGCTCTAATAGGTTTCTCCGTGAGTGGCTTGGCTCATGGGCATGCTGGATGTGAGCACGCTGAGCTTACATCCAGTCTCTGAAACATAATGAGCCCTGACTGCAGCTCAGCCACACAATATGTACTTGTGGTGAGGTGTGAACACTTTTGAAAGGTGATATGGATCATGGAAAGCTGCTGTCAGATGAATTATGGAAGTTACCTCCTTATGTTGTTCCTAATGGAAGAGCAATACCCTTGGCTTTATGCTGGTCAGAACTGGAGTCAAATTCCTTTGTATATCAACTCCTGGTTGACATCAGCATAGTGAAAGCTGGCAACGAAACAATAAAAACCAAGAAAGAAGGGTCGCTCTAGAGATGTTGTTATCTTTCCATACCCTTGATGTGCATTTCTTCCACTGTCAGTGGACTCCAAAGAATTTGCAGGTAAAAATACTTAAGTATTGCACTGCATACACCATTTAAATGCTACTATTACCAGGTTGCCATGCATACCTTTCTTTTCAGGGGTATAATTTTTGGCTAGGTTTCAGTCCCTTCTTTCTCAACTTCTACTTCTCCTTTGGTGTAATTCTGCATTTCACCTGCTCTGTGCCCAGGGCAGTCAGATGTTGAGCCCTATATGTGTTTCCTTTCAAGAATCCTCAGGTCCCAAATTAACTTCTGCCACTCATCCTTTATGCTCTCATCCAGAGTGGACGAAGAGCCTATAGGCTGAAGAAAAAAGTCATGGGAGACTCAGACATATTTCTCTTTGCTAAATTTATATTGAAAGGTCTGATGAATTACCCATCTGTGTGGAGGGGGGAAGCCTTTTATGGCTTTCAAAACTGTCTCTGTCAGATGAGATGTTCTAACCTGACAAATTTCTCCTCGACACATGCAGTTGCCTGTCTGACTTATCTCAACTCACCTTTCTTCAAGCTACTCTTCACAGCAACACAACAAATAAACAGATAAAGCACACCAAAATAGTAGATGTAATTAGAGCCACTGCTGATCCAACTATTTTGAAGCTAACTCCACTGAGGTGAAGTTATACTTCTTATCAGTTTACTTTTCTTGCTCAGCTCTTCAATGAGGTCTTTGCATCTTTCAGTTAACTCTGGGCCTTAGGATAGATAGCAGTGAAAAAACCACCCAGGGAAATCAAGAGACAAGTATCCTTCCTAGCAAAAGGAATCATTTTCCCAGTTTTATAACAACAGTCTCTCAGCTAACAACCCTGTGGCTGTCAAAGTCACTCCTTTCAGCAAGTACTTTTGAGAAATCCCAGAATCTGACTTTGAAATACACTTGGAAGCAAATGCTTAGCCAGCAGAGAATGGAGCACATCGGTGCGCAGGGCTCCCTCCGCTCTGTTCCAGGCAGGAATCGGGCAGCACAATTCAGTTCCTCGGCATTCTAATGATAAATATCATATGGTTGTTTACTTACTTCCAGATTGTACTGATGGGGAGCATCTAACAGCTGGATCAGGAATTACAGCTCCTTTCTTAAGGGGTGCAACAGAAATCTTCAGTGTAAAGTCTAGCAAGAAATCAGCAAGAGAGTAGGTTAGGAAAAGGAGAAAGATGACTTCAGATGACACCAGCAAACCCTGCTGAGATTGGTCTCCCTCTGGTGGGATTATCTGGTGCATTACCTAGCAATCTGCAGCAGAACGACACAAGAAAAACATAACAAGGAGAGGCTGGGGTGTACCAGGCTCTCATGGTGCTCTACCAGTGAATTAGTGATTAATCACAGGAAACTCACAGTTTCTTGTGAGGCTTGCCACCTCTCAGACTCTGTATTGATTCAATTGACTAGACTTTAGAACACTGTTTCTGTTTTAAAATGGAGACTTGTTTTTGAAAGCAAAACAAAAATATGAAGCTTCTGTCACCATTTGCAGGTACATCCACCCAGAAAGGAGGCCAAACCTTTGAGTATTCATTCATTACTTTGTTTCCTCACCATTTTGCTTGTTTATAGCATGCAGAAATGCATTTTCATTCAGTTCAATTGTTTTTTTGCAATCATACAACATGTTCAGGGGTTTTGCAGCCTGAGAAATCATTCTTTAGAGATCATACCATTTGAGAACATGTGTGGTAAAGAGAAGTGGGCAAATTGAATGACCTCTAGTCAACCTCTTTTTCTTTCCAGTAGGGTCAAGATCAATGCTTTTGCAGACACAAGTTTGTCTAGTCTGAATCTCCAGTGACGGCAATTTCACATCCTCTCTAAACACAGTAGAAAGAGCACAGAGAGCTCAGCTACCTTGCAAATTGAGGCTGAGCAAGGCAAAGTTTTCCTTCCAGCCACGAAGACCCTGGAAAAGCAAGCAGGAAAAGCTCAGAGAGAGCTTTAATGACCCCTTGGGGAAGCCTGCTGCTGGCAGTCACCTCAAACTCAGTATGGGCTGTGCAGATGAATTGCAAGTGCTTCCATCCTGTAAGTCTGTGAAGTTTCCTTTTGCTTTAATATTTATAGGAAGCCACTATAACATATCAAACGTGCACTCATCTTTACTCCATTACTCATGAGAGGGATAACTCAATATGTCAAATATGCCCTGATCAAGGGGCAATTTCTCTTCTCCCCATGCCAAATGCAGACCAGGTGTAAATGGATGCATCTCCATGAAAATTGTATCTCTTTATGCTGGCACTGAGCATAGCCCTCTTGCTCAGTCTACTGGAACATTTCCCAGATACCAATGTCAGCTTCTCAGTTCAATCCAAAGCACATCATATGGCCCTTTTCTTTAACCAGCCCTACAGAAAGAATAGACTCGAATTGTGCTTTCATGCCTTAGTACTTTGTTTAAGAGCATGAAATTGTCTCTCCGTGAGAGAGATGGAGTCTTTCAAGCTAGCAAAGGAGAGACATTTTTAAGCACCCTAACCCACAGCAATGTAATAGCTGCAGAGGCTGACATTCATCTCCCTTCTCTTTAGAAGTCTAACAGTGAGAGGCCAGAGATAATCACCCCAATCTCTCTCTGTAGTCTGGGGCTGTGGGTACCTCCAGAGACAATTCAGCTGACCCAGATTAGACCCTGTTCTTGAGAACAAAATGAGACATCTTCTGGGGGAGCCTATTTCTCCCTGCTATCTGTAGAGGAAGCCTGGCAAGACTAGATCAGGCTTAGATGTTGAACACCTAGATGCTTAAATTAAGGAAATGAGGCTTACTCTGCCTAGCACACAAAATTTCAGCACTTTATTTGATGTAAATCCCTGTGCATTAACAGCTTATGAAACATTTCTTCAACTTGGAGTCACACTGATTGAGTCCAAGCTTTGAGAAACAAAAGGGCTGAAAAAGAATATTTGTGCAGGTATTTTACCTCAACATTTTCAAAAATTGGGGAATTCTGAGGTAATCCCAGCTCCCACAAGTTCCTTTTGGAATCTTATAAAAATTCCATGTTCAAATCAGCTTTGGACAAAGCACCCAGGAAAAAAATATCTTTCTAATATACTATTTCATAGACCACAAAGAATAAGCAATGCAGCTTTACTAACTCTTCTTTTCCCCCTTTTGAATCTCAGCTCTCTCATTCACATAGAGAATTCCTCTGGCTCCATCATTCTCTCTTGTGCTTAGCTATGCTTAGTGTGAGTTTTCATTGACCTTTTGGGGGTTCTTTTTTTTTGGGGGGGGTTGATTGAGATTCCCTCCTTTCTTCCCATACTCCTGCATCTCCAAGTAAATCCAAGACAGCTTTCTTATTTCTAGAGAAGCATAAGTATCTTTGGTGCTCTATATACTAGCATAAATGCATTACCTGACCTCAAAGTGTTCATGTCACAAAAGCACCCTGAAGATACCAAAACCTGTAGTACAAGAGTAGGAATCTCAAGTCACCATGGTGTTAAGGTGATGAGATTACCACTGTGAATATGCTGTGTTTTGTGGAGAGGGCTATTGTGTTTGCTTATGGCATTTCCCATAAAGAGAGGACTATACCTTTTCTGTAAGGCTACAAAATGTGTCTGCCATGAAGGTGAAAAGCAAGCAAACAACATGGAACAGAAGTGAAGGACCAACAGTCATTTTATTCATGTCTCATGAAGGGCTCCTTTAGACAAGCTCTAGTCTTGTCTGTGGACTGAGTGGCAGTTGGCATTTGTGTTATTTTAACCCAGAAGAAACACAGCTTCCTCCACAAAGTTCAGTGGTAACTTGCATGTTTGGTGGGGACAAGAGGAGACTTGCATGCTTCAGTTAGATCACAGAGCTCATCTGGACCTACCTTAGGTCTCTGCAACTCTAATCTAGCATTGCCAGTAGAAATTTTCTCCCTTTTCTATAGAGGGAACATCTCCAGTATTGCCTGTGTGAAAGGTAGAGATATAATCTATCCATTCAAGTATACCTCTTTGAATGGGGTGAGTAAATGTAAAGTTATTGAGGAATAAAAACCTGTTGGGCACTGGTGAAGCGCATCCTGTGCTGTATAGTCTTGGAGCAACAGGAATCTATTCTGGCTAAAATTATTATGGGATGTATTCACAATACAAAAAAAGCTGGAATTACTGCATTTTATAACATAGAAAGTGAAAAAAGGAAAAAGTTGGATGGACACAAGTGAGATGATTGTGTTTATGCAGACACCATATCAAACAGATATATGTGGGCTCTGTTAGTAGAATAAGCATTAAAACGTCTACGGATGCCAAAGGCATTAGCCTACACATATCCACGGCTTTGCACACGCCAGCATGTGCACACACACTTCTCTCATTCCATAGGAATACTGTTTATTAAGGGTTTCCCAGCTCAAAAGCTACTAGCAGTCTCTCCTGACTATGCACAGACAAATATACACAAGCACAAACTGCATTCTGCTCAGTGATGCAACATTTTGCCACTCTAAATCATCATCATCTTCATTATCAGAATCAGTACTGTGATGAGCTCATTTCTGGAATGAGTAGGTGTGAAGAGGAGAAAAAACCAACCCAGACCAGATCCAATAAGGTCTTCCTGGGTAATGCAGGGGTATTATTGAATCTCTTGGATATGCATCCATCACACTAAAACTCACCTAGATGCTTATTCTCCATTCATATGACCTCCTCCCCCCAGTTGTACACAGGAGCATACCTCCACCTAAACTTAGATATCTTCCCTAGGAAACTCTTCCAAGACTTCAGCTGCCATCTATTTATTCCCACACACTCCCTTCCATAGCTATAGTGTTAAAAAAAAATCCCATCACCGTATTCACTGTTTCCCTGAAGTCAAAAATAAGTCCCAGGAAGCTGCCAGAGGTTTAGGAGCTAAGCCAGCCATGCACAGCTCTGGTGCTGCTGACATTACCAGATGGCATTAATTTAATTCCACTTAGTTATGCTTTTAAATTTGATTTGAAAAATGTGTCATAAAATACCATTAAGTGCAGTGTAGCATTTGGAAGTAGGCTGTGAAGTTCCCTGCACTGACAAAATCCCGGGGAAGGGAATGTAATTTTCATAGCTAAGTACTGAGGAGTACGTTGGGAGAGGTTCCTTTAGAGAGTGGGCTGAGTGAATCAAGAATCACGAATAAACATTATATCCACTAGATATTTTCATGGTGTAGCAGATCTGGAGAACTCTGATTTAGTGCTTTAAAGCCAAAGGTTGATGGAGAAAAGAAAGATACATGCAAAGCCTTCCACATCAGTGGGCGTACCCAGAAAGAAGAGCGCAGATGTGCAGAAGAGAAAGCTGGAGAATCATGAAGACTTAATGTAAGTTGTGTAAAAATGCAGAATATTGTCAATGAAGAAAGATGGTTTTGTCCCTGATCCACTGTTACACACTCCAGAGAGATTAATACCTTTTAAAGACAGAGTGAGCTTTAATGGGTGCCTATTCTAGCTACAGATCACTTCCACTCCCATCGCAGTATAACATCCCTTAAAGCAGGCATTAGATTCCATTCTTCTTTCAGTTTTCCAAAACACAACTTCTTCTCCCACTTCCATAGCCAGCCCATTTGTTCAGACCTCTGCTGGGCATCCTCAAAAGTACCTGCACACAGTGCTGGCTTGTCATCTGTAGTAGCCCGCATATATATCTACAAACTCATACCTGGTAACAAAGGAGCAGATGGTCTTATGAAAAGAACTGTGTTGGAAACATTTTCTCTTATCCAGAAATGCGGATCCTTTTTTCTCTGTCCCAAATCTGAATGTTATTCTGAAAAGGCAAAACTGTTAGTAGAAAATTTGTAAGAAAAAAATTGGGCAACTCTAAGTTTGATGTTAATCATTATTATCATTGTATTTTAGCAGTATTATGAAATTGTCATAATTTCAAGGGAGGAACAACTGGGAAGTTGTGCTTTCCTCAAACACAACATGTCAAAATGTCTACAAATTTCTGTAAGTAAATTTTAAAAACAGATTCTTACAAAGCTTTTACAGTCCCAAAAGTCTCTTTTCTGTGTTTAACAATGAGTCCCACACCCCTCTTGGCAGTAAACTTTCTCAGTGAGAAGGGTGGTCTGAACAACCTCTCCCATTGACTCATCATGATGGGTTCACCCCAAGGGATGAGGCTGATCACCGTCGGACACTTGGTCGAGGGGCTGCATTTCTTTACTTAGGTCATTGGGTTTCCTTCACTTCCTGTTGGGATCCTTTGTGTGTGTGTGGATGAGCCTCTTATCACATAACCTAACACTGACCAGTACCAAGAAGTGTGATAATGAATATATCTGGACAGCTCTGCCATGGATTCTTAAGTCAGTGTTACAAAGATGGAATGCATTGCCTTCACCCTTTTAATTTAAACCTAAACTATGGCTCCTGCAAAGTACCCATGTGAAGGGCTCAATGGTCTCATTTTCTGAAGAACTGCCTTTTCATCTCCTTTTTTTTCACCCTCACTTCTCTTTTTCTCTCCTCTTCATTATAGTTTTCTCTTTGACCATTGCTTTCATTTCTATTTTCAAGCCTGGTAAGGCAGAGAATCGAATGGATGGCTGTGTGTCTCACCCCTTACTAGAGAGACAGATGCGAATGCTGAAAGACTCTCATCCTGGCAAACACCCAAGTGCTCTGTGACAGTCTTCAAGCACCTGAAGCACCCTAGGAATACTGAGCAATCCACAGCTGTACAGCCCTGGCTACTGCGTGACACAGAGCAGTAGCACACATCTGGAATACCAAGCAATTCACTCCTCATGCTGGAATACTGAATGACCCACAGCCACCAACACCCCCTGAATACCAAGCAGCTCTGCACCTTTGCAATGCCAACGGCATCTGAAGGGAAATGCTGAGACATGGCTCAAAACCAATCCTCTTGCAAGGAAAAAAAGAAGGGTTTGAAAGGCTACGGAGAGTTAGTCTGAAGCTGTGGAGTTGGATCCTGAGCTAGGACTTTTACAAAGGAAGTATAGAATATAAATCAGCCAAACATTACCAAAGGATGTAGTGGGAGCTAAGCACCTAATTCATTTTCCTCAGACGCTTTTTAAAAACCCAGTGTAAGACTGAGTGTATTCCCTGTTGAACAGAGAAGAGCATTGCTATTCCTAACAGGTCCTGGTGTCAGCAGCACAACGACAAAGGCCATCTCTGCACTGGGAGAGACTGGGTCAGAAAGGCTGGAGACCTCGTTTGTGAACTTTAAATGACCTACTCTTGAAGCCAAAACACTTCCTAATTTTTTCTTTCCTAGGGTACCTTAGACAGGAGATACACAAAAAAAAGGTTATTTGGAAACTCATTTTCCCCTCCAGGGTATTAACACAAGCTTTACAAAGGCTTATAATCCCTTTAGACAACAGCAGCAAGAGCAGCAGCAACTACAAAGCCCTAAGCTTGGAACTCAATCCCCTGGTGATGGGCTGAACCCTCTGCTGAGGTTGCAAAGGAAAAGAGAAAGGTGTGAAGATATTTACATCAAACACATGGAACAAGAGGGGATTTTAATCAAACTTTTCTTTTTCATCTGTTCTTTCTTCTCTTGGAATCTGCTTTTTCTTTATCCTGATGAAATTCAGCATTTGCTTTTTTTGCCCTTTTTTTTTTTTCCCCTGTAAAAAAGGAGGATTTAAGAAAAAATATAATAATAATCACAATCCCCCCTGAAAACTCTGAGTATTAAAACTCCAGGGCAACGCATCTCCAAAATCTGTAAGACTGTAAGAAGATAAGAGACAAAACCCCACACAACTGTTTCCTCTCTGTGTCTTTGGAAGTTGCAGACGCGTGTATAATACCTCTAAGCTGGGGTAATCTGCTTGCCTCCTCCTGCCTTTCCTGATGCACGCGGATGTACTTAGCATTAATATTCCTCACACTACAGCAAATGAACACCCAGGAGGCAGCTGACTCAATCAGTGCTTGTTTTACTTACTGTGTATCGCTGAGAAAAGACCATAAACTAGAGCACGACAGATCTGTAATGCTCATTTCAATATGCTTCCCCTGTTTGTTCCAGCCCTGATGAACTTTCATATTCAGCCAAAATAAAAGGGGAAAAAAAGAGAAGAATTAAGAAATATATTATAACAAACACATTAGCACTGTGTGGTAAATTACCACTGGAGATCCCGGTTCCTCATAGTAGGAGCATTTGTGGATAAACACATTTGTTTACTTCATTTTTCCTGCTGCCTTCTCCAGCATATGATTATTCACTGAACGATGTCACGACTCCCAAGTCTGATGTCATGGCTGTTTCCACAGCAACCAAATGGAATCAAAGACACATTTGAAACCAGGTAGGCTGGAGTAAAAATAATCTGGAAAAAGCATTTGTCCATTCTCTCCCATAAAACTGATGGGCTCCCACCACTGCTGTTTGGAGATTGGAATTTGTTTTAATTATGATGGCACAATCACAAAATGCAAAGGAGCTAGCTGTTATTTTTGGAACGGATACAGCTGCAGGGTAGTTGAGAGAAAAGACTGTACAGACCATATAGATGAGCTGCTTTTGTGCATCCAGGATCATATACCCAATTGGATGGGGTATGAGATATTGCCCGCTTATTTCCCTGATCAATTCCTGCTATTGCTGTTGGAGATCTACTAGTACAATCATCACATTTGAAGATGAGACTGTATTGGCTGGATCTGTAATGACTGGAGTGAGAGCATAGACATCTACCTTATAAGTAGCCACCTACACTGTACATACCAAAGTGAAGTGATGAATCCTACTTTTCCAGTTTATTAATAACAAAGCCTGCATTCCTATCAGTTCCTCATGTATCTGCTTACCTTAAACCTCAGTTTAACCCACCCTACCATTGGTCACTCTATTGACTTGATCATGAGGGTCCTAGAGAGGCTTTAATTGAATTTGCAACAGAAGAAATAGATGTGAAGACACAGGAAGCGAGATGATGCTGAGGCAGTGGAAAAAGCTTCAGGAGACATGGGGAATATAATGCCATGAAAGTTGCTTTGATTTATAGAAACTAGAGATAGGCTGAGCATGGTGAAATAAGCTGTAGACCAGAACATGACTCAAAGGTAGTGTCATGTTCTTCATGTTGATTTAGAGAGGAGTTTTGCACAATGGCTTAAATCAGAGACGCTGGATGATTTTAGTTAGGGGGATGTTTCCAGTGAATGTCTTAACAGATACATGGAAGCATTTTGGAGGGAAGGTGAAGGGCAGCTCTTAACAAGTCAGAAATGGGGTACATGAGTGGGTGAATTGGATAGTATGGCTGTCCAGTGGTGATTTATGTGTAAGTTTTGGTTAAAAGTTTAGTTAACATAACTGCAATAAACAGAGTTTTGATAACAGTGAGGTTCATCTTTGCCTGGGCTCCTGGCACTAAGGGAAGGGATACAGGTATCCAGAAGTCATATCTTGCTTGCAGTTTGATGGCAACTCAGGTGCCATCAAATGGGCTTTGCTGGACTCACAGGCAATAGGAGGAGAGTTAATTCATCTACATTTGAAAGGAGTGATTTTCATGGTTTAGTGGCTCTCTATTTATTGCATTCATTAGCTTCAAAGCCAAGATCAGCCAGTGGGATCCCTGCCTCCTGCCTGCTGACCTGAATGTGTCTTTGCCCATCCGCTCTGTGGCATTGTTTTCTAACAGCCTGTTATTAGAGCAGGCTGCTATTATAGCAGGGCCTGGGTGGCAGAAGTCCTCACCGCACTGAGCTATAATCCAAAGACTATAAATGTTCTTTATGTCTGATAAACAAACAGTGAGTTTTCCTCCTGGTTTTACCTGCTTTGTGTTTTAATTGATTCAGGCTCAAAAACACGGCAAAGGGCTGGGCTGTCTCTGCAATATGTAATGTGCCTGCTTCATAAGATTCTGTGTCTGGGAATGAGGCATGTCATTCAAATGTTTTCTGCTTCAGACTTGGTGACATTTGGTTCACATTGGTCTCCTACCCATAAGAAAAGCTATCACATCTTCCAGGGGCCTTGAAACAAGCTCTGTTGTGATAATCCTATTTTGTCTCCCTTCAGGTTTTGTTTGCTTTGCTCAGGCTCCTTGCCAAGAGCATGCAAATACTTACAATGCCAGTAAGTAACCCAGGTTGCTACCTATATCCCACCCTTCCTCCAAGAACATCTCTTCTTTTAATTTCTAGGAATTAGAAGTGGTTTCCACAGACCTGGAGGGACAAATATGAGCTGGTGACACAACACAAGTGCCATGAAGCAATTTGCCCTTCACTGTGCACCAAGTGGGCAGAGTCTGACTTAGCTCCACACTGATGCGTTGCAAACCCCCCCAGCTCCCTTAAAACCCCCATGAGAAATTGTTACACCCTTTTTAGCATGCTGTTGCAAAGAAGTCTGGGGAAAGAAGTCTGACTCCCCTAGCCAGATTGGGATGATTCATGGCACACAGAGCAGGCAGCCCTGCTAATTTGAAGGCTGGGAGTAGGCATGCACTTGGCCTGCTTAAAATAGAATGTTTTTCCTGTGTCAGCATCTCTTGCTCCTTCATCCCACCACGACATTTTCTGATTACATCCTTGAAGTGTCACCTGCACATCAGGTTTGTGAGAATGGCAGCTGAGTCGTGAGCTCAGAGGGAGACTGGGAATGTTGGGAAGGAAAAGAGGAGCTTCATCAGCAGTCTGGGGGAGGGGGGAAAGAGAAAGGAAGATGTCTGTCCCAACCTTCTCCCTTCATCAGCAAGGCTTTTGCTTTATCACCTAATGGAGCATATGTGCTAGTGTTGCGAGAAGTGCTTGGGAGCCACTGGGTCAGAATGAAAAGCAAGGAGCATTATCACCGCCTGTTCTGGGATGAAATGAGGTGGAGAAACTGCAGCATAAGCCTCAGGACCTGGTAGTACGCTATCAGCAATGCAGTCATTGCTGCTTGGACTAACTCTAGAGGTGATGCTCACCTGGCACCGTTCTCCTCATCATTCATTCTCACAGAAAGTCTGGAAATCTTTAAGGTATGAGATTTGTATCCCTAAATGCAGGGACTCCATCCCACACACACCAGCCTGCCCATGGACCCAGAGCTCCATTCCAGCCAGCCCAGGGCCATCGGTCCCTGCCCCAGCAATGCTGTAGGATGCTGCTCTGCCCTGGCTGCCCTGTGGCTGTCCTGCTCCCTTGCTGGGGTGGTAAGATGGGTCCCAGGCTCTGGCACTCCACCTTGCCAGCTCCCAGGAGGACCCCTTCTGACTTCCCAGCCCCCAGGGAGCCCCCAGCAATTTTTGCACCCTCTTTCATGGTGAGGAGTGCATGTTAGATGCAGCAAAAAAAAAATTTAAAAATCTTGGAGCAGACACTCTCTCCCTTGTTGTGTATACACAGCACTCACACTTTAGATTATTTTGGCTTCCTAAAGTATTACTAAATAATGCTGAAAGAAATTTCCATTCCTTTGAATGCCAAAATTTGGCTGCTTTGGGGATCAGATACCATTTCTTTTTTCCCTGAATGCACGTTGTTTACCTCCCGATCCATAATGGCTCATACAAAAATACACTGGTTTATTTTTCTTACAGGCATCTAGCTAATGGATGAAGTAATTTAGCAAGGCTATTGTATTTCATTCAATAGCCTATATGTAGATTTGTTGTGAAGGATAAAATGTTCCCTCTTCAAGCACTAACAATAGGAGTACAGTCTACCACTGACCTTGTGCATCGTTGCTGTGCTGTACACAGGTAACAATGTGAGCCCAAACTATAGGTAATACAACCACAGAAATGTTTAGTTTAAATAGCAGGGACACATCATTTTCCATAGCACATGTGCCAGTGTTCACCTGTGTATAAGGTACAATTATTCACAGTTCATTAAGGTTTGAAGGAATATATCTAACTTCTAACTGTCCTGTAGCTTCCCATGCAAGAATCATTGAGTTTGAAGCACTTAAAACCTACAAGCTTCCACTACTGCTGATGTGTGGGTATATGTGTTTTCAACAACTCTATTGTAAGGTACACAGCCTGCATCCTCTTCCCCATGAAACAGTTGTATTTCTAAAGAGTACCAATCAGCATTCATGGAGGCTTTTAAATCCAATGTTTCCTAATTGTGGGTGAAGTGAGTTCTGTTGATAACCTGCAAAACATTTTCACAAGTTATGAGGTGCAAAAAGATTAGCTGAACTTATGATGGTATTATTCTACCCTGTCAGTATATTAATAGGGAGCGCTAGTGGAACCATTCTCCAATGCCAGTGGGATGGGATCCATCTCATTTCATTAAACACCTGAGAGTTAGATATCCTGCCTAGGCTGGTTGTTCAGGATCTCTCTAAAGCCTGTGCTCAGCATTATACATCTCACAGAACAATGATTCTCATACCAGTTCTCATATTCAGATAGATGGGATGGATAATCTCACTTCTCCAGATGCCAATCATCTTCTGGATGCATCTATAGGGGATGGCAAGACTAAACCCCTAAATTTTAGTTGGCTAAATGCAGCTCGGAAGATACACTCCAATGTATTAGCAAATTAATGAATGTATCAGTGGATCAGGGCTGAATGAGGTATGCCCTTAGATTCAATAGAACATGAACGTTTCCTGAACAGACCTCAGTTCTTCTTGTCCTTGCGCATTCTCCTAAAAACTAGATCCTTCAGAAAGGAACTGCCTGACAAGTTCACTCCTGCTTTGGCTTCAAGGCAAACAAGAGGAGGTTCCGCCCAATATAAACACAGTTGCAAAGCACTTGGGATAATACCATGACCACATTGTTGCAGGTTTCCATACAATCAGAACTTCATTTTCATTCGGATGTTCCTTTACATGCCCCTTCCATGAGATTCCTTTCAGGCCAGTGGAGGGCACCAGCTCAGATGAAAGCATACAGCTAGAGCAGTAATTCTGTGCCCTGTGGCTCTTCTGAGATAATGTCCAACCACAAGCCATTAATTGCAGCGGTGGAACCCTGCTGCTTTTCAGATATTGGGGTTTGCAAAGATTAATAAAATCAGAGCCCTATAAAGCTATTCGCTGTGTAAGTTCAGACATCTGACTGGGGTGTCAGAGATAACTGTCAGGAATCCTTAAAGCTCCTTGCAAAATCAGCAGAGAAAGGCTTGAAAAACATGGTAATTCATGCCAGGATCCTAACTTATCTGTCCCAAATCTGGAAGAGCTAATCCTTCTTTGCTGGTTACAGAAGGAGCCTAGGAACGTGACCCACTAAACTTGGATGCCCAAGATGTCTCGCATGAGTCAGTGTGAATGAGATGATGCGTTAAGACTTCATTAGTATTTGACAGCCTTTTGATCGTGGCAAATAGTAGTTATAAGTAAAGACATGAGGGTGGGATAGGTGCCAGCCTGTCTGACTCTGGGTTTCTTCCAGAACATCTCAGCTCATGGCTGTCCTGCAGCCGCCTCTCCACAGACCTCCTTCTCTGTTAAATGACAGACACAACCCCAAAAGTATTAGAACTATGCATCCCACTCTGGAATTTAATTTATCTAACTTTTACTCAAAATAAAGTGTTTCTTTATTGTCATTGCCAAGATAAAACCCTTTCTTCTGCAAACTCCATCCTCCTCCTTTTGCCTCCAATTCTCCCCAAGCAGCAAAAGTCTACCAGGCCTCACAGGAGAGATTTTCCTCCAAATCTGTTCATATCTGCAACCTCCACAATCAAAATGCTCCTGTTTGGGAACAGTGTCTTCTTGGCCCCATGCTGGAAGCCTGCAAGTTCCTGCGAACCATGCCCAACTGAAGCCATCCAACAGGCTTCTATCAGCTCAAAATGCAATTTTTGGTGGAATTCAAGGTAGTTATTTTCTAACCTTAGTAGACGGGGCTTGTGCCTTTCACTTCAGTCCCAAGAGGTCTAAATATCTTCCTAAATAGCCCTCTCTGAAGAGGCTGCTCTATCCTTAAGTAGGATCCTGTCCTACATCATCCTAATGAGTTAATACCACTCTCCTTTCTAACTGATCAGGATCAGGATCAGGACCTTACCCTGGCTTTTAGTAGTTGTCTTATGCAGTTTTTCTTTTGTGTGGAGCAGGAAGGAGCCTGAGGAAGGGCATAGTGGGGAAAGCATCCAGGAAAATCTCAGTAAGTGTGTTCAGAGGGATGGTATTCCCACAAGGAGCTCTGTTTGACTGGTGGAAAATTTCTTCTTCATTGATAGTAGCTAATGCAAAGCACACTGCCTGCAGCTTTTTATTTTAATGTAGACATCTGAAAGTGACTGTATGATGGAGGGAGAAAGGGAAAGGTTATGTGTCTTCGCAGGCCCCAAATGGCAGTATAATGAATATAAAAGCTATCCTCTCCTCCTCTAATATATTCATTCCACCCTCTTTTCTAGTGACTGTAAACAACATTTATCATCAGCAATGGGCTACTTTTCATTATAAAACTGATCTGGAAACTACATTTTTATTTCACGTACATCAGCGGCGACAGGAGAAGAAACAGGCAAGGGGAAAATATATGTCCCTAGCAAGAGAGGGACCTGGGACAAGTGTTGCCTGTGCAATTCTGGGGATCATTCATAAGTCTGGCCTCCAAGACAGAAGATGGTCTAATGCCTCATTAAATCCTACCGAGCCAACGATGATGTATCATGCCCTTTCAATCTTCAACTAAGTAATGCAGTAAAAAAACTCCCTAATTTGCACGTTTAATGCATTCATTAAGCTATTAGTCTTTCAACAAGAGATTTAATAGCAAATTAACAGTTTTTATGAAAGAAAAAACAACAACAAAACTCCCCACTTAGTCGAATTACTTTTGTGTCAGAGCACAATACAGGGTAATGGGCAATTAGGGGGTTCAGAGGGGAGGATGGAAAGATGGGTTTAATTTGTGTTTGGTTTAGAATTAGCTGGTGCTTGGTGCTTGGAATGAAATGAAGTGGATCCCCTCAATGGGTAAGACCTGACTTGGACAGAAAGCACAGGGGATAGTGAAAATGAAGATGGTGGGAGCTAAAAGAAGACAGTGGTCGTTATCTGAAAACCCATTCTCATGTTATATGTCTTTCTGTGCTGAAGTAATACTTTCTAGTGGTCAGACACTGGAGGTTGTGTTTATGGTGACTTGGTATTAACGCAGGTCTTGCTGGAGTCTATAGGAGGTTTGATAGCAGTGAACAAGACAAACTCCTTCAAAGCACAAGCAGCTGCTTTGGGCATTTGCTCATCAGCACATTAAAAGCTCAGCAAAATTACAATCTTCATTTTAAACCTGGGCTTAAAGTTCTAAGCGCTTTGCTTAATAAAGATGGATTGTTTGTTTAGGTCCAAAGCCTGAGCTTCAGTCTGAATTCAATTTGGCATATAGGTGCCAGTGCAGATGGCTGGCACAGGGGCTAGTTTGTAATTTGAAGTTTGTATAAGTCTCTTCAAACCACAAAAGTCTTAATGAGAACACTGAATTCCAGGGAATTCGCTTTGGAGAGAGAAGAATCACAAAATCGAGTTGTTGTCTGAATTACTGCAAATAAATACAGTACTTGAAAAGGAAAGAAGTGGAGCTGTGTTTGTTTACTTGTTTATTCTTCAATGCTATTTCTAAGTGTTCTATTCCTTTTCAAAGCCAGTTGACAGTGTATTGAACACCAAATCCACAGGATTCTCTGGCTTTCCTTTTTTTCCTTTTCACACCAACTTCAGGGAAAATCTTATCTTTTTTCCCTTCCCTTTCTCTATCAGAAAAATTCTTTAAGGGATCCTCCACTGAGCTTTGATTTTCAGCTGGAGTGAGACAGAGAGAGGAAACATAGTCTAAAATCAATTTCTTACAGGTCTGAGGAATCATAAATACAGTTTGGATCAATATCCTGTGTGTGTTTGCGTATGTGTGTGTCTTCCCTCACATCTATTCAAACAACTATTTTCCCATATCAGAATATTCAAATCCTTAGGGATAATGAATTGGCTTTCTAAATTGGAATGTTAACGTGGGGCAATGGAGACTTTACATCTGCTTTTCCAAAACCTTCCTCCCCGCCGAGGATTCTCTTCTTCCACTAATACTGGTTTTATGCAGCTCTAAGTGCATTGACATTCAGGACAGGCAAACACGCCTTAGAAAAACACTTTGTGCAATCTTTGTGAGCTTTAAGAACCAGCCTAAAATTAAGCAGGTGCTTAAGGCTTAAGCAGCCTTGCCACAAGAAGGCAAGCTCTGGCTGTCTCATCCTTAGTAGTGTTCAAGGCCAGGTTGGACGGGGCTTGGAGCAAGTTGCTCTAGTGTAAAGTGTACTTGCTCATGGCAGGGAGGTTGGAACTAGATGATCTTAAGGTCCCTTCCAACACAAAACATTCCATGATTCTATAATGCAGCCACATCTCAGTATTCTTCAGTCTCCATAGGTGAGGCCAACTTCATTCCCTGCATCACCATGGCCTTCAAGAATAGGTTTCCTGTGTAAAAATTCAGTAGGATCTTTAGGGCTTGAGGCTGAACGCATTTGCATCCCAGTGTATTGTGTTCTGAATGCTGCTGTTCCAATATTTACTCAAGGTAATGGATAGTAGTAGTAAGACTTTGCACTTCAGGAAAGTATGGGTGGAATTAACAAACTGCATGTGTTACGGCTGGGGGAGCTCCTGGCAGCTGCTCACAGAAGAAACCAGCCGTTATCCACAGATGTTCAAAGTTGCAGATTCTGGGCTGCTGTTTGGCAAGAAAGCAGAAGTAAGGAGCACATGTCTCCGCAAAGGAGGTTCCTGGGTCCTGAAAAGTAGCCGGGCTGTTATGGGTATGTATATATGAACGTCTGTTGCTGTAATGTGAGAAGATCGCAGACTCATTTGGGTTGGAATGGACCTTAAATCTCGTCTAGTTCCAACCCCCTGCCACGGGCAGGGACACCTTCCACTAGAGCAGGTTGCTCCAAGCCCCATCCAACCTGGTCTTGAACACTGCCAGGAATGGGGCAGCCACAGCTTCTCTGGGCACCCTGTGCCAGCACCTCACCACCCTCACAGGGAAGAACTTCTGCCTAAGAGCTCATCTCCGTCCCACCTCTGGCAGGTTAAAGCTATTCCTTCTTGCCATGTCCCTATGGTCCCTTGTCAAAACCACCTCTCCAGGTTTCTTGTAACCCCTTTAGGCACTGGAGCTGCTCTAAGGTTTCCCCAGAGCCTTTTCTTCTCCACGCTGAGGAAGCCCAACTTTCTCAGCCTGTGTCCAGAGCAGAGCTGCTCCAGCCATCTCTCAATATGCTACAACTTCTTGGGTGTATTGCTGAAACACCGCAGAGACTTGAGAAATACATCTCCATGCTAGAGTCTCCTAACTTCTTGGTCCCATGGCAGCAGAAGTAATGGATATTCTCAGCATTATCCTGACCACAGGCTCATGCAGCAAATGCTGTCAGCTTGTTCTATTCACATTCTGGAAGCCAAATGCTATTTTCCCATTAGTCCCCTTTCCCCATATTCTCTCATGGAACGATTTCAATGCAGTGAAGTGAGGAGGGACCCAGCTACCCATGGCCAGTTTTAGGGCTGCAGGTCTGTAAGCAGTGGAGTCAATGACAGGAGATGCAGCGCCTCATTGCTCCCTGCTTCATGCTGGCTCCGTGGCTGCAGCTCTCTGTCAGGAAGATGCATCTGAATTTCAGCATGGCAAGTGTTTCTCTTCAAGCAGCTTGGTGTGTGGGCTGCTGCCTGCTCTCTAAAAGCTTCAGAGATATTTGTAGCTTCTCTGCTCGTTCTGATTTTGCTGGAACAAAAATAATTACTCAAAGAACAGGAAAAAATGTATGTATGTAGTGCAGACATATGTACGTGTGGATTCAGAAAAGAGAAAAAGAGATTTAAGGGCACCACAGGACTGTGCTTTCTTTTGAAGGAGACATAAGGGAGACAGTTTTGTTCTTGCTGCACAGTGAAGGTCCTGAGTTAGGAGAGTTACCATGAGAGATGCTTTGCAGGTTTTGGAAACTACACCAGGCTCACAGCTCTGCCCTGGAATGTCATTACACTCTCTTCTGTATTCTGGCATGCGATGGTAAAGAAGTGTCTTGCCAGTTTGTAAAAGAGTATATGGTTGGAGGGCTGATCAGATGAAGCTAATGCATATTGCTGATATAATATTGAATAATTCTTCTACCTAGTCTTCAACTTTCTGTGATTAATTTCACATATGCAGAGAAATGTGCACAGAGAACTTGTGGCTTTTACTTACCTGGGTGTAATGACTGATAAGGGAGATGTGCACCTTTCCCTACTTGCCCTGGTGCTATTTGTGACTGAAGCTATTTTAAACCATTCTAACCTCAAATCCAAGAAATGTTTCAAATTGAATCTCTGAACACTCAGAACTGGGTTTAAGGGTGAAATTTGCCTAATGTAAATCCTCAAAACCAAGCTCAGGTGGGACTGAAATGAAGTTTCAGCTTTTGCAATGGGTCATATCACAGGAGCTAAATTCTCCCAGGCTTGGCAAGACCTACCCATCGCTTTGCCTCTGAGACATCAGCAGCAAAAATGATTGCACACACATGTCTACAAGATCTCTCTCCCTGTTATTCCTCCCCCTTTGAAGCACAGCAAAGAGCTGGGGCTAGCACAGCCAGTCTGTTGTAATTGAATTTCCCTGCCTTGTGTGTTATATTTTATCAGGCTGGGCTCTTTTGGCTTGCAGTGATGACTTGGAGGTATTTGCATTGCACGGGGCTGCTGAGGAGAGTGGTTGAAAAATGGTGTGAAAATGCTGATAAATAGTTCTAAATGAAAGCAATTTTAGCAAGAGAGCCCGTAGGCGGCCTCAGTCTCCTTTTTGGTGACTATAACACTCCAACGTGAGAGCTTCCAGCAGCAACAGGCGCACAGAGACAGAACTGCGACACAGAACACCTAAGGCTGCAAGAGCCAAAGATTGGCTTTTCTTTGCCTTGCTATTGCCTGAGTCCAGTTGGATCAACTTACTGGCCAGATTAAAGCCCCAAAGCTCTGTTGCATACCCATTCATGGCTTGCTTTCTCCCTGTGAATAGGTGAAGGACATTTGAGCTAACAGCCCTGGAGGACACAGCTTTTGCTCTTTAGGCTCGTCTACCAGTTGTACTAAAGGTAAGAGCAATGGCAATTCCTCATGGGTATACCTGAATGTTAGTTCATGAAATAGACTTCTTAAGGTCTAGATGAGCTCTAGCTATGTTCAGACCTTGATCTACTTAACTATGAAGCCCCATGCTGTTCTTTCTGAGGCCATAAGAGTTGCAGCTAAAGTACCTCCATACCAGCTGGTCACTAGTAGATGGAAAAAAAGCTTCTTTCCAGGTTTTTCTTTTATATATATATATATATATAAAGATTGAGAACAGTTTTAAAGCTATTTTGAGATGTATTTAATACAAGAATAAAGGGCTGGGAGTGTCCCAGACTTTTGCTAATGGAAGTGAGAGGTGGAAACATGAAGCTAGAAGTACTTCTTTTTGTTTTTGTCTACCTCCACATATATATGGAAATGGCTCACTCCAGCCCCTTGTACTTAAGGATCCATTTGTGCTGCCACCTCAGCTCTTCCTGTGGAAGGCGGTGAGTTGAAAGAGTGATTTAACACAAATAAGAGGAGACAGGCCAGTACTTAGCACAACAGGCTCCTCAGAAAGTTTAGACAGGAAGAAGCTGTTTCTTTTCTCTCTGTCATTTCCCCTTTGCAGGCTGCAGATGAGAATTTCATAGTAGAATAATTCAAGGAGAAGGAACCCCTAGGTAATTCAGCTCCAGTTATCTGACAGTCCTTAAAGTACCCAGTCTTCGTGGAACAGCTATGTATATACTAGCAGCTGCTGTGTATTAGTACATATAATAGCAAGGGGATTGTGCAGAATGAGTGACAATGCATATTCTAAATATCCAGTGCAAATATTCAACAGGGGAACCCAGAAACACAGAAATGAGTGTGGCTGAATAGCAATGTTGCTGCTCCATTCAGTTTGTGGTCTAAAATACTTGATTCTAAATGAGTGGGTTAGATGGGAGGTACTGGAGGGTGGAGTAAAATGGCTTATCTGGACAGTGAGCTGACTGACCACTGAATGGTGTGACTTAAAGGCATATCCAAAGTCTAAAATCAAATGTGAAATCAGATCCATAAGGCCTGAATTAAAATCTAGTGTAAATCTCAGCTTTTTCCCAACTGATAACCACAGTTAAATCTAGTTTTTAGATGTGCATTTCAGTTTAAGACCAAAAGGCAAGAAATGTCTTTATCTACTAAAGTGAAAGTCATCTTTGTGCAGAATACTAGGGGAAAAAAGCCATTCTTTGCTTTACATGCTACAAATGTATTTTGGGTAAACTTCTATAATTTATGACAAAAGTATTTCTGCTTCCTTCCCTTTGTAAGAGTGAATCTGACCTCAGTATTCAAACCCATGTTTTTCAGATAAACTTGACCTGTGTTACACTGTCCATCCTTTGGGTATACAGGAGAAATCACTCCAGCCCTATTCAATACCTTGGGCAGCACTTGGACTTCTAAGTAGAGTGAGTAACTTTTGTTTTCTCTCTGCCTGGAAGTTCTGAGGAATAAGATCATTCTCTTAACTCTAGAAATAACGTTATTAATCTGTTTTAAAATGTAACTGGCTACATTAACACAAGGGAGATGGCTGGAGATTCTAGGATAAAAGTATCTATTGTGTAATTCTCTAGATTAAAACCATCAGACAATGAGGTGCATTCAGAAAGTCAAAAGGATAAAAGTCCTATGACAATAAAAAAAAATCAAAGGTTTCCGAATACCCACTTGGGTTATAAGTAGATCTATAAAGAAAGGGACTGATCAGCAACGAGCACAACATCTCAGATGAGCTGTGGGGATAAAGTGAGAATTGCCAAATGTCAAGGTTTTAATTTCCTCACAAAGGAAGCTCTTTGCAAAGGAAATGAAAACAAACAGTAGAAATTCCTTACCCATAGAAATAAGGAGAATATAATGAGAAGAAATACCGACACCATGCAGAAAGAATGGGACCAAGTTTGAACGTAATCTGCATTCATCCTCAAAACAAAATGAATACATTTCCTTCCATTTCAGCAAGGATGTTGATAATGACCATGGCATAAAGGCAGGACATGAATGGGACTGAGTGTATGGACATTTAAATTACTATATCTGAAGTAGAAGTAAAATTCAAACTGCTTGGTATGATGATAATGAGAGGAACAAATTGCTTTCATTTCTGATATCTGAAAGAGCTGTTTTACAGTATGTTGGTTCAGTAGCAGATTGATATTATATGATAGAAGAATACCGAGCACATGTATCTTAGAAAAATCTAAGCAAGGCTCTTGCAAGTCTGTGAGTGTGACCTCTGTAGTATGCAAAACCAGCTTTACACAGCAGAACAACTATAATAGTGTGAGATGGATCACAGCATTTTCTCTGGGAAAAAGATCATGAAAGAATATTGTTGTATCTTGCTTTAAGAACTTAACTAATTTATATCTATTTCTTGACTATTCTATCTATTTTAGAGCTAAATAAGCTAGCGACATTTGATACATGCAATATGAGAAATGCTCATTAACACAGAGGTAGGTGAAATGAAGTTAAATCCAATCAGAAGTGTGTTGCGGAAAGGGAGAACTTCTCCAAGAAGGCAGTATTTCAGTGTAGGTGGTTAGCACGACCAGTGCTCTCTGATCCAGCTTCACATATTCATTAACAATGGGAATTAGCACAAAATACCAGTCATGAATGATGTTAAAAAAAAGCTGGTATAAACTGAGGGAATTTGCTTGTGCTGCAGTGCTGATGAGCACTGGACAAGTGAACTGAGAAATCTGTGTAGGAAAAATAGTGTTTGTGAGGCTGAGAAATACATGGATATGCTAGACAAGTTTAGAGTCTGCTGAGGTATCAGTATGTGATGGAACTGTGGGAAAGGCAGATGCTAAGATGCCTCGGGCAACGTGTCTTTAATAAAGCAAGAGAAATGAAAATATTTTTGTAGAAGAGCCTGATACACATTCATCTGTAGTGCTATGTACAATTTGAGACATCTGTGTCTAATATAGACTCATTCAGGTAAGAGCAGCTTCAGAGAAGGACTGATGGGATAATCAAGTGGATGGAGAGTCAAAGACCTGCATTTTTAAGACAAGTAAACAATCGCTGTTGCTAAACAGAGTGTTGAGGGGTGTGTGGAGAAGATGAACAGAAGGATTCAAAATCCAGAGAAGGAGAGGATTTGTTCAACTCAAGGGTAACACTGACAGAAGAAGCAGCAAAAGTCAACCAGCCATGATTAAATTCAAGCTGAAGAATATAAGCAGGCTTCTCAAAGTCAGAAGAAAGAGCTCTTCTGCAAAGCCTTTCAAGGAGAGAGAAAACCTGAGATTCATCCCACCTAGCTATAGACATTAAGTGAAGGTACTTACCCTAGGGATTTAGGCATGCTAGACACCCCTATAATTAAAGAGCCTCCTCCAGAGTGTGATTCAGTTCTTAGGTACATTGAATCAGCTTGGAGATATCTCCCCTTACACTGGCCTGAGGTCTAAGGTAACTAGTATCTACTGCTGATTCCTCAGTCAGCTCCTTGTAGTATGGTGGGTGAATCTACAAATGGAAAGGCCCAATAAATTATTAGTTGAAGAATAATCATTTTAAGAATATTTTAAGAGATGACTACCTGCAAGAGTAAATGCATAGATTTGAAGACTCAGTTCTGGTTTTGATCAAGCTGATACTTCAAAGCTCCTACCCACTGGTATAATTTTAGCCGCCCTTACAGGCAGCTTTTTCTGGCATTGAAAAGGCCCAAAACTATTTCAAAAGGAGGTTTAGGCTGCCAGGGGTTCCTTGTTTTATCTTTTTAACTGTGTGCAGCCTCTGGATTCTGCATCGAATTATAGCATGGTCCCAAGCGTCACTGAAAATCATGGGAAGTTCAATTTTGGGAAGAAAGATGAGTTGTTGATAGTGCCTGTGGGCAGTAGGGTTTGTTTCTGTTAGAGAAGGGGCAGAATTATTGGCTTCCAGTGCCTTGAAATTGAGTCTAGATTTATTACAACAAATCTTCTTAATTTTGTGTGGCTGTTTATAGCATGGATGAAGCTGTACCAACCTTTTGGCAATAAGTGATCCTATTGCCTCTCTATTTTACACTGTATAGTGGCCTCTTTATGAGATATAATAGTGTGACTCTGTTAGTGTGTCTCCTGATGTAAAGCAGTTGTTATATCCTGATTGTACAGAAATTACTTTTCATTCTCACTTGCTTAAGAAGATCAAACCTCTGTGACTACATTTTACAAAGTGCAACATTTAAATGCCCCTTTCCAAGCCTCTTGCTGATCTCTTTCTCCATTTTGTAAAGTGGCACTAATTTGAAAGCATTTTAAAGTACGCAAGAAAGAAAGCTGGAAGTGGAGGTTTGAAGGTGATGAGACCTCCAGTGAGGGTGAGGAGGAGGAAAGGGAAACTCCATAATGCTGCCCTTCCAGGGATTCTGCCATTAACTAATGCATTATTTTTCTAAGCTCATTAAATAACCCTTAGAACTGTGAAAAGGTCAAGAGAGGAGAAGGAGCTGAAGCTGCCTGTGGATTTCAGTCGTACAGCAATTTCCTAAGCAAGCAGATGGGGGGGAATGAAGAGGCAAGGAAGGAGGGAAGTAGAAAAGAAGTGTTGTTTTTTCTGTTGATCCTTTTACTTAAATAAATATGACCCCTCCAAGTTTTCCCTATACCAGTCATCTATCCAAATCCCTTTGTAACTTCTTATCCATAGTAGCTGCTCTCTGGTGAAGCCACCTGCTGTTGTTTACAGCAAACAAATTGTAGTTGGCTACAGATCAGCTCAGACATGGGGTTGATGTCTTGGCAGGGGTAGAGTCGTGTCTTTGCCTAGCACTAAATGTCCCCTATGGGCTGAGGCAAGAATTAGAAGTCTTTTGTTCTGGTTGCTGTAGAAAGCCCAGACCCTCATTAGAAACATCACATGCACAAAGGGCTGAGGTATGAAGATCATTTGTTACTTTTTAATGGGTTAGTATTTTAAGCCACATTGCAGGACACAGAGATTTGTCTTTTCAAGTCGTAAGCCTTCCAAAGAGGTAGCAAGGAAGAAGCACAGAAGCACAAGTTCTTCAAACCCGCTGATGCTATGGGAACCTGGGACGTGAGAAATGTGTTTAGCTGTTTCCAGGTCTCTCCCTTAGCTACTGCAGTTAAATTCCATTGAATAAAGAAAATATTTCCTTTTAATTGATTATTGTTTCTTTGCTTGTGAAAGGTAAATGCAAAGCAAAAGAGAAAACAAGCAAGCAAGACAAGATTTAAATAGAAATAATAGAAAAACCAAGGGTAATGCTGCCTGACCAAATAAGAATAAGGAAGTTCATCCCTTTGCAGAGAAATGCATGATATCTTAGGTGTTCTTTATGATGTTAATATGAGACCAAGCTTAAATGTGAACCTGGTGTGGGGGTAGTCAAGTGTATGTATGATAAACCAGTGAGCAAAGAACATTATTTGGACATCCTACACAAAGAAACTCCCCAGCAAAGCCTTCCCTTCACTTTATTGTGCAGTCCAGTGTGGCTGTCTCTCATCAAGTAAAGCACTGCCCCAAACACAGAACATGCCACAGGATTTGATGCAATGGTGCCTCTCTTCTTCGAAAAGAAGTTACTCAAATTCTGCACAAATAATAATCCCAGAAATGGGATTCTACTTAACTAAGCAATGTTGTGACATTTCAGCATTTCTGGTTTTTTCCGGAGCTGATGAATATAAAGCAAAAATTTCTCCCCTTTGCCTTTAGAAAGCTGGGAGAACCTGTGTTAATCTCAATGCAGAAATAGTGTGAAAAGCTTTCTTTGTTGAGGTCAGAAACAGAACAAGATTGTTTTCCAAGTTCAAGGCTGTTCCTATCTAGGACTGGCTTTCAGTGACTAGTGCATTAAGGTGAATTCACAATACTGCTGATGAGTGCCTTATCTGTGTCACAGCACCCTATTTTGGCTTTCTTTAGGCTTGTTAATCTTGTTACTCTGCTGTCAAATCCTATATCACTGTACTAATTGAACTCTGAAAACACAAATCCCACCAGCAATTTTGTACAGCTTCCCTTTTGCATTCGCTAGTCCAGGTGTAAGGGTTATTCTGATGTTGTCTGTGTCCAGTCAAGACTTGGGCTTTGCTGCATCTTAGTCCTGAACTGGGGAAACACAGGAAGACAAGCCAGGTCTCTGATGGCCTGTGGCCAGGTCCTGGCTCAGATGGTTGTGGGGCCAAGGCCCTGAAGTGCTAGCCTGTTGAGCCACATGCACGGCAAGGGGAGATGGAGGTAGCACAGGGTAGATGCATCACTTGACCCTATCAGAGGATGTAGTTCTGTCCATAGGAATCCCAGAAAGTAGCTAATCTGAATTGATACATTACAAGTTTACACAGCAGCTCACCAGCTCTGTAGATTATCTCCACGATTGTAAGAACACAGAGCAGAGAAAGGATGCTCATTTCTTACAGATTGAAATTAAAATTGAAATAAAGGGATTCCGTTGTCCATACTAGGCACAGTTGAAAACCCCGGTTTGCATAGCTTGCTTCTGAGTTCACAAAGAGCAGGAGAGTGATGTCTCAATGTTAGGACGTGTATTCCCCCACCTACAAGTGTGTGAGGGCGCACATAGCCAAGCAGCACATCTGTAAAGCCAGGGAAGTATTTGGCATGCATTTCCCTTGGGATTAGCACTTCAGCGAAGTAGTGCGTTGAGCCAGAGTAACACATCTTTAGTTACTGAGCAGATTTTGCATGTTTGGTTGTGTGAGCGAGTAAGTACAAGGCGGAGATGAGCTTTACTGGAATTGGAACAGTTTCTTTGTCAGCACTATGGTTCCTTCATTTAATTCCACAAATCTGCTGTAATCAGAGTGGCTTCACCCATCAGCTCAGCTGAGAGAGCAAGCACGGGAGGGATGAGGCATCTCTTACTTTCCAGCTCTCTGAGTTCTCAGGCGTTGCATCAAAGTGGCATGGAGCCTCCTGGGAAAGGGATTTGCTATAACTCATGTCAGTCCCAGCCACATTATGTTTATGGATATGATAGACCGAACACTGAAATTACCATTTGCACAAATGATCGCACAATTCCTTCAGGCCTACTGTGTCCCTTTAATAGCCCAATCTTTCAATAATGAAGTGGAGATCAGTCAGGACTCTCTGGAAATCCCATCTTTTTTCTTTCATTTCTCTCTTTTTTTCTTTTCTCTTCCTTTTTTGGGGGCCTTTTTATTGCACACATTATTTTCATCCTCTCTCTGAGCCAGATCCATTTACCAAGAGGTTTTAAGGGAGATCAGAAATGAGATTCTCAATATTCTGTTAATACCCCAGAAGTAGCAACCTGGCAGGCAATTCATTGCTGCTTGGGGCAGTGAGTCATGCAGAACCCGGGAGTCAGGGAACTACACACAAGGAAGAGGGATGCTATTCATGAGGCCTCAGAAACAAATACAGGGCAGGAAAAATACCTTAAAGCGCAGGCTTTCCTTCCTTTACTTGATGCTGGTCTGCACACCCAGCTCCATCTCCTTTTGCTTTCTTCTCAGTTTCATGATACTTTCTGAGGTTAATACATAGGGGCAAACAGTTGCCCTACAGTGTTAAACCCAAGAAATCTATTAATTGTATGGACCGAATGAAGACCTGGACTAAATTCTAAGCAAAATGAAGGAGGCTTTGACGCTCATAATTCTCTCTTCTTAAACGGTTCTACTACAGTTTATTCACTTGTTCCTCAGGAACAAAGAAATCTGTGAGAAACACTTCATGTGAAGTCCTATTGGGTTTTTTAAAACTCAGCCACAACTATAAGGTTTAAGGGAGAGTTGATAGAAACAGTGGAATGTGCAGGACAGGGTAGAATAAAACCTTAGACTGATCTAAGAAAGAATAAGCAGAGGTGAGTAAATCTGGTCTTTTAGGACAGACACTGAAGTATTGGCTATGGTGCTTGACACAGGGCACGGACAGGAGAGGTGATGGGAATGGGAAACCTGCTGACAATAACAGAAGTTCCTGCCAGTTTTATTTAGCTAATAGTCTGGGGAATTGGGAGCAATAAGAGATTGTGCCCTAGAAAGGAATGATGCTGTGTATCACGTATCCTTGTTTGGACTGCAGCCCATGGTGCCTGAGCCAGATGCTGAGGTGCTGTCAATCCATAAAGCTCTGCAAAAGTGGCATCACGTGGCACGTACAGGACAACCAAGCGATCAGACCCAGTCAGCATGGGTTTGTGAAAGGCAGGTCCTGCTTGACTAACCTGATCTCTTTCTATGACAGTGGATAAGGAAAAAGCTGTCGATGTCTGCTTAGACTTTAGTGATGGCTTTGATACTGTTTTTTACAGCTTTCTCCTGGAGAAACTGGCTGCTCGTGTCTTGATGGGTGTACTGTTGGCTGGGAAAAAAGCTGGCTGGATGGCTGAGCCCAAAGAGGGGCAGGGAATGGAGTTAAATCCAGTTGGTGGCCAGTCACAAGCGGTGTTCCCCAGGGCTCAGTGTTGGGGCCAGTTCTGTTTAATGTCGAGTGTAGTTTGCAGGTGACACCAAGTTGGCTGGGAATGTTGATCAGCTGAAGGATAAGAAGCTCTGCAGAGGGATCTGGATAGGCTGGATTGATGGGCTGAGGCAACCGTATGAGGTTCAACAAAGCTCAGTGTCAGGTCCTCTACCTGGGTCAAAACCAGCCCGTGCAACAGAGTTGTCAAGGACTGGAACAGGCTGCTCAGGGGTGTGGTAGAGTCATCATCCCTAGAGGTATTTAAAAGATGTGTGGATGTGGCACTTAGCTACATGGTTTAATGGTGGACTTGGCAGTGCTGGAATCTGTGATCTTATAGATCTTTTCCAATCTGAACAATTCTATGATTTGAAGTTATAGACTGAGCTCTCAGGTGACATAGATCAGTAGGGTATGATGGAGCTGTACCAGTGTGTACCAATGAGAAAACTGAGTCCTGCTTTTCTACCTGGTATTCATGCATTCATTATTTCTGCAGCTATCTCTTTAGCATCTCATTCTGTCTCCACACTTCTCCATTTTTCTCCTTCATTTTCCCTCTGTTGCCTGCAGTGCTTTTCTCTGTCTCTCTTCTCCTATAATTTTCCTTTCTGTTTTCTTTAGCATACATTTTTCTTTTCTCTCCCTTTTCTGTTTGCACCCTTCACATTAGTGTGCATCTAATAGTATTTTCAAATAAAACATATATATGACCATAGAATCATAGAATAGTTAGGGTTGGAAAGGACCTTAAGATCATCCAGTTCCAACCCCACTGCCATGGGCAGGGACGCCTTGCATTAGACCACATCACCCAAGGCTCTGTCCAGTCTGGCCTTGAACACTGCCAGGTATGGAGCATGCTGAAGGGAGATTATGCTCTGGACTTAAAACCCACTGAAGACAATAGGCAAAACTATTAGATTCCAGTATGAACACGGTCCCGCTCAACCCTTGGCTGAGAGCACCAATGTTTCTGTAATAATGCTGTGTTCAGGAGCAAATTCTGCCTGGAAATCAGTTTGCTGAGCCCTTCTCTGCAAAGTGCAAGATGCAGCTGCAGAAAGTGCACACTTGGAATTTCACCAGTCTCTGGGTGGGAGATTCCACCCTGAGTTGGAAGCCCCCATCTCCCACATCTGCCTTTCCAGTGGTGGGAAGCTGCTGCTGTATTTGTGTTTAATTATTTCCCCTGTTGCATTTGTTCTGTTTTCTTGCTTACATGGTAACATGGTTCTTCTTACTGCCTGCGTTCAGCTGCCTATTTGTCATCTCTGCTGTTTGATGTGTCGTGGTAATCTATGTGCACCCAGCCTGCTGTGCATTGATATTTACTAATGGAGCTTCTTGTATGCAGAGGCTGTTTGCAATAAAAGGATAATGAAAAAAAACCCTCCTTGACCCTGGCCAGGCAGTTAGTAGAAATCACAGCTATCGACAGTGGTATATCCACCATCTCTCCCTAGCATGGGCAGGAAAGAGCCTATGGAGGAAGGGGAGGAGGGAAGTTGAAAGTGGGGGAATAGCAACCTGCGGAAGATTTAAAGGAAGGGAGGAAAAATACAGGAGAAACAGTAAGTAAACTGAGATGTATGTGCGTGAGAGAAGTCATTGCAAGGAAAGGAGATGGGCAAATTGAGAACAAACTGTTGTGGGGGGGAAAGGGTGGAAAGCCAGGAAAGGGAGACTGGAAAATGGCGCACATAAAGATGAATGTGGGAAGAGACAAGAGAAAAGGCAGAGACAAAGGAAGAAACACAAATGCCAGTTGGCTGTAGAGTAAACAGGTATTGCTCTGTCCAGAATCAATAGATGATTAGTACTGAGGACACAGTGGCCATGAGTGGGGCCAGGGTTCTTTACAGTACCCATGCATGCAGCCTGTTACCTTCCAAAGAGAACTTTTGACTTACAGCAGTTGAGGTTTGTCTCCATAACCAAATTTCTGTCCAATAAAGAATACACAGCAGCACTTCTACTTACAGGTGTGTAACAAAGAGTTACTACAGCTCTGTGTTACCTTTGGTCCTGAGGCTGCAGCTTCCCTACAGCTCATGCTAACCTCTGCTTCTTCACTGTCACACTGCCTCTCTAGGCTGTGAACACAGCTGAGCCACCTGAGGCTTTCCAACCAAGAGCTTGTGAAATCACCTCTGGAGACAAAAGCAAGTGTGTGAGAGAGAGCAGACCTCAGTGCAAACTGGATCTCCCCAGCTCTCCCATGAACCTTTGAAAATTATGGAAAGTTGTTGGGCTTTTTTCCAGCCCTGTCACCTCAGAGACTCCTGCCCTTGTTCTCTGTAAATCCACTTTATCATGGGGAAATCAGTTGCACACAAACATTTTGTTTTGTTTCAAGAAACTCAGTGTCTGGCAGGTTTGTCCTGTCAAGAAGACCAAAAACACAGAGTGTGTCTTGCAGTAATATCCTCATTGATTTTCAAGGCTCTTGCAGTGGGATGAGTAGATGTCTTCATTCTTGCAAATTGACCAAAAGAAGACATTGAGAGATTTCTTTAAATCCTGGACTAGTCCAGGTTTGGGGAAAGGAATGAGCTTCTCTGAAAGCTGAATGCAGGTGTGAATGCCAAATGTGATGGCATCTGAGGGTTTAGTGCTGTGTTCAGGGAGTTTTGGCTCTCTAGGCTTTGGCAAACAGGCTGGACTAACCTCCCTAATTGCAACCAAAAGCCTGCAACAAAGCTGTGTTATGATTCTGTGGGGCAGAGAGAAATAAAGCCCCTGTATGGAGAACTGGCACCCAGAGCATGGTGAATGTGGGGAGCAAAGCAAACCAAGGAATCCATTCACGCTCCCCATGATCAGGCAGCTGCTCAGCCATCACCAGGACACCAGGGCTCCAGCACTAATAACAGTGACTTGGGAAGACAAACACCATCACTCCCAACATCCCTCCTTCCTCCTTCTTCCCAGCTTTATTCACTGAGCACGATTCCATATGGTCTGGGATACCCCTTGGGTCAGTTGGGATCCGCTGTCCAGGCTGTGTTTCCCCCAACCCCTTGTGTCCCCCCAAGCTGCCTGGTGGGGTGTGAGGAGCAGAACAGCGCTGTGTGAATGGCTGTGGAAGCGCTGCTCAGCAGGAGCACCAACAGCCCGGGGCTGGCAACAGTGTTTCCAGCAGGAACCGAAACATCCCGGGACTGGCAACAGTTTCCAGCACAACCCGAAACATCCCGGGATTGGCAACACTGTTTCCACGCAAACCAAAACATCGCCCCATACTGACTACTAAGGGAAAATGAACTCTATCCAGGCAGAAACCAGCACGCTTTCCCAGAGACTTTGCTGATTTAATTTAGCCAGGAGGCGGAGATGTGGATCTGTGAGCTCTTTGGAAGCCAACTGCACTTTCTAATCACTGGCTTGGCTGTTAATTACCATGAAGTGAAGCCCCAGCCAATTCCACGTCCTCGTGGCAGGGGTGGCCGCACAGATTGCTCACCAGGTCCCTGCACAAAGACATGCCAAGTGAAAGGAAAGGTGCTCTTCCGTTAGCTTGTAGCTTAGCAGCACCGAGTAGCATTTGATGCCATCTGAGGACTGTGTTTTGGTGGCATTTGATAATCCTTCTGCAGGATTTCACAGAAGCAGGAGGAACAGGACTGAGCTGAAGAGGATTAGCAGGAGGAATTTACAGGCTGGGATGTTACTGAAAGATATTCCTACCTGGGAATCCTGCGTTAGGACATGCTGATCTGTGGGTTTCAAAGAGTCTCTAATACAGAAGCAATTTATCAAGGATCCAGTCCAGAGCAAGGGAACTGCAGTGTCTATTCCCTTCTACACATTTGGATAGCCAAAAAACCTCTTTTCCCCCCATTGTTTAACTTTTATTAATCTGAGCAGTTTGTATTGGAAGCTAACACAAGGTTTTTACAAGGTTTCACTGGAACAAGTCAATTGCAATGGAACATTTGATGAAGAATAGTTAAAATTCATAGTTTTGACTTCCTGCTTCATTTTGATAATGACAAAATGTTTTGTTTTGAGAAGAGAAAAACTCCTGATTTTCACTTTTTTTTTTTTTTTTTTTTTTTTGCTGATCCAATTTGCGTGGATTTTATATTGTATTAAGACCTTAATTTTAAATAGCTTGTAGCAGCATACAGTGCTTCATGCTATGATATTCTGATATCTCCATATATTGTTTTAGCACTCCTTCCTCATTCTTCTTTTCTCCTTCCTATCCTTATTATACTCAGTAAAAATCTGTACCTCATAGGAAAAGTGATGGTGTAGATATAAACCTCAGTGTAGCAGGAAGGGACAAACAGGGCTGTGGCCACATCAGGGCTAGGTTTTGTGCCAGTGCAATGAATTTTCATCCCCATCGTCCATACATGTGCACACACACACATAATGTATATTAATATCGAAACATCCACTCCTGTCTGCAATATCCTTGTTCTGTTCTGCTGGTATTATTTAGCTCTGTGGTCATGTCACCCATGAGAGAAGATGGGTGGAAGTGGAATATCTGAGTAACAAGAGGGAAAGAGAGCACATGAAGTCAAGTAGGAAGCTGAAAGGACAAAAGACAGTTGAGAGAAGCAGAGAAGATGTGTGTACATAGCAGGAGAGCAGGGATGCACACTCTGGAAGAGATGCTGCTAGTGATGACAAAGGAATTACAGTGGCAGGTTTGTGCTTTCCCTTCTCACTCCTCTCTGGCAGACTTGATGACAGTCTCATTTTGGCTAAATTCCTCTGTGTCTTACAGCTCAGTTTTTCCATTTCATTTTCTCTCACCTTTCCTATTTCCATTCCATTACACATCACCTCTGTGTCTCTGCAAGACCCCTCTTCAACCTCCTGACAGCTCCATCTTCTCCCCAGACACCACCCATGAGGTGCAGGCACCCTTGTACACTGTATTCTTTCTCTACTGGAGACCCGATAGCTCCAGCAGCCTCTCCCTCACTGCTCTCACAACGTGGTGTCTTGCAGACATCTGTTTCCCAACAGAGAGATCAAATGGATCCAAGGAAATGAGAAATGGAGTAAGGAGGAAATGTGTAGATCTTTTAGAAGAGGAACTGCTTAGGAGAAACATTAGACATCTAAGCATTAGACATCTAAGCATTAGACATGTTTAAGTATGTTGAAAGTTTAAATACAAAAGTTTATATACAAAGTTGATGAAAAATCTATTTGATTTGCCTAGTAGTGAAGCAATATGGGAAAGAGACAAAGGAAAGGAAAGAGAAATGGAAAGGGAAAGAAAAGGAAAAGGAAAGAGGGAAAGGAAATGGAAAGGGGAAGGGTAGAGGCAGAGAATGGTCCCCCGTTTCATACGAGCGATGTCTTTGCAGTCACTTGGCCCTTTGCATCTTGATATGCTGTTTCTGCAGGCAGCAGAAGCTTTATGAGAGGGACGTTGTTCTCTTGATGAAATACAGATTTCACAGGACCACTGCATTTTGCAAGCCTGCCTTACTTTTTCAAGTCAAAAGAGGGGAGGAGGGATGAATCTTAATGTTTTAGTCTATTATTTGGGACTACTAAATGTCACTGGAGAGAACACCTGGAAAACTTCTCTGGCTGTGCAGCTAAAAAGGACTGCAACAAGCTCATTGTCCCCTAGATGGATTGGTTACACTTTTTCTTCACAAATACATTAGATAGCTGTTTGAGAACAGTAACATTCAAATATAAACAAGCACATGAATATAAATATACATATACACACTGTGTATATTTATTCAGACTGTAAATTCATTACTTGCACAGATGCAGCTGGGAGTACAGTTCATAATATTTCCTCTAGGAGAACCTACCCTTGCCAGTAACCTGGGAGCTGATGATACCTTATAGAATTCATGTTACCCAGGCCCATTCTGTTCCCCAACTCTAGACTCTTCAGTCCTAGTGAAAGGGCCAAATACCTTTGCTTATACAATCCCCATCCCAAAGACCTTGTAAGTGTCTCCTATCCTTCACTGGCAGCCGTGCAGCCGTGCTTCATTTCCTGCAGCATTTCAGCTGCTTCAGTATTTATCAAGAGCATCTGTTAAACAATCTGGAGGGGAGCAGTAATGGTGTCATTAGTGCATGTGTGAGGAGGGAGGTTCTCAGCAGCAAGGAGACCAGAAGAGATGAGTCTGTGCATTGGGCGTCTGAGGGTGTCGTGACCTTGACTTCTTGTTGATGAGGAATGCTGTGTGTCTCGGAGCAGAAATGGCAGTGGTAATGTTTCTCTGAATAAATGTGTTCCAGTCACCAGGGCTGGAGAGGGATGAAGAGGATGGATCATTAGAGAGACAGAAACAATCAGCATCTCAGTGTTGAGCTCTTAGAGAGTTACTGTCCCTGAGTGTAGTGAAGAAACACAAGGAAAACCATGCAGGAATGTGTATCCCCTTTCTCCTAAAGGTCAGCTTTCCTATGGAGTCTTTTTTGTCCTCACTGAGCTACTGTTGGTACTTCTGGGCTCCATAGAGGGTGGGTGACAGGAACTATAATCTACCAAGATGCTTGATAATACACACAGAATGTAAATCCCTTTGCAAACAAACCAGCTCAGCTGGACCTGCAATGCCCCTGACTGGACCCTAACCCTACTTTTACAGCCACAGCCTCCATGACCTTCCCAAATCTCCAGTATCTTCCTGCATAACCAACACCTAAAATTCAAAGCCTCTAGTTCTGTGTCCACTTTAATGCACCCTGCAAGGTACTGTGGCACAGTGGTTGCTGTGTATGAATTCTCTTTGCCCAGCCCTCACCACAAAATAACACTTAGCAGACTAGATCCCCTTTCTTCACCTAGAGAGGCAGCCTTGATGTGAACATACGGTACATGCTGGTTGTTGAATGGTGTCCAGATCCCACCACCAGCAGTCTCACTCCTTTCTGAAATGGAATTTGGTTCTGACAAGAGTCAAAACTTTGCCTATGGCAGACTTTTTGTTTCCTTTTTGCTTTATGCATCTGCACACTTACATAGTCCTAATTCATTTCTTCAATGGCCCTTCAGCTGTTGTAGTTTTGCTTGTCACTGTGCCTTTTTAATTTCACCCCCCTCCCCTATATAAAACATTTAATGAAGAAATAATGATATTTTCTCATGTCACTGACTATTTTTCCTGTCATCTTTGATGTGCTTCTAATGTGGGCGGACATATTATTTATGACCAGGGAAATTAAATATTATTTCCTTTCTTTTTTTTTTTTTCCCTAATGCAATCTGTGTCATCTTCCAGTTCCCAATTTCTTTCCATTAAAGTTATTGTCTTTGCTGTTCCACTCGACCGTTTGCTGTTGGTTTTGTAACAGCGCTGCCAGAAGACGCAGAAAAAACATAATGGAGAAAAGAAATGGCATAATTTGCAGGAGATACTTTTCTCATCTCATTTAAATGAAGACAGTTTGTTCCCAAGTGTCAAAAACATCAAGAGCAACAAAAAAGATGGAAATTGGAAATTTCTTGCACTTAGGAATACTTCCAAAGTTTTGGAGATTCTGTCTGATTTTAGCAGCTGCTGAAGATGGGTCCAAGTCAAACTTCCAGTAGGAAATAACTTAAAGCCTCAAATGCTTGAAATCTGGGCCTGAATCATTAAAGTCTTGTATTGGGGAGCCCCGAGCTGGACACAGTAAATCACAATCCCTAACATATTCCTGTATCATTCCAGAGCTACAGAAACAAAATAGAGCTGGCCAAGGTAATTGTGTGGTGTGTATGACACAGCCTTTCACTTTTGATCTCTGCTTTTGCATTTTCTGGTCCTTCCATAACAGATGGCATGAGATTAGACTGGGAGGCAGGACCCTTTGTGCTTCCAGCATCTGCTACAGCCAGAAGGGACTCATCAGAGGCACTAGAGTGGGATTTTTCTCACTCAGGAGAGGTGGGATTAACCCTCTGTCCTGAAATCATTCCCTGTTTTTGTTTCCTTTAACCAGGGAAGACAGATGAACACCTCTGGAGTTGATTCATCTCTTCCCTCTTCATTACTCCCTACTTCTATGATGGGTGGAATTGCCTTTCACTGGTGATGATTCCTCTATGGACTACAGAGGAAGCCCAGACAGCTAGCTGAGTCTTGTCAATCAACTTTAAGTAGTGCAGACTAATGGGAAAGAATCCCATCCATTCTTTCCATCTGTCCTGTTCCTATTTTCAGCCACAAGTACAATACAAGCCTCCTGTAAGAATCAGAGATGAAGGTTAGCAACTTTGAATACTGGAGAAATAAAGAGCACCCTGACTAGTTTTATCCCAGAATATTCTTTCCCTATAGCTCATGTCTTTTCATATTTCTTCCCAGTTATTCTTCATGCTGCCTGTGCATTCAGGAGTGTATTCTGCAGAGGAATTTTTCTCCTGCTTTCTTTTCAGTGTCATGGCTTTGTTTCACTGTTCCCAGCTTGCTCCTTGTGTGGAAGTCAAACCCAAATAGCCTTATATCACCTTTCTTCTCTTTTCCCCTTTAAGGCTGCCTGCTAATCTCTTCTTTTGCAAAGATTTTTGTTTGACCTTTCTAAACAATCAGGATCTTGGGAGTCCCCAAGATGGGTCACTATTATCTCGTCTTTTGGGCTGCTGACAATGACTAAGCAGGACAAAGGATGTGCTCAGATCTATGGAGTTTCAATCTGTCTTTAGGGAGTCCCTTGAAATAAAAGGAAGAAGAGGGGGAAAGCACCAGCAAAAAGAAAGGTTTGACCTTTGGAAAACATTCTTGGCTGGTGCTTTCTCACCTTTCTAAATATACATAACTAAGATTTGCAAAGATAGGTCGCTAAGTGTAGACACCTGCCCCTAGACTCATTCCCCAGAGGACTGCTCCCACAGCCTGTTCCACTGAAATGAACACTCAGGACTTTGGGAAATGAGGTCACAAACAGAAATGTAATTTTAAGCCATTATTTTTGCTTATGATGTATCTCTCCATCTATTCATCCATCTGTGTGCTATGATCTTTACAAGTTTTTCTTCAGGTTTAGATTACCCCTGTGCAACAGCTCAGAGCAAGGGATGACGGATACTTCTACCACTCGCGATCAATCTAACAACAGAGCTGTGGCTTTTCAAGGTGCAATTTCTTTACCAGCTCCTGTTTCCAGCAGTTGCTCATCTGCTGCTTGCCTTTCCCAAGGATAAAGAACAGCTGTGCAGGGCCAGATGAATTATCAGGAGGTGAATTACCAGGAGCTGAAAAGCTTTCCCATCCAGCCTGCGGATTTGCTGCCCAGTGGTTAGTTTCTGTGGACTCAAAAGAGCAGTGCATATGCAAGAACCTCCTGTTTCCCATGTGCTTCTGTCACAGCACATAGGCCAAGCAACTGACCAAACAAATCAAGAACTGATTTATAAGTATACTATTATCCTTCCTTGCTCCTACTTGTCTTGTCCACTAAACAGAGGAGGAAACTAAAAGGCAGACAAATCACAAGGTAAGACAATGACCATAGGTTATCTTAAACAGATGGTAGAGGGATAGGTATAAAGAGAGCTGGTTGTGTTCATACTTACGTTCACAGAGACATACATGGTGGGTTGTCCATGCAGACAGAGGGAGAGAGAAAGGGAAAATGAGGCTGCTCACACAACTGTTTTCTGCATCTTTAGAGCGTCTCTGTCCTGTGGCTGCAAGGGAAGTGAAGGGAAGAGGGGAGTCATTAAGAGAAAGTTCGGAAAAGGGAAAAACCAAGGTTTTTATTTTAGTGGGTGAGTGTGAAGAATGGCCTTTGTGAACAATTCAGTCATTTATCATTATTTCATTGGCATTGTACGAATTATAAATTCCAGGCTATAATGGAGTAATATCTCATCTCCTTTCCTCCTCAGTGTGCACTGGATGAATGGCCAGGTGAGCTGCACTCGGACCAGCAACAGGAAGAGTAACTGTTCACCTCAAACTGCTCTCTTGAATTGCTTTTCAGTAAGTGCATGTTGATCTTTTATCAATCTTTTCTGGATGTTAAAATTAATGAGAACTCAGAAAATAGCTTTTGTCTTATTGAAGAAAGCTTCAGAAATGTTTTCTTTCAGTTATTTTTCTTTTCCTATTGAAAAAATAGAAAAGGTGAGGGGCAGAGAAACATAGAAAAGGAGAGCTGAAGCCAAGGAATATGGTTTTGCAATATATCCAAGGGATAAATGTGGACACAAACTCTGTTTCAGTAGTTCAGCTGATGGGTGGTAGCATACTAAACTGACAGACTTTTTTGTACTTGCATAGACACGCTAAGTTGCCTATAAAAGAATGGGTTCACTGCTGTGGTGTAAATGGGATTTGCCCCCTTCAAAATTGGTGTGTCAGTTCAGAGTGCTCCAACTTTTAGAATGCTTCTGTTGGACCTGCTGAAGGAGAAGAGTTAACTCAAATTCACTAACAGGATTTAAACAAGAAAAATATTCATAGAATCATAGAATTGTAGAATGGTTTGGGTTGGAAAGGACCTTAAGATAATCCAGTTCCAACCCCCTGCCATGGGCAGGGATGCCTGACACTAGGCTCTGTTGCCCAAGGCTCTGTCCAATCTGGCCTTGAACACTTCCTGCTGCAAGAGCTTCGAGAAGCTGTGAAATCTGGTTTAAGAGGTAGATAGTGCGGTGTGTTTACTTAGTAGACTATCAGGATCTATCAGAAACTAACAGTAGCCATAAACTTCAATGGATCTGCTTCCATCCATTTTGATTCCTGGTTATATTACACTTTGACTGTGTCACAGCCAAACTAAGAGATCCTAAATAGAATAGCTATTCTCTCAGTATTATTAATTTGGGGAAAACGTTTTTCAATTTTCTTTGTTACAGGTTTATTTCCACACCACTTCACCACTCACACACAGGTTTCCCTCCCTCTTCCGTAGCAGCTAATCCCGTGTTCCCAGTTGACCTGCCAGGGAGCCCTGAGGCCTTTGGGGTTTTGGGAACAGCGCTCTCTGATGCAGTGTATGTGAAAAGGAGCATCCTGTCTTCAGAAGAAAATTCCATATTGTTAGGAAAATTCCACCGTTAGGAATTGCTGTCGAATGATTTTTTCCTCTGAGAAATACACTGAGCCTGATGTTCGGTTATGTCATCTTCTTTCTTGGAGCAAGAAAAAGGTGGATAGAGGAAGAAAGCAGGATAGGAGCTTTAACCCAGCTTTGTGATCCTTAAACTCCAGGGCTTTAAAGAAGCCTAATATCTGCATTTGAAGAGGTCATTTTACTCAACCTTTGTTCCTTAAGTACCTTGCACTTACACAGAGCTCCTGAGCGCATTCACACAGATGCTGATAAAAGGCTAGCAGCAACAGAGAGATTATTTCGAGTTTGAGGTTTTCCAGTAAATACATCTGACTCTAAATCCTGTCCTTTCAAAAGTCAAAGGGTTAAAACTTTTCATCAAGGCAAGGTATTCCCCAAGCAATCTGCATTGAGGGCTCTCTGAAGCAAGAGAACATTGTTGACCCAGACATCACTAACTTCTTTCTTTCTGCAAAGTTCTGACTCCTGATAAACCTTTGTCCTTTTTCTTTGATTAGCTTTCCTCTGGCTGTAAATCCTATTTTGCTTTGTGCTGGGGTCTGGCCAAGGAAGTATTTCTATTAACCTGGAGCAGCTGGCTCTTACTGTCTGGGGATTGCAGGCCTGAGAATCCTGTAACACTAATGTTTTTTCTCTTGAAGCCCTAGTTGAAAAAGAAGGAGATCCATGTTCCTTCTGCAGCTATTTTTCTAGACTCGGAGCTGGCAGAGTCGTGTGGGCAGGTTGTCATTAGCTTAAAGATGGCAGTCATTAGACTTTCCATCTAAAATCTGCTCAATAGTCTCCATGTCTGTCGCCTTCACTGTGAGCTTTCATTTAGCCATTCATAGAGTGGGAACATACTCCTGCTACTTTCATTACCCACTTGACTTTAATTAAAAAGTCTGTAACACCTCCTGGCTTGCAGGGCTTTGAGTTTGGTATCCTCATGTCAGGAGCCCTTGTGACTGAAGGGAATGGCAGTCAGCCATAAAGCAGCAATTTCATAGAATCATAGAATCAACTAAATTGGAAAAGACCTTTAAGATCCATGTAGTAAGACTCGATGGGCTATGTTGCATCAGTGTGCAATGCTCTCATTCACGTTACTTTGGAGCCACCCTGGATCTTCTGTACATCTTCAGCTAAAGGAGGAGAAAGCGCCTACTTTTACTCCCTGATGCTTTCTGCTCAGTTACAGCATTTATTCTAAGCCTTCCCACCCCGAGGCTGTGGAGACTTGCTAAGTGCACTGGCCTCATTACCAGAGCACCACAGCAAAAAAAATCTCTCTCCATCTCTGCCTTTTGCCCAAGGTCTGTGACATTCCTCCATATCTCACAGGTGTAAACTGAGTTCCAAATATGCAGAGTGAATGTTAAAACCCTTTGTCCCCAAAGGCAAACTCTCTAGTGACTAATCCCTGGGAGACTCTGGGATTTAAAAATTGGTATATTTTCTACTTTCTGTTATCGTTACTCCCTCTGAGCCTTTTTTTGCAGTGTATTTACTGTCCCTTTACCTCTTTCCCTCTGCTACCTTCCCACTTAGAGGCAGTGCCCTCAGCCAGCAGTACTTTATCTGCTTCCAATGTAGCGTGTCCTAGAAAGAATTATAGCATTGCCTTTCTCTTGACAGCTAGTCATCTCTCAGTAACATACAATAAGCTGTACTTGGGCCAAAGGAAATGGGTTTAGCCTGGCGGGTAATTAATTTTCTCAGGGTTCAGTTTCCCACACTGAAATTGGTCTCCATCTGATCAATTAGAAGAACATTTCGCAAATGAAACTGATTATGAATCATGGGTTTCAGTTCAGTTGTGGAAAACCTGATACATGACTGTTGGAGCAAAAAGTAGAGGGAAGCTTCAGCCCATTTGTTCCAGCTGCTGCTGAGAAGTGAGAACAACACACGCCCCCCCCCCATTGATCCTTCAAGGAGGAAAAAATGCTGAGACTTCACCGGATCACAGCATAGTTCTGAATGGTCCTCGGATCTCCTGATCAGTTGTCTCTCTGGACACTGAAGCTTATCCATTGGCCTAACGTCCTCCTGGGGCCACCCCTCTGAGCACTGGCATAGTTTAACTCTAGGTTAAAAAAAAAGGAAGCAGGAAGATCCTGCTTCCTTTTGCTTCCAGACATGCAAATAAAACATTAAAAAAAGGTTTTAGGATTAGAACCATCCCCAAGATGTCTTTAGTTGAGATGCCATGGTTTTGAACAAGCAAAGGAATGATCTCAGACAGCTGAGGACTCTGTGCCACAGTCATCTCCTTCCCAGTTGCAGGTAACAGTCAGAGAAATGATGGCAGTTTTCAGCTGAAACTTAGCTTTTAAGAGAATGGCAACATTTCCACTTCAGCCATGAGCAAGCAAACAAGATCCACCTCACCCAGTGGGAACAGGTACTCATTGCCCCACTTCAGTGAGGAGAACACTCTCCATCCCTCTTGCTCTTCTTTCTACTCCTATGTACCCCCCAGCATTGAGCAGGACTGTTAGTTCAGTTACTCCTGTGTCTTTAAAACATGGCCAACATTTTAAAGGAAATAAATAACTTCAAGTGTTGAAATAAAATTTTGCTGAGAACTCTTTTTTTTTCCTTCTACTGAAACAGCCATGACACTAAACTTTACAGTCACCTCCAGCCTTGAATAGTTTCTCATTGGTGTCAGATTAACCAAGTTAAAATTCCCTCTCACAGACTCGGCATTTAGAGGTATTATACTAGAAGTGGCTTAAGAATTTTCGCTTTAAAAAGAAAAAAAAGATAGAAAAAGGCAATTTTTGGCACCACGGAGGGTAAGCAAAGAAATGCAGTTTCACAAAGCAGGTCCTGCTGATGGAGACATGTTGCAGCCAGAGATGAGGACCAAGAATGGGCCTTGCACTGAATCGAGCCTGTGTATGAAAAACTCACCACCTGAGATCACAGGCAGTAATCCCATCTGGTTTTAGCCACCAAACTGGGTCAAGCCCAATTAGTGCCTGGGCAGGGGACACTCTAGAACAAGTACATTAATAAATAGAGGTGCTGCAGAAAGTGATTCTCAGAGGGTGGGTGTGTAGGAGTTTATATAGTTCTTATATAAATGAAGATATAGTTCCTATAGTTATATAAATATATATAGTTCTTATAGGTATATAAATATATTTTAAAATATATATATTACTACTTTATATAGCTCTGTTTTCCTTTGTCTCCCTAACACAGATCCCTCATAAAAAGAGAACTGCATTTGCATGGAAATGTCATAATTTGTAGTTGAAATATGTAATGTATTTGCTGACTCTTAGACTGGCCTTTATTGATGCTGAAGAAGTGCATTTGGAAGGGAGAAAAGGGAAGCTTGTGATGTTTAACTGTTTCTGTAGGAGGAAACTCTACAATGTTGAGTTACACCTGAGACAGCTTTGTCACCAGTATGGTTTGTTCTTAATGAATGGAGTCTCATTGTGCCAGGGAAGTGGAAGATTTGATTGTGGCTTCTAGTGAAAAGCCTAATACTGTTGTATACCTTCAAACTGAGGAGCAAGACCTAGAACACAAAGACAGACAAATCTAACTATTATAGTGCTAGAAGCAAGTGCAGAGAAAGGAGGGCTGTTGCTCCTGCAGTAACCTCTGCTGCTGAAGAAACATATATAGATGCTGCTGAGGAATGTTTAAAGATGGAATTTCCTAACTGAACAATCATACCTAAAATAGTCTTTTGGCTCCAGGCTCTTAGAGATGTCGCCTTTAAAATGCAATGGAAAACTGATGTCCTGACCTCTTGTGGTCACTAAACATACAGTGCCAGATTTTCCTAGCATATGATTGTTTTCAACACACTGTCTCCTTCCTAAGCTTTTATTTGCTTTGCTGAATAATGTTATCTCTAGTGCTCCCTTCACAATTTCACCAGGGCAGAAACTTACTTGGTGTTCCTAATTCCTTTATAGAAGGTACAATGTGACATAGCTGGAGACCTCCACCCCTGATAAATGCCAGGTTGCCCAGCAATACAGCCACAGACAATGAAAGAATATTATCATGTGATCTGTTGTCCTGCATACCTATTTTCAAGCGTTCCTTGGAAGCAGTATTGCATTTTTAGGGCATGTGAAATGATCCTTGAATGTAATTTAACAATCAAAATTCAGCAGTAGCAACAAGATCTTTTAGAATGGGAAGATGCAGCTAACTATAAGAATTTATTGTTATCATTGCCTTGAAATGTTTCAGGACATGTTCAGCAAAGAAACCACCCTTGAAGAGCTGACATAAGTAGTAGGGTGAAGTATCTTTTACACTCGTGTTGGCAGTCTAAATTCTACAAGATTCAAGTTTCCAATATATCTTATGGTTACTGTCTGTGTCTAGTGAGTTTTGCTGTAAAGAAATGATGGGTTTTGAGCCAACCATCTGGCATGACCACATGGGAAACCAGACTTTGATTCACACCTCTGCAGGCTAGAGTCAGATGCTGAGAACATTGAGGACCTGACTGCAGGGTTTAAAAACTATCGTTCTTTTTACTCCAGCTTTGCCCAGTGCTCTCGGGGAACTATGAATACAAATACAGCCAAGTACAATGACCACTGAAATTTAAGAGGCTGAAAACTTTGAGGAGGAATAGCTTATATTGCTGGGGGTAGGAGATTTAAAGACAGGCAGAGAGAAAAAAGTGTTAACATATTAGACCTACTGTCTTTTGGGTTGGCTTCTGGTTCTTTTGTGAAGAAGTAATCCTCAGTGTTGGGTATGGTTTTCTTGTTCCCATAAAGCTGCAGGATTAACTTCTTTGTATGCAGACATGAGCTAGGAGAAACTGAATGCTACTCATGTGGATAACTATGATCATGATAGAGTGTAGACACAACCTGAGCTTCCTTCTTCCTCCATGAGAGATAATGCCCACTGTCTCATGACCACTAGCATAATTCCATATTACCTGTGCCCTCAAATTCAGAGAGTGGATGGGATAATTCCCAAGTTGTCTAGATGAAATCACTGAATGACTTAGCTAATGCTACTTGGATTAAGAGGATGTTGACAACTGAAAATCCAGCCCAGCAGTTCATAGGCTTCAAATATGGAAATGTGATGCAGACTGAAACTATCACACTGGTTCCAACTAGGGAACACATTTCCTGCTGTGTACCAAACAAATCAAAGCCAATGGCATTTCATTTCTGGAAGGCCAGCTAAGAGAAAGAATGATAGCACTGGAATTTTGTGGCCATAAAGGTCCATGTTACTGCTGTGAGGTCATCACAGGATGAGGTGCAAATGCTGTAAATGAGGGAAGAAAAGACAATTTTATACCATAATGCATTATGCACAAACAGTAAACAGATACTTACCCTCTGAATGCTTTTGTCTGAGATGGGGAATAAAGCAAAAATAGTCTACAAGGCAGGAGCCTGTCTCTCCTGTAACAATCTGCACTCAATCGTGTTCAAAATAGCCACTTGTCAACAATTTTCTCAGAGGGAAAATGGTGCAGGGTGCAGAAAATAAGGGTGTAGCTGTAACAGGGGAAGCAGAATTGAGCCAGTCTGCTGGGTTTGTTCAGTTCTGTTCCTGAAGTCAATCCAGGCTGGTTTTGCCACAAGCCAGTTATGCTCTGGTAGTTGCTTTGAGAACTGAATGCTATAAGAATAGCAGAGTTGCACGTAAGGTGGTGAGTCACCTGCAACGCACAACAGCAGTTAGAGGAGGACTTCAACCATTGCCTCCTCCTTCCCTGCTAGAGCCTGGACACTGGCCTTTTCCCTAGGGAAGAATGGCAGCTCGCCTCCAGAAGGCAAAGTCTGCCTGATGAGTTAGAGGCCTGCCGCAATGTCCATACTCTGCTGAGGAAGTGAGGAATGCTCCACATCTTTTTGGTCCTTCTCCAAACAAAAATTGAAAGGAAAATCAAGGAATTTTCCTACAAATTCCCTTACCATGTGATATTTCAAGACAACGCTGGTGTATTTGGTTTCCACTATCAATGGAGTCTTCCTTCTGGTTAGAAGCTGACTTCTTTGTACTGATTAAAAACTCTTGGGAAGTAGCTGAGATAGAGATTCTCTTATGATATGATTTTATTAACTGCAGATTCAATGGCAAAGGTGACAGCGGGTAGAGAGAGAAAACATGAAAGAAGCCCCTTTTGGTTGCAAGGGCATTATAGTGATTTGGCATCTCCATCACAACATGACATGATACAGGAAGAAACAAGATGAGGTTGGGGTTCATTAATGCCCCTCATGTGCCTGGTAAATCCCCACCAGCTCCTGCAGTCCATCACACAGTGGGGAGTGACTCCTGACCAGGTCATCTGGGTGATTTTTTAAGCTAGAATGGAATAATTTTGAGAACGGTTATCTCCTTTCCAATCAGTGGTCAGAAAACATCCCTGTGGCAACCATTGCAATTGCCTATGTGGAACAGTAATGTTCAGAAAGTAATTTAATGTAATGGATTGTTTAGCTTTCTTTTAATTAAATGTAGCAGCTGGAAACAAGGAGAAGACAGGTTTGTATCACCAACCAGTTCTCTAATTGCAGGCATCCTCCATAGACCCTACTTAGTTTACTGCGCTTTCAGCCCAAGTTGAAAACCCATTATTATTGTTTAAACACCCCAAAAATGATGTTTTTTCACCTGCAATGAAATATTGTGGTCGGTTGTTTTGTTTTGCTTTGGTTTTCTATTTATCTCTCTCCTCAAAAGTCAAACCTCTGATGAGAAACCTGTGTCAAAGGAGCTCAACCAGCTCCAGAAATCATCTCTTGGAGGAGTCCAGCAGGCACACTAGGGAGGATAGTGCTAAAGTTCCTTGGGAAACTGTCCTTTTCAAAAGCCTAAATGAAGAGCTCCAACTGTTTATTCCCCCCAAATGATTCCGGCTTTTTGAAGATGACTGAACACATTGATAGGCCTTTTAGCTGAGCCCCTTTCAAGTGAGAACAAAAGACTGCTTGTAGATTGTACCAATACAATTGTGACTCAGACGGTCATTGCAGTTGTGATGTTGTCAGGCACATTTCTGGGAGTAATAGTGACTTCAAAGGAGAACTGTTAAATGGCATCGTTTGGTCCATCATTTTGCAATGGAAGGTTTTGGCAAATGTTGCAGCTGGAAGAACAGTGTAAAAGGGTCAAAATTCTGCTGGGTCACAAGGGCAGGATCACCAGGGTGTTAAAAGGGCTTATTTTCCCTGTTGCGTTTACAGTGAGTAGCCCAGAGTGACTAGCTTAGATGTAAGCATCCTCATGGCAGATGTCTAAAGGGAGGTGACATAAATCCACCCTTTGCAAGCTAGCTTCCTCTACACTTGCCTAGCTTTCCTGATTTCCTTTTTGCCATTCACACTCCCTTCCTTCCTCTCCATTTCAGAAGGGTTTTGTGTGGACATGTAAAGAGAAGAGTTTTTGTGAGATATCCCTCAAAAAGCTTGGTACAAGGAGGAAAGATGTATCTTCCTGGCTTGTCCCTAAAACTGGCAAATTGCCATGCCCAAGGCCATGGGCAAGAAGCCCAGTAGGTCAGATTAGACCATAGCATAAGCGTGCTTATAGCCATGGAGAACAGCTTGCACTCCTGTTCCTCTTTGGATCCCTGTGAATATGCTGCTGGCTGTTCACAAGGCTAAAAACAGGTTTGGAAGCAACATCTGTACTTAATGGGAAGCTGAGCCAAGACTCCAAGTTTGCCTAACAACCCTTTGCCTGGTGCATAAATCCATACCTATTGAAAAGTGAAAAAAGCAATGAGAAAAGACAGTGCTGACTTGCAGATCTGTAAAAAAAAGCCTTTTAAGATCTCTAGTGGGGTAATGTGCAACTGCTAAATATACCCAGGGAGAAATACAGCCAGACCACCTCTTTGCTTAGTTTCACTGTGATGCTTTATATTTTTGTTTCTAGTGGGGGGATGGGAATACTGGCATTGGCAAGGGAAAACTGGGAGAAACGGTGGTTTTAGTCTATTTGCTGTTAACTTCACCATGTGCCTCATCCAGGCTTTTTCCAGTTCTCTTGTCTTGATCCTCAGGGAAAAAGAATTGAGAGGGGGTGGGAGAAGATGTGGAAAGGGAAAAGCAAGGGCTTTCTGTGTGTGCAGAGGAGGATATTTTGACAGAGCGGGTGATGGTGACTAAGGAAAAGGGGGAACAGGCAAGTAGTAAATGAGTTTGTGTTCCCGGCTGCTGAATAGCCCCAGGAGGTTCCCAGCAAGTCTGCCGCTTTTTTATTGGAGTTTTGTGCCGGAGTTATAAACCTTTTAAATGAGTCTCGATCATTAGGGAAGCTTGGCTGATCACTGATGAAAAAATATAACAATTAAAACAAAGGGCTGGAAGAGGAAAGCAGGGGGAGAGAGAGCTGGGGGTGAGCAGTTTTAATACTTAATAACAAATACTAATAACGGTGCGGAGTTGGGGACTAATTAAAAGTTTCTAAAAAGAGAGAAGAAGAGAGTGGAATTAATCTGGAGTGCTTTGGCCGGCAGCTTCTGTGAGTGCCAGCATAAACCACCCTGGTTAGGAGGATGGGACTGAGATCTGGGAAGCAAGCAAAGATCTGGAGATAGATGGATCTAAGGCGTGGTGAAGGACAGCTCAGGTCTCAGCAGACCAGTTGGCTCCACTCCATCGCTGGGTGTTTTGATATCTGCCCCATACCCTGGGACCACAAATGTTTATTCTCCCATGTGGAGCAAAGGGGCTGGGGAAGAGGAGCAAAGGAAGGAGTATAAAGGGTGGAGAGAGCAAAATTCTTCTCCATACATGGGAATGTTGAGATCTGGATGCCAATAGCATAGATCTGAAAACTGTTCATGCAGTGACTCCTGCACTGACAGCTGGGGTAGGAGTCAAGGAATAAAGATCCATGAGACTGACAAGTGTAAGCAACTCATGGAGCTGCTGCCATATAGTTTTCCAGAGGCTGGAAGAGCATTCAGAGGAAGAATTGCTATATACTCACCTTCTTCCTACGCTGCTCTTAGCTATTGGCTGATGTCATCACAGGACAGTAGGTTAGATGGATTTCCATGGCTCTTCTTGTTACAACCCATCCTTCTGTCAATGCTGTCTTTAAGTACACCTCTACCCACAGAGATAAGCATTCCCAAAAGCAACAGTCTCACAGATCTTCTGTGCCCTGAAGGCTGGGGGTTGTGAGGGCTGAAATTACCAAAGCAGCAGCTCTCTCATTTCACTGACCAGTTCAGCAGCTGCAGGAGGGGTGGAGAAAGCATTGGATAAGGTCATTTGTGTGTAATTTCAACTAAATCATTGTCAGGCACCACCACTGCCATTTTCCATGTTACATCCTTTTGGATAAATAACCTAGCTATGAGTGAATGCCAGCTTCAGGCAAATGCTCCTTCCAGCACCTACCTCCTTTTACTTTCTCATCTGTGCAGGAAACTCTAAGTTTTAATTATGGTTGCTTTTTGCTGTTCTTTATCTTAATTAAGTCTGACTTGCTGACTGTTTCAAGGGAGATTATGCCTGGGAAGTGCCTTCCTGACTTGAGTTCTGAATTGTGGAAGGAGAGATATGAAAGCCATCATCACTGGATGTGCCAGGCAGCTTCATCCTTCAGGCAGCAGAAATACAGTGCAATAGGGAGTAAATGTGTGGGTCTTGGGAAAAGCTTAGCTAAAATAGAACCATCCACCTGGAATGAGGACAGAGCAGGAAAGCCAAGGGGCTGGGTACCTGGTAGGTAGAACAGACTTCCCAGAAAATTTCTCTGTATTAGACTATCTGGGATCTGACTATTTTCTTCCCCCTTCTTCCCCTTCTTTCTTCTCCTTTCTTTCTTCCCCTTTTTTCTTCCCCTTTCTTTCTTCCCCTTCTTTCTTCCCCTTTCTTCTCCTTTCTTCCCCTTTCTTCCCCCTGTAATGCAGCACCAGGTAAATTCAGACTTATAATACAAACACCAGCAGAGTCCCCTGAGCTGAAAAACCTGCAGTAGTCACAGACAGCTCTGCCACAGCTCTCTGCTTTGCATTATTTTAGCCCCACACAAGAAGAGCTAAGGTGTTTGTGGTGGGCCTGTATGTGGTTTGGCTTGAGAACTCTATCTTGGCTCCTGCTACAACCCTGAAGCATCCAGCAGCAAGCTTTGCTATTCTGCACCAGGGCTCTATCTGTCTGTAAATACTTCTATTTCAGCAGCTTCTCTCCAACGTGACAGATTTGCTATGAGGAACCTGGCAGCAAGGATTTTTTCTTCTCTCTCTCCCTGACAAATGTATAAAATGTATTAGCTTTTCACGTTCTAATTTATGATATAATAAACCCCTCTGTGTCCTGGCCTTTTTCAGGGATTGAAAGTGAATTGTTCCACTTGCCTGCCATGGTGAAACCCCACTAAAGTGTTAGTGAGAAGGAGGGGTTGGAGGGAATGATGGGGCAAGGGGTGGAATTGGAAGGAGAATAGGGGAAAGGGCAGGTAGAGACAGTTTCTATCATTTGGTTTCTCATTCGATGCTTCCCTGCAGGATTTACACAGTTCTGGTGCTGGCAGAGCTTCTCCAAGTGTCTGATCAGTGTCCATGTTTAGACCTATGAGTCTATAATTAACATGAATTGCAAGAAGGGAGTGTGCCTGGACATCCTCATTCAGGATGAAAGAACGGGAAGGTAGGAGTAGGATGTGGAAAGAAAGAAGGATTAAGTTTCACTTGTAGTAAAGGATTTATTTGACAAGATCACTTTAAAAAGGAAAACTAAAACTCAGTAGAGTGCAGAGGACCGGTGTCTGTCCTGTGTCAGTGTTAGGACACACACTTGGCAACATTGCATGTTCTTCATAGAACTGCAATGCAGCAACCAAAGCTCCTGGCTAGACCCACTCACTTTGTAACCACAAGCCTGCTTTTCTTCCTAACCTTTTCCTTCTGTTCTGTTTGTGACTCTGTCTGAAGGAACCTTCCGACAAGGTAGAGACCCGGCCTTTATTCATCAAACTGCCAAGAACTTAAGAAAACCCATTTGTCCAGTTAATGAAATGGGCAGTGCTGGGTTTATGTGGTTGGTTTCCTTTGCTCTGAATAAATGATTGTCCCATATGTAATTTTTTTCCCAAGTAAACAATATTTTATCATTACCACTGGGGAAAGAGAGTTCTGTTTTCATAGATGATGTATATACATCCATGATGTGCAGGTAGCTTTACACCATGGAAAGCTTCTGTATGGTGGACGTCCAGTGTCTTCATAAGGTTGAGAAATCACACAAAGAAATGAGAGGGAATGAAGTCTTACCAGGAAAACAAACCAGCAAACCAAAATGGGAACAAAGAATGACTGGGGCTCACAAAGCGAAGAGCAATGGTCTGCAAAGGTCCTCAGCTTGATCCATTTCCAGATCTGTTCAAATTAAAGGGTTAGAATAACCCAAATCCCCAGGTCAAACTTTTTGAGTCTTAAAGCTGAATCTTGTGTCTTCCTGAGTTCTTGAAACATATTATTCATTTTTGCTTATGTCTGTTCCCCATTCGTTGCAATATCTGTGGATTCTCAGCACCCAGTTGTGGGTTCAAAGCTGAGGGCATCTTTCCACTTACCTGCATGAGGTGTTAAAGGCCAGTGCCTGGAATTACAGGAACAGTTTGTGTTAGCATCTGTATCGGCAATGCATTTCTTAAGCTTCTTGAAATCCCAGCTTGTGTTAGGAGCCTCTCCCATGCAAAACCTAAGCATGTTACTGAGGGCAAGTATCAAGACAGTCCAAGCTGCAATCTCATCTGCAAGGGTAACCATAACCCTGCTCACTCTTTTCTCCCAGAGGACATAGTATTTGCTAATGCTGCATGGGTACTTAAAAGAATGCCTTGTTCTGTTCTTTGCAGCTGAGTTATCATCACCAGACCTTCTTGAAGAGAGATACCCATCTATGAGTCCCCTGGGATGGGTTTGCTATAGGATTAGCTCAAGTGAAAGATGCAGAAAAGGTGTCCGTAATGCTATGGGATGGATTTGCTTCAGGATTTGCTCAGGCAAGTGATGCAAGTTCATGTGTGTATGGTCCTACTGATGGATTTGTTATAGGATCTACCTGAAGATGAAGTGGAGCCTCTCAGAATATTTCTTACCAAAAGCTACACCATTTATACCTAAAGCTTCAGGTACAACAATCTCATTGTGGGATTTTCTGGGGTAGGACAAGGGTGTGTGTAAAACTGCAAATAAGAACTTAAGAGTGATTAATGCTGCAGGGTTTTTCCAGGAGAGAATCAAAGTTTCACAGCCCAACCCCAGTAAGTGTCTTATGCATTACCCCTGCACATGTCAAACCAACATGACTTGTTGCTTATGGAGTTTCTTGTGATCATCAAACCAGATGAATGTCTGGCTTAAGTAATTAAAATGCTAATGGGAATTCACCATTCATCAGAGGAAATAGCAATGAGTTTGTTTCCTGTATTTTTTTCCTTCAGCATTTTCTCTCTAGTGGTGGCAGATGTTGGGGTTGTGAATTCATTGTCTGCCAGAGACACAGCAAAAGCCTCTTTCCAAAGTAGTTTTCTGTATTTTTGTTGATTGTCTGCTTAAATTAACCTTCTCTAATGAGATGAAGATACGCAGGGTATGCCTGTAATTTACGGGCTGTGAAATGAGTACGGATATAATATATCCTGGTGGGTGACGGGGATTAGAGAGCTCTGAGTACCTAGGTAGAGGAGGAGATGGCATGTGTCTTTAATGCGTGGTTACTAATGGTTTGGAGGATTATTCTGTCTGGCTGTATGCATACACACACACCTAGAGGCTTTGCTCAGGACCATTAGAGACAATGGACTGGAGCTTGTCCCCACTTTCTCCTCTGAGAAGTAAAAAGTGAGTGTAATGTGGATGTAAAGTGCTGCCACATCACCCAATTTATATCAAACCTTCAGTGTTGTGAGTGGAGAAACATCACAGATTTGGCAGGTTCATACGCCTCTGTGTGTGTGTGTTTAAAACCCACACAGTGTAATGTGCTACAGGACACCTCCATGCAGAGGATGAAGTTTACTTGCTACCAAGCCACCTTCCAAATAAAAGCAAAACATCTTTGTGATGACGGATTCAAGGAGGCATATTGGGTCCTCATATAACAGCCTCTTTGATGCCACCCTCACTCAGAGTTATTGAGAGAATGAATCTGCATTTCTCTAGTAAGAAGTGGTTTTGCAGGCAGGTTTCTCCTCCTGCCTGCAAAATTTGGCTGTGTGCATGCTTCTTGCTGTCTTCTGCTGGAGAGATGACTCTTGTACAATTTTCACTGGTGGCCATAAAGTTTTTCAGGCTTCAAAAAGGTATTTGCTTAAAAAGGTTTGTCTGAAATTTCTCAATTGACTAATAAAGGAGCATGTGGCTGAAATGCACAAGGAAAAGTGCACTTCTAATCATAGAATCATAGACTCATAGACTGGTTGGGGTTGGAAGGGACCTTAAAGCTCATCCAGTTCCGAGCCCTTCCCATGAGCAGAGACACCTTCTGCTAGAGTAGGTTGCTCCAAGCCCCATCCAACCTGACCTTGAACACTGCCAGGGATGGGACAGCCACAGCTTCTCTGGGCACCCTGAGCAAGCACCTCACCACCTTCACAGGGAGGAGCTTCTGCCTTATAGCTAACCTGAACCTCCCCTGTTTCAGTTTGAACCCATCACCCCTTGTCCTATCATGGACCCCTGATGAAGAGTCCCTCTCCAGTATCATTATAGGCAAAAGGGTTTAAGCATCAGGTTTGGACATATCCTCCTTTTGATCTCTCACTCCCTCACGTCTCTGAAGCTTACACTTCAAATATTTGGATCCAAACATCAGACTTCAATTGTCTCACTTCATAAGAAGGCGTTGTTCGAGTTCTCTCTCACTCAGGTACAGATCAATGTGCAAACAACCAACCAAAGCCTCTTCTCAAGAGGCTGCACTAAGACTTCCCCTAACACAAAACGACACAGTCCAGTGGGGAGCATGAAGTGTTCAGCTTGCTAACTTGGTTTGTAAACTGGGGAAGGGAGATCAGGTAATTGCACGGCTCTCAGCTTCAAATATTTTAGGGCTAATTTATGGTAATAGGTTTGAAACACTCTCAGCCCTAAAGACATTAGTACACACCTCCGCTTTCTTATGAAAAGGAGAAAAAAACCTTCCTTTGTTTTCACGCTGAGCAGATAATCTGGATATTGTGTGTCAGATTCAATTTGAAGGCTGCAAGAGAAAGACAAATAAAAACCTCCCTCCCTGCTACCCCCAACAATGTTTTCCCTGTGTTTGGGATATTGTGATAATAGATTCATGCCTGTAAAACCCACTGGGGGTTGAGAGCCCCTGCGTTTGTGTGTATGCCAGCCATGTTGCAGTTATAATGATGCGAGTCTCAAAGAAAATGAGGTGTGCTAAAGTTCTTTCTAACAATATCCGTTGCTTTAATAGAAGATATTATCACTGTTTGTGAGTCTTGTCACATGTTAGGCCTCAAATCAGATGTATTTACAGGCCTGCGCTTTAAAAAGGTGGAAAAGCAGCTCTATTAGTTTGGGGGGGGGGTGTATTTTTTAACATAGTTATTACAAGTAAAAAAAATCCATTTGCTTGGGTTCAAGTTCAGATGGGTTCTGGACCAAAAGGCCAAAGTTATATCCTGAAAATTGGGAAGATTCATATGATCCATATCTGTGTCTGTATATATTAGCTTAAAGGAAACAAGACACATAAAAGGATGAACAAATGCACAAACAAAACTGAAGGCTGAATGTGGAATGAGAGCAGATTTAGGGACAAACTTCTAATCCACTTTCTCTTTCCTCCTAATTGTCATTTTTGTTGGATGCATATCTAACATGTGCCAATTATTTTCCTTTTTATATGCACAGTCCTCACCCAAAGGTAAACAGAAGAGATGAAACACAGGGCAAAGGATGGCTCTGCATTACAGTTGTGCTGGCAGCAAAGGCAGCTTAAGACAATCCTGCCCTTCTCTAGCCAATTTTTCCTTTCTAACGTGCTTCAAGCTGCTCGTCAGGCAGGTATCTCAGTGCAACGCTGTGTAGGGGCTCAAGTGGATCAGTTTTAAAAGACTGATTCTTAAATGTGGTCCAGTGTTCGTACAGCCCTCGGGCGGTTGCCTCCATATAGATGGAGCAGTAAATTGAGTTGCAATGTGGGAAAGCACAGCCAGGGTGGGAAACTGCTAAACTGGGTTTGCCCCTAAGAAATGAATGATGGTTTAGTGTGCGCTGAGCTGGTGCTGTGTTTATCTGCACTCAGCCAGGCCTGGGCACACTAGGAAGGTTCTGTGAGATCGGGGTTTTCAGGTGTTCAGGAGATGAGTTGCATAATGGGGATGAGGTGAGAATAAAAACATTGATGGAAAGGTAGGAGATGGTACGAGAATATTCAAACAGTGATTTGAGAAGAGAAGAGAAGAGGTGGCTTTGGGAGGAAGAGCAGGGATGCTCTGTATGGACAGGTAAGCGTGGAGCTGGGTTTAGGGTGCATATCCTTTCTGGATGTGGCCTGTTATACCAATCTGCTGTTGGATCTTGGGGACATCTTGCCTCTTTTTCACCAAGAGCTGGAGATGTGAAAGGAGAGGGGTTATTCCTATGAGCAGGCTTGTAGTACAAACGGGCAGCTGTGGTAAGAGGCTAGTGCTGGTGGAGAAAGAATGAGTCCTCTTTGCAAGCTGAAGAGGGAAGGAGATCTTGGTGCTTCTTGTAGCACTTGAAAGTGCTGAAAGAAGACCACAGTGGAGCAACTGTGCTGGCTGCAACTGACCATGCCCCAAGAGTGGCCTCTCTCTCTGACCCTGTCATTCCTCAGCTGCTTTGCGGCTTGGGACCATGATTAGAGAACTCATTCAGGAGCAGGTTTCTTTTAAGCTGAGAACTGGATGGAATCTGTGAGAGAGAGAGCAAGTAAAATGAGCTGCTGCCATGTGTGGAAGAAGTTCCTTCCTGCCTTCACATTGCAGGGCTCATGTCCCTCTTTCCTCCTGCTTTGCAAATTGCCGGCAATCCTCTTCCTTTTTTGCTGCCAGCCCAGATGCAGCTTGTCTGAGCCTGGGCTCCTGCTATCTCCTGTTCCTCTGGAAGAAACTGCCTCCTTCTCCTTACTCCTCTCACCTGATGAGGATGCTGCTTTCCTCCACTCAAGTGCCACTATTCCCTTTTGAGAAATCTCCAGCAAAAGTTCTGTCTGTAGTTACTTTTGTAATGTGACCTCATATAACCCACATCCCCGAAGCATTCAGACAGTGGCAATCTGAGCATCCCCTCTCTGCTTCGTGGGATTTTTCCGTCTTGCTCAGCTCTGATCATTGCCAGTCATAAACAGGTTTGAGAGAGGTTGCCACCAAGGCAGTCCATTAATTCTGTTTGCCACTGTAACTTCTGAGACCTGGCTTATGAGGAATGGGGTTTGCCAAGCTGTACATCATCCTTTCTGCTCTGCATTTCTAATACAAAGGAGGATGTGGTCTAGAAGGGATACAGGTTCACTTCTTCAGCATCATGAATAAGATAAAGGAAATCCACTTTTTTTCAGCTATGATTTAATATTACACACACACACTTATTCTTTTTAACCAATACAGAGTTACTGCAGTTGCTAATCGTTTTTTCTGAGGGGGAAGGAGTTAAGTTCGTTCAAAGCCTTCACCCATGCCAGAAATCTTGAAGGAAGAGGCAGAGGACTGATACTACTGCTAAATAATCATATTCCAGTGTAAACTAGCTTAGCTCTGACAAAATCAGGGTAATTGGCATGAGATGTGAAACAAGTTGCATTGAGAATGGTATCAGTGAAAATGTTCTAATAGGACGTGAACATAAAAGAGGAAAAAGGAAATCAGAGGAAGGTGCAAAACAGAGTTACTTTACCCGTAACATCAGTGTTCATGTCCTGCAAAATTACTACAAGAAACAGCACGATACTGAGCTGCAGGAAACAGGTTGTCTTGTCCCAGGGAAAATACCTAGATGAAAACTTGAAAGCCTGAAGTTTTTACAAAGCTGCATTCTGATTAGGAGCAATAGAAACATTTCTGTGTGGTTTTTTTGTGTCCTGGTCTCATTGGTATCTCAGCTTAGTTTGAATTGGTGGAAATGTCAGAAAACACATTTCAATCCAGGGGGAAGAAAAAAAGGGGGAAAAACGAAAACGAAAAGAAAACTTATTAAAAATGACTGCAACTTCTCTTAAAAAATAGCAAAACATAGGAGAGGGTTTATTAAAAGTGACCCTTTCCTGCAAACAGTTCTGATTTCCAAGAAATGGACCTTTCCAAAGAATAATAGGCTTATTGAAAAGTACCCAAGCAGCTCTTCTGCTGTCACTGAGCTACGTTGCCACCTCTGTTTTCAAGGTAGTACACCTTTTCTGAAGAGCTCTGCTGCCTGTAGAGACAAGTACCCTCTCTGGGCTCAGTCCAACACCAACCTTGAGAGTCAATGCGTGCATTGTGTGGATCCCCTTTCACAAAGATCTGCCTCTATTCTTGCCTGGTTCTTTCATTCTTCTAGTGCAATGTAAAGGTCACTTCATGAAAGTAGATATTTGCTCTTTGTGCTCAGGAGGGGAGAAAGAAGTATAACCCTTGCATATTACAGAGGGTTTAGGAGGCATTAATGGGCTCTCTCTGTAAAGTTTCTTGGACATGAATTCCTCTTTCTCTACTGTCAAAACATGGTCAGAAATGTTCACACTTCCCTGCAGGTGGGGACAGTAACAAGAGGATATTTTCTGGCAATGGTCCTGTTGCTCCTACATTGTCCCTGCACTTGAGGCTGGGGTTTCTACTGTAAAGCACATCTACTAATGTACTTTCTGCTTGCATTGAAGAGGTTATAGAAGGTGCTTTCCTTGGTCTTTCTTACACTGAATTCCCTCTTGAACCCACTGAGTTCAGATTGTATTACATGCCTGCTGTAAATTGGATAACAGCTGATCAATAGACACTTGTCCCGAAGATGAATGACCCTGTATCAGATACAGGTCCTCTTTGGAGAGGAAGTTAAAAAGCTGGATTTGGGGCATAGAATGAAGTAAGGTAAATAAGGATGACCATTTTGGGTTGGTAGTTTATAGTGTTGCCAGTTACAGTCGAGTCCTGCTTTGAGGACAAAATGTAGGGCATCTCACACTGACCACAGCTAGACAGAGACAACATGTATGGGAAGAAGGGGCAAAGTACCTGGAAGAAAATGATTGTTTGGATGGATAAAATGGAAAGCTACATGACTGGAGCCTGGGACTCGGGTTTAGTTTAGCTTGGGGAATACACACTGGGTGGGGAGGTCTATACACAAGCTGAGGTGGGAGCTGCAGTACCAGTCATCTTTGGTAGTGGGGGATAAGTATTTGAAACCCAATGCCCAAGCACAGAGCTCTACCACTTAAACAATAGGACTTACCCTGTTAGCAGGGTAAGTTACAGTAAGATCTCAATTTCTATGTGGGTCAGCCACTTCAGAGGAGTATTTTTAAGTACTTGCTTGTCAATGCAGGAAATTCTGCATACAGTAGACAAAGTTTCCACCCAGCCTGACCAGTCTTGAGTTTAAATAATAACATTTCATCTTATTTAATGAACTGTCAGCCATCTCCTGAGGAAGACACTTTCATGAGTGGAGAATCATGTCCAATGCTTCTTTATCTAAGTCAGGAGCATAGATCTGATAATGATCTCTTTTCATCTATGTGTCTGATTCGTGTATCTGTCAGGCCACTTCCTGATCCATACAAAGGTAATTTGCATAAGAAAAGAGGAACATGCTGGATGGTCACTGAATTTCATTCTTCACAGCTGAGAGAACTTCAGCTTCTTACCAAAGTAGACTAAATGTCAATTCAGAGTGTGTTTAAAGGAAGAAGAAAGTGGAGGAACTCAAAGGGAATTACAGGGAGGAGAGACCGGGGCCGGTGCTCCAATTCACATTAGTTGGGAAACACTGATGTGGGCTGCACAGTGCTAATGTTTCAGTCTGGAGTAATTCTCTAGGTCCCTATGACAGTTAACAAACAAGAAGTGAAAGTTCAGGGAGAAAAGAGAATGTTTTAACTGGCATACCTGAAATGCAGTGTCTGCATCATATAACACAGAGAAAAAGCTACAGGTGAAAGCGAGGGAGGTGGAACGGAAAAGACACAGGCTTCATCGTAATTGATAATACAGGAACAAAGCTTCTGGCATGCACTTAGATCAAAGGAGAAACATTCAAGCTGCCTAACCTCAGATATTATTTAAAAGTCTAATTAAAACCATTAGTCTCCCCTGGAAGCATGCATAGGCAGTGGCAAGTCAATGCTTCTCTCCATTGCCTACAGAGAGCCAGGACAGACTAGCTTTTAACTAAGGGAGCAAAATTAGAGCATCCATTTGGATGGGGGAATGTCACTACCATGTCAGATAGTAACTGAGCCCAGATGAAGCATTGGAGTGATCTTCAGCAAACCTCAGTAATGGTCCAGAGAGCAGAAAGGGTTTCTCTATAAACACTGTTCACATGCAGCCTCCACTGTGTTAATATGTAGGGGGAGAAGCACAAGAGGTCTTCCTGTGTGAAGCTTATCACCTGAAACCTCTATGAAAATGTTAGAATAACTTAAAAAAATACAGTTTTCCAACAGCTTCTGTCATGTGTGACACTTCGTAACTGTTCTGCAAAAGGAAATATTATGGAGAATAAAGACAAATTACTCACCAGACTGGAAGCTGATAGCTGCTTAAGCAATGTTCATTGAGCCATAAGAAGAATTTGCAGGGACCTTGAGAGGCTACCTAGTCTACCTCTGTGCCCAAAGGCAGGACCTGCTTTACATGTCATTCTCAAGGCAGTGACATCTTCCCTCTGCCTTCTGCTCTGTGAGTTAACCAGTCCACTTCTCCCAGTCTTAACTGACTTCTAGACACAGACACTACTGTTAGACTTTCATCCATCCATCCATCCATCCATCCATCCATCCATCCATCCATAAATTGTTGTTCTTGGATTTTTACAAGACTTAACTGGACAAAACAGCAGGTCTGAATTTAGCAGCCTAGTCTGAATTCAGTGTTCCCTTTGCTTTGAGCAGGAGGATGGATTGAATGAAATCCTGAGGTCCCTTTTGATCTGAATGATTCTGTGGCTACAATTTTTGTAAGGTGATACCCAAAACTCATGCACAGTATTGAAGCCAAAGCACTAGCATGAGTTGAATGGAGAAGTCATGATATTTGTCATGGAAGTGATGTCTGTCTGTCTTTACTCGTTTTCCTCTGAAGGCATAAAGTTATTGCTTCAAAATCAAATTCTCCTCCATTTGAATGCCAAAATCCATTTACTAAGGAATTGTTTCTTTCTATAATTTTCTTATTCTTTTTTGTTAATATGTTGTAAGAACTTTCTGGACAATTTTCTCTATTCTTTTCTCATCAGATGTTTGCATAGTTGAGAAAGATTCAATATGGGCAAACAGAGGATCGTAACCAGTAATAAGTACATTTGCTGTCTCAGAAGCATTAATTTTCTGGAGTTGAGAGAAATGACAAGCAAAATTGATTAGAAGAGAAACTGCAGGCGGTGAAAATGCTGTTGGCAAATTGGGGATAAGAGGAGTTTATTAGATAGCCAAAACCCAAACCACCACTATTTCTTCTGAAATAAGAAGACATCTTTGGCTAGAACCCAAGCCTTGATGTGTTAGAAAGGAAGAGAACAATCGGAAATCTATATCCATACATAAGTATTACATATGAAAATTCAAGATAGGGAAACAGGGAACTTGCACCAAGACCCTTTGAAGAATTAGCTGGACTTTCTTTTGGTCTGCTGACTTTAGCTTCTAATAAACCTCACAGCATGGTAAGTAATTGTCTGTGCTTTATATATTAATATTATTTCTTGAAAGGGCTAGAAGGTTGTTGCTACATAATAGGTAGCATGTTAACAGTCTTAGGCAAAATAATGGGACCATATATACTGATGACAATTGATAGAGAATCAAAGGATAGAAAGAAAAACAACATGATTTTGTAGAAAAAGACCTTTTCAAACAGGATTAGTTTTATTCTTTGAGACTGCAGTTTTGGTTGATAAAAGTGTGGATGAACATAATGGATTGGCTGTTGTTTAAGTAATTCCCAGCCCCCTGGCACTTATGGTGCTAATTTCATTACGAATTAAGAGCACTTACTTACACATCTGAACCTGGAGAACTGCTGGTCTTAAAGACATTGGCCAACCTGGAAGAAGAAACAAACGAAAAACCCCAACAAGAATATTTCTAAGGTTTTACACAGAGATCGGTACCAGAAGTGCTCTTTTCCAATGCTTTTCATGTATGATTTGTAACATATTATAGACCCACTGACTTGGGAAGGAAAGGTGACTTGGACAGTATTGGAGTTCTTTACAGGGACCTGCATGGGGAGGAGGTATTAGGTACTGAAAGTGTCTTCAATCCTGAACAGGCATATGGAGAATCAATGGCTGGAAGCTGAAAGAAACAAAATTCAATTTAAAAACCAGGAGATTTCCTTTTAGTTACTTATTCATTGATTTGATTATTTAAATAGCGAGGGTGATTAGAGCAAACTATTATGGGAAGATGTAGGATCGTGATCACGCTGCAGTGGCGGTGGGGGAAGTTTCCAAAGTCCAAAAGTTAATCACCACAGACTCCTCTGCTAGTCAATGGAGGGAAACAGACTCCTCCAGCTCACATAAACCACATTCCTGCTTTTAATCGTCATGTGGAGATATCTTGTTTTCTGTTCTATTGATTATAAGGGGAGCTTCACTCAGGTGAGTGTTAGCTTGGGGCTACTATCTACCCCCTTTCTTCTGAGCTTTGCTTGTGGCTACTATCTACCCCCTTTCTCCTGAGCTTTGCAGATGATTGTAGTTCAGTGTCAGCAGAAGGTGATGCCCTCTCCTGGGGATTTCTGGGGTAGTGCAAAAAATCACAGGGAATGGGCTTGGCAATAGAGCTACTCACAGAGGACTTGCTGGAAACGGCAGAGATAGATAAAGAGGTAAAAAGATGAAGAGACCACCCTGAAGCTTGATTTTTGTATTCCACACTGCCACCAGGAAAGCGTTGGGAGGCTCTCCTCTTCGTTTGGATCTGGGCCCAAGAAAACACTATTTGGGTACAGATTAAATTAGATTAAAAAAGAAATAGACAGAAGGAAGATTCTCTTCCATCTTGGCCCCAAAAGGTTTGCATCCAGCACAAGACAAAGTTGGAACAATCGTGTCCATCCTGCGGCTGCTGCCTCTTTGAGGCAAACGCTAACAACTGGCTGATGGGAATGTGCCTGCCTCTTTGTTCTCTGGCTACTCTTGCTGCCTTCCCCACCGAATGGCATTAATCATGTCAGCTTCCGTTTCTACAAGAGTGGCTGATTTAATGGGAAACTTCATCCAGCATCAATATCCTGAGGGGAGGAGGAAATGAAGAGAAGAAAAAAGCGTGTAGCAGGGAGGTAGCTAATGCCGAAAGCAGTCACTGTCTGTTCCAGAGCAGATATTTGATAGGGACAAGCCAGGAAGTAGAGACTGGATCTGCTTTGGAAATCCAGAGGCAGTAGGGATGTCAGCTGAGTCTGCAGCTCAGGAGCTGGGAGAGGTCTCTGGGAAGCAGAAAGAATGGTGTGGCACGGCTGAGATCCAGAGGTACTTGCCAGAGCAGGTGGAGGGAAAGCTGGAGCTGAGATGAAGTGTTTAAGCCTGAAGCATGGGCTAGAAAGAGAATGAGAAAAAGGCACATAGAGCAAGAGCTGCTATGAGGTGCAATGCTCCTGGAAGGGGATCGGGTCAGTGGTATGTGGGAGAGGGAACCAGCCTGAGCAGGTCTGGAGGAACAGCTCTTCTCAGGGGGAGCTGCTGGTGGTCATTGTGACATTCCCTTCATGTGTTTTCTAGAACTCCTCAAGCTTTTCCATCCTTTCTGGCAAAGAGTCATTCCTGCCTAGAGCCATACGGCTGCCCCATCCACTGCTGCCTCTGAGGTGCATTGAGATTTCGTGTAATTGGGGGATGTCCATGGTCTGGAATTACCTGCCAGGAAGGAGAAAGAGTTGAGATGTGCTTGTGTGTTTCTGTGCCCATGGGTGTGCTCGTTGCTCTGGGAGTGCAGGGGAGGGTGGTTTAGCTCAGGGTTCACCATCACCTTGGCCTGCTTCTTCTCATGCTTCCTTTCCCCTTCCTCCTCCTCTTTCTCCCTCCTGTCTGTTCTCCTGCCTGTTCCCATGCGCCTTTGACAGCTTGTTATTAGAAACATTGCTGCATATTGGCTGAAATTAAGTTAAACACTGCCTGTAAACCACTATGTGACTGACAGGTTTCTCACTTCACCTGAGCAGATGAAATCTGTCCATTCACCCTGACTTCCATATGCTACCTTTTATTTGAGCTTCTCCACCTCTTTTTTTTTTCCCTCCCATTTCCCAGCTAAGATGAATAACACATTTACTACCCAGCATATACAAAGAATCAGCTCCCTGGGGTGTTTGCTCTGCAAACAGAAGCCCATATTGATGGGTGGTACTATGAAGAAGGTGATCATCTTAGCTCTTAAAAATACTCTCCTTTCAAGAAATCCAGTCTCAAAAACCTGGCAGTCTATCACACAATAGAAGAAAATGAGGGTAATGAAACATAGACAGCATTTTCCATACATGAAAAACCTTCTATGTATGTGTTGAACTGAACCTGTGGAATTTAGTATCACAGGCTATTGCTGAAATGAATAATTTAGGAGGAATCAAAGCGCTTGCAACCTCATTGAGAGCTATGTCCAGGCAAAACATGATACAGGTTGAAATTTATAATGACTAAATCTCTACAACATAATCTAATTATCAGACAGGGTTAGGCAAAAATGACCTCCCATGGGAAGACATGCACAATTATATGTGTTAGATCTGAACTGATGAGCAGGTATGTTAAACCTTCTGAATCATCCACAAGCGAATTTTTTATCAGGATTGCAGCAGCAGATCAGACAAGGCTTTTGCTTCTCTTCTTGCCACTATCCTGTGATCTTTTGAGACCAAATATTTTATTCCCTTTCACATCAACATTTTGGCAAATATCTCAGAGGGCTCAGAAATCTGGTTTCACACTCACTTGTGAAAATAGAGCCTCAAACAGGCTCTCTGCCTAGCAGAGTCTAGGTAGATATACCAGGTATTAACCTGGTATATCACGGCTTGCTTAAATCTTGTATTCCAAGAAACTGATTTCTCCAGCATAAATGTTATGGGCACCATTCGTTGTGCTTCAGTGTACACAGAGCTCCACCGAAGGTGGAAAAACATTCCTATTGACTTCAGGTAATCTGGTTCCTTTTCTACCTTTTCTTCTAAAGTTCTCACCCAAACTGTTTTGGAAGCAAAAAGTCTCTCAAACCATCTGAGACATGGCGATGTTGCATGTGTGGTTCAAGGATGGATGATGTGCAAGTGGAAGACATAGCTCCTTTATGCTGTCTCAATGTGACCAGGTTACTTAGTACTAGGACCACAGTCAGTTTACGCAGCTGTGACACAGATCTTGCATCTAGTGACCCAGCTGGGCCAACCTGTGGTTGATGAATGGTATTTGTTCCTTATCTGAGTGTTTTGTTTGGTTTTGGAATATTATGCTCACCTCTACTGCCATTGAGAGGTTGGTTGGTGTAAAGAAGTCTCCCCAGTCTCTCCCTCATTCATCTCCACAAACACTAAGTCCCTGCTAATGCTGATGGTTTTGCTCAAAGAGTGGTTTTCAACCTGCTTCCTGCCTCTGAATCATGACACATGCCAAATAAGGCATGACAACACAGCAAATCCTCCTGTCACACAGCCTTATAGCAACCATGAGCATCTTGATGCCAAGTCTGGGAGTCACTTGTCTAAGGTATCAATTAAATACATAGCACGTGCACCAGTCATCCCAGTCTCCCTGGGGATTAGAAATGTGTCCCATCCTGCCTGCATATCAGTGCAGAGTCTGAAATTGTTTTACTGTTCATATTACACTACTCTCATAGAAGCCACATGCAGAAGACATAAAAACTGCCCAGCCCATTAAGACCTCGTTTTCCCAGGCATGTTTTCCATGTCAGTGGGCTCATTACTTTCCTCTTCTGTGTCTGTGTATGATTACGATCAAAGCAAAGATCAGCACTGGAATGACAATGTGTCCACTAGAACAGCAGGGAAACGTGCTCCGTAGGAGGTATTGCCCATGTTTGCAATCAGCAGCAGAACCAGAGGGGCTGGGGTTGACCCTCTGCCTGCTCCTTGTGCTCAGAGCTTTTTCACAAGCACTGCTGATTGCAGGCTGTGGCTGTTCTCTCCAGCAGCAGAGGGCCCAGGTGTTGTTTTATTTTTAGGTGTATTCTGGAGTCTGCTGCAGGCTGTGAACTGGTGTCAGCAGAAGAATTGAAAAGCAATGAAGTGCTGTTCTTCACTTGGAGATGTCATTTTCCCCCATGTAAACTCCCTTTCAAGGATTCTGGCCTGTGAAATCCTGGCTAGTCAGTACATGCGGTGCTGCAGTGGTGATGTCTGGGAGCAAGAGGAGAGCATTCATCATCCATACAGCATCGCTCATCTGTCCATGTCACAAGAGACCCACATTGTTTTGATGGGTGACCACAGGAAAAGGGGGATCACCACAGCCACTTTCCATACTTCCTCCCAGGTTATTTCTCCCTAAAGGCCTTTTCCTCACCTCCATGGTTCTTCATGGATAGATTGCAAGGGGGTAGGATGCAAGAAAAGGGGTGCAGAAGCTGTGAGCAAGGGATACAGGTCCTTAGGTGAGGCTGGCTCCTTTCCAGCAGCCCTGTCCCACTGTCATACTCACACTCTGACCCTGCAGGTACTTGCTGAAAAGATCTAAGAATAAACATGTCTGAGACATGGGGGAGAGGCAAGAGGGATGCACTGTAGAAAAGCAGTGCAGAGCCAGCTCTGAGTCTTCCTCCTCAGATATACAAGACTTGACCATCTGCCCCTGAATTAGAGAGGTCAGCGAAGCAAAGCTAAACCTGTCAGGATTACTAAAAGTCATGCGCAGCTTTGGGAGTCACGGAGTGGATGTGACTCAGATTTAATTTCCCAACAGAGCCAGCTTTAGGTGTGAGAAAAGCAGGTACAGCCTGTGACAGCAGGCTGCTCACAGAAAGAAGATGCCTATAGCCCTGCAGAGTCCCTCCTATGCCAGAGCCAGGGCAGGCTGGAGAGGGGGTTTGGAAGTCAGTGACTGCAACAGCTACATAGGGAAATAGGCTGAGTCTTTACATGCAGTGCTCCTTACTCCCACCTTGCCCTGCTAACCTTCTGTGCAGCAAAGATCCTGTCTGGCCTTTTCTATTTCTGATCTCAGGTGTGCTTATCGAGTCCCAAAATACTTTTTGGCACTGGCTTTACTCCCAATATATTCTGCAAGAGCTACATCAGCGCTAGCAGGATTTTTAGACTAATTATCAGAGGTGCATGTAGAGGCACTTCATGTCTCCAGAATGGTGTTAATAATAGCTCTGAGTGATGAGAAACAACACAAAATGCTGTGGTTAACTCTAAAATAAACCAACAGGGGAAGAGCAAATCCCATATTGTGCATAGATACAGAAAACGCCATGAGACAGTTCTGGTCAACAGCATTCTCAAAGCATTTTAGATTGGAGGTCGGTGGTGGTCTCCTTATTGCAGGTAGGGAAACTGAGGCACAAAGAGCTAAAAAGCAGGCTGCCAAAGCTGGCTCAGCCAGACCAGGCTGCTGCTGCTATTCTCTCTTGATAGTCATAACTTGTAGCTTGTTCTTTCTGCTGGCTGGGCAGTGAGTTGACGGATCACCAGGATAACAAGCTGTTGTAAACACTTCATCTGATGGTTTTGAAATAGAGAGGAGCATGTTGAGTCATAAATGAGTGTGGGGGTTTATGGAATACACAGTCATTTGTTTTCTGAAAGCTGGGATAGATGCACTTGTCTGTGGTCCATCATACAGAGTATCTGAATGAATGGTCCTTAACCCCTCCTTTCAGTCATTTTTGGTTGCTTGCCACAAAGAGAGCTTATCCTACATCTGCTATGTGAAAGATGGCATTCCAGTTTAACTGTTCTGGTTTGGATGTCTTCAGATAGTGGAGGTGGCAGTGCTGCAGCAGTGTTTGACCTTCACAAGGGCTAATACCATGCAAAGGATAAGATAAAGGAATGAGTAAAGGTGTCTGAGAGCAAGGCAGAGAAAAGGATGGGTTTAGGGCTGTGAAGAAGGGACTGCCACATCTTTCTGCAGTACCGTCTTACTGGATCCTGCCACATTCACCTCTTTGTACAACCTTCACTCTTAACAGCATTCGTTTAAAATTTAGAGCTCTATTACTCCTGGTATGATTTTTAATGACCAAATGGATCAACTTTCATGATAGTGACAACTTTCATGTTTCAATCCGCTTCCAAGGTCAATTTACTTTCAATGTTTTCCAAACAAATCACTTTGATTTTTAAAAACCTTGTTTGAGTGAAGTAATTTCGTGAAGAGTTTCCAAAATTTGGCATATCTTCAGGAGTCAAATTTTCTTTGAAACAAAATTGCAGGAGCTCTGTTAGAAATAGAAATTCTGACTCTCATCCAAACCTAATTCTACCTGTGCATGGAAAAAAGAAGGAATGAGTGGAACAATTAGAAAACCCCCGACTTTGTTCATGAAGGTCAATGCAAAATCTTTACCAAGTGAGTTTGAAGAGGAATAGAAAGAAACCTTGAAACAAATGCTGTAAATATTTGAAAGCAAATAGCAACAACCACAACAACAGTAGTGTCATGGTGTCTGTAAAAGTCTTATCCACTGAACATGATCCAGAAAGAAAGGGGATAATAAGGGAGTATGGGAACAAACTCGGAATTAAAAGTTGAAGGCTGCAAATATTGAAGGTTAGACAATGTTACTGATTACCAAGAACATGGAGAGTATATATAAATATATATGTAAGTATATACTATATATACATTCTAATATAAAATATTAGAAAGGAATGTGAACAAACCCCAATGTAAGAACCTGATACTGGCTGTGAAAAAGCTAATACTGGTGCCAGAAGCAGCAGAGCAAATGGAAATGGAACCCACAGGCCTTAGAGAGAAAGGACACGTTGTTAATACCTGTAAGCCCTGTAGTTAAATAAAGAAGGCAACAGTTTACTGAAGATATAAGTACAAGAGAGAAAATCTATGTCAAACAAAGAACAAGGTTGAAGTTAGTGTGAGAGGAGAAAATATCTAAACACAGAGCCTCAAATACCCAGAAAATGGGCATAGAAATTCCTGAGTGAGAACCAAACCCACTCAATAAAAAAGCTGCAAACTCACAGCAATAGCCAGTAGGTGACATTTTATATTGAGGAACTGGGGTTATTCCTGAAGAACAGCAGGGTTAAATGGGACAAGGGGCTGAATTCCCCTCAGTCCCCCAAGACCAGACTGTTGCAACCTTGTGAGAATAAAAGAGAACTAATGGATTTTGGAACGCTGCCATCAGAAACAATCCCACCAAAAGTGGTTGCTGTCTGTACAAGTGCTCTGATGAGGTGCAGGGAGCTCTCTTGATCCTCTGAACTAAACCTGAATGGTTCGGGTGAGGAAGAAAGGCCCAAAGACTGGCAGAAGTGGCCATGCTGGAAAGCCCATGCTGAATGCCTTTGCGTCCAGTAAGACAGTGGTTCTGCTAGGGTCTCTGCTCAGTTTTTCCAATGGCACACTGTCCTTTTCCATATGTCACTGCCTTGTTGCAGGATAGGGAGAGCAGCAGCTGCCCTCAGCATCTGCAGGAGTACTGGGTTAGACTGAAATTGGTGTCCATCAGGCTGAGACCTGCATTGATTGAGAGGTGAAGACATCACTCTTGCCTATGCCGGCCAAGGGAACATGCAGCAGCCCGCTTGGACACTCCAGCCTGTGGGTTCCAATGCTTCAGTTCAATAGCTTCCTCCAAAATACCTTGTATTAGCCAAGTGACAGATCATAGAATGGTTTGGGATCATCTGGTTCCAACCCTCTGCCATGAGCAGATCCCAGTCTGAATAGTACATAGTACTTCAGGGGGATTAACTGTTTATTAGTCTGCCAACAGGGATTCAGTAAAGGGAAAACAATTTGTCCCAGGTGATGGATTTTGTTACTAGCAAAGACAAAAGGGAGGCTGTTCTGCCTCCTGGCCTTACCCAGGCACCACCTTGCACTTTTCTGCCTTGAAAGCTTCCGGGTAGTTTCCAAGCTCAGCTCCTAGCTGGAGTGAAAGTAGGAGGTGACAGGAGAGGATTGGTTAGCAGAAGTTCATAAACATCTTGCAGGGTGACTGGGGAGTGATGGTGGTGCAGCAGTGGTGCAGCTTTGGAAGGAGTGAAGAGCCTGCTTATTCCTGATGGTCCAGTATTGTTTTACAAGGAGGACCGGGACCCTTAACAACCTTTGAAGTTGAAGATACACAGCAGGTGAGTAACCTGTAAAATGTGAAAGGATTTAAGAGTATGGAAGTACTAGTTCAGGTATTGTTGCCCAGGATGTCAGAGGAAGCTTTTAAATGGAGCATGGTGATGTAAAGAGGTGGGATATGGCAACTCCTTTGTGTTCTCTTTTCCTATCCTGAGGCTCCCCACTGAGTGATGACTTTGTATAATTAAAACGAACAAAGTGAATGGCAGCAATCCATCTTCACAATCACAACGTTTTCTCCTTCCTTTTGTTGAAGTGCTTTGTTCATCTGAAATTGGTTAAAAAAAAAGGCAAAAGTGAAAAGAAATAAATAATAAAAAATACAGAAATAGAAGTTGAATGGGTGCCTGCAGGGGCTGTATTTTTAGCAGCTCATCAGTTTGTGGAGAAGCTCAGAGGTTGCGGATTCTAATTGCCAACCTGGAATGTGGAAAGCAGGACAAGTGAAAGCGTGTGTATGTGTTATGGGGAGAGTGAGCATTTCAAAGCAAGGAAGGAAGAGTGAGTTGGCATGTTTGCTACTTACAAAATGTGGTAGGACACCGTGTAGTGAGGCCATCTGGCTACTGTTTGTGGCACAAGAGCCTGGTGAAAGGCTCTTGTGAAATCTATCTGCAGGAGGGATTTTACCTCTTCCCTGGCTGGAGCTGTGAATGTTTGTGTTCACTCTGGAGAGGCTGGATAGGGATATTTGCAGATGGGACATGTCAGATCCAACTGCGATATTGGCTGGGAGAAGGAAGTGAGCAAGTAGAAAATGGCAGAACTGATCTAACAGGAAGGTAAAGCAGAGGGTGATCTCTGAGCACAGATCCCAGAGCCAGGTGTCTAAATAAGAATGTGGTGCAAGCTCTCTCCAGCCTTAAAACATTAATTAGGTTCAGTTCAGGCCTGAATCTATGCCCAGGAAAGTCCATACGCAGAAGGTTGCTGTGAGAAGTGGTGGTTGACTACCTCTGGTGTCCTTTCAGGCAGAATCGGGAGCACAATGTGGGCAAGGGTCTTAGCCAGGAGGAGATGCTTAGCTTTCCTTGTACCATCTGAAATGGACATGGCTTCCATCCTCCCCTATTCTGTTCCACACTCCCAAATCTGGCTTTCACGCTCTGCAGCTCTGGGTCTTGAGATGGGTGTCCTAGAATTGCTGACTGTGTACTGACAGCTCAGCTGGTGGCTTGTGGGAGGCTGGAGCCCATGGGTTGGAGTAAGGAAGAAGGCTGGATTGCATTCTGCCTTGGTATTCTGGCAGGTTTTTGGCTTGCTTTTCTGATAGACTATTTTCATCTCCCCTGTCCTACTTCCTTCCACACAGGCCTCATTTCCCCCCAGGGACTATGACTAAACTCGCTCTTGTCTGTAATCCTGATTGGTTCATCAGCTCTTTGGAGCATCTCCAGGCATACAGGAAAAGGATGATCACATGGGTAGATTATCTGATGCTATGTACATAAAAACAAGCTACATACAGACCAAACCATGCTAAATGGGCCTTCCTATGGCTGCAGTTATTGTTGTCTGGACTTTGCCAGCAACCTTGTTACAGGCAGACAAATAACACGACAAAATACATCTTCCTCTGCATAAAAGACCCAATCCTGACACAAAGCAGGAGATATCTGGCAGAAAGGGCATTACGGGTAACTAGTAGTTTTCTGAGGTAATGGGTTATAGAGATGGAAGTAGGACAGATAAATCAAAAAACATGGGTAAAAACATATGCAAGCAGTGCTGTAAGGACAGGACTTGAGGGTGAAGTGGAGAAAAGCATGGCCATGGCTGATTGCAAATCATATCTGATTTACAGAATGAGTACTGAGTGGAGCTGGTAAGGTCATCCTTCCATATGTATGAGCTTGCTAATATCCTTGCTGTCTGGTTACTCCCCAACTGGATGCTTCAGATCTAACTTTCCCTGAACCTTAGGCTGCAGTATAAAAGGGGGAACTTCAGATGTAGCTTGCACAGCTCAGCAGTGTGAGGGGAGCATACTTGATCCATGTGAGGGCAATAGTGCAACCCCTCTGGCCCATACTTGGCACCCTTCTTCCCCCAGCAAAGCTGGCTATGTGAGCACAACCTTGATGCTGGCCTTTGGGATGCTACAGACTGACAGATTAATCATGCTGCCGTGGTTCGACCGCTTTCGGCTGCCTGCAGGGCTGTCACTTTCTTCTTCTTCAAGGAAGAGCCAGTGGGCTGAGGAGGCTCCAGTTCCATCTGCCAGCAAAACCCGTAGCAGGGAAAGAGCAGCAGCTAGGGGGGAGGTGCTGGAAGGGGGAGCAGTGGATTCCCTTGATAATTAGGATGGCTGCATCATCACTTATGCAAATATGGGAAAGGAGGAGGCTTGCTGCAGCAGGCTGAGTGGGGGAGAGAACAGGAAGATGGAGCTGTTCTCCATGAAGGGGAATACTGTGCAAGTATATTGTGGCCTTCACAAAGGATGGGCGATCATTTATATGCTTTCCTTCTCTCCAGAAAAGGTATAATCAAGAGCCCTCGAACACAAGAGATTCCTGGTCAGAGTCTGGCTATTGTCCTGTGTTGCACACTCATACAAACCAACACAAGGGGGCTCAGGTGAATGCAGGTAAATTCTGTGACTAGTTATTCCTCAATCCCTCCAGTCCCTCTGCAGGTCTGCCTCACTGCTCCTGTCCAACACCAGCATTTTGACATACTCGTGTCCATCCTTTAACTTCCCCCTTTACTCAGAGGGGCTGTAGCTTGGTGGTAAGGTGGGTAGTGCAGTGCTTAACAGTGCCTGTTAGGTACAACTGAGCCTTTCTAGTATCTACCAGCCTGAGCTGTCCACAGACCGCATGGCAACTTTTCTCTCTCCATCTCTACTGATGCCTGGAGAACGTAGTTCTGTTAGTCTCAGAGGGAAGAGGGTTGAGCAACATTGTCATCTTACAGCACCAACATCTTCCTATGTCTGACACCACCACAGATGTGTTTGCGTTAAGTGTTTTCCACTTGTGCTCATTCAACTTGTCGAGACATCTGCCTTCCTGGTGCCGAGAAGGAATGTAAGAGGAAGCTGCTCAGCAACCAGCTGTGGCTACCCTCTCCCTCCATCCTGCTGGGCTGCCGTGCAAGATGGCAAGAGGCTTTTGCAAGTTTGAAATGTATGATTTGTAGCTTCCTTGCCTAGAAGGTAGAACCGGACAGATGCTGAAGAAGCCAGAGACATGGAAGTAGCCAAAGACTGATCTTCTGTTCATCTCCCCAGTGCTTAGCAGGTGGAACCTTGTGCGGAAGGGTCCAACAAGACAGCTCTGATGCCAAAGAGAGCATATGGAGGAACAATAAGGACATCCTGACAACACATCAGCTCAGTCTCATGCTTATATGTCCCTCTCTTGACTGTTAATGTCTGAGTTTGGATTGTCAGCAGTTTTCTGAAAGGCATGAACAAACCCATGCTATTCCCAAAATGCAGATAGACAAACCACAAAAGAATAACTCAAATTCCTTGATGCCTTGGGGTTGCGCTCTCTGTATGTGTGCAGGATGTGATGTTAGGGCTGGGTTTAAGCATGAGAACCATGTCTTATGCACTTGCTACTCACACAGTGGAGACATCTGGCTCCTCCGTGAAGCTCCAGAGCTCTTCCTAACTGAGCCTGTGTGAGCCGTATGGATGGTGGGGAACTCTGGACTGAAGGTGATGTTCAAGGCAATCCAGAAAGTTCCTTTCCTAATGATGTACCTTAGCTGTATCCCAATAGGATCACACACTCTTTCTACTTTACTGGAGGTGGGAATTCTCCAAGCCCTGGTTTATTGTCAGTTGAGCTGCATAATCAAAAAACATTGTCTTGCTTGCAGGCTTGACAGGTTTTAATGCAGGGCAAAGCTAAACAAGTGAAAGAAGAAGGCAACAAAATTGGTGCTGCCGATTAACTAACAGGGGATCTTGTCAGAATTCATACATCTTCAGCAATTCCTCAATCTCAGTGGAGCTCTGGCTGCTGTATGAGGAGTATATCCTCATCCCAGATCAATTAAGCCATACCAAATCACTTTTTCTTTTCTCCTGTGCAGCTTATTCTCCCCCTCCAACACAAATCGGTAGAAATGTTCACCATCTCTTATCCCTTCCTCTGTTGCTAGCAAAGAAGGATCTGCTCTTGCTGTTTCCAAAAGTGGAATCTGATCTGACTGACATGAGGGCAGGAAAATTCTGGCTATCACACGCATAGCCAAGAGCCTTCATATGCCACCAAATGTCACAGCTGAACCAGGAAGCCTGGCATTTGTGCAGCTTGGGCTACTTTCCTTCTCTGAGGCTGTTGGGCATACAATGATATTTGTGCAAATAATGGTTTCTCTTGTCTAGGTTGCAATGATTCTGTTATACATGGGCTATGTCAGCCAGTGGCTGATTTAGGCTTATCCTAGTCATGGGCAAATTAAAGCGTGTAGCTGCACAAAGCAGGGAGTCAGTCTGAGGAGGAAGACAGTTCCTCTAGCAACACTCTTAAACATATCACAACTCGATATTTCTCCTTTTGTCTTCAGTGTAGTATAACAATAGCACACTGAGGCTAGCTGGATTCTTTTCACACCAGCGACTTTTCCTATGAATGAGGAATTCACAGGAGGTCTATGCTTGTAGCAAATGAGTCCTTGCAGGCTGCTTTGTGCCTTCTGTCCCCCATCCCAGCAAAGGTGGAGCAGGGGAAGTGGCAGAAGAATCCTACCAGAGAACTCTGCTTCCTGCCACTTCAGGGGGAAAGGGCAAGCTGATGGTTGCCTTGACTTCCATGACTTGGGAAGGCCCATTATCTCAAAACACCATAGAAAAGGTGCATTTATGTAAACATTAAAAAGTGAAGTCTGTGGAGTCCATGGCAATCCATCTTTTAAATCTGGCTTTTATAGCATTATTATGTGAGACAGTCTCATAAAAAGCTCTCTGTAGATGTTATTACATTGCATTGTGGCTTTGGAGAGTGAGCTGAAGAAGCTGTGAGTTTGTGCAACAGCACATGTTAGCATGAGTTATAGTATGTCAGGGGCCCCGTGTTAACGATCAGAGAACCTATTCAGCTCCTTTAAGGTTAATCAACTTGGCATTTGTGTCAGGTGTAATGTCTAATTAAAATGATGGAAGGGGTGTGAATGCCTCCTGGCAGAGGAGGGAAATGGCACAAAGAGGCAGCGTCAGTGCCATATTGGTTTGGAAAATCAATAAGAGGAGCTCATTTTATCCCAGTGTATCTCTGCATTTGCCATTCAGTGGCTCATTTGAAAAAGTGCCAACTGGCTGCTTGGGAGCCTGAGAACTGCATCGTTTGAAAACACTTAAAGACAATGCTGGTGGCGAAAGGAGAGGGCATTGCCATCAGCCATGGCTTGGGAGGTTGAGCTGGTGGCCTCATATCCTGCAAGGTAAGGGTGGTCTGGGCCATGAGAGACTCCTTGGACAGAGTCACTAATGGAAAAGGAAAGGATGGAGAAAGAAGGAAAAGGGCCTACTGAAAGGGAGGGACTAGAAATTCAGAGGGTAGAAAACCAAGGGCGGCTGAGCTGGAAAAAACAGGTCTTCTGTAGAGCAGACACATGGAGTACCAACCTGCTGGTGTAGGGGGTGGGGGGAAAACGTACCTCGGGTGTTTCTGCATTCCCACAACCTCTTGTTAGTAAGTGCTGGCGATAGTGAAAGTGAATGAATAACATATCTATGGTGAGAACTGAGGAGGGGGGGAAGCATAATCTGAAAAACTGGAAAGCGGTTTTTAATTTGTCAATGTTTTTGTTGAAGAAAAGTGACTTTCAGACAAATGAAATATTGAGGAAAGGTTTGTAGGATTCCCCCCTTATATTTTCTGTTTGAAAACTCAGGAGTAGGAGAAAATCACATAAATGCTGTCTTTTAGATTTGCTTCTCTTAAAAGAAGAAGTCTATAGAACACTAAAAAAATAGTTTAAATTTCCTTAGGAACTAATCATTAGTAAGTTGTTCCCATTTTCAGGATATGGCAGCTCTTCACTTGCTAGTTGTGCAGCCAGCTGGACGGCCATCCATGCAAGGAGCTGCGCTAAATGTATTGAAGCTGTGGATAAATCCATAACTTCCCATCTATGCAGTTACACTTCCCTGCAAATACAAACATTTGCTCATTATCACCGCACACAGTTTCATCTCCACTGAATTTTTAATGAAAAGGAATGATAATTTATTCACTAGCATTTTTATAGAAAAAATGATGTCTTGTCTTAATGATTTTATTCCTTCTGGTTTAGTTGAGAGCTTGCTGCTTTTCCCCAGCCTGTATCTTCAATGCAGCATGGTGTATTTCAGATGCACCATTCCTACCTTTAAATACCTTGAAACCACCTGATTTGAGAAGCAGAGTCAGCCTCAGCAGCAGTAAAGAAAGACAAGGTCCTCTTGGTGGCAATTTAGGTCTCAAAAGGGCTGAACTGCCCTCTGGACAGTCTGCTCTCTCCATTTTCAATGGACAATCTCAAGCCTGCATTTGCAGTACAGTAAGGAATTTCAGAAGCAGCTTGTCAGCAGTCTTCATCTTGCTTTTGAACATCCCACACTAAGATTTCAACTTTCTTCCTTCTCTCTCCTACCCAAGTAAAAGGTCTGTGACGTTGTTTGGATGAGTCATGTTTACATGCTCTGAGATCTCAGATTGAAAAGGAAATGTCCTGGGATTACCCTGATTTAAGACCTTTAAGTACTCTATGCAATGACAGAATCTCTAGCTGAAAGCTCTTTAAGCAGAAATTAATTTATGTCTGACAGTGATTAAAGGAGAAAGTGAGGAGATAGAAATTAGCAAATCCATCTCTATTGCTGAGATCCCATTATGATTATAAGGAGAGGGGAAAATCAGCATTATGGATGTCAGCTGCAATCTGGTGCATTCAATTAGCAGCCCATCCTACCTGGGAGATGTCCTTCTATGGATGCATATACCTGTCACACTGGCTTGGCCTGAGATGAATTAATTGTGTAGATGGCAGAATAGGGATGGAAGCCATTTGGCATGATACTAACTCCCATTTTGAGTTTAATGCAAGAACCTGAGGCAGGGTCCATCAAATAATATCTGGTGGGAAAGCTGATCTTGTAGACTTCTTGCACAGAGATGTTGGAAGTGGCATGATCATAGAAATGAAGCTGTGTTATTGTGGCCAGGCAGAAAGATGGCTAAGGGACCACCTTGACATTGAGATATGGATCAGAACTCAGATAGAACCTGCTTGTCCTTTGGCAGTCATGGTAACATGCTCTTCTTGCTATCTCAAGAATGTATTATAGCAGTTAGGATGCAGGTTAGCAAATAGTAAGTAAACTTGCCCACAAAGCAAAGTTGGACAAAACTTCAAATACTTAAAACTTTCAACCCAGTTTGTGATGCAGATATTTCTCATCGAAGAACAGTGGGAAAAGTGCTATTGACCTCAATGACTTGAAAAAGGCCCCTACAGTAGATATTTCAATGCTTACACAAAGGTGATCTTGGTTCTTTTTCTTAAGACTGGTGGTAGAGGGAACCATCTTGTTTGAAATGGTTTTAGTGATTCCCTCTGAAAAATGGAAGAAGCAGTGTTGCTGACTGTGAGAAGAGTATTTAGAAAGACTTATGCCTTTCACCCAGTAGGCATGATTATAACATGCATCAAAGTGAAAAGAAGAAATTTGACTTCTTAGCCACAAATACCAGTTTGTACCACTGGTGCCTGGAGATGCTCACACACCACAATGTCACAACTGACCTCTGTAGAAAAATCATTTCTTCATAATAAAGAGATTTTAAGGCAAGATGGGAAGTCCCGGAGCTGCTAGAAGAAGGGCAAGCTAATGGATGCTGTGATCTCCTCTCTATAAGTCTTCCTGAAAAACTTCTCACCTGAACCTCAAGGGCTAACTTGGGAGCAATTCTGACAAAGCACTGGATTGCTTTGAAGAAGTCATGATTCTTCTCTGTTGTTTTTAAATAGGGGGGGGAAAGAAAAAAGTTCTTTTTAATTTCTTTCTTTTTGGTGGAGATTAAATTTAATTTTGAGCAGAAAACAGATATCACAAAGCTTTAGGCAAAGACAGAATATAGTACATAATGAAAGTAGATTTTTCATTTAGTTGGAGGCTTGTTGTCTGATACTTTGTTGAATAGGAAAGGGAGAAAAAGAAGAGGGCGGGTGGCTCACTGTTGTTGCTATTCATCCATAGCCCACCAACACATTTCACAGCTCTTTCCCTTGCAAAATTGACTCGAGTGGTGAAAGACCTGGAAAGAGCAATGAAAAGCCATTTGGGAAGGGCCACAGGACCCTTTGCACAGTATCTGTTTGGCTCTAGTTTGTCGTCACTGTTACTGCTGTTGATTTGTACTTTGCTGCTGACTTGGATTACTGGTTGTGAACCAGAATCTCATTAGAAAAGAACTAGTTAATAAAGTAATAAAGGTCTCTGACCTCCTCAGCAGTTTTATACACCTGTAAATGTTCCTGCCAGCTCCTGAAGGAACAATAAAATCAATACTTGTTAATGTGGTGTAATATACTTCAATAGATATAATACACCAAACATTCTAAGGCCAATTCCTCATTCAGGATGCCTTATTAAAATGCTTTCTTCTATCCCCTCTTAAGATCCACAGTCTGGAAAGATGCCTCAACACATCTCCAGCAATGATTTACCCTTCTGCTCTATCCAAGGACACAAAGTGACTCCAGCTTCCTTGTTTAACAAAATAAAAACAGACACAAATCCAACCTGGCAGGATTAAAAAAAATGTATGTACATATAAAGAGAGAAGCTCTAGAGCAGGAATATGAAATTATATTGTAAATTAAATAATGGGAAGGGAGAATACTATGAACTGAAAAAAAGATTAGTTCCAAGGCTGAGTTTCAATCATTGGCTTTCCTGGATTTCACTGGGCCTTTGAGTCAGGCTGACCTGCCCTCAGACAGGCGCAGAGGTCTGGTTAATTCATCTCTTCTCTCTTCAATAAAGAGGAGCAGAAAAACAGGGGGAAGGGAAGAAATGTGATTCAGATTGAAGCTTGAGAGCAATTACTCCACTTGCAGGAGGGATGTGAAGGGATTTGCCCAGAGACACCCTTAAAAGTTGGGTTGTGGGGAAGGGGATGCTGAAGAGCTGTGACTTTGTTAAGTGGGAGGAAAGGGGGGATTTTGATCATCTAGGCAAGGTAATTAATATGGGATAGATAGGGAAGAGGCTGATCAAATTAATAGCCTATGTGACTTAAAGGTAATAAACGGAGGGAGCAAGGTGAGCCTTTTACTCCATCCACTGCTGTATGGCGAGGAGGCAAGGGACACAAGGCAGACTGCTGTGTAGAAATGAAGACATCATTTTTATAGATTCCTAGGAGCTATATCTTATTTCTTTTAAATCCGTGTTTGCTTCAGTTGGACTTGAATTTCCCTACAGAACAAAGAGATTCCTATGAATGCTTGATTTGGGATCTTAAATAGAAATACCTGCTTTCCAAGGAAGCTGAATGCCTCAGCAGATTTCTGCAGAGCTTTTAGTACCTACTCTGTTCTAGAAATTAGGCCGGACTCTTTCCTACTGGAGCTGCCAGAATAGAAAAAGAAGGGAATAAATGGATATTTGAATGAATTTATTGGGATGTGCTCATCTCCCACAAAGAGGTGCAAGGGACAGGCCATCTTCTAGTGCTGGTCTTTCAGGCACTTTATCTGAAGGTACAAATAGGCCAAGGTGCTGGCCTGAGTCACAGCAAAGATTAGGGCTGTGGAAAGCCAGTGACTCTGGTTAGGTTTTCTTCCAGTGAGGAAGAACATTTACTTTAGTTTTCAGTTGTTCCTGTGCTGGAGAGCATCCTGTATTAGTTCCAGACAGCAGAAACACCTCATCATGTGTTCCATATGGGATGCACCCGGGGCTTCAGCCATGGGAGGTTCAATCCAGGTGGATATCTCTTCTTGGAAACCAGTCCTGGTTCCCTTCCACCCCTCTGCTAGCAGAGCAGATGTGGGAATCCTTCCTGCAGCCTGGACTAGAGGAAAGTCTTGCTTCAGCTAGTCTGGAGTCTATATCCCTCATCCTTTGTTTCAGTCCTCGATGAAAGCTGATACTTGACCAGAAACTAAATCATCCAGTCCCCTGCAGTTACCTTTGTGCTTCCTGACTAGACACTCAGCAGCAGCACAATAGGCTTAAAGGACTGTAGAACAGCCCAAGGGATGACAAGAGGAGAGAGAGCAACTTGTTCCCCAGGGATGTGTCAGGCAAAGGGGTTGGCACTGTAGCTACATCCAGAAGACTAAAATGAAGGAAATAAATAAAGAAGGCACAGCGCGTCCTACAAACAAGAACATGTGTCTGCATTTATTAACATTTCCAAAGCAGATTTAATTCTCGGCAAAGTGCTCCTGCCTACACGAAGCCCAGGCGTGTTGCAGGAAACCTCTCGTTAAGTTCCATACAAGCCATCTTTTTAGTGTGTCCTCCAGGGGAATCTTCAAACAGATTCTATAATTTCCCTGATAAATGGCTCTTTTGCAAAACACTATTTACATGCCAGCCTCAGAAAGGCTGGCGACTTTGCTTCCCCCCACCCCTTTCAACCGTCTCCTCCCACTGCCTTCAGACAAGGATCTGTCGCCCACTCCAGGGAGGTAATAAGCCATCTGTAGGTCCTGTATAAGGAAGGAGGAAGCTGATGTGCTGGATTTCTCCAGGAAGAAATGCAGCTGTAGTAGAATAGCAGCAGCACCTTTACTGGGAACATCCTGGATTTTCCCAGAAAGGGGGAGACATCAGTCTTGGAGACAAATTTGGGTATTAGGATTCATTGAATGTGTGTGTTTGTTTTTAACCTGGTATTGCCACAGGTTTTCTGGGTGGCCTCGGGCAAGTCACTTAGTCTCTTTGGGGTTTTGTTTTCATTGGTACATGCAGGATGAAGACAGCAACTTCGACTTTGTTCTATTTGTTTGTCCTGCTTATTCTGATTACAGATCCCTGGGGGCAAGGATTGTCTCTCATTAAACAAAACAGCCTGTACATGGGGATCCCAGCTTTGGTATGGCCTCTAGGCATACAGAACAACAAAACAACATCTGACAACCAGTCTAGACAGCAAAATAATGTGCCAGGGAAACACAGTTTGATTGCTGCTCCCCTCTTTCTCTATTGCTTAAGTGGGGCTTTTTGCATTTACTGGTCACTTACTATTTGCTGACCAGCATTTAGGAGGGACAGAGCTCAGTTTTATTCCATCTTTATCCTCCTGCCTGGAAAAAGGAATTAAGAAATAAATCCTGACAGTTCTTCATATTCTTTTGCTTCCCAACACCATTTGCTTGTGCAAGACTGTTGGGTGCACCCCAGGTCCCCCTGTATGTGTTGGATGAGTTGTAAATGAGCCTTCCACAGGGAAAAAGACTATAACAGTGAACACAACAGAAACATGTAGACTGCTGTAAATCAGATTTCATGAGGTACCTCTAATATTTTTGCCAACATTAATTCTTTTTGTGCTCCTGTAATGTCCTGTGGTCAGTATAGCACCAATATTTACAGGTAGATTAATTATGCAATCTGGGGATGTTCTGAGATCCTATTGCTACCAGTCTGGTGACCTGGCTGCATGCCTGTGTATCCTCCTTCCTGGCTGTTCCTAAGGACAGGCTTACTTCAGGAATTCACAATAACCAGCATCTTCCCACAAAGCCTTTTAGCTAAAGTTTCAAATTCGCATTTACAGCCATCTGAATTGAGTTCCATTTACCAGCTAATGCTCTGGAACGCAGGTGAATCAATGCACCAAAAGACGTTTGTTTGTGGTTTGCTCTTTTTCCAGAAACATAAAAAGCCAGGTCTTAACTGGTATAAACCAGGCTCTGCATATGGTTTTGATCATTTGAGCCAAGCCAAGAACATCTCAGCTGTTGTGTATCAGTAAGTCCTCTCCTTCAGGTTATTACTGTGTTTAAACCATATAAGTGAGGACAACAGATCTTCCCCATGGCAAAGGAAAAGCTGCTGCTGGACTCCTGAGGATGGCATCGCATCTCTGGCAGAAAGTTGATTTATTTTTAAGTGGTTCCTAGGGAAACCAAGTTTCTCCAGTCATGTTTTCTGTCTCTTCGTCTGTCCTTACCAAGCAACTTTTACCTGAATTAGGCAGCTTCAAGCAGGCTTTATGCAGTAGGAAAAGAAACAGGTATGAAACTTCAACTTGTTTTGTGAAGCTGGCAGTGAAAAGAGCCTGAAACTAGTGCTGCTCTTGACCCGTGCATGAGTTCAGCAGTTACCAGCTCTGTCTGGCTGTTGTTTAACTAATGAACCTGCTGCCTCCCACACCATCAGTGCTTTAATGTCAAGAAATGGGGTCTTTGAGTCACTGGTGGGGAACCCTGGTTACCAGGCTACAGGAAGAAAAGAACATTGGCTTTCTTTCCACTGCTGTTGGAAAAATGTATTTCATGGATCACAAAGGTGCTTAGTATCCTAACCAAGATTTGTGCTCTCATACAGTGTCTTCTGCCTCTTTCCCAAGTGCTCAGTACCCAAATGAGGACGTGGGTTAGATGTTTCTCATGAGAACATATCACAGTATCTGTTGTTTTGAGAAAGCATCCGACAGAAGGGTATCTGATGGTCTTTGTGAGGCTTGCAAATCACACCTAACTGGAGAGGAACCAGCTCAGAAAAAGAATTCAACCCTTTCCTGCCAAAACAAGAGCTTTCAGCCTAGTTACATTTCATGTAATGTGATGGCAATGTTTAGCTTTAGTTCCAGTGAAAAGAAACACCAGGTGTTTGGCACCCTGAAAGAAGCTGTGAAATTGAATTTGTGTTCTCTGAACTTCTTTACTAAACAGACTAGAGGGGAGAAAAGTAAGCGGGATCCTCGGCTAGTGCTGAGCTGACAGGAGAAGGATGAGGCTGTGCAACTGTATCTGCTGCTACATGTACCGCTGTACCCCCCCTGCCCCAGGGGCTGCCCTGGGTAGAGAAGGGGCTGCAAGGCTCATCCAACTCTGCTAAATCAGAGCCTCCTCTGGACAGATTCTCTCCCCATCCCTGCAGACAGTTTGAGAAATCTCTTTCCCTTCTATTAGTCTCAGTTTGTTGCATTCCTGACCAAAGTGGAAGGATAGGTTAGCCATGAATGATCTCAGGACAGCTGTGCTTTCTCCCTCTCAGGTCAACTGCTTGTCCCTGGAGGGGGGAAGAGAAGTGGGGGGTCATCTTGACAGGAGGCAGAGCCTGATCATTATCTGTTAATGGGAAGTCAATTAAAAGCCTGCCATCACAGAATGCTTTCTGATTACTCTAATTAGCCAATAATAGTATTCTCTCATTCAGTGGTCAACACGGTGCAAGGCCCCTCAAATGATGTGGATGTTTGAGTCTCTGGCAGGCACCTTTGTTGCCTGTAGCTGTTGGTGGGTCTCCACATGGCCCAATGGGTCCCAATGGGTTTGGGGAGCCCTCCATGCCAACTGGGCCACATGGCAGTTAATGGTGACTGTTCCTCACAAGATTCATTCTTCCTTCACAAAGCCAGGAGCCAGTATAGGACCAGTACAAGGCTGGATGGGTTGGTCTCTGGCTGTCGTTGCTGCTTGCACATCAATTGAACCCTGTCTTTGCTCTGTGTGCTTTAGTTGGTATCTAGAGGGTCAGTCCTCCATATGGCTAGTGATGGGAGTGAGAGACCTGCTAACTTAAGACCTGCTATCCTACCCTACCCCATGTATCTAAGACAAAAATTATGAGCTTCAAAACCTCTCTCATGTTGATGGTCACAGATCAAGTGTCCTGAGTTTGCCTAGTCTCAGCAGTGCTGGGTCCTGCCAGGGACATAGCAATGACATGCTCTGTTGCTGCTGGTAAAGTGGGCAGAGACCTCTTCTGAGGCTCCTAGAGAGACATAAGTCATCAGACCTGCTCCAAATACATTGTATGCTATAACCAAACTCATGGCCAAGGAAGAAAACAGCTTCATTCCTGTCTTTTTAGCCGGAGTTCAATAATTGCAGCATCTTCCCAATACACAGAAGACTGGGTTTAGTTATTACTTTTTCCTGCAGGAAGCTAAATAATTCTCCTCTGCCTCCTGGGATATGGTCCTACCAGGGCATAACAGCGAGGTGAAGATTTTTGCTTGTCCCTTCAGGAAAAGAAAGAGGCATCCAGCTCATGAGCCTGGCTGGCCTGGAAGTCCGATAACACTGATTTAGGCAGGTCTTACTGAGGCTTGTGTTCAGTAGAAGCATGAAAACAAAAAGAATCAGGCCATAGGTTGTATGTCTGTGGTGACTAGAGGACCTGTGGGAAAGGGGTTGTAGCTCTCAGTTCCTGCTGCTTTGGTATTAAACACTTGCTTACGAAAATCTGTACTCACCTTTGAGGTGGGATGCACCTTTTAGACTCCCTTTCCAGTGCTCCGAAGGAAAGGAATGGCTCCTCCCCAGGCTTTTTTCCAGGGGAAAAAGGTACCTCAATCTATTTGAGGCTTCTGGGCTGTAAACCATGAAGGGAGGGAGCTGTTTCCTTGCAGACTAAAGCTCTAGAGAGAACTGGGATTTAAAATCCACCTCCACAACAGTTATTACTTCCCAGCTAACATGGCTCTCGGCACCATTCTCAATCCCATTCCCGGCAGCTAATTCCACCCAGATATTGTACAGGAAACATACACAGCTACCACCATGTCCCAGGCTCCACCAGCTTGCTGAAGTCCCTTTGTTACTGTCAAACCATTAAACTGCAAATAAAACATAGCTGAAATCTACCTGCAGTAATGGTAATAATAGTCCTAATAGTATATAACAGCAATGCCACCACCTTGTGCTCCTGTGGTGGTTTTTTTTTGTGGCTAATTTCAAAACCTGCAATAAATATTAAGTTCTTCAAATGCACCATGAGACTGGTAAGAATGATTCTCCTTTAAGAGGCGTGAAAGTGGCTGAAAGAAGGGTTATTGGGCAGGAGTTAGGATGCCGGAGGTCTGGTTTCCCAGGGCTTGCCCTTTCCCTTATCCTGTCTCCCACATATTGCTGGCACCACGTTTGCCAAGTCTTCCATGCTGGAGTTTTATGATAGGAATTTCTATTCCAATATTGTAAAAGCAAGTGGATTCCTGAGGAATATCCCTTTCTGTGGATACTTGTCTGGTGCCGTGCACGTGCTCATAGGAACACTGCAAGACGATATGGCTGAGCTGCTGTGCAGCATCAGGGTAAGCAGTGAGGAGGAAGCAGAGGCAACCCAGCCATGGTACTGGGTTGTTACACTTCTCCACAGCCCATCTCTTCCCAGACAAACCTTGCCACATGATTCCCTTCTAGTGACCACATCAACCCTAACTTTGTATCTGTTAAACCTCAGGTAATTGCTTTTAGATGGGTGTAATTAAGAAGCCATTAGTGTAAAGTTTCATTTCAGTTTATGCTTTGGTCTCCATTTGAGCAGAGAAATATGAAATTAAGGTATTGGCTCCTTTCAGAGAGATGAGTCATGAGCTAATAAGTTTCAAGGGCTGTTTCTCAGTTGTAATGATTCTACTTTTTTCTTTCCAAATCTTCTTCTTCTCCTTCTCCCAGATTCTTGCTTCTGGAGAATTCCTTTTTCAAAGAATAAAAGGGGGAGGGAGACTGAGTCAGAGTGAGGAATTGCTAATGAAATGCCAGCTGGAGAGATACCAGTGTTTTTGTGTGGAATTTCCCCAAAGCAGCCAGGGATGTGCATGGTTGTGGCATGTGGGCAGCAGGTGTGATGTGTCCAGCATTCAGGGGATGTGAAACACACACAGGGTCAAACTGGGCTTTTAGCCAAGAAAGGGGGAGGCAATGAGTGGCCACAATGTCTAGAGAGAGAATGGGGAAGATACCAGGAGTTTCCAAAGCAGAATAGAGAGGAGGGTGTGAGTTTGTCCAGGAAAACTCAAGGAATCTGGTGTTGGAGAGTCCAATCAGGCTGCAGAAGTGCCCAAGAAGTGTGATGTCCCTGCAGGGTTGCAAGCCAGGACACCCACAGTGGCGTGAGCACCACGGGGCTGAGCCAGGGATGGCTTTTTCCATCACTGCCAGCCAGTAGCCAGCCCACAGCCTCAAGCCCTTTCAAGCTGAACAAATGCCTCTCCTTCCCCATTCTCCATTTGCTGAGTGCCTTATCCCTACTCTCTGCTGTAGAGCATCACAGATCTGATGATCAGCTCTGGTTGCTCACCAGCCAAACCAGCTGGACAGGTGTGCCCTGGCACATGTGGCAAGAAGCTGATGCACCCGGAGGGGGATCTTCCCTGCAAGCAGGGCACCTCTCTGACGACACAGTGCTACTACCTTGCAGCAGTGGCATTTCCAGAGCTAAATCAGCAACAGTCAGAATTGTGTATACAGTTAATCTCAGCTTAATTAAACTGTTCAGTCTCCAAGTGAAGGATGCTGCATGCAAGGAAGAGGTGTCCTTAGTTTGAGACATTGAAATGCTACTGATCATCAATAATGCATCGCAGTAATGTTCCTGTATGAATTGGAAATGCCAAGCAATCAAAGGCCATATGTATTTAGCTTAGATCCACACGGTGTCCATGTATTTTTAATAGTGTGGCATCTTTGAAGCGTGTTTATGAAGCACAGCGTTCCTCTCCATAGCTGTGCAGGAGAGAAATTGCCCCTGGCTGGCAGGCACACTCTTCATCCCCTCTGTGGGCTGCTGTGAGGATGACTACCCACCTCTCCGGGCAGGAAGGAGTGGAGGGAGGGGAGACACAAGCTAAATCGTAGGCAGGGTTGTTCCTCTTTCTATCTAACTATAAAGTAGCTGGTTAGAAGTAGGTGTAAAATCAATAGTCTGGTGGGGAATAATGCATGATTTCTTAATCTGTTCTCTATATTAATCTAATCTCACCTAACCTCTATCTTCTATCGGTTTGACCGCTTCCAGTACGTCTGTAGGATGGGGTTTGCAGACCTGTTTTCTAGTGGGTAAGGAAATGGGAGGCTGGGGATCAGAATATGGGTCTGGCATCATTCATCTCCAGGTGAGTTTCCTGGGCTGGTAACTGAAGTTATACACTGAAACTGAAAAGGGGCAGAAAAGAGATAAAAAGACCGCAGAGTAGCCTTCCAATGTCTGAAGGGGGCTACAAAGGTGCTGGAGAGGGACTCTTCATCAGAGACTGTAATGATAGGACAAGGGTGATGGATTCAAACTGAAACAGGGGAAGTTCAGGATAGACAAAATGAAGAAGTTCTTTACTGTGAGGGTGGTGAGGTACTGGCACAGATTGCCCAAAGGAGTGATAAACGCCCCATCCCTGGCAGTGTTCAAGGTCAGATTAGACAGAGGCTTGGGTGACATGTCTAGTGTGAGGCGTCCCTGCCCATGGCAGGGGGTTGGAACTGGATGATCTTAAGGTCCTTCCCAACTCAAATCAGTCTGTGATTCTATAATTCTAAAAGGGAAAGTAAGTCACACGTTTGCTCAGCAGGGCTTTTAAAATGCCAGGACAGCTAACAAGGGAAGTGGTGGGCTGCTGAAGTCTAAATCAAGGCTAGAGGCCTGTTTTTAAAACATGTATTCTTATTCAGCTGGGAATTTCTGCAGCATTGCCAGCTCATGTCTTCAAACTGAAGAACCAGATGCTTTATGTTTCTGTGAGAGCTCGAAAGTTTGGGATAAAACTGAAATTCACATGATTCCTGCGGCTCTTTCTCTTTGTTTGTTTGTTTTACACTGTTAATGTGGCTTCAGCTTGTAAGCATTGCTGGGAAAACACTAACCTTTGCGAAATTAGGAGACAGACGGGATTGCAGTGGCATCTGTTATAATCTTTCACTGTTTCTGAAAGCATTCCTGCAATGGTCTAAGATGCAGGTCCTCCTTGCCCCAGCTGCTGGGTCTCACAGAAACATGGGCTTTGTCATAGAATCATAGAATAGTTTGGGTCGGAAAGGACCTTAAGATCATCTAGTTCCAACCCTCCTGCCATGGGCAGGGACACCACACACTAAACCATGTCACCCAAGACTCCATCCAACCTGGCCTTGAACACTGCCAGGGATGGAGCATTCACAGCATCCTTAGGCAACCTATTCCAGTGCCTCACCACCCTCACAGTAAAGCACTTCTTCCTTACATCTAACCTGAACTTCCCCTGTTTCAGTTTGAACCCACCACCCCTTGTCCTATCACTACAGTCCCTAATGAAGAGTCCCTCTCCAGCATCCTTGTAGCCCCATTCAGACACTGGAAGCTGCTCTGAGGTCTCCACGCAGCTTCTCTTCTCCAGGCTGAACAGCCCCAACTTTCTCAGCCTGTCTTCATATAGGAATTGCTCCAGCCCCCTTATCCTTGTGGCCTCCTCTGGACTTGCTCCAACAGCTCCATGTCCTTCTTACGCCAAAGGCAGAAAAGCTCCTGAAAGCTGCAAATCTCTAATTCCAGAAGAGACTTTTCAGAATGTTACTAAAAATAAGCTTGCTATTGTAAAGCATTGGCAGGGACCTTGCTCTCTCACCTCAGTTAAGACTCTGGGGATACATCCCTGTTTTTCCCATGTGCCTTAGACCATGGTCCCTTGTCCTGCCTTGTGTTTCTGAGGAGAAGGCACCAATGTTCCACGCACACCCATGAAGGTGCTCCAGAGCCCAGCCAAAGATGGTAGAGGAGGGTGGGGAGAGGGCAAAGAAGATGTGTTAATACAGAACTAATTCTCCTTCTATTTTGGGTTGTGAAGCTGCTAAATGGCCTTTTGGGTTATGTAAGAGAAGTCATTGTGTTGGTGTTGAAAGGGCAGCCTTGTACGGAGAGCTGAGGACACCGCTTGAATCTTAAGCAGCCTGGCTGAGCGGGCGCCCATCCAAACTCATCCAACCCACTGCGTGTGTCCCATGTAGGGTTTGAAACACGAGCAAGGTCATTTCATGTTCAGACCCATGTCAGCCTGGCCAAGGCTGCTCCACTTCTGCTCTGCCTCCCCCTTCCCTTCCCTTCCCCTCTCTGTTCTTCCCACCCCTTCCCTCTGAATCACAAGCACCCATGCTGCTGGCACTACAGGAAAATTAACAAACAGCCTATAAATTTTACATGAGCTCCTGAGACCAGAGAGAAATTAATTTGGTGTTGTCTTTTGATAAAGATGTAGCCCCCTCCCTCTGACTTCAATTTGTTGGCTCCCCCCCTGCCACCACCCTTCACAAACGCGTTTTCTTGAAGGTTGCAGTTTGGTTCTTGTGGTAATAGAAGTGCATAAACAAATAAATAACCCACTTCAAATAACCCCTAGCTTGTAAATAGGAACAGAGAGAAGAACACCACCCAGAGAAGAACAAAAAAGAATCAAATCAAGTCAAATCACAGGCCAGGTGTCTCTGGTTTGGATTGGCTGTGTATATTCCGTGCACAAGCTTCAGTAGCTCCCATGCCGGTCCCAAGGGCCTTGATTTTCTAGGCACAGAGGGCATGAAGGATGGAGCAAATTAAATAATCTCCAGAAAAGCTGTTGCAGCTGGATTCAGAGGGAGGAATCCAAGTTGCAAAAGGGGAAAGCTTGAGGCCATCACCAAGTACTCATTTTGTGCACAGAAATGTTACCTGGAGATTCATTTCTTTACTAATGAGGCAGTAGGTGGTATTTAAATCTGTGTTGGCGATAAACAGATTGGGAGGAAGGATGTGAGGGTGGTGAGACACTGCCACAGGCTGCCCCATCCCTGGCAGTGTTCAAGGCCAGGTTGGATAGGACTTGGAGCAACGTGGTCTAGTGGAAGGTGTCTCTGCCCATGGCAGGGGGGTTGGAATTGAATGAACTTTAGGATACCCTCCAACCCAAACCGTCCTATGATTCTATGATTTATGAGGTCGCAGCAGCTCTGAAGCCTTGCCTAACCAGGCAGTTCCATGATTCTATGTGTAGAAAAGGTAAAAGTTGAGGTATGAGATGAACCAGTTGCAATGCCCCAGTGGAAGCTCACGTAACAGCTTGTCCCTGAGCCTTATCCAGTCCCTTTAGTAGTTCTGCTAATGGTGTGTTATCGAAGCCCTTTCAGTACTGTACAAACAATGGTTAGTACCATATATTTTTACAGGAGTTATCAGTGATTAGACCTAAATGGAGAACTTTTTTTTTTTTGGTAATATATATTTGAAAAAGAAGCTAAAAATAAAAGTATTAAAGGGCAAAATCCACTTTTAATAATTTAAAGTTTGAAAGTATATTTGAAAGGAGAATGAAAGGAAAAGAAACAATTTAAAGAGAAGTCCAAACCCGTGTTTAATCTGGAGCACTGCATTTGCTTAAGAAATGAAGTTCTCTTCTCAAAGTTATTTAACCTCTTCACCTATTTTTCCTTTAAGCTGATGGTTAAAGTGAAAATGCTGATGTGAAACAAAAAGCTTAATATAAAAGACTTTAAAAATAAATCTTTGAACAAAGTTTTGAAATGTTTAAAGATTTCCAAAATCCTTTCTGTTCCCTTTCTTTGGTCCAAAAGTCCTCACTAAATTTGATCCCAATTCACTATGATTTTCAGTGCTTTGAAACTAAAAGTTTCTGTTACTGTTTCTGTCCTTTTTCAAACTGTGCCCAGCTCATGCCAGTACTTTCTATGGCAGAGAATCAGCTATATTCTGCCTCTGCTCTTTTAACATGCATCTACCTTCCACCAGCAGATTTGCTTTTTTGATTCCCATTGGTTTTACATATCATTCATTCAGTTCTTTTGCCAAATAGAGGGTCTCATGTTTTCTGTCCTTACATCCCTCCTTTCTTTTTTCCATGGTGCCTTTATATAAACAATCCATCCATGGATTGTCTCTTTATAGCACCAGAACTAAGTCCATAAATCCAGCTTTAAGGGATTCAATCATGGATGTCAGGGGTGATGGTGGACTTCATTGTCTCCAAGGATTTCTTCCACTTTATTTACCTGGTGGCAGAGGTTTCCATTCCAGAATCATAGAATAGTTTGGGCTGGAAAGGACCTTAAGATTACCCAGTTCCAAACCCCCTGCCATGGGCAGGGACACCTCACACCGGACCATATCACCCAAGGCTCTTGAACGCTGCCAAGGATGAAGCATTTACCACTTCTTTGGGCACCCTGTGCCAGCACCTTACCACCCTCACAGTAAAGAACTTCTTCCTTATATCTAACCTGAACTTCACTGACTTTCCAAATATTATACCACAACACTTACATACCTTTTCTTTCCTCTATAGTCAGCAACATAACTGCTGCAAATCAGGCTTTATATATATGTTTTAGGAGCAGATTTTAAAGGCCACTTTGCAAGGCAAAAAAGATAAGAGTATGGTACAGAAACGTGTGGCATCTGACTCTCTTTTGGAGACTTTACTTTGATTTCTCTTGAATTGGTTTTTTTGCCTGAATTTTTAATACAAAGAGTTAGGCAGCTTGTCATTCTTTATGTACAGAAAACATAATGCTCTTTGATGTTCTCAGTTACTGTGTCATGTTTATGTGCTCTGACAGTCTTTGAACTGTGGCTCACTGCAGACAATGGGAAGGGATTCTCAGAGGGGTGGAAAGGAGTTTGAAAGAGCCCCATTTTCTAGCCCAGGAATGGCAGCTTTTCACCAACACCAACACTAGTGTCCAGTGCCTTCAAAATAAGAGAATATTTGCCTGTCAAAGCTGCATGGCTGAGCGCAAGGTGTGTGGTATCACTGTGTCAACACTTCAAGACTTTTAGTAAGCGCTAAAAGCCATTCAGAAACTTCCAAGTTGATGTAAAGAAAGACAAACCTCTGGAGCTGGGCAAAATTATTGTCAGTTATTTAAAAATAAAACTCCATTTCACGCAAGCTCTGATCACTATGACAGGAGCTGCTAGTAAATTAAATACAATCTGTACAAGTTTCTGTAGGTATCCGCCTACAACTGTGGTAGAATGTACAAAGGATGTAAAAGTGATGGTTACAAGGAAATTAGATAAGAATACACCCAGATCTCTTCCAGCTGATCACTAAACAAACACTGTGATGCTGCTGCCCAGAACCATCCTCTTCACTCCTGATCAGCACAGTGACACTTAAAAGGTAGAATTCCAGCGCAGTGTTCTGTAGATCGCTTTACATGGCTTAGCGTGTTATTTAAAGAGCTTCAGGGCACAAGGCAAAGTGAATTTAGTTCATGCAAGTCTTTCATCAAAAACTACAGCCAGACCTATTATTTAATCATCTCAATGGGCTGCTTCCCTTCAGAGATCCTTTTCAGGTTTGTTTTAAAACCCACCCAGATTCAGCTGCAAAGCAAACGTATCAAAACACACATGATGATGTTGTTCCAGTAGCATGCAAAAGTCTTCTACCACCACAGTCATGGCCCTGCAGTGCTGGATGTCATAGCCAGGAAGCAGCAAAAGGTATGAATTCCATGCACACCATGCTGCCCGCTGCTGTTACAGAGCCACGCCAGCACATGACGCATGGAATTTGTCTTTTCATTTCCCCTCTTGTGCATTCGGCACTCTGCAAGCACACAGGGTCTTTGCCCCTCAGATCATCCCTGACCTCATTGATTTGGGAGAGATGTGACTGTGAACTTTGTTCTAATCCCTGATGTGGGATGAGGCAGTGTTACCTTCCTCTCCATCCCCATCCTCACTATCTCCCCAGCGGTAACTTGCTCTTGATGGTGTGGGAAAGGGAGTCTCCCAGGCCCTATTTGAAAGTCAATTTGGAAACCTAGCAGGGGGACTAAGGAGTCAATTCCATTTTCTTCTCCTCCTTCCGAGCACAAAACCAAACACTCCCCTTCAGAAAAGATGCCCTGCCAAAGGAAAGGGCTCCTTTGTATGCCAGTTGCAGCACCTGTTTTCCAAGATAACCTTTATTTCATGTACTGAGTGTTAGCTTTGCTGAGAAAGAGAAAAGCTGAGATAACTCCTTCACCTGTGGAACATTATTACACATTCTGGAAAAAAAAAGAAGAATGAGTTGTTCTGGTGCACAATAACGGAGGTGGAACAAATTGGGCAGAAGAAGGTGCTGAATTGCACCTCTCTCCCCAACTACCCATCTTGGCAATCTCACCCGCTTTTCTTTGTCTGTCTTCCCATCTCCAACACAGGCTGTTTTTTCTCTCTCCCTTTTCTCATTACCTCCAAATTGTCCATTTTTCTTATGCACAATATATCATCCTTTGGGGCTCATCAGCAGAGCCCCTGACCAACAGCTCTATTCTTTGTGTTTTCTGTTGCGGTGGTGCCTGGACACGTGCCCCACTGGGCTTGGTGCTGCACAAGCAAAGCACAAAGTACTGACTGCTGCAGTGAAGAGTTTCCACTCGAGAAATTGTCTGGTTTGCATTTGGCTGCAAATTGGTGTGTGGAACATTTCCCCCCAGGGAAAAGGCTGTTCTTTAGGTAATAGGTAAAAATGTGAATGCTTCATTGGCGTGATCTAATTCCAATGACATTTCAAAGGCAAAATATTGACTCGATTTGAAATCAAAATGGATTTTAAATTTTTTATTATTTCGGCTCTTTCCTGCTCCATTTCCCACTTGTTTTCACTTCTATATTAGAATCTTAATTTTATTCTGTTACATATCCATATACCATCCAGTCCTGCAATACTAAACTGAATTTCAATAAACCAAAATGAAGCATTTCAGTAGGTGGTGGCATAACTTCCGAAAAGAAATCTTTCAAACCCATATTTTCTGATTTGGTCCTATCTGAGACATAAACAAATATTTAGTTGCTAGATTTCTCTGGAGACAAAATGCCTGTTTTCTCATCAACATCAGTGATGAGCCTTAAGAAATTGTGAGGTTGATCAGATGGAACAAGGCACATTCAAACGTATCTTCTGAATTAGATGCTGAAATTGCTGCGTGGCAATGATATATGGAGAAGATTCCCTCTGTCCCTTGGTGTATCCCATCCTCCTTGTGCAAACGTGAATCATGCCTTCCCCTGCTCCCAGCTGTATGGTTAATGCCTCATTTGACATTATTTCAGTGGAGCGAAGAGGTTTGTTGCCACAATTAAAACAAACCTGACCTTTTTATGTACACCACTCCTTGGTATCCACAATAGGAAGCCATCAGTTCAGGGATGCAGGAGGTAGCATGGGCTCCTGTACACACCTTAAAATGAGGGAGGACATCCCAGATGGGATTAGGACTCTAAATGAATACCAGAAATAAAATTAATGGTCTGGGGAGAGCATCTTAGCAGTCATTTATCCTATTGCTCTGGAGCAGGGCTGCGGTGGGATGTGAGAAGCCCGGCTGGCTTTACGCTCTCATCATGGCAATGTGTGTTTGCAGAGCTGGCAATTTCACATTGACTGGATCCTATTGGCAGGGGAAAAGTTCTGCAGCTCATGCATCAGTGAGCTCTGTGCAGATAGAACGGCTCTGAAAGTTGCTACACAGAGTCTGTGCTGTGCCATAAATTACAGGGTAGTTATTTCTTAGTTATTTAGCAGTTACAGTGTAATTAGTTCCACTTAATGTCAACTTTTGTCAATACGTCTTCCATTAGCCAGAAAATTACAGCTGGGTTTTGAAGCAATGGCAATACATGAGCTTCTCTTCACTTGGACTCAGGGAAAGGAGGAGGAGGAGATGTGCTGTGGGGAGGGGATGGGGCTCTTAGGTGAATTCCAAGCCTGTCTCATCTGTTCTGCATTCCTATAAGCTTTCACTTACTGACATACACACACATACAAAACACACTTCTCCTCTCCAGGAGGATCAACACTCCAGCCCAGACTGCAGAAAGGAATCAAACAGGTCCCTGGAGAAGTTTGCTTTGGCTGCTCAGAAACAGACAGACAAACAAACAAGCAAGGAAAACTTCAGAGCTACCTTAAGATAGCACTTGGCAGTATTTTGCAGACGAGACTAATGAAGAAGTATGCTTTGGATTTTAGGGATCTCAGCTTTCATTCAAAGAGGGCATGATTCCCAGCCTGCAGCTTCTTTATTCTTGGTCATCACAGGAAGTCTCTATGCCTTATTTTGCCTTTTATTTTTATCCTTTTTCTTTTTGAAACTGTAGATCTCATTAGGAGATATTGACATTTCTGAGTTTTGCCATCCTTTGAACAGGATTTTAGTGCCTAGTCCAAAAATGGTGAACATCAGAGGACTAGCCTTTAGGAGAAGCACAGAGAAATACTGTCCTGTGCCTTATTCTCCGAGTGATGAAGGATAAAGCAAGCTGGGTTTAAGGGGGCTATCCTTCCCCTAAAACATCTCACTTCAGAGCATCACCAGCCTTTGGGAGCAGTTTTAGTGTGGAAGATCCTTCTACCTGTTTCAGATTTCAAAAGCACGTGAAAGCAGATTGCACCATCTGACTATTGACTGAGGTACTAACGATGGAGTGATTAGGAAATGGCAAAATTACTTTGTAATGGAGCAGACCCAACTAATTCTCTTTGTTTGTGCCACTAGATCAGGTATAGGTAAATGCCTAGAAGTATAAAAGAGTCAACATGGGTCCAAAGTCTTTTTTTTTAATATATATCTATACATATAAAAATATGTATATATTTATCTTTCATAATTCCGGCCTCCACTATTCCTCTCTAAATAATATTCCTCTATGGGTGTGCTGTGTTGATTTCACCCAGGGCCCTGCCTATGCTAAAGCTGGTACTTGAAGAAGAATTAAGTATTCAGTTCAGGAGCAAAACATCGGGCAGAAAGGATATAATGGTAATGTTGGTATTAATACATCATCCAAGCATATAATGAAGTTCCTTCAGTTGTCTCGCACCCCTCTGTGTCCACCAGGAGGCCGGGGACAATGGAGCTCCTCCTGCTATTAGAAAATCAACAATAATAACAACAGCAGCAATAAATATTTGCACCATGGAAATCCAGACAAACATGGATTTCAGCATTCATGTGCATGGTTATTCAGCAGTGATTGTGACTTTCTTATATTATGAATAATAAGACCGTATGATTCGACTCACCCATGCAATTGAAACACTGAGACAAACTAAAATCAGACCAACTGAGAAATCCTGGCAGATCTTATGTGTACATATATACATATACACAAATCCCAACTATGGTGGAATAAGAGGCTGTAAGAAAAAGCAGGATTTGAGGAATACTATAAGCAAAAATAGAAGATAAAATCCTCTAATAAATAACGTAAAATACTCAGGCAGCTGAGTCCATTCCACTTTGCACAGGTTTACATCATATGGAGTATTCCTTATAATTGTGGGCAACGTCTTCCTAAATACACTGAATGAAATACATGCAGAGATTTGTGCCTGCTTCTCTTGAGTATTTCAGACCCTATTAGATAATTCTGCCCCACCAAACTCCTTTGCCTTAGTAACCCAGGAAAAAATAATTGTCTGTGTTAATGCTTGGATGCACCATATCCTAAAATCCTGTAGGATCAGCAGGGATTAGAACCTGTGGTATTTTGGCTTATTGAAGAGATGTCAGTTGGAAAGCAGCATGGAGGTTAGCTGAGTCTCAGTTCAGATGGGGATAAAAGTATCCTGAGCACGTAGATGAAGCAAAAGGAATGGTGTGGTGTTTGGCTCTAGGGTTATGGCTTGTTGCCCTTGCAGAAGCCAAAGTTTGGGGAAGGAGAGCTGAGAATGCTCTCTTCAGCAGCAGCATTGGAGTTCTACACATTCAGCACTGCTCAGGTCCTCCAAACCATCTCCTAAGTCTCGCTGCAGATGTCCACATCTCAACCAACCTTTGCCATGAGGTCAAGGGTGCTGCTCAGTACTCCACTGGAGTGGGAACTGCACCTTCTGGTGGCAACCTCACCCAGGTATAGCCATTACATTCTACTAACCCAATGGATTCTCTAAAGTAAGTTTCCCATTTCCACTCTCTCTTCCTGAGCAAACACACTCATTTCCGGTATGGGAGATGATTATTATGGGTTATCACCATTTCCTCTGCAGAGAAACCTGCTGCCTATGCTGCTTCCTCTCAACTGATTCTTGACTTCTTGTATTTCCCTGGGACGAATCCTGGCTGTCTATCATAACACTGCCTAGCCTCCTGCCATCCCACCAAAGCAGATATGGGTCTCTGCCAGCTAAGTAACAAGAGAGAGGAGGATTAGGGGAGTGGGGAAGTTAAGATAAGCACTTTGACAAGTGTTAACATGGAAAGGAGAAACCATAACAAACTCCACTGGGCCCAGGCTAATTTCTGCCTCTGGGCAGAGGCTGGAAGGTCCTCAATGACGTCAGGAGAGTTAGTAACAGCATCGAGTGCTCGTCATCTCTTTTTGTCCTTCTCCTACACAAGCCCATGCCTACTGACACTGAACCTACATGCAAGCTTTGCTGTTCCAAATCTGGAAGGTGTTGGCAGAGGAAGGGGAGGATATACTGAGTGATGATCTTCATGCTGCATCCCTAACTCCTGGGGCTCAGTGATGGAAACAAAAATGAGCTACCACCCACAAAAGCCTTGTGACAGAGGCTATGGAGTCATAGCCCAGGCCTGTCTGTTTGGTTGGTGGGGTATGAAATACCTCACAGCCTCTCCATTCCCTGGAGCTGAAGTCTGGCCATAAGGGATTGGAAGTCAGTCCAGTGGAAACAGGGATGTCTTGGTAAGGAAATCACTGGCATGATTCTTTCAGGGTTACTCAGAAACTATTTTGGTGCATTCTACATACGTGGTCCCAGCAAATTCAGTGGTTGCTGTTTTGACAAACAAAGTTTTGCAGGCTGACCACGTAGGAAGTCTCTGGTAACTGCAAGTCTCAGGGCTTTAATTTGGGACTTTGGGAAACGTAGAAAAGACATTCTTTTCATGCTGCTTCTGATCATACAAGAATAGAATAAGGGTGGGAGAAAGAAGAGATGAAGTAGGAGAGAGCAAGATGCAGTAGAGAACATCAGCAAAAAGAGGGAGCGAGAATGTGTGTTCTTAGAGAATCAACAATAATCATAGAAAAGGGAATTACCCAGGGGAGCAGAGTGTGTGGAGCTGGGAGAAATGTTATGGAAGAAAGATATTAAGGCAAAGCAACTGATATTTGAAATGTTATTTGAAGAGAAGTTTTAATTTGATAGAGCACAAATGGAATTAATGGCTTTTCACTGAGTTGAATAGCGCTTCGGGTCAGTGGCAGGAACAAAGTGCAAGTTCTGCTGCAGGAAGTCAATGGCACATCCCTCACACAGAGCAAGCTGTCAGAGGAGAAATCAGGAAAGCAATTGAGAAATCAAGTCTGGCAAAGTCCTCAGAGAGGAGGGAGAGTTTTAGAAACAAAACAAATGTAATTCCCAGATCTGCTTTCCTTTTAGTTATCCAAGAGTTAAGTTTGAATGGGGTAGGTATGTAAGCAAAGAAAACCAGGTAACCTTGAGGCATGTTTCATGTCCTCTAGAATATGAATGGTTGTGCCAGGCAGAGACCTGCATTTGTACAAAAACACATGTGAGGGGCACTGGCTGGTGTGCCGGGAAGGGAAAAACTAATTCCAGCCCAAATCTTGCTTGGCAAAGTTGGTTGTGAACCACTATTCACCTCAGTGAACAAGCTTACATGATTTAGTAGTCCCCCTGGAGAGCAGAAGGCCTCATTTTGAATGTTACTGAAGAGCAATGGAAGGGAAAAGGGAATGGAGAATGGATCCAGTGAAAGGGAAGAAAGGAAAATTTTGCTCACATGACAGAGCAGAAAGATCCTTATTCGGTTAAACAGCAATGTCTGGGGGATGAACAAAACTCCCTGGGCCAGCTAGAAATCTTATCAGCTCTGTAGCTCTTCTTTTTTTGCTAATCTGCTCTATTCTATCTTGCTTTCCCCTTCCTTCTTATTTTCTTGTTCTGTTCCTTTTATGTGATCAGGGACTGCAGGTCTCTTGTGTTTCCCAGAATCCCAGTTAAGATCTTGCTGGCATCTGGAAGGCAGACAGTGGCAGGGATCAGAAGGCAATGAAACAGCAAGTTGAATCATTCCTCTTATTTAAGCCTTTCTGGGAAATGCAGACATTTGAGGTCTGTATTTCTGGGTTTACCTCCCAAATTTCTTAGAAAAATAGAGCTTCAGTCAAAATCCTGCAAAGAAAACAATCACAGTTTGCTTCTCCTTTTTGGAGTCAGAGAGCTGAATGGAATCAGGAGACTCTATGAAGTTCCTGGTGAACAGGGAAGCTGCAGCATGAGGTCCAAGACTTTCAGAGAAGAAAAACTGTACAGGGAAAGAGCTATTTTAGAAAAGCCCCAACAACAAGATCTTCAACTGGTATTTGCAACCAGCCATGAGACAGAAATTTATCCAAAACCTTCCTGGCTTCCTTATTTCTTAGTTCTTGTTTTATCTATTGATGCTATCAGTAATAATGTTTGTAACCAATTAGCAAGAGAAATGTCTCGCAGCAGCAGGTTAAATTCTTCATTACACCTGTTTCAGTTTCAAACCACTCTAAGAATTCTTCTGAGACTGCATTTCTCCCAGTGTATTATGGAAATACAGTGCACCTCTTAATCGGGAGGGACATCTCTATTTAGGTTGCAGACTTCAGAACTTCTTCTGTTCAAAGTGCTGTATTGTTACCTGAATGAAACCAGAGATAAAACTCCAGCTGATACCATGGTTTCAGGAATTAGCAGATAATTCATTTCTAAGACTTGGGACTGAGTAATGCATTTCCTTTGTGTTTTAATCTTTTATCCAGTTTCTTATAAACTGAACTTCATCCCTTCCCCACCACTTAAATTGAAACCATGTGTCTGGAAGAGGATGGTGTTAGGACTAAAATAGTGTGCTGGGAACGTCTTGGCTCTTACGCAGTCTCCTGCAGGGATCAGTTTTGTACAGGTTGTTCACAGTCACTATCTCCAGGTCTAGAATTAGGAAAGTGAGATCCATAGAGCTTCAATGGAATGTCCAGATGGTTATTCAGAGCTGCAAGTGTCCTGTCCTCTGCAGCTGAAATGTCAGAGGAGGACAGCAGCCTCTCAGCATTGACTTGCCCAAATGAGACTATGAGTTTTCCAGGCTTGTCATTTATGCCTCTTAACTGAGAGTCTAAAATGGGAAAGACATTGGAGAGTATCCAGTGACTCAACCATCAGCATTCACAGTAATCGTCTAAGATAACTGCCTCCTTTGGAGTCCATAAAGACACAGGCAACTCCAGTGGACAACTTGGAAGCCAAAGAAATGGTATCTTTATTGAAATTAAGTTGCAATCTGAGCACTAATTCCAACACATCTCTGGCTGGTCCTTGGTTTCTCATATGTATAAAACAAACTCCCATTTGTCCTGCCTTTTCAAATCAGAGTATATGTTCTTCCAAGGCAGGAATCATCTTTCATTTTGCCCATGTGCAGCATCGAAACACATCTACATCATAGCTGGGCCACAAAGACAGTCCCTCAGTATAAATGACTTACCACATTACAGTAATATGAAGGAAAAGATGGAACGTAAGCTTAGATGTGAGACTTAGAATGTCCTGCCCAAACCAACCACCTAGATTTAATGACACAGAGCATGCAAAAGTTACATATACATCATCTCATCAGAAAGAGCTTCACTCTATTTCTCTACTGCTTGTTCCTGTCACAGTAAGGAGACTGAATTAAGTGATAGAGGAAGGTGGATCTACGCTGCAGTGCAAAGAACGTGTGAAGCCAAAAATCAGGTTATAATAGTAATTCCCATTCCTGAATCTTTTCAGCAAAAAACCATTTACAAGTGTCTTTTTGGGAGCAGTACAGATTTTTCTCTATTTCTTCTCTATTTTTTTTTCCCCTTTTCCTTTACTACAGTGAAATCTTTAACAAATAATCATTTTACACTGTACAGTTCCTCAATAAAAGCAATAACACCAGGTTATGTCATAAATTAAATATGATGTGTAGTTGAAAGTAATCGTGCTTTCAGGCATCAGCTTCTTGTCACATTAAGGGCTCTAGCAAACAGGTTTAATATTCGTGGAATGAACAGAATTATTGACAAGCAGAGGAGGAACTAGACAGCAAGTGAGCATCATATTAATTTTTCAGAGGCGGATATTGCTTTTCCTGCTGACATCGCAACAAACTTCCAGGGCTGTCTTTTGAGGTAGAGGGATTTGGTAATGGTGGCTTGTTTTATCTTGATCTTTTCTTTCTGCTGTTCTGTCAAGTTCATGCGTTTGGGAAAGAAAAAGGAAAGAGGGAGAAAAATAGTGGCAGCTCAGAGAGTAAAGGTAGCTTTGCCTTTGGGTTTATTCTCCTCGACAACTCAAGGTTAAAACAGATTAGCTCTAGTTCTGTCTTTAGCTATACCAATGGACATCTTTCATTTTTTCAAATATAGTCCATAATTCCCATCACACTTGTAGAATACACAGGGATTTAGGTACTTCCTACTGCCCCTTGACTTAGTCTAATAGTTGAAATATTGGAGATCCTTTAGGATGGAGTTTCTCGGTAGGGACAATTAAATTAAAGACATAGTTACAAAGTCAGCTGGGTTATCTGAGCTTCCTGATACTCAGAGCTTCACATAGGAATAGAAATTGAAAAGCTAAACTTTCCTGAGGTCCAAGTGATCTGGTTTCCCAGAGATGAGTGTAGAAAGTGATGACAATTCACCTTTTTACCTAAGCATTTCCAAAGTGCTAACAACACAGCTGAAGGAAAAACCCAGAAGTGTGAATGGCCACTCTGAGGCATGTGTTTTGTCTGAGGCAGGGGTAGAAATAGTCACTGACATTTTCCTTGTCTCGTATTTGAGCCCTAACCACCACATCCTTCCTCTATATGTCTCATGCAATTTGTCATGAGACAAATGGGAAAAAAAGAGGTGTTAAATAAAATGACTTCTGTGTCTTTCTGTTGATGGGATGTGGAGAAGCAGAGGAGAAGGTTTCTGTGTTGTAGTGGTCAGTGACTATTCAGATCAGAGGTGTCTGAGAGAAGTTGTCATTGCAGATGCTCACGAAGAGCATCTGTCTTGAGATTTCTGCATCCCTGGGAGAAGCACTGCTCAAAGCAACTCCCTGGACTGCCTTTTGCATGGTGGGTGGGATGGGCTTGAGCTTGTCTTCAGTATTTCTGAGGCAATGTGTAAGATCTCTAATCTTGTATGCGATTAAATGCAAGAATCCCTGCAAGAGGCAGTTTGGGAATACTCTCCCTCATCTACATCAGGATGGTCAACTCTGCTTTTGAGCATTTTTCACAGCCCTAGGAACATGGGGAGGAGGTGATGGTAAAAGACGGCTCTGGGCTGATCAGTGATGCTTTCATGGGCTCTGCTCAACCCTTTCTCTCTCCTTTCTTATCCCTATCCAAATCTCTGAGGGTGTTAATTTGGCTGGCAAGACAGGCAGTGCGGCAACGAGCTGGAGATGCTTTTGAGCTGGGCAGCATTGTCATTTGCTTGGCCTGAAAGCAGTTATTTTAGAAGGGGGATTGTTTTACAAGCCCCATCAAACATCGTTCAGGTCAGGTTGGTTTGTCACACTGAGCTCATTGGCTGATCTTGGTGCATGAGGCCAAACTTCTGGTAATGACCTTGGGGGTGTCTGCAAAAATCCATCACCACTACAGATGGCCACAGCCATAGATTCCTATAAGCAGAGAAATGTGCCAGCTCCCTCCTCCCAAAATACCTCAGCATGTCCTCATTTCTCCAAATAAATGTCAGAGTATGAGAGTGCTAAAGAAAGAGGAGTGGGGAAGGAGCAGGGCTGTTCATTCTCATCAGACTCAGGCCAAGCCTTCCTCGACTACTCCAACAGATGAAATCAAATCAGAACTCTGATAAGAGAAGAGTTTTCCTTTCCAGTGGAAGGTGATGGAAGGTGTGGGCTTCAGTTCTCCCCTGTTTTACCAGAAGGCTAGTAAACAGATGGATATTGTCAGCATTAGGATTTGCCTGTGTGATCTTCCTTACTGATGTCCTGGGATTTGTTTTAAGGATTTTTGTATTAATTGTATCCAAGACTGGATAGATCACTGGGCTGAGAGAGTCCAGTAAAAGAATAGAGCTGAGTGGGAGGGTCTCATGAGCAATAAACACAAGATCGTTTTCTGTTTATGAACAAGTTCTTCTGTTTCACCCCCTCTATGTGGAAAAGGAACCAGGAGTGGGAGATGTTAAAGCACCAAAAAGGAATCAAGATGCATCTGTAGGTCTGGGACAATAGTGTGAGAAAAAGTTCCAAGAGAAATGTCAGCACAGGAGCACCCTTTTGGTAATGAGCTGATTTACAAACTGTGCAAAATGTCAGGATTTCAAGCATCAGGTGTGTGTCCTAATGGTGTATTAACCACCTAATACTTTGGAAAAGGTTGTTAGACTCAAGTAACAGAATAAACACAGGAGAAGCGTGAAGCCATTTTTACCTGAGGCAGAACCTTCCTTCAAAGAGCTGGAAGGTAGAAAGAGGGATCCAGGAAAGAATTCCAGAATCCAGGATGGAGACTTGTGCCCATATATAGGCCACTTCCTTTGAGACAGTGGGAAGGAAATTTCCTATCCTTATGGAGAGACAAAGCAGAGAGAAAGCTGATCAATGTATTGAACGTGAGGGGCTATCACGGCAGAGCAAAGGCTAGTAGCTTCAAAAGAGCTCAGTACTCAGAGTTGAAAGAGTCAAAGTAGTAGCTGCAGGAAGCATCTTTAAAATCCGCTCTGAAGTATTAATAATGCGATTTGCAAATAAGGTCTTTGAATTGCTTTGGATGGGCATCCTGTTCCAAGAAGCACTTGCCTTCCTTCCTGCATGGGTGCCGGTGGGACAAAGTCAAAAGGCTGGATTGTCATGGGTGAAAAATGAAGAAGTTGTTGTTGTCATTATTATTATTATTATTACTAGTACTACTATTACTATTATTATTATTACTATTAAAACAAGCTCTTTGAAAGCTGGTGTTTCCACCTGCCTTTAAATCTTCTCTGATTTTCATCTGTCTAAGCATTTTACTGTCTGTTTCATGGCAGTTGAGGAAATCCTGCCATCCCCATCACCTGTGGTGCACAGAGAGAAACATGCAAAAAAAATATGTGTATGGCTGTCAGGCTCTGAAGTGCATCTGAGGATCCCACCTGGTACTCAACTGCCTATCAAAAACTGAGACCATTTGATTCCCCCAGAAGTCAGTGGAAGATCAAGAATATGCACACGGGTTCCTGATACCACTGAGCTGAGATGCCTCTTCTCTGCCTGCTGCAAGGAAAGGACATATACAATATTTCTCTTATACTGATTAGAATTGGAAGCGGATTTGTTAAAGCAAAACAAAACAAAGTACAATCCTTTGTGTTCAATCTTGCCAAAGCGATACTCCTGGGTTTCTTCCAGATGTAGATATATTATTGTTACAATTAAGTAGTATTAATTTTTATCCTCCTACTTTGCCTTTTCTATTTAACCAAGTTGCTATTTTTGAGTTGAAAGAACACACACACACACAAAAAAATGCAAATCCCATATTTCAAAGGCACCTTCCATTTGGAATTGGATCTATTTTTGTCCCTGTGACTATCTTGCACAGCTCTAATTGTCCTGCCCCACTCTGAAACCGACAGTACACTCCTCTCGCCAGCCTATTTTTGGTTTATTGCTCATTGTAATCAGCCTTTTGTGTTCCTTTTGATAGGGGCCAAATTTTGACATGAGGTGCTGAGTCATGCATAATATGGCTCTTACGAGTGTCTCAAAGAAATCTTCCTTCTTCTGTTTCCCTGTACCTAGGGAACATCTGGCACAATCTCCCCTGTTTCCCAGACAGACAAGAGGAAAATCACCTGAAACACATCAAAGCACTGAGCAGCTCAAAACAATTCATTTAATTATTATTACAAAGTGTCAGAGGGAGTTGTCAGCTTGTGGGGTAGTTTCTGTGTGTGTTTAATCAGAAACCTGAACACTGGAAAACAGTCCTGGGGAAAAAAAAAAAAAGAAAAGGAAGAAGGGAAAGAAGAGAGAGGAAAAAGGAAAGGAACGGAAAGGAAAGGAAAGGAAAGGAGAAAGGAAAGGAAAAGAGAAAGGAAAGGAAAAGAGAAAGGAAAGGAAAGGAAAGGAAAGGAAAGGAAAGGAAAGGAAAGGAAAGGAAAATAGAAAGGAAAGGAAAAGAGAAAGGAATGGAAAAGAGAAAGGAAAGGAAAGGAAAGGGAAAAAGAAAGTAAAGAAGGAAAGAAAGAAGGGGAGAAAGATGGGGAGAAAGAAAAGGGAAAAAATAAAGAATAAAAGAAAGATTTTATTTTGAAACTGAGGTCTATGGACTTGGGGGTGAAATATTTAATTTCTGCTCACCAAAAATACCATCATACCTGAGTGGGAATTTAATTCAATGGAAAAAGAAAAAAAATTAGTGGGAGATGATGACTTTTCTAAAGGCAAATTACATATTATAGGCACTTTCAGGGACTGATGGAGAGGGAAAAGGGCACTTGATGTAATGGAGTGTAAAATCCAAATAGTCCCATCTCTGCTGTAGGACTCTGTTTTCTGGAGTGCTTTCCCCATAGCTGTACTGCAGCATAGCCCTTGCTCTGGCACTACCAGCTGCCTGCGGTCTTACACAGCATGACCACAGCAAGGTTTCCTCACAGTGAGGGTCCCTTGTCCAGGCAGCTGCCAAGGCCAGTCAGGAAAGTTTCACACCTTACATGTGAAGGGATCTTTTAAAGTCTCTTGCAACTTAGATGATTTTAGGGATCATTTCTTTTTCAGTTATCTGATCAACACAACATATGTAAGCACCATTTGATACATTGATATATTGATGTATTTTAACCAGGTAATGCAGAAAAAAGATGCAATATTGGGGGCAGAATCTGCAGCAGCCTCTGCAATAACATCATGAATGTGAGGTGTCCTAGCTTTCTCTTCATGGCTTCTGAACAGCTCTTCTCATCCTGAACTTGGGGATGTTGAATGCAAAGTGTCTGATATTGGTGCTGCTGCTTTGTGCTCCAGCTCTTCACGCACAAATATCCCTGACCTTCATGCATAGGTGCATCAAGATGTAAGTGACCCAGGCAGGGGTTCCAGCCCCACAAGCCAGGCTGCCCAGTGAATTGACGCGAAACAAGCTCCAGTGAGTTTTTGTTTGCTGTTTGTGCTGACCTGCTGCTTCACAAACTGTTGGGTTATTTTAGTTTTGTTGGATAATCATTTGGCTCCTTTGATGCTATCTGTCACCTGGAGATGAAAATGAAAAGCCTTGAAAATCAGGTGACAACAATGCAGCATGTCCAGGAATAAGTGTGTATGTGAGCACAGAGCAAAGCGGACTGCCCTAAGCAAGTTGTTAAGCATCCTAGAAATGGAGTGCTTGAGAGTGGAGAGTGTGTGTATGAGAGGAGAAATGTTCTTCTACCTTTTATGACTGGAGACCACATTTTCTTGAAGGTGGGAATTTATTTCTTCAGTGGCCAGAACACTCAGTCTGTCTTCCATCATGCATGGAAGTGTTCAAGGCCAGGTTGGACGGGGCTTGGAGAAATTTGGTCTAGTGGAAGGTGCCCCTGCCTGTGGCAGGGTGTTGGAACTGGATGAGCTTTAAGGTCCCCTCCAACCCAAACCAGTCTGGGATTCTGTGATCTTCAAAGATTATTGGGCTAAAGAGAAGCAATTTGAATGCAGTTCTCAGCCTTGTCATGCAGGTCTGTGTTGTTATTGTGGGTATAAGAACTGAGAATTCCAGGAAGAATCCTTAAAGCCATGCTAAGGGGCAAATTTATAAACACCCCCCCCCCCAGCTACACTCACAGCAGCCTCTTGGCTGGCACTTGACATCATCAGAGATCTCAGCACTCAGCATTATTAGAGATCCCTCAGTAGTTTCCTCCTAAGCTAGTAAGTGCTGTCTCATGATGATTTGCTGGCTGCTACCTGTGAAGGTAATTCCTGCCATCTTTCCCCATCTCCATGTTTTCTTCAAGTGCAGATGGAAAAGGAATGAGCAGCCTGTGCAGAAGCTGCAAGTGTAGACCCTGAGCTTGGCACATTTCATGTCAATGCATCCCCAGTGCCTCTGGGAGAGCTGCTCTGGGTTTCCATCAGAGTGCATGAGAGAGAAGCAGGGACTGTCACAAGAGATGACAGGGGGCAATCCCCATATTTCCAACTGGCTTTGAAGCTGTGTCTGTGGCTGCCTCACTAACTGGTTTGAATGTAGCTAACCATGATTTACACTGGAGAAGGAAAGGGGAGAATTGAACACAACAAGCTGAATGCTAGAATGGAAAAAGGCCACTGGAGAGGGAGACAGAGTGCAAGGAGGAAAAGGCCTCTGTGACTCTGTCTTTGCAGGTCCCTCAGGCAACATAACCATAAACAGCCTCTTCAAAAAATGTGATTATTATGCTCCTTTCTGACAGTTTTTTCCCCCAATTTTCTTCTGCCTTTACAAGTAGCTGAAGAAGATAAATATTTAATGACTTATTTCAATATTTTAATGTAGGTTTCTTGGTTAAAACACCGCAAATCTCTGCATGAAAGGGCAACTATAGAATTATATAGTAATGAGGATTGCAGCAAGTGGGAAGTTGGTTGGAAAGAGGTGGGGGTGTGAGGATAAAAGAGGCAAGGCTGCAGAACATGGAGGCATATCTTCATCTGGTGGAAATCATTGCTGCCTTTTTTCAAGTGCTCCTTTCCAGACATTACTGGCTAGGAAAGACCCAGACAGTTTGCAATTTTACCCTTCACCAGTCCTTCCTATAAAAGCAGAGCAATCTCCCTCCTCCGTGACCTGGCTGGGATGTGTTCCTTTGACCAGGATCCCCATGGATGCTGCAACAGCTGTAGCAGTTTAGAGGGAGCCCTTAGCCAGGGGGGCTCAGTGGGGCAAACACAGCTCATGGCTCAGCTTTCAGCTCCCCAGGGACAGGTCCTGCACTCTGTGGGCACATAACAAAGAGCCATCAGTGACCTGTGGTCCTTGTACTGGTGCAGCTTGTGGTGGTGATTCTCCACTCTCAATATATGATGGCATGGTTGTAGACCTGTGCAGCTCCACCACCTCTTTTCCATCTCTCATCCTACCCAGGACACTGCTCCTGCTGCTTCTCTTTTTATACTAAGGTGGGTTATTTTTGTTCAGTCTGATGTTAAGTCCTTTGTGCGGCACATTCACAAAGGCCACGTTTTCACTCATCCTAGTCTACATCTGAGGTTGTCCTCTTGCATAGGAGGGGGTGCTGTACAGTGCAGTATCTCAGTGGCACCCATAGCAATAAAAGCTAAAAAATCACATCCTTGCACCACTGTGGACCTTATGCCACCCTGTATGTCCTCATAGAACCATAGATCTCACATTGTGATTGCAACAAATAACACACATTGCTGGCGCTGGGCCAAAGGTACCTCATTAAACAACGTTCATCATGCAGGCAGGGGGTTGGCACAAAGTAGCAACCGTCTTCTGAGACAGAAGTGGCTGCAGCCCAGGGAACGTGGCAGTGAGTAGTGTCTGTGCAGAGACAACCTGGGAGTGATTTCTTGGACTGGTAGCTGCAGTGGATATTTTATACCATGCTCTCCCTCCCTTCTCTGTGTGATCTCGCCAGCAGTCTCTAGCCAACATAATTCTCTGTGAGTTACTTTCGTTAGCAAAACCTTTCACCTTATGAAGATGTTCTACTTAATTAGTAAAAGTTCAATTTTTTTGTCACTGACAGAGCCACATACATCACCATGTCTGGAGAGCCATTAGCTGTAAAATTAATCAGGGTAGATAACGGCTGAATAGAGTCAGAGGCTTTTGTGGTCCTGCCCACATCTCTGCCTCCAACGTGAGAACTTTTTCAAGAAGGGGAATCCGAAAAGCATCTCCAAATATCCAGGAGATCAGTTTCTGGAGTCGAGGTATTCCTGAGCCTAAAGAGGAGGAGGCAACAAGGCAAAGGAGGGAACAGGAAGCCAGAAGACTGTCAACTTTATTCTACCTTGTTCAGACCCAGGAATAACTCCAGCTTGAGGGACTCTGAAAGGATAATGAGATTTTCCTTTCACTCACCTCAGGGAACACATCAAAGGCACTGACTCGTTCACTTCTTCATGGGCAAGTATGGTGTATGGATGGGTTGTGAAAGAAGAGGTATCATATACAACAGAAGGGTTTGCCACATACTGTAGCTTGAGGTCTGTGTGTCACAAGAGGATGTCCTGAGGAAATCCAGGCCTACAGGAGAAAATCAAATGAGTTCATAATCCAGCCTATTTCTTTGGTGGTGCACCAAAGGAGCCATGACACGGTGCTCTGTTTCCCAGATCTACCTTGGTGTTTCTGGCAGCCCCACTTTGCCTGCCCATAGCAAAGGGATTGGAACTAGATGATCTTTGAGATACCTTCCAACTCAAACCAGTTTGTGATTCTATGATAGTCTTTGTTTATTTTCTAGTAGTAGTAGTAGTAGTAATAGCAGCAAAAGAAGCCTTACGATTTGATGGGTAGCAAAGATCAATGATTATGGATAATGCAAGTGACTGCAAGCAAGCTGGGATCACTTATAGTCTTGCATAACTGATCACAGGACCCCGTTAAAAGCCAACTCCTCATGGTACACTTCATTTTGGTACAGAACAAGACCAGATGGAGGAGAAGGAAATATTTTGCCTGTGTAAAAGTATGCCTTCCCGCTCTGTAATTTTGCTTCTCAGAAAACATCTGACAAGTAGCCAGCCTGGGAATAACTTCCCCGGACTGCTGCGTTACCTCTAGGACTTGCCAATTCTCTGCTGCCTCTGCTGATGCTCATAACACTGTAGCATTCTGGAGTCTTCTTTGACTAACAAGTGGCTCAAGGCCGCTAGCTCTGCCCTCACACTCCTGTCGAGAGTACTTAAGTGAGTGTCTTAACAAATGGGAAGTGATTTCTCTGCCACATCCCTTCTGGGTATGAGTCGCACCCAGCCAGAATCACAAATGCTGAGGCCTTGTCCCTAAGAATGAAGCACGTATATCCTGGCAAACAATTTTGTCCTTGGTGTCTGACTGATTTATAAAGCTTGTTTTCAGTGTGCTTGTGAAGGGATGAAGTAGAAAAAAATGGAGCCTCCTGCCTCAAATCTCAAGATGATGCCTTGCGGTAGGACATCCCTTAGGTGTAGTGTCTCTCTGCACAGCTGCAGAGGTTTCCTTGTTGCTTTCCTGGGCAAAGCAAGAGGGTAAAACAAATGATTAGGATTCGCCCAAACCCACATGGATTATGCATTCTTTCCCCTTCCTCTTATCATTCCTTTTGAAAATAAAAGGAAAGGGTAATTTCTCTTAGGCTCAATTGAAAAGCTTCATTTTCTGTTAAGCATAAGAATTCTTTTCATCTTTGGGGATCCTTGAGCTTCAGACAAATACAATTTGAGTAACAGAAAGACCCATGTTCTTTAGAAGACGCTCTTCATTTCTAAAATGCCAAAATGGGATATTATCTTTCTTATTTGCTCTTGTTTCCAGATTAGCTCTTTGAGGGAGTCCAAACAAATTTGTGAAAAGCTTCCTGTGCCCTGGAATTATTTTTTCAACAAACAAAAAATTGACCTCTAGCATTATACCCAGCTATAGTTAGCAAGATTTCTTTCAGGCTTTGCCTAAGCTTTTATTAGAAAGGACTGAAAAGCTCAGCTTGCAAACAATGTGGACTCTCAGGCAATGTGTGTTGCGTACAGGCTCCTAATGGGTGGGCTATTGGCATATTGATATATCGTATATTGCTATATCATATATTGACAATATCACATTTAGAGGCAGAAAGATACCCCAATCCCACACCAAGATCCCATCTTTAAAGTACTTACCAGTTGGACCATTAGCACTTTAAATACAAATAATCACCTCTGATTTAAACAGAAGAATGAAATGGTATTGATTCAGGATTATGGTCAGGTAAATAGGCCATCAGGCTGTTTGTTTTGTGCTTGATGTTTAGTAAATGAACTAATTTATAGATAGGATTAGTGTGAGCTGTAGAACAGAGGTCAGGAATAGAAAGCAGCACCCTGAACCAGAGGCTGGATTAAAAAGAAATATAGGTACCCTAAGTGAAATACAAGATGTAAATTAGTCTGAATTCTAGTGCAGTGAGAAAAAGGAGTTCTCTCAAGAGCTTTTCTATCTGAGCTTCTGCTGCTTTGCACTGAATTCTCGTGAGCATAAACACACACCCTCATGCTGCCAGTTTGAGATGGGATAGATGGAGGGAAGGTTCAGGTACAGAGCTGTGATTTGCTTCCCTTCTGTACCCATAAATTAACCTCAAACATCCCCAGTGTGCATGTTTCACTCATCTACAACACCAACTCTAACAGCTTTCTCCCAGAGGTGCCCCGTTGCCATTTGGCATTTGGGGTAGTCACGAATTTTCTCCCCCGTGAATCAAAATCTAGCAATTTGTTTGATATCTACTTGGGGAGCTGAGAATAATGTTTTGAATGTCTGCATCTCAGTGGAAAAAAAAGCGAGGTTGACACGTAATTATACACAAAACACAGTTAAATGATTTATGGATTCTCTGCCTTTCTCCCAGCCTCTTACAGTCAGTACCACTCTCAGGCAGGGGAAACCTATAAGTAGACCTTGACAGCCTAGGAGACTGTGGTCTCTGGGGGCTTAAAAATCAGCCTGAGCGTCAGCAGACGCATTTCCACCCCCTTCTTGTGACTTTAGGTAAACCCTTCCTCTCCTAATCTTGGCTTTTCATTTCCCATCTCACCTGTTGCCTGCTGAGTAAACATTATAAGGACAGGGACAAGCTCTTCAGTCACAGGTCCACAGCGCTAAGCACAAAGCAGCCCTGATCTCAAGAGAGGTAGAAAGATGCTAATATACTGCCAGTAAGGAAAGCAAAGGCTCTCCATCCCCCACTTCTTGTGTGAAGCTGAAGTTGGTGTCCTTAAGAGGCTTGAAAAACAAATCACTTCTGTGTTTGCTAAGAGCTCAGCTTCGCACACTTCAAAATAGGCAGGTGAATATGAGAACCTGCTCAGCTAATGAAGATCCAAGGTAGGAAGCCAAATGGGTGCTAGTGAAACTTTCCCAGGAAAGCTAGAATAACTCAACCAGTTATTAAACACTATTAAGCAAAGAAATGTCAGCAAAGGATGATTTCTCGAGGAAAAGTTCCCCTTTCCTCCATCTCATAGCCCAGCATCATGCAGATATCATAGGGAGGGGAATCAGGCTTTTCCAAGTGTTTTCCAGCTTCATTGCAATATCTGCCCCAGGCACAGAGTACCCAGACAATTTGATCCAATTTGTTATCAAGATGCATCAGACTTCTCCGTGGTCTCTTTAGTCTCCCAAGTTCCAGGGTGAAAAACCACTAAGTGCAATAGCAGAGCAAGAATGGCTCCGAGGCACCCAGGTTAGGATGAATGTGCTTTAAAAGCATCTGTTAACTCTGTATCTTTTTTCAGCCATAAAAATTACTTCACAAACTGTCTGCAATCCCCATTTATAGGGCTTCAGTACTTGGGTGGACGGAAAGAAGGAAGCCTGGAGCATGTAGAAGGGAAGCTAGTGCATAGCACATTTTGCAGTAATGAGTTAATTTGATGGTCTTTTCAGAGTTTGCCCTACACGGTGATGCCTATGCAAAAGTCCGGCCCTCTGGTTTTCAAAGCGTCACCCACCCCCTGCTTCCTCACAAAGCATAGATCAGGACTCCAATCTGGTATTCCATGATTCTATGACATCTGAGAGGATTTGCTTCTGGTGCGTTGACCACAGAAAGCTTACCTAATGCACATTTGCCTGATGGGCTGCTCCCTTTAGCTTTCCAGCTGGCTCTGCCTGATTTGTGGTGGCTGAGGACCCACAGGTACCAGGGGAAGCCCAGCAGCTCTCCGTCTCAGTTGGGCACAAGCAGGCATGGAGGGGGGCTGGGATGTCCTGGTGAGGTGGATCTGTAACCCTCAAGGGATGAATATGGCACATTCAACCTGCAGAGAGATGTGAGGAAGCAGAACAACCAGACTGGCTAGGAGGTCTGTCACAGCTCATTGCAGACTAGATGGCTTTTGAAGGTCCCTTCCAACCTAAACTATTCTATGATTCTACGACCCTCAGCTCTCTCCGAAGGCTTGTCCTTCAGCGAGCGAGCAGTTTACTGCCTATCATCTGCCAAGGCTCAATGGGGAGTCACTCTTTCCTCTTCCAAATATTTTAGAGTGTCATCTATTCCTGGTTTCCCACCCTACAGAAAAACACCCCAAAAGGCTGAAGGACTCTTTTCGTCTTTCTTTACTATTGTTAATATTTCCCCCATTCCCCTTTGTCATGCAAAACCAAAACTAAATAAATAAACCCCATCTTAATTATACCAAAGCATATGAACAGCACAAAGGAGCCATTAACATAATCAGCAAAAAGCACTAATTCCAACAATCTTTCCTAGGGCCCATTTTGGCGTGTAATGTTGGAACAGCCTCTGTGGAATGGGGCTGCTTCTCCAAGCCATCCCTCCTCCCATATCCCATTGTCCTCTGCACCCCTTGGCCACTCCACCAGGACCCTCCAGGGCATCCCAGGGTGGCCTCAGCACCCAAGGCCAAGGGTAGCCCTTATCCTCTTTCTGCCTCTCCCTGGGCTGCCTCTGCACCCTTGCCCACTGCAGATGCAGGATGATTGGGGTGGAACGGGCATCTCCTGCCAGTTGTCGAGTGGAGAGAGCGGGCTGGAAGCAGAGGGGATTGAACTGTTGCCGTTGGAGATGGCAACAGATGCTTCCTGGTGGAGGCTGCACTGGCTAATTCAGGGCTTTGTGGTTTGAGACAGAATCCCAATTATTTCCAATTAGGAGATTGTAGTGACAGCTGCTCTGAACAGGGCCTTCTCTCGCAGCTGAGAAACCTCCACTTTCAGGTGCGTTCAGATACCTGCATTGCTAGCATGGGGCACTCAGCCTTTTGGGTTTTATAACCCCTTTTTCTTCCACCTCTTACTATACAATTCTTCTTCTCTCCCACACACCACCTCTCTTGAGGAATTTGGCAATGGAACCATCCTTATCTCTCCCTTACCAAAATCCATTCCTTTTCTCCTTGCTGTATGCAGGATTTAACTGTCCTGTTGTGCCATCCAGCTCCCCCTCTTCCCAGTTCTCCCATTAATGCTGTCTGCCATGTAATATATGGGTCCTGTCAGGCAGTTTTGGCCTGACCCAGCCAGCCAAAATCAGAGGAAAAACTGGTTTTATTTTGCCTGGGGAGAATTCACCACAGAAAGTGTCTCATTTAGGGAAATTAAGGATGAAGGAAAGGGAGAACTAGAAATTTATTCTGGTTTAGTGTTACAAATATATCTATCTACTGCTCTGTTAAAGGCTGATATTTTTCCTTCACTTTTCTTTGTCTCTTGTCCAACCATATCACACAGTCCAGAGGCACAATTCAGGAGAAAGGGGGATAGGGCCCTTGGCTAGCTTGAAAACACTATCTGTGGTTGAGGAGTGAACAGGACAAGATGTTGAACAACAAGACACGTTTTTCTCTGTTCTGTCTCATAGCTACTCATCAGAGGCAAATCTAATCCTCAAAATACAAACTAAGACAAATCCTTTGGAAGGAGAAAGGGGAGTTTGTGGGTGCTGGCTTTATTTATGATTCAGCTAAACCCTTGCTTGTTTGGAGACTGAGTCTGTTGAATCACAGCAGAGCTGAGCAAACCCTGAAGTGCACAGTGCAGTCTCCCAGAGGCACTGTTTCAGAGCCTTCCCAAGCAAAGGAACAGGGATCTTTCCTGATCTCCTTTCTCTATCACCTTGCCCAAAATGCAGTGGAAAGTTTATGATTTTCTCGAGAGGTATTTCCAGAAGGTGCTTTCATTTACAGAGGAAGGTACCATCTAGCCAGACCAAATACACTCCAGGTTTGCAGTGTGAGCACCAAGCAGCTGTAGGGCAATTTGCAATCAATCAGAATTCCTTTCTCTGCTATAGCAAACCCACAAATGGATGGAGCCCAGGACCTCTCTCAAGGAACTAGTTTTCTCGAAGTGTGCTTGCACCTCAGTTGTTCTCTAAGTTGCTTGCACCCCAGGGGGGCAGCATGGGGATGCTACCTGTGCTGAGAAGCTGATACCAAGGGAAGACCAGGTCCTACCTTAATACAGGTGATAGAAACAGCCATACTGGGTTGGGCACAAGCCTCTGCTATACCAAGGAGAGACAACTTCGAAACCAATGCTGATGTCAAATCCACTGCCATCAGTAAGAGTTTTGACAGCAGATTTTGGTCTATAGTGTTTTCTTAGATCCCCACACAGCCATGGTCTTCATCATGATTTTCATTGCATATAGGATCCAAGAGGGAAGTTTTAAGTCCAGGAGATTTTTCAGTGTGCTGCAAAGTGCTGAAATGTGACATTTGGATGACAGTGTTGTCTATTAATCCGTGTGGAGCACTTAGATGCTACGGAAGATAAGTGCCTTGTAAATACAGATAAATAGATTAGATTAGACCTTGACAGTGGTTCATACAAAAGGCATTTCTATGTGCAAAAATAATAATATGGCAGAGAAATAGCTATTATTTGAAACCTTGGGCTAGAGCCTCCATAATTGATATTGTTCGGTGAAGCTAATGGAGAAGAGCTGTTGTGACTGCCCTTTTGTCACTGACTAATTCTTCCAGCAACCAAAGCCACATTACCCAGCTCCCATTTAGGCCTCAAAGTGAGCGACCACATTTTTCTAAGGAGCACAGCTCAGCGAGTACCAAATCCTTCCAAAACTCTTCTTGCGAGTGCTGTCATGGTGGGGATGGAGGAAGGAGAGTGCTTTGAAAAATCTGTCCTCTCTTTTACATCCTGATTGCTTGGAAATCTGGATCACAGCATGCCTCAGCGAGCAGCCCAGAGAACCAGCGGAGGATCAGGACTTGGACATGTCCCCAATGGAGGTATCCTCCTCAGCAATTTCAGAGATAGTGGGAGGAGAAGGATTCTGTTCTTATCAGCTCAACCAGGGCTGATCACAACATTAGTTTAACTAACTGGTACCTATTCTAGCCCATTCAGGTACAAGCTCCCAGCACATACCAGTTCCTCCAGTGATGTAGATTCACATCTAAGTTACACAGCTCTGGTCTACTGCAAATGGAGGCAGACCCTGGATCTTAATTTATTCACACAAAAAGAAAAGATAGAAAAGCAGAAAATAAACATCAGAGTGATCTAAGAAATTCTGAAACAAACAGCAGTTTTGTTCCTCAAACAAGTTACAATTAAGTAACAGCATTACTCCCTCAGCACCGCTTGTTCCTGTTGCATTGGGTACAAAACCCAAGTGCTTAAAAGCCAGGAGATAAATAATTAAAAACATCATACATCTTTTATTGCCTACACAAAACATACAAAGGATGAAATCCTGACCCATTTGAGCACAATGACAAAGTTCTTCTTGACTTTAGATGAATTTGGATTTTAACTAAGTTGTTTTCTCAAATACAACGAAACGTGTGTCAGAAAACACCTCAACAACCTTAATTCTGACTTTTCTATGACCGCTTCTAGAATTCAAACAGAAAACAAATCCTTTTCAAACAATGTGAAACACACCTACAAGACGAATGTTGATTTGAAGACAATATTATGGACTTTTCTCTTTAATATATAAAACTGGGCACTTATTACAAATGCAGTATAAGCTGTTCGTAATGCTAATGGGACTTGGAAATAATGGGACTTGGAAATAATTCAAGTAACTAATTATATTTACCACTTATGAATATTCCTTCAAAGAAGATGTTTGTACAACAAATTCAATGAAATAGAAAATACCACCTAAAAGAGGCAAAACAAAAAAGAAAACAAGCCACAGGTTAAACATGAGGTTGTTTTGCTGAAAGAAAAAGTGCACTTCTTTGTACTCAGCTTAAAAATATAGATTTAATATGTGGGCAGTATAGGGTTTCAGGAGTCCTTAATCATTCATTTCCTTGTTTTTAAGTGTGAGGGTTTTGCAAATGATGTGGTAAGTAAGTACATTGTTGTCACTTAGCAACCTTAACTCGTTTCTGAAGTGAGTTGTTTGTTTCTATAATAAATGACACACTCAGATACCATGGTGATGAGCACAGGAGACCTTGTATGGTTAGACAGAGTGCTCTCTTGATAAATATGATATTGCTTGGAGGTATAAGGCCCTCACAACCGAGGGGTAGCTCTTTGCTCTTGTCTGCAGCATAGAAACATGGTCACTGGCTGTGTTTGTGCTGCCTTATGAGGAGCACATGGAAGCTCTTCTGAGGATAAGACTCATTGTCTTTTCAGGCAGAAAACCTGGAATTTTGGCTGGAGGTCACCTCTACAATGTCCAAGACCTACCTGTCCGAGTATGTCCTTGATGGGTTTGTAGCCAGCTCCCAGATGTTTTATTGTTGTCACCAGCCTTCAGTGTGAAACTTTATCTTTGCATCCAGCTCCACACCCCAAAACCACTGTCTTTTCATCTCCAGGCAATCCTGCTACAGCTGCACTGCACCTTCTCTTGTACCCTAATTACTCCTTTATTCACTTCTTCTGATGTGACACAGCTGTAAAGCCAGCTTAACCAGCTGGTAGAAGATTGCTGGCCTCTGGGAAGCCTGCTGTGATAAAGAACCTTCAGTATGGTTCCTGCAGATGTGAATTGATGCCAAATCTCGAGGGCTGTGTCTGGGGAAAAGAAGGGAAAAGACAAATAGTATTGCTGAGATAGAACTCCCTCAAGTCTAAGCCTCTTGTTTGTGGGAGCAGATTGAAGGGTTAATAACAAATGTAAAAATAGATTCTAGACATCTCTGTTCCTTGCTGAAACTGTATTTACTGTACAAGACTCCAGTAAATCCCTGGACATAGTTGATCCTGCTTGAACTCTACCTGATTTTTCCAATGTTTCTCTTCCCTCCCTCCTTTTCTGTATTTCCTGACTTTAGCACAATATATTTGTATTGCTGTTGCTACTGCTTGAGTTTAAATTAATCTTTTAAGGAAGGATGAGCCAAATGAACTTTCTTTTGGGTTTAGAAATTGCATCCATATTCATAATCCACTAATCATGTTTGATAAATCAGAATTCATTGTGAAACATACTAACCCTTCGTGTTGCTTCAGTTTTTAATCTTGTAGGAAAAGCAATCATCTATGCAACGCATTCGAAGGGGCTGGGCTGGGCTGTCTTGGGTGTCTCGTTGAGTCAGCTTCCTTGTTTGTACAATTCAGCTTGTGCTGCCGAGTCTAAGCTATCATCTAAAAACATAATTAAGTCTTCAGCACTTCAGTAGCAAGAGGAATCTTCACAGTGTGAATCAAACACCACCTCCTCAGTGATGCTGGCCTGAGTCTGCAACTTGTCTGGAAGAGCAGCTCTGAGCTTTCCCCTCATTCCAGCAGCGCAACCGTGCCGAAACCTCAAGATCTCATTCTAGCAAGTCAGCAATGGTAAGTATTTCACCTGCAGTCAAAGAATAAACAGAGAGATGACTCCTTGTAGGGCTCAGTAGATTCTATTTCCATGCAGTGACTTGTTTAACCTGGGTACAGTTCGTGGTTAATCATAGAATCACAGAATGGTTTGGGTTGGAAGGGACCTTAAAGCTCCTCCAGTTCCAAGCCCCTACCATGGGCAGGGACACTTTCCACCAGACCAGGTTTCTCCAAGCCCCGTCCAACCCAGCCTTGAACGCTGCCAGGGATGGGGCAAAAGAGTAAAAATATGGGTTTTCTGCCTCTTGGTCATTTGCATGAGTACGCATGTTTGGATGCTTTTTAACTGTTTGCAAAATGGCATTTTTTGGTAACACCTAGAGGAATGCAAATTTAACTATGTCACTGGTTTTTTTTCCCACATCAGTCCATGAATCCTGACATTTCCCTTTACATGAGTCCAGATCCTACAGTCTATTCTATCTGCTTCTCTTGCTGCCTACTGCAAGGTTACTCTTCTTCCCCACCACCATGTGCCAGTGTGACTGAGACTAGAGAAAAACAGCCTGCAATGGGCGAAGGACACTGACCAAGTGAAGACCTCTGGACCACAGAGCACCTCCTGAGGATGGTGTAAAGATGGCCAGCTCCAGTCCATACACTGGAGTTGCTTTGCTTTTCCCACAGCCCCAAGATGTACACATCCATGCCTTCCCAAAAAAATATAGCTGTTATTTGCTGAAGCAGATTCTGAGCCTGCCACACTTAATAATTCAGTGGTGAACTTTAGAGCTGAGTGCAGGTTGAAAAATAACTTGCTTTAGTAAGTACAAAATCTCCATTTCTGCTGCCTTTGCTTCTCCCTCCTCCTCTCACCCGTAGCCCCAGCAGCCCCCTGCAATCCAAACACTCACCGTTATTACGCGGTGGAGAAAAAAGGAAAGGCGGGAGGGGGGAGAAATTCATTTCCTCTCTGTGGGATGTTTATTGTTGCTTCTGCTTTCAGCAGTCCAAGGTCTCTGTCGTTGTACATGGTGTTTTATAATGGGAATCGGTTCTCGTAGACACCAGTGAATTCATCTGCAGAGACACACGGATCCTGGAGATTTAAACTTATACCTCCCTGACGCCACCGTAATTGGGACTCCCAAGAGAGGAAACCCTGACAAGTGGCACAAATAAACCCTGCCAGACCCCTTCCAAGACCTGGAGCAGCAGTAACCCCAGGAGGATTCGCATGATCAAATTATCCTTACACAAATGCTTGGGCAGTAAGTAAGGCTGTAACTGCTGAAGGTCAACAAGGTGTTTGTAGAACATGTTCACCAGGTTTATTGCTCATCTCCCGCTCCCACTCAAAGACCGTGAGTTGCAACACTGGCAAAACGGAACTGGAAGAATCTGCAAACCTGATTAAAACTCGTTACTCTAATTGGCTAGGAATACATTTATTTAGGCCTTCAGTACCTCTGTACCTATTCAGGCATAATTAAACCAGCACTGTTTCCCTGAACACAAATAAATAATAGAAAGTACACGCGTTGTCTCTCCTGTGAACTGAAATTTGGCAATGTCTGTGACATTTGTTTGGGGAGCTGATGACAACATTGTGAAGCTGTCTGCATCTCAGTGGAAAAGAGGAGGTTAAGAAAGACTGATAGACAGGCAGACAGATATGGATATACAGATAGATCCAGACATATACGAATTATTTAGTTGGCTGCCTTTCTCCCACCCTTTTGCAGTCAGTGCCTTTTTTATGCTGGGGGAACTGCAGTACATTGCTGCAATCAGATCTCGACAGCCAAAGCAACAGTGATCTTTAAATTCAGCCTGTGCCTCAGGAAACTTTATTTGCTGTCCCCCTTGTGATGCCAACCTGTGTGGCTCTGGGTCAGCCCCTTAGCTGCTTGCTCCTGGTTCTTTTATTTCTTTTTCTTTATCAGATTACAAGCTTTCTAGGGAAATGACCTGTTGTATAAATACATGTGATTTCCATGTAGGAGGAAAAATAATTAATACTGATGTAGGTGTCATTTAAACAGCTGGGAGGGAACACATTTCAGGTGTTGCACTGCTTTAACTGCTGGTTAAAAGAAGAAAAGACCCCATAACTAACTCACAAACTGCGAAAATTCTGTCCTGACTTTGTATAAAACACAAACACCTCCTTATTATAAAAATAGCAAGACAGAAATTACAGATGTAGTTAAAAAATTATGGGATGAAATGCTCAGACTGGATTATGTAGGAAGTTCAAACTTGAGGACCAGAAGGGTTCATAAGTGTTCATAAGAGTTCATATACTGCATTTCTTTCCAGAGGCTGCTGGGTTTGAAACAAACCTATTTGTTGGTTAGCACAGAGGACCTGTAAGTTCAATGGAGGCTTAATGGTACCCAGGAACTTCAGCAAGATTTTCTTAGCAAGAATTAGTCATGGTGTCAAGGGATTCCTTCAGCCCTTGCTCATTGCTTATCACTTAGTCATTAATTATATTTCCCATTCCTGGCTCTATCCCTGTTGACAACTCACCTCTTGGGGTTTTGTTTCAAGCCACACCATGTCCTGGCTCTGGATCTCCCTGTCATGTTCTAGTCATACTCCTGTTTGTGAGCTGAACTCTTCCATGCAGCCGGAGGAACAGCATGTCCCAAGAGGCTGGCATTCCCAGGAGCAGAGCATGGCCAGCAAATGTCCTGTTCAGGACTCAACTGCGGAATATGAACTCCTATGAATATGGACTGAGAATATGAACTTCTGCTGTTCATATTCTAGGAAGGAAAAAGCTCAGGGATCTTTTCTTAAATGCTGACCCTACACCCCAGAGGATGGGAGGAAAAACCCGCCCTGGTCCAGACCATGTGCATCAGCACAAGGAGATGCCCAGAGGCACTTTCTGAGGTTTTGAGCAAAGCCCCAGTAGCTGCAGCCATACTACCATGCAATACACAGTCTGCCCAGTAGCTCAGCAAGTCCTGCACTTCCCAGCAGGCCTAAGTTTTCCCAATAGCCCAGTTACTCAGTGCACCAGGTCATTTTGTGCTGGTGATAAAAACTGCAACCACAGAATAGGCCTTTTGTGTGTTTCGCTCAGCTCACAATCACCAGAAGATGATTTAATTGCATGCGAAAATGTTCTCTTTAATCTCTTAGAATTAGTCATCTTTTCCTCAGTCATCTCTCTATATTTTTGGTTAGAGAGACTGAAAATCTTAATATATCAGTGACATTTATAGCACATGTTAATATTATAAAACGTCAGCGCTCTATTTGCAGAAATGAATACTGATGTGATGGGAGTGTTTTATTATGTCAATGACTTTTATTATAAATATGATAAAACTGTGTCATCTTCCTTTTTTTTTTCCCAAATAAAAAATAAACCCACCTAATCATTTATCTCAAGGTTACTGCTCAGCTACCTGGTTAATTTATTCAATTGTGCTGTTAGTAAAAAATACACCCTGCAATGGATTTTCACATTGTGTGGTCATTTGATGGATGTTATCATTTACCTGCATGTTTGTTTAGGATTAGAGCATGACAATGAATACTGACATAGTGGTTTCCTATGGACACAAAGCCTGGAGGTGAAACCTAGTGTTAAGTGAATAATTAATCATTATCAGGGAGTGAAAGATGGCTTGATACTATGGCATCTCCATTGCTCTCTCCAGCACAGCTACTGAAGCTGCCATGCCTCAATCCTACCAGCCCTGTCTGTAGATGATGCTCCTGCCTGATGCTCCCCTGGCTCTCAGGTTCATTGCCAGACCCGCAAAGATGTAGAGGCTCTGGATGGTATCTTGAATGAACCCATCGTGCTATGATACCATCCTACTAACTAATCTTTATTACTACAACTAGTATTTACTGTTGTAAGTAAGTTGAACTGATCACAGAAGGTAGCTGCACTTCTAACCCCAACAATAAGGTGGCAGCTTCACAAAAGAAATCCTGAGTTCATTATAAGGATAATGATATTTTAAGCAAAAAGATTAGTAAATAATGAGTGTTGGTATAAATTTCTGCTCTGACTGTTGAAATTTCCTTACTCATTTTTGAAAATTACAGTCCCATAAGAATCGTATTTACAAGAAATCAAACATTAACATATTTAAAAGACAGAATGAGAAACCTTGATTTGGTTCATACAAAGTTCCATGATGCCAAGGACTGGGATTTTTCAGAATACCAAGAAATATCATGAGCATACCTCCAAAGTTGAAGGCAGCCACCACAATGAATCAGCACATTCTTGGTCCTTGAGTTAACACACAGCAGGATGAGGGATCTATTCCCCTGAGGAGAAAGCACAGGGAGGACAGAGATTGCAGTGTTAAGATCATGCTGTTGCTATGGATAGTTGTGTGCAAGACTTGAGGACTTTAGGGTTTTATTTTAACTTCTAACTTTTTTCTTCTCCTCCCCTTCCCCTTCTGTCTCTGCGTTAGCATCACTGCAAAGGGAAACCCAGGATTACAGTCCTCATAAGGAAGACATCTGTTTTGGTTATCAACTCCGAGGAGGTCAGGAATGGGCTGTCAAAGATGACTGACTGTCATACAGTAGATAATAAATCCAGGGTGAAATTTAATAAGTGGGTGTGTTTAATGGTAGGAATGTAATATGTCTAGAGAGACACTCAGTGTGTGTTTTCAGGAGACCTCTACCACTGCTGAGAGCCAGCAGAGCCATTGCATGCATGAGAAGAGCTGGGAGAGGGGTCTGCAGAGAGCATAAAGGGACTGTTGAGAATGAATGAAGAACCAAGAAGCCAGAGTGACAGGAGCCTCTTCAGATGCCACTGAACCAGAGCAGCGCAGGGCAGGAAAACTCCCTCAGCTGCTACTTGAATGAGAAATATCTCTAAGCTGACTCTGCTTGAGTGTGCAGTGATTTGATGCTTTGGGCAAAGAGAAATAACTTTCTGCTGGTCTCCAATTCAGAGATCACCTGAAGGGGAAGACGTGAAGTGACCATTCCTTGGGGCACTGTCAATGGGACGCAGTGGGCTGCATCCCGGCTGTGCCAGGACCATCCCTTCTATGTGGGAGGAGGATTGCTGAAGTGCTGCCTGGGTTATTAGGCTGTCTCAGCAGTGTGTTTACAATGGTTCCCCAAGGAGTCCAGTCTGAAGTAGCATAAACACACAGGCTTAGAAGGCTTCTCCCTCCCAGAAGTGAGCTACAACAGCACTTTAGCTGGAGACAGAGCAGCTCTTTAAAAGAAAATGTTGCAGCTTCTCTTTTATATGTTCCACTGGGCTCCTGAGGAGGTTTGCAGTCCTCCACAAGGCTCTGAATGCTAAAGGATGCAGTAATGAGCCCTCCTAATTCACAGCACTGCCCAGCTGTACAAGCAGCGAGTGCAAAGGGTCCTCTGGTTGCAAAGCAGGATGTGGAAATCAGCTTATTTCATAGTTTTCTTTACTCTCTTTCCCTGTTCTTAAGCCTTAAAAGGAGAGAGGGGATACATACCTTCACACATACACAAAACAAGGCTTATTCAGATGATTTCCGAATTAGACCTACAGGAAAGCCTGATCTTCCATTTCAACTGCTCTCAAACAAGCTGCAGCTGATAGCATATTAGTATAAATGAACTGCTCTCACTGTAGACTTTAATAGGGGTCTTGTAATTGGAATTTAACATATTTTTAAAGCAAGGCCTATAGAACCACCCTTCTGTATAGCATCCTGTTGCACTGAGCAGTTTAAAGACCTGTAGGAGATAAGACTGGAAATAAGATGCCTTATTATTATTATCTCTAATGCCTCAGGAGATTTTTAAGTCTCCAGAGACCACTGTCACTTGGGCTCTTCAGATCTGGTTACAGATCTGGTTGCAGATGCACTGCTGTTCTTGGACCCTTGGCAAAAAATGGCATTCATGCAAAAAGATGGGAGAAAGGAAGAGAATCTATAAATAATATTCATATATCTGTATCTATCAATACATCTGTTTATCCATATTTACCATCCTATCTATCAGTGCATTTCCTTGACACTATCCTCTTGACACTTGTCTGCCATCTGCCCTTCAGCAGCAGTGGAGCACTCACCCTCCTCCTTATCCAGCTGGTCCTGGTGTGCACTCATGCAATGCTGCGTGAATGCCAGTTGTGTCCTGACCTGGGCTGGGTTTTGTTTGCATTTCTGCAGCAAGTGAGCTTTTATAACTTCCTTTTCTTCTAATCTCATGCTTCAGGAGCTGGCTGTTGGGAGAGAGATCGCGTGAGGGAAGAAACTCCCTTATGTATGTGCTGGGATTTCAAAACACAGCAGGGCTGGTGCACAGGAGAGCAAAGCTGACTGAAGGTCACCCAGGAGATGCCTTTAGTGAGTTCCAGAGAGAAAAGCATGGCGTGATGGTGCATATAATACCAGCAAACCAGTGGACCCTGAAGCAGAAGAGTGTCTTCAAGCTGGTGTTAGCTCTGGAATATAGAAAAGACTGAGACTGAATGGCTAAAAGGGGGAAAGGTACAACAAAGGGCAGCTCATGGAGGGAGGAATATGGGCTAAAGGTGAAGGGGAGATGACAATAGGGGAGAAACCATTTTAAGGACAGAAGAGAGAAATAGGAGATTCAATGAAGAATCAGAAGGAATGTCTGAAGGGCCTTAATGCAAAGGTGAAACTGCCAAATCCATGATGTTGCTGATAAACATGAATACCAAAGGGAAGGAATGAGACATCTCAGGGACTGAGAGAAAGGCTGGAACTGAGGATTTTGAAGAAAGAGAAGCTGCACAGACATGCTAGAGAAAACCAGAAGCATTGGCCCGAGGGAAAGGATAAAGGGTAAAGCAGAGAGATTGATTTATGGAGAGAGGAGAGCCTGGGAGAGGAGGACAGCCAAGGGGAAACACTGGCAAGAAGAATTCACTTGAGGGAGAGCTAATGCCATGGACAGGGACAGCCTGCCAGATCTTGGCACTCTTTTCATTTGAGTTTGTCACTTTGCTGTAATTTCACCTCCATTTCCCCCTTCTGCACCCACCTTTCTGAGTTTCTTAAGGATGACTCATTAAAAGGAAAAAAAGGCAAAAGAAAAGGAATAGCCACCTCTTTCTTATCTACAATGAAAGGGCAAGCTGTGTTTTCTATTTGGGCTAGAAAATGCCTTTCAGAGCTCAGCTGGCATTGAATCTGTTTATTCTTTCTCAGGACTCTTGCTCTCCCTGCTCCTCTTTTTCACAGTTGCTCCTAAGTGGAGGGCAAAGCCAATAGTGGCCAGGCTGGAGGTGAACTTTCAAACCCTCAATATTGGAGCAGGTTCAGAAGGAAACAAATGGAGGCTGCTCAGGCATAATGTAGGAAATGGCTGGAGACAGATGGGCATTTGGAGCTGAAACAAGAACAGGAAGACTGTGAACTCTGAGGCAGCAGGAGGATTTTCTGCTAGTTCCAAGAAGCCACCAGTGCTGTCTGGGGGATAAAGAGGGGTGCTAGGAACATCCTCACATGTGGGATGCAGCCCATGTAACACTGGCCTTTCCCTTCATGGAGACGTGCCCTCGGCACTGTGGTGACAGTGGGTGGCAATTAATGATGACAGCTTTATAAGCATATCTGTAACACTGAGGCTTAGCTCCTGAACAGCTCCAAATGGGACTTTTAAATGCTATTAAACCAGCTGTGCAGTATTTTCTGTTCCACAAGAACAGCAGTGGTAAGCTCTGTGCCAATTTTCACTGTGCAGATGGATGTACGTGTGGGCATGCACGTATGTGCATAAAACCTGAGAGGGTTGCAGTGCATTAAAGCCCTCCCTGCTCTCCCAGGCTACTTTCTGATTTCGAGTCTGACCAGAGGAGGAAGGAGCTGGAAACATGATGTCCTTTGAAAAGAGGAGCCTATCTCCCACTTGTGCATAGAGATGGGGATACTGAGGCAGAAGAAGACAGATGTTACACTCCAACTGCTTCCCTACTCCTGGAAGAACACTTTTTTCCTGACCTCACACTCTTAGCACTCATGGATGATATTTTTCTCTGGAATAAAGAGTTTCTGATTACTCTAACTAGAGGCCAACAGATAAGCAGGGCCTTATGGCAGGTTGTAGTGGGAGAAACCAGGCATAGATGAATGGGTATGAGGAGAGGTTTATCAAGAAAGCAGCTACAAGAAGCAGGAGGATGTCAATCTTTAACACAAGAATAGATCACTTTGAAATGGAAAATAAAGAGTAAAATATCCTCATGATTCACCTGGACAAATGCAATTTGAGAAAGGATATCTGGAGAAATCAAAGGAATGTGATTTGACTCCTGGGAGGCGCTTCACAAGTCAAGAACCTCTGACATCCCATCCACATACCTGCATCCCAGACTCAGTTCTGGGAGTCACCCATCACTTTGCCAAGCTAAGCCACCTTCTTTTCTGGCAGAAACCTCACTAATCTGTCTTATCCTTGTCTTGCTTCTGCCTGCCTTGTAGTACGAATCCCCGCAGAGCAGCCAGGCCGCCAGTATCTCTTTCACTTTGGGTTTGCACAGCCTTTTCCTTGGGATCCAGGGGACTTGTTTGTATTAACGTAATTGGCAAACACATTGTTCAAATATTAGCAGTGGCAGCAAAACCATTGTGTGCGACTAGTCAAGGCAAGCGGTCCCTTCACTCGCAACAGTTAAAACCTGGGCGCTGCTGCCAGGCATGTTAGGCATTGAATATGATCCAGAAAAGCCATCCAGCTCTGAAGCTGGCTCAATCTTAGTCAGTATTAATTTGACTGGGGATAAAACTACATATAAAGGCCACTTTCTGCAACCGAAAGCAAGTGATAAAATATATGGCCACATATTTAGCTGCCTCTGGTACAGGGACTGAATGAGGTGGTCCTGGTGCAGCAGCATGGTTAAGGGAGCTGTGCTGAAAGAGCCTTCCTGTGTCTGCACATCAGATCCATTGCATCCCTCCTCTGCACTAATTCCAGCCTTGTTGTGCCAGGAAGAGGTGAAGCAAGAGGGTTGCATAAGGCTGAAGAAAGGTTTGGATCAGCAACTTTAACAACAAGGGGAAAATGTCCTGATGGCTTTGCCACTGCCCTGTGATTATGTAAAATATGAGTAAGAAGGTTTTCCAGATACTTTGTTAAATAGGACTTCATGGGAAATGTTTATAGCAATAAGTCAAATTCCACAACCCCACTGAAATCAATGGCATTTTATGCCAGGTATGAACTGGGTCAATATTTTTATGATGATGCCTTCACTGATATACTGTTTGCCTAAAAAAAGGAATGAAAGCTATCATAAAGCTCAGTTTTTATGTTTAAACGTATGGACATGTGAATAATGCAGTTCCTATATGACAATAAAAAGGATGGGAGGAAGATCTTTTACATTCTTTATTGATGTACTTAATGTAGCAGACAATACCAAGTCAATGGCATGATGAAGGGGCTGGGGTTGCCAAGTGGAAGTCTCTGATTTGAGCCAGCCCAATGTGGTTAATGAAAGTGAGAATTTGGGTCATTAAGTTATTCATCTCCCTTCTGAGGCTGTGAAAAAGAAGTGCCCAGAGGATCACATTGATCTCCTGATTACTTTCATGTAAAACTGAGTGCCAATAAGAGGAAGCTGAAGAAAGCATCTATAATACTGAGGATTAATAGGAATTGTACTTACATCTCACTGTGCTGTATACAAAAATCCCGGCCATCTCCTCCTTCACCCCACTGTTCAACGGTAACAATTTCAGTTCTTGGAGACCTGTGTTAAGGAGAAAGATCTGTTTTTCTGTAAGAAAACATGCAGTGCTTTTTTTCTGTACATACCTTTGGAAGAAAACCAACCCACAACTCCCCCCTACCATGATCCCAGCATATCCTTAAGATTCAGAACAGAGAAGCCACGTCAACAAGAATTCAAAACATGATTGTAAAAACCTCATGCATTTTTGCAGCTATTCTCATGCTGTTTGAACATGGAAAGCTGGGCATTCTCTAGATACAGTTGCCATATCTCCTGCTATAGCTCTGTTGGAGTTGAGATGAGCTACATAAGCAGACAATTTGGCCCTTCATTTTGCTCAGGATCAGCAATTTAAAACATAATCACTGGAGGCAGTGGGTGTTTGAACACTGTTATCTCTGCTTTTGCTGACCCCTTCCCTTACTGCTCCACCCTGCATGTGCTGTTTGAAGCCTTGGCAATAATACAGCCTGGGGATGGAGTGCCCCTCCCCTGTGTCAAACCACTCAGACCACACTTCTGCTCAACTAGGCTGAGGCTAGACTACAAAGGGAATAACCCCCTCCCAGCCTGTCCTCTCACTTCCACAAACACCTGCCATCTGAAAGAAATCCATCCAAATCCATCTACTTCAGGTATATCCCTCTACTCTGCTCTCATGAGACCCTACTTGGAGTACTGTGTGCTGTTCTGGTGTCCTCAACATAAGAGGGACATGGAGCAGAGGAGGCCACGAGGGTGATCAAGGGCTTGAGCACCTCACATACAAAGACAGGCTGAGAAAATTGGGGCTGTTCAGCCTGAAGCAGAGAAGCTATGTGGAAACCTCATAGCAGCCTTCCAGTATCTGAAGGGGGCTACAAGGATGCCAGAGAGGGACTCTTCATCAGGGACTGTAGCGATAGGACAAGGGGTGATGAGTTCAAACTGAAACAGGGGAAGTTCAGGTTAGATATAAAGAAGAAGTTCTTTACTGTGAAGGTGGTGAGGCTCTGGCACAGGTTGCCCAAGAAGTGGTAAATGCTCCATCCCTGGCAGTGTTCAAGGCCAGGTTGGACAGACCCTTGGGTGACATGGTCTAGTGTAGGTGTCCCTGCCCATGGCAGGGGTTTAGAACTGGATGATCTTCAGGTCCTTTCCAGCCCAAACCATTCTATGATTCTATGTCACAGCAATGCCACATCTTCCCTTCTTCTATGGGTAAATGGAGGTATGGAGGGGACACCCGTACGTTAAAAAAGTAGTATCTATAACAGAGATTTCATCCCCAAACAATATATTCTGCTCATTGGATTTATTTTCTTCTTACACCCAATCTTAAGCTTTCACTGAAAGTCTGTGTTTAAATAAGAAGAGAGTGAAACCTGTGGTTTCAGCAAAGTGTTTCTCTTAGAACTGGAAAACCCTGGAGCTTTGGGTACATTATTGTGTTCCTTTCAAATCTGTGAAAATTAATGGGGGAAAATAAGGGAATAAATATCATTAAAGGAAGCTTTTTCTTTTAATATCTAGAAACTCAAAGAGCTTGATGAACTGAGCTCTTTTTTCCCCACAACTGTTCTGTTAATGAACCGTTTTGTTGCTTATTTACCTTTACAAATATCCAAGCACAGCTTCACAGCAGGGTTTATCTTATTCCCGAGGAAGCGGAAAGTTTGTGGGTTTAGGGAAATGCTTTTATTTAACATTTATACCAGTATACAGATCTGATTCACACGCAGAATTTTGTCCCACTACGATATCTCAATAGATCAACAGGATTGATGGCAGGATAAGTTAAACATTAATGGAATTTTGTTGCAAAATAAAAGATAGTTTGAAAATGCTCCAAATATTAAGTTAAAATCCTCCAGTTATGTCAATTTGCTGCATGATAATGATATTTTGGGGCACATTACTCGCTCCCACGGGCTTCAGAGTAAGGCTTATACCTGTCTACTGCAAAGGAAATGTTGAAGCAATTTCTGTGATGCTGATATTTTTCAGCTGATTTTTTTTCCATTTTGATAGAAACCAAATACTTCTTTGCAAATATTTTGATCGAAAATCCCTGACAAATTCCCACAATTCAATTAATGCAATTGGATTCCTGAAACGGTCTACCTTCCATGGAAACTAACAGCCCAGATCTGTGTCCAAGGGCAACATGTATATGTTTTTAGTGGGTTTATTATGTTTGGATCACCCTTGGTTGTGCCCCCTCTGATTTCTGCTATTCCTAATAATGATTGGGTGCTCTTATGATTGCTCCCTATCTGAGCATCCTGCTGCTTCTTACATCCAGACAGTGACCAAGACTGGTACAGGAAATGGGACAAAAGGAAGGATTCCTTCTGAGGAGCATCATTTCAGATCCATACCAAACTTTTGTGACCACCCAGCCCTAAAATGCCATTTGTCTTCCATTTCCCCATCCCTGGATAACTACTGAGAGCTGTCATATTCTTTGGCAGCAGGTTGTCACTCATCTTTCCAGCCTGTATATATTGATATACCTGTGACAAACACAGGAACAGGAGATCTTCAGATGCAGCTGCAGATCCTGGACCATTTGAAGTGTTTCCACCTTACTTCTTTGCTACCAAAAGCCAAGCAACCACGAAACAGCTAGTTCAGTCACATGAAACTGAACACATCTCATTCTCCTTTTCCCTCCCTGGGGTTGTATTTCATACTGAGTTTTGGTGAGCATTAGGGACATGTGCCCTTGTATGATCCAAAGTTAATATGATAACAATGAGATCCTGAAAGTACTAAAAGGAAGGATAATATATGGTGAGAAAAAAGGAGTGAGGAGAAAAAACAAGCAAGAGACAATAGGAAGAAAAGGGGTGGGAGTGGGGGAGAAGAGGGATAGGAGCAAAAAGGAAAAAATAAAGTAATGCAAAAGCAAAAATAGGGAAAGGATAAAAGGAAAAAGTGCAGCTGGAGGAGGCAAAATAGAGAAGACAAATGGGTGGGCTGATGGAAGGCAAAAGAAGGGGAAAGCTGAGTAAGGAGTGATGAAAGAACTCCAGAGTGATCAGTTTTGCAGGTGCATCTCAGCAGGTTGCCTCTGATCGGCTCTCTCAGGGACACAGCATGTTACCTGGACTAATTTCTAAAGGAAATGAAAAGGAAATGGACTTGTTATAATGAACACCATTAATTCACCCCTTCAGACTTCACTGTTTGAACAGAGAGTATCAAACTACTCAATTGTCATTTGTCTATTCCATTCTTCTCTGTTGCCTGTTGGAAATGACTGGTGAGCACATACGCCCCTGAGTAGCTGCACAGCCACTAATTAGCATATATATTGTTTGTCCTGGTACAAATTTATAGCAAACAGCAATATTTTACACTCCAGTAAAGTTAATAAATGAGGCTTTAGGCTATAAAAATTTCATGTTCTTTTGTGCAAAGGTCAATTATAAATAGTTAAGCACAGATTCATCCAAAAGCTCTGAGCTTCAGCACTGGAAGAATAAACTATGGTTTGGTCAGTCTGTTTTGCCAGCTGGACAAATTCCTCTTGTACAACCTCTGAGACCTCTCTCCGAAAGAGCCAGCTCAGTTGTGCTTTCGTCTGTAAGGTGACTGATGTCCCATTTTAGTTTAGACGAGGAAGATGCTCTGAAGCATTGGAGGTACAATAAGAGGACACTGGGACAGGTTTGGGGAGACTTTAATGATTGGAGTTGACGTCTCTGAGAATGAGTTCTGGGCTTAGAAAATCAGATGCATTCACTCAACAGACCCAATGATGCTACAAAGGACAAAAGCACAGGAAGAGCTAAAACTAAGGAATATGAAAACTCTTCATTTCCAAGACAGAAGGAAATTTAAGTTTAAGGATATCTCTCCTCAAGACTGATAGCTTATAAGGTAGAGGATCAATGGCATATGGATATATTTTCTTTCTAATAAAAGGTGAGAGGAAAAGCATTGGTCTTTCCTGCAAGAACCTGGCCTGTGACAGTGTGACAAGGTAACTCAATCAGAGGACATTGGATATTACAGGATAGACTAGACAGAACATCGGATGCAGGAGGCTGGTTACTGGAAAGACACACTGTGAACAAGATCATATGAAGACTTGACACTGCAGGAGGTAGGAGGGGAGAAGGCTGGAGCCCAGATCACGGAGGAAGCAGTGTTAAGCAAACTGTCATCCAGGATTTGTCATCAGTGTTAACCTGGTAACCAGGCAACTGAGAGATATGCAAGAAGCTCACTGCATCATCCAGAGTGAAAGGATATGTTTGGAAGGGATGAGAAAGGGCTCAAGAGCTTTGTGATTCGTGGGATCAGCAACACATCATCAGGAAGACAACTCGGGATGGACACCCACACAAACACACACAGACTTCACAAGGTAGATCAAGGTGGAAGCAGGAAAACATGGAAATGAAGGGAAGAGATCAGCACAGATGGGGGCTGTACTGAAGACCCTAAGCTTCAATCACTGCTGTCATTAGCTACCTCTGAGCAGTTCCTGCAGTTGTCACTTTGGTTTTCTGTTTTCTCTCTCCAGGGCTTTGCATCCAGCATCTCTGTGAAGCTTCGTTCTCAGCTACAGGTCATATCCAGGTGCTCATACCATCTCTCCACTGCACAGAGACCGTGTCAGACACCACCAGCTCCAACAATAGGAAGCTGACCCACTGGACTACAGTGAACTTCCTTCCTCATAGCAGCAGATGGGGATGGAGGGATAAAGTTATAATAGACCATTGACATCCTAAGACTGGCATAGCTGCAGGCTGGAGCATGGAGACATCCAGGACGCAGTGATTTCATACAAGGAATGGTTTGAAGTTCCTACACAATAAAGATAAGTTTGGCAGGAAAGAGAAAGGTGTGTAGAGGAGAGCTGTCATCAGGAATGCTTGGCAAATGGAGACACAGAAATGTTTTGGGACAGAGAAAGGGGTACAGAGAAAGGGTAGGAGGAAAGGGGAGATACATCATGCTGCTGGAAGCGTTGTTAACGCTCTTCATGCATCCAGAAAGGAGACCAAAGCTTGGCTTTCCTACTCACCCTGCTTTTCATCAGCTCTCGAGGAGGAGGAGCAGTGGAGAAGCACCCTGGACACCACAGACTTCCATAATGCGCTTAATGGTAAAGCTGACTGAAGCCAACCTGTTTCCTTCATAATAGCCTATGAGTTCATTTCCCCACATTTCTACCCAATCCATTTTTCCTGCTCGACATTCAGGGAGCTCTGCAGTAACAGGCAATCCAACAGAGAGCAATTGGAAAGGAGAAGTAGTCACCCAAGGTCAGCAGAAGCCTTTGGCTGCTAGTGCCAGGGTGGCTCAGCAAAGGTCACCCCAAATGGGCAGAGACTCTGTTTTGCAAGAGGTTGCTCAGTGTATGAAGGAGGCCAGGCCTGAGCTGGGCTAGTCAGGGGGGTTCAGAGATGTATCTGGCACCCAAACGAAAAGGGATGCTGATGTCTGCGCTTGGTCAGAAGAAGACAAAGCTCAGCAAAGAAGGCAATCCTGTTGTGACTGTCACGTTGGCTTTGCTTCATTTATAGTGCCTGTTAATTATACAAAGTTCATGCTGGGAACAGCTGGTGAAGTCTCTCCTTCTGTCCTGCTTCCACGTGAGCTGGTTTGGTTGTGTTCTTTTCAGGGTTTTAGTCCCAAGTTATTTATTTTATTGTTTGTCTCTAAGGTGACCCAGATCAGAGCCAGGAGGTTCTTGTCTTGGTGTGTTCAGGCACCAGAGTTCTCATTCTTTTCATCTCAAACCATAAAGGATTGTCAAAAAAGGCGGAAAAATGAAACAGCATCTTTTCTGCTTGGATGTTTTCAGGGCCCCTGTATTCTTCACATTACAGCAACTCCTAGAGACAGATAATTGAAGTGTTCAAGGCCACATTGGGTGGGGCTTGGAGCAACCTGCTCCAGTGGAAGGTGTCGCTGCCCATGACAGGAGGTTGGAACTGGATGAGCTTTAAGCTCCCCTTTCAACACAAACCAGCCTAGGATCCATACTTGTGACTGGAGAGCTCTCTTTCAGAAAATGTTTCCAGAAATGATTTCAGATATAACTGATTATATCTGTGATATAATGGCATTATAAAGCATTTAAATAAAGTTTGGTGAAGATTTTAAATACAGCCCGGACCTCATTGTATAAGACTAAAGGCTTGCATTTACCCACCTGTGAACAAAATCTAGTCTAAAGGTGTTGCGCACAAGCAGAAGTGGCAAGCCTTGTGATAGCACACCACCTTCACAAGAGAAGTTAGTGGCGGTCCTGCCAGCCTGGAGTTTAAGCAAGGTGAGCAGAAATCCAGTTAAAATGGATATGTATGGTAATTTCCTGCACTAAGAGGAAATTTGGATGAGGGTAACTACTGGTTGAGAAGAAAACAGCCACAAGACTGTCCTTTTGTGAGACAAAGTTACTTTCAATATCTCCCAGTTTCAGCTGATGTGTCTTTAAACTTGGCACTTATGGTATGGGCCAAACCCCTCTCCTGATACTGCAGAAATCACCTCATTCCCAAAACACTGAATGTTGGACACTGTGCTGTATCAAGGGCAGGATAAGAGTTGCATCAACCCTGCTACCCTGAAGGCAGGAGGAGATGTTAGATGAGGGCACACCAGTACCAGAGCACACCCAACTCTGCTGCTGTTATTTTCACCTTGGAAGTGAAGCTTCAGGTCTGTACAGGGTGCTTGAAGGAGCCTAAGGAGAGGGGGTGCCCTGTGATCCACATCATCTCCTGTAGCTCCAGCTGTGGTGATGTGAGTGGTTGCTAGATGCAGGTTAGCTGTCCACTCTCTCCACCTGGATATATCAACCCCTCAGGAGTTCAAAATCTCATATAGATTCAGAGAGTTGGAAGCTCAGTCTGGTCTCATCAAAGCTTTCAATGTTATTATCTCTGCTAGTCAAAGGTAGAGCCCAAACACCCCTAGGAATTCGCCTTTAATAAACAGTTGTGGGGTGAGAGTGGAGAGCATCCAGCAAGGCCCCTGTTATTATATCTTCCCTATGTTCTGTACTGCTCTCACTCAAACATCTCTGAGGCATAGGAGGTTGCTGGCAGTGATGGGGATCTTATTGCAATTCATTTCTCATCCGAATTAAAATCAGCACATGCAGTTCACCTTGAGTGCTTTTGCTGGAGCAGAGTAAGGCTTGTGTAGTAAGGTGCTTGGCAGTGACAAAGATGGGAGGTGGACTCTGGAGACTCACTACCTGAGAAGATAAATGATCACTGAGCTGTTGTAGAATTAAAACTAGCACAAATTATGCCACTCTGTTTCCAGTGAAGTCAATAGTCAAGCTCGGACAGCAACAAGATTGCCTTTAGAGCACAGTCTTATGATGATATAATGTAGCAAGTGTCATCTACATCTGGAGACGGCTGAAGCAGAAAAGTCCTGTGTCAGTATGCAATAGGTACAGCCATCTGAGTGCCACAGCCTAGACTGGGCCTCCAAGATGTTGGTCAACCACTTTTCTCCTAGCAACAGCCATCCTCCAAGACCTGGGTCTGCTCCAAGTCTGACCTCAGGCTCTGCTGTCCCCCTCTCCAGTGGGCTGTATGAGAAGAAATAAAACCATTCAAATGTCTGCCACACATCTCATTTAGCGTATGACAGTGGTAGCCAAAGGCAGTTTCCTGCCTGTAGCAAGGCTTGGCGTCTCCAGATAATACGAGGAGATATGGAGGGAAATCAGGCTGATAAAGCCCTGATCAGAGCCATTTGAGTGACTTACTGAATTCATTTGACTAAATAGCTGAAGGGGTTTAGATAGTTGTTCTTAGGCTTATTCCCAAATCTTCTATCATCATCATCACTAACAGAGAAACAGAGCCTCAGCATCTTCAGTGGGAGAGTCAGTAGTGGGGCTTCTCTTCACTGCTCTTCACAAATCTAAATCACAAATACTTCCCTTTGAAATCTCCTTTCACTTGGGAGTAGAGGCATGGGCTCCAGGGTTTATGTTATGTTTTACTATTTTATTCCCATTCTTTCTTGTCTTCAAAAGGTGCTTCTCACAATGCAGGAGGAGGATCTATTTCTCAGTTTAAGAGGGGAAAAAAGTAAATGTGGAACAATACTTGACAAAATAAGCCTATAAGAGGAAATCTTCCAGCAGTTTTGCCTTTTATTACCAGTTATTATGTACACCTCCTGCTCTGACATTATTTTATAATCTAAAATACTGCCATGCAGTAAAAAACATTAAATACAAATATAGTTACCTCTTTGTCTGGCTTAAGGATGGACACTGGCTAGGGTTACGTGCAAGGTATAAGCAGCTGGTGTCCCTGTTGCCTTTGACAACTGCTTGTCCCCTCCTCTGACTCTCCCCCTCATTTCTATATGCTGCAGAGCCTATTTACTTGGCCAGCAGCTGGGAGCCTCCCAACTGAGGGAGAAATGCAAGCATGTGAAGCTATTTATTGTCATATATATACAACCTCTGACATTAATTTCATTTCTTGCTTTTATTGACCCATTTCATGCTTCTGAAGCCAATTTTCAAAGCCTGTTAGGGGCAGATGTGCTCTCATGTCCTTGTTAAATGGCCACTCTTTTTTGAGCTCCAAAGGAGCGCAACCAAGCAGCATCACCTTATGTCCAGGGCTCAAACTCCTGGTGTCAGCTGCTGCACACCTCTTCCCTGGAGCCCAGGAGCAGGACAGCTTTGGGTCCAGATAGAGAAAAGCTGTGAGAGGCAAGGAGGATGGAGAAGGACTGCCACAGGCTCAAGAGAAAGGAATGGAATTAGGAGAATAACAGGGGAATGTGGTTTTTCCATCCTCATGACAAATGAGGATGGAAAAAGAGTAAGATAGAAGAACAGGAGGATAAGATGGTGTTAACATAAAAAGGGTAGTGTGGGGGTGATGGAGGTGGAAAAGCAAAGGTTTATAGGAAGGAGAAAGAGAGAAGGCAAAAGAAAAGAATTGAAAAATAAATCTGAGGAATACAACAAGAGAAGGAAAATTATAGCAAAGAGACTTCGTCCTTATTCTTCCTTGAGCTGCTGGATCAGGTTTGTGGATAAGCAGTCTGGAACTGTGCTTTAGAGGCTTTTCTCACTCACCCATGCAAGTGTCAATATTTTGGGCTGTCCTCATTGATGGTGGCCTGGTAAGAGGACACTACAAGAACAGAGGGATCACCACCAAAAAGGTGCATTTCTCCCAATGGGGGGCTCCTCTTTTCCAGGACATTGCTCTGAGTGTACATGAGAGTAATCTGGGGCTTTTTACACTATCAATAACACTCCTGGCCTCAGGCCAAATACCGTGTGTCCAGCTTTGGGTCTTACTAACCACAGCCATGGGATTCATCCTCAGAAGGCTCAGCCTTGCAAACTGCTAATTCTTGCTCACAGTATATTCAGAACTGAAGAGGTACTTAAGTACTGCACAGAACTGGAGCCAGTATGCCCAGTACCTCACAGAATCAATTCCCTACCAAAGCAATGGCTTAAGTTTTCGTGTTCTAGCTTGCGGCAGTTATTTTCATGTACACAGACATTATGGATATCACAAAGAGAAACGTAAACAATGAAGCAACAGGAATGGAGGGAGAGTTTTACAAATGTTTCGTGAAATTCTGCCATTATTACCCTATTACTGAGGCCAGATTCTCTTAGGAAGCTCCTGAGGAAAGTGCCTCAACCTATTTCACTGTCTTTCAGCAGAGTTGTCGATGGATGCACTCATGCCAGGACCCTGCAGGCTCGAAGCCAGCAAGGGCTGAGCAGAGACTACAACCATCTCCTGCTCCTCACTTGAAATCACTACCTGCCACCCCCAGCAGCTGCCGAAATATGCTCTCCACACCTCCTCTGAGCTCCCCACTGTCAGGAGCCTCTCTGGATTTCCAATTTAACTCCTCCAGGGAGAGAGTGCCTGGAAGGAAGCAACACAAGCTTCCTAAAATGAATCTCTTAATCACTGTCATTTTTGTCCTAAAAACCGCAGCCAAAACAATGTATATTTTCTGCAGACAAATGGAAGTCCAGAAGTTAATTCTCCCTTCATCAGATCACATTCCTCTTGAGAAATCTTTCTTGTTGAGCTGCTTATACTTTTTTTTTTTTAATATATATATAAAGCATCTTTCCTTTGATATTTTTCATATTCAGTAAGGTGAAAATGCTAGTAAAAAATGTTTTATTTCAGTGCGGGAAGCAAAATAATGTGTATACCAAGCTTTGAAGCCTTCTTGACTGAACATAACCACAGCATTCTCAGGAGGATCCAAGCCCAGGACATATCTTGGTGGACCAGGCTGTAACCTCCTACTGCTACCAGTCTGGTCCAAGGCAGGGAGGATTTGGGTCACCAGTTAGGTGCAGAGTAACACAGGCTGACATTTCCAGTTCTCTATTGATGCAGCCACACACATGATGGCATTATTGTTGCACCTAGCTCCCAGTTGGTCAAAATTATGATGCACTCTGTAAGAAGTATCATTGTTAGATGGACCCGAATGGATAAAGTTTAATTTACTTTCCATGTGAAACTGTCATAACACATTCAGGGTGCAGGGGGCAGAAGTAACCCATCTTTCTACACCCTGTGAACATCATTAAACCCTGTGAGCTTCAAGTTTGGCCTGGTGACCCTATGCACCCCTTGTGAGTGAACTGCCAGTAGATTTGTTGTGGTTCACCTGGGATTTTGAACAGACAACTTGTATAGATATTGTCTCCTTACTATTAATTGTCCTGGGGTAAGTCTCACCATGGAGAAGTGGCTCTGCTTATGCGAAAGTGATCTTTGAAGAGGAGAGTGAAATGAAACAGCAGAAAGCTCAGTAGCTGCAGTGACATTACCTGTATGCCACACACAGAGAAGAAACGGTATGAACTGAGAGCTGAGCCCTACCTACCATGCATGCAGTGGGCTTCCAACATCTGGCGAATGTTTTCCCTGATTTATGGAAAAAAAGAAATGCAAAGAAGCCCCACTATCCTCTGCTTCTTCCCCCAGCTGGATTGTGTATTCAGAAAGCAAGTCAAAATGGATTCCACTTAACAAATTCTGTTTGAAAGCTGGGAAGATGTTTGCAGCCAGCAGAGGAGGGAAGCTTTGGAACAGCCTTCAGCAGGAGGAGTGGGTGGCAGCAGCAGCCGGACTGGTTTGATGATGAAGCTTGATCAGATTACGAGTGGGATTGTGTGGTGCGGTTGCCTGACATAGCAGGGGACTGGATGCAATGACCTTTAGAGATCTCTTTCCATCACATGTTCTTCAACTGCAATGAAGTCACGGGATAGAATAGACATAGTTCAAGTTTCTTCATGGGAGCTACTTCAGTTTATGCCAGCTGAGAATCTGCCCTAGTGTGGCCAAAGTCAAGGCCAGCCACCTTTAATCCTTGTAATGTGTCACAAGACCTCAGCCTTCTCCGCCCAGACCTGGCTTCCTGATAATACCAATGATGTCTTTATTCTGCAATGTCTTTTTCTATTGTAGAGATGTTAGCAATGGCCTCTCTGGTGGCCGCATTCAAATATATATTTTTCCCTTTGTCTGGCAATAAAAGATCCCTTGAAAGAGCAAGGATGGTGGTGAGAGTGTCAGGTGGGGTCAGGAGGCACAGGCATTGCACAAAAGGGAGCAAAATAACAATGAGAAAATACCTCAAAACACCTTCCAGAAATAACAGCGTAATTAATCCAGCTTTTGTTTGCTCAGCGGCTGAACCTCTTTTTCCTATATACTTGGGAATGACTACTGGGGAATATTAGATGCAACTCGGCTTTGTTTCTAAGCTATAGCCCTAACAACCTGCTTTGATAGAGAAATGTGTATGAAATCAGGGGGACCAATCCACAGCATGTGAACTCTGGGTTGTGTCAGAAGTAACCAGCGCAACATGAACATGGGATACAGAGTACTAACAATGTACTGCCTATTTTTATATATATATCTACCTCACAGAGGGACAGCATGGCCCCAATCAAAGTGCTAGATAGACTACAAACACAGAACAAGCCAGACAACATGCAGCAGCTTAACAATTCAAGTTATGACACTGAAAAACAACAGGAAAAAAAATACTTGGCAAATACATCTGAAGAATTGATGATCTCAGTTGGAGGAGGAGAACTCACAGAAAAGCAAAATGAGCTTAATAATTGAGAAGGCATTTCTAAAGCAAAATTAGCCTAATAAATCTGTGGCTAGAAGTTAATCACTGCAGTGCACAGGTACAATGGAACTTCCCTCTCGGTGACCCTGAGCATGGCAGGTGATTCAGTGTGCATGTACCAGCCTGGACATGTCAGAGATTGAGGAGTTAACTGGGAACCAAGGGTTTGTTTCACTCCTGTATGAAACTCTCCCAAGCCATTGCTCATCAGGCAGCAGATATCTCAGTGTCCATTCGGATAGGAGACTGACACTGGGTTTGTAGATGTAGCTGTTAAGCTTTGTAAGATTTCCAGCTTTGTAGGGCTTTTTTCCCCAGTTTCTGTGATCAGCCAAAATGGCATCTTGTTGTGCTGTTGTTTCTTTAGAGGTCTTCAGAGTTCTGCTGTACATGTGTTGCTAGTTTAAACTGGCAGTGCTGGACTTACCCCTGTGCATTTCAGGACACCAAAAGAAGACTCTAGTTTTATAACCCCATAAAATTTGTCCAAGCTGCACAGGAAAGCAAGCCCAGTTGCACATTTTTTGGATTAATTGGTCCTATGGGCAACAGCTCAAGGGTACAAAAGCTCATGGTTTCTCTTATGGCCCCATATTACCAAGAAACACCTCTCCTTTTGCCATGGGAATGGCATAGAGATGTCCCTCCCACCTACCCCTGTGAAGGGGCAGGTTAGAATGGGGAACGTAACCAGGTTAGAACTGGCATGCAGGTCAGAACTCTGAAGCCCCAAGCTATAGCCATGGAGGAGAGAATGCTGTTCCCAGACAGATTTCCCGCTCTTGCCAGCACACACAGCAGCATGTTTTCTGTGCATCCCCCCTACTAGTGAGGAAACACTTGAAGTGCTGTCTAAAATTCCACTTTTAAGAAGCCTCAGCAGCTGCCCAAGGGCACGAGTTCGCTTAATTGCTGTATCAGTAAGCCAAAAGATAGTCGCTAACTCACTATCGGCCCTAGTGAAACATGTAGTACCCATTTGTCTTTGAAAGCAGCCATCCCCTGGCAAAGTGATTAGAGTAGTCTTGTGCTGGATGAACCATGTACATCTTTTCTCCTGCTCCCCCAAAACCTAGCATTCCCCTTGCCTCCCTACTAGTCACGACAGAGCTCCTTCCTCGCAGTTCATGTGTTTGCACTCATTTTTTTCGGCTCAGACAGTCTTTAAGACACTGCATTCAGTGACCTCTGGCAAAGGAATGAGAATAGCACACGCTTTTATTCCAGCACTAGGCAGCAGCAGTGACAAATTGGTTTACTGTTCTGACACTGGCGGTTGTGAGCAGGGAAAGGGGGGTTTGTTAGCCTGAACTTACTTATGCATCTGAAATATGCTTTGTAATCTCTCTGATGTCATTTAAAATGCTTTCAGCTTGTCTATTTGGGCTTGTCTATTACTGTCTTGGAATGCAGAAAGTTTTGCCCGAATAGATGGAAGTGTCTGGTGGGAAATAAGCTTGTTATCACGTTATGTTGGGATTTTAATATATTATTTTTTTAACAGCTAAATATACATGTTCGGTTCTGTATGGGTGTGTTCAGCTCTGCCAGGAAAAGGAACAGCAGACACAGCCACAACCACACTTCCCAGCACGAAAATATCCAGCCGTTTCCCAGTGAAAAGAGATCATGGAAAGAAAGTACTTTTCCCACTTCGCTCCTCCTAAACTGAACAGAAATAGCTCAGGAGATGGGGATGACTCTTGAAAGTACGAAGTGATAATAACGATGATTTTGGGTTCATTATTGTGTGTTTTCTTAGCACCTCTCCTGCCCTCCAGCACACACACCCCCATGAGCACTGTCACCCGAACCAAACGAAATCTGGTGTTCAAACTCAGTTAAAGCTCCACCAACACCAACTCCAGATTGAGGATGCCACATGGATTCGTCGCTACACTGCTGTCTCAACGATTAATTCTTAACATCTACGGAAAATGGTCCAAAATGCGCAATCACTCACCTAATAACGTCTCTCAGTCTCAAGGTGTTTACTCAGATGCCATCTCGACCCAAGGGGACAGTCTCCGGCTGCAGACCCGCAGTTCCGAAGAGGACCGGCTGCAACCGGCAGGCTCCGTTCCTCCCCCGGTCCAATCTGATCTGTGGTCAGACACAGTTCCTCCTCGGCTGGGGACCCCAAATTCCTCACTCTTAGCTCTACCGGAAGCTTTCATGGGCTTTTGTCAGGACTTTTGTCTAGTCTTTAACAGGTCTTTCTCAGATCTTTGTGTGGACTTTGTGAGGGCCACAGGCACACCTCCCTTCAGGGGCTCCCTAGCAGAATGGCACAAGAACTACCGCAGTGATTTCAGATGTGAAACTCAAAACACTGACCTTTTTTGCAAAGCCTGAAAGACCTAGTCATGCAAAGCACTCTCTGTCAGGTGGGTTTTGTTATCTTTATTACAATCCTCAGTGATTTAAAAATCAAGGACAGGTTGTAACACTCGAGGACTTTTCCATTAGAATGTACATAACCCTTTCTTACAGAACATTTGTATATTTGACTCTTCACGCTGCGCATCCCAGCTCAGTGCACTGCCAGAACAGCATTTTCAGTGTTCCCATGTTGCCGCTGTGTCCTGACCTCAGCGGGATGATCCCAGTGCGGCCTCAGCAAACTGCATGTTCTCTCCTCCGCTTTCTTTTTATGCTTGATGCTATCTTGTGTTATCTTAATTACATGCTTTAAGGATGCCTGCTGCACAGATCATTGATGGAGTTTGATGTTTGTTAATATCACGTTGTGTTATGAAAATCTGGTACATTAAGACCTTGGTGTCTTTCCAAATTATTCCAAAGATATAAAAAACTTAATAAGCAACCCACTTTAACTAATACAGACTAATGGGTTGAGAAGGGAGAGGGTGAGTTTGGGAACACGTTGATTTGAGGGGTTGTAAGTAAATGATTTAAAAACCCCTTGATCGGGTCTTGTTATCGAAGGTCAGGATTTAGTGTCAAAATTAGGGTTAGTACTGGTGGGGATAGTGGATACCAATTTGTGGTCAAATCAAGTCAACCTTCATGCTTGTATTTAATTTTTCCCCAACCAGCAATTTATCTTTAAATGCAAACACTTAGCTAAATCAGATGCAGATGGTTGTTTTTATAAAATGGATGCTGCTTTATCACTTTAAAAGCTTTTGGGTTTAGTCAAGTGAAGGAAGTGGGCAGCAATCCCTTGTTTTTGAAAGAAGAAGAGCATATGCTTTTTAATTTGAAATGTAGCACTAATAGCATTATCCACAGGGGGATAGGCTGTGCTATTGTGGCTTGTGGATAATGCATTTATGCTCAAATATCCTTTATTCCCTCCTGAGTGAAAGAATTTAACAGCATATTGTATTACCATGCCATGGAGAATATAGTTTACTCTAAAAGTGAATTTTTTGACAGTATTAACTCTTCCTATAACTCTTTGTTGAAAAAAAACCCCTTCAACCTATCATGAACAATGAAAAAATACTGTCAAGGGGAGATCTGGAGATAATGCAGACAAGAGCCAGAGACAGCTTCAAAAATAGCTTTACTGACATATCCTTCCCTTGCATTTCTCAGTCTCTGCTCTCTCCTCCCCAGAACTTGGTGCTCATGCTACAATGGTGCCAAGCTGGGGGTGCAGCAACATGGAGAGACACAGGCTTGCGACAAGCAAACTCAGTCCATTTGTGACTTCTTTTAGCAAACTTCTTTTCCCCAGGGCTGTAAGACAAATGGTTTAATAACCCAGAATGCTGTGTTCTTTGCTTCAGCAAAGTTGACTCTCTGCATTCAGCCTTATTCACAGGTATCTCCAACAACCTCCTGGGAAAATGCTGAACAAACGGAGATCACGGCTTCGAGGCCCGGGGCTGGCCTTGCATTGTTTGCTTTTTATTGTAAGGCTTATCTTGCTGTGTCATATGGTTAAAAACTGGAGCCTTGCCTCCAAGATAGCAGTAGGAAGGCAACAAAAGCTTGTGCACATTTGTCTTCAGGTCAGTTTTATAAATGAATGTACTGATGCAGCCCTCAACGAAAATGCAAGGGAGAAACTACAAGAGAGAGCAAGAACAACTCCTGACTTCTTTCCCATCATGTGGTTTTCTGGAAATGAAAAATCTGAAAGCTGCTCTCACACTCTCTCAGCAGAAGCAGAGAACTGGCTGCACTCCAATAAGCGTGTGAAGTGCTGGGCTGGGTACTTCCACTCTGAGACAGTGAGCATGGCCTTAGCTAGCCCGGTTGGAGGTGCATTTGGAAAATGAAACCAGGTCTTGTACTCAGTTCCCACCTGCCCCAGGATCTTGGGATGTCCCAGTGGTGTTAAGGACAATAAGCCAAGCCTGCTAGAGATATCAAAAGAGAATCAGGTGATTAAGGACGAGAGGCTCAGAGGAAAGAATGTACCGCAGCCTACTGGTTGCAAAGTTAAAGTGGGATAGTAAAGGAAAGGGAGGGCGGTTTTGAAATCAAGCTGGACTCTGAGTGCTCACCCTCTACTTAGTAGCAGGAAACAAAAAGAATTCCTGCTTGTTTTGGTTTCAGCTTGGATAAAGTTAACCACAACATTGCTGGCTCCCAGGAGAATTCAGCAGAGGCCACAGCTTGAACCTGAGCTGACACACTGATGGGCAGCAGTTACTTCAGAGCTGTTCCTGCAGCCCCACTTGCTGCAGCTCCACTTGCAGGATCACAGAACAACAGTGGTTTGGTGTCCCTCCCAGTGCTTTCCTGTGAAGCATGGTAATATCTGTGTCTTCTTCAGCAAAGTGAAGATTAAATTTACCCAGCTGTAGCTATGTAAAAGTTTAGATGTCTAAGCCAGTGATCTAGCCCTCCTCTACAGGCTGTGAGAAGAAAGGGAGGCATCTCCAGAGAATGAGTCACCTCTTCCTATGTGCAGCATCTAAAGTGGGTGGAATGACTCATTCTCCCAGGGTAACAGCCTCTCATTCCATGACTTAAACGACTAGTTCCAACTGAAAGCCTAACTTTAGTGGCAGAAATTAACCATCTTCACCGTTACCTGCATTTGTCTCATGTTATTTTCAAAATGCAGAGCAAGGTGAGAAGCCTTCAAAGGCCTATTTTGTGCTTTCATCTGGGATCTGCACTTCTTTGTCTTTCAAAAATGGTTTGCTCAAGTTTCTTGGAGTCAGAGAAACTAAAGCCTATTGGAAACAGTCACTTGACCCATCCCCAGTCCACAGGCAGAAAAGTGCAGTAAAGTTTTGTTATACTTAACGTTTCCTCCTTTCAATAATATTTTCCAACAGTCATTAAGAACATTTCAGTTGTCTTCAATGGGCTTTTATCCAAGCCTGCGGAGAGAGCAATAGAGAGAATTCAGCTGCAGAGGCAAATCAACAAAGGGGAAAGGTAATGGCATGAGAGAGCTAAAAGACGTAATTGTGAGAGGGTGGAGAGAGGGAAACAAAGAGAGGTGCTTTAAAGATTGAGTAGTGGAGGAACACAGAGGCAATGCTCAGTGGAGAGGAGATCTGGGCAGGTGGAGAGGGACAAACTCGTACCCTTGAAATACGCATCTCTCCAGTGCTGCAGCAGCACTTCAATTTGAAAATGCCTAACTGCTCTTCAGTTTAATCATTGCTGCACTTTTGGGTATAAGATGAATAATTAAGCCTGGGAGTAGAATACAGCAAGTGTTAATAGGGCAGAAGGTACTGCAAAGTCCTTATAAAAAGCTGTGCTTGCAGTACGAAGTGGCTGCTGTTCTCTGTGTCCCCAATCACAAACTGAGGAACATGAAAGTACTAAATTAAATGAAGTGCATCTGAATCCATTGTGATGGACTTATTTCCCTCTGCGTTTGATACTATTGCTTGCTAAATAATACCCCATCTCTAGCAGAGGATGAACAACGTAATTCTAAATCGTCCTTCCAAATCAAATCGAGACAGACATCCTGCACAGGCCGCCCTTCCATGCCTGCACCTGCAGATTCCCATAAGCAGTCTTCTCCCTTATAGATGTTAATGTTTAAAGAAAGTATGTGGTGCCTTAAGAAGTCAGTTCAGTCTGAAGTGGCAGTGGTGTGGAGTCCTTTCTTTTGATGAGTTCAAGATTGCTTCCTGTTGCTGCCAGAAGATGAAAAATGAAGAAATAAATGCCCACTTCAAGCCATGAGAGGCAACAATTAAACAATATCCGAGAAGACATGGGGCCAGCTACATTGCCCAGGCACCTTGCAGTGTTGCTCATGCACACAGCAAGAGAAGGCACAGCAAGGCAAAGCTTTAACGGGAATAAGATGCAGCCATTAACTCATGTACAAAGAAAGTTATTTCAGTTTGCTGCTCTGCCTATTGTTTTCCCTTCCATCTGAAGTGTCTCTTTTTCCCTGAGCATACTTCTCCCTCAGGCTGTGGACCACCAGGACAACAAAGCAGTAGCTCAAAAGAAAGCAGTTCATATCTGAATCACCCAAAATGTGTTCAGGGACAGTGGTGGAGGAGTGTTGTTCATTCCTGTGAGAGATCAGACTGAGTGTACACTAAACAGCACATGCGAAGCTCCCCTTTAGGTCTTTGTTTTCCGCATGCACCCAGTTAAACAGAGCTATATAAACTAATCAAATTAGGCTGGGAGGGAAGAAATGCAGATTGTTATTTTTAAATACTTGGGAGATGTTTGGGAATGGGAGGTCATAAAGAGGGAGGTCAATAAATAGAAAGGAGGAAATTATTTTTAACCATTGCAGATAAGGTATTTTTAGAGCAATCACCTGAAAGCTCCCTGAACTCCACAGAATGATAAGCACTGCTCACCACAGCAGCAGTAACGGGAGCTGAGCTGCAGCCTGGCTCAGCCCCATCTTCCTTTGCTTCTTTAAAGTGAGTTTTCAGTGTAATGATTTTGGTTTTTTCCTTTCTCTCCCTCCTCCTGTCCTTACTGCTATCACTGAGGGTACCTCAGAGAGTCTGACCCTAAGGACATTTGAGGAGGTTTTAAGTTGTTGCTAAGTTGTTTCTGTTTCCCCCCCACACTCCCTCTTTGCTTTGTTTTTCATCCTTTTCTTTTTGACTGGTCTCCTCTCACCTCCACGCTAAGTGGAAGAGATGAGATGAGCCTCTGAAGGCAGGCATGTGTGAAAAGAAAACTGAGGCTGACTTCCAAAAGGGCTGCAGAACTTTGGGGTTGGGGCGATGATACACCTCTGACTGGAACATCAAGAGATGCCATATGTGGGGCAGGGTGCAGGGATGCTGTCTGAGGAGCATTGCCCCCATCCATCAGAGTCCTGCGCAACAAATCACACTGGAGACAGCAGACACAGGCAGAGCTGCCTGATGAGTCTGTGTATGTTTGTCTGTGGTGGGAGAGAGAAATATCACTGAGGTTTTAATTTCACTTTTGGCTCTTTTTGCACGCTATCACACACAGCTTCAATATCACACTGTCAGCAAGGAGACAGGAAAAACATCTTCATTTTTCATAGTCTGGACAATGGTCAAGGCAAATTTAGGTGAAAGAAAACACCTTTAGATCAGGATGAACTTAAAACAGGCCTCCCATAGACATTCCCCACTAATGCTGCAGACAAAAGCATGGGATGCACTGACCATACCATTTGATCTCTACTCTTCTTGGAAAGAGACAGATCTTCAAGGTGATTCAGCATAAATCAGGCTGTGCCAGAAGCTCTGAATCTAAAACACATGTTTTCAAAGGTAAGGGAAGATGTCTGAGTGTCTTCCTCAACCTGAATTAGTATTTTTTCCTCCTGAATGCCAAGCTTTTCAATATGTGTCAGTACACTGACCTGGTTGCCATAGTTTGGGGAAAACAACTGTTTTGGAGCCATCTTCCTATCTGTTATCTTCAGTTGATTGTCTTACTGCATCTTCCCAACCTCTGCCTTCATGGTTTTCCAGAGTGAGGGCAATGAGAAGGGATTTTTCTCTCTTCCAAGGATCAAACCAAAACATAGAAGATGTCAAATGATAAATATTTGACTTTGAAACATGAAAAAGAAGAGGAAGAGCAGCATCAAGGGAATAAATCTTCGGGGATATCCTGCAGTCTGCATGTACATTTTGTATTGCTAAGATAGCCATGGATGCAGCATGTAAAGATGCAGGTTTTACAAGAAAATAGAATCAACCAGAAGACCTCTGGGAAATCACAGAATATGTGTCCACTTTATGGTCTGTATAAAATTAAATGATTTTTTTTTCTTCTTAGAGATATTGATCCTTGTTCTTGTATTATTATTATTACTTCTTTTTTTTCCCCACTCTTATTTGATTGTCCATATCCTGGCTTTCAGGTCCCTTGTTTGAATTGGTCCTATTTATGTGAAACCAGTTGATAACTCTCATCTCTTCTCTCTTTTGCTCTCAATAATTATAGGTCTCCTAGGAAAACTGGCCTTCAGCAGAAATATTGTAAAGGGTTTGAAAGATTTTACTAGAAAAGATTTGGATCCTGCACAATTATCAGTTCTGAAAGGTGCTTTGCCCACCCTCCTCCAGTGGATGTGCTATTGATCATCTCACAAAAGGAAGGCATGTACTTAGAGAGAGAAAAGTTGAGGCATGGTTGTCTTTTCAACATCAATGACAAAATTGCATCTAATGTTCACCTCATTCACCTGAACTCCACTGGTCTGCACTAATTAAGGTGGAGCAAGCAGGGCTGGTTAATAAAGAACACTGTAATTCAGCTTGTGCTGGTCAGTGATTGCAACAAGAGGAAAAACCCAATAACTGATTCAAAAGATGAGCTTTTATTAATAGAAATATCTGGGGCTTTTGTTCCCTGATTGTACAGCACACACTGTAAAACCCTGCCACTATCAATAGCTTAGATATAAGGCTCAAAATACTTTCCCTTTTAAGTTGGATTCTAAGTGATAAAGTTGTGCTTTGAAATATTGCAGATGATCATCATCATTCTGCCTTCTATTTGGAAAAAAACCCCCACTGTTCTACCTGACCATCCGTGCCACCATCTTCCTCCAAGGTCCTATCCCCAGGGCAATCACACACAATAGCTGATTCCTTTTGGAGCAATCACCTTGGTCTCTCTAAGTTAAACACTAGTGTAGTTTACATAGTATTTTGCTCCTGGGTCTATTTTAGGTATCTATATATACACCAAGTTTGGTTTTCTCTATCCAGGACAGTTCTTCACCATTATCAGAACAGACTTTACTCCTTTACATCACTACCAGCCATCAAGACATGTTCTGCAGTGAGCATGTCCTCTGTGCCACGCTATGTGCAACACAACTCCTTTCCTGCATCCACCACTTTAAAGTGAAAACATATACAGACAAAATCATTTTCTGAGGCAGTAGGAATACACACAAAGGGAAAAGTTAATTTGGGTGCTGTGTGATGCCTTCCCATCATGGCAGATTTCCTCCGTAGAGCATTAGCCATGGAAAGTGTGATGGACACCAACTTTTACAGACTGGTCTGATCATGAAGCAAACCCTTGCACCCCAGCTCTGTCTGGATCAGCATACTACAGCTGTGTAGACAGGAGACAGGATAATCAGGGATCACTCCTTCCTTCAAGGCCTCTCAGGAGCAGTAAGAGAGGTCTACGTGTCTACTTTTCACACCCCATTAGCCCAAATGTGATGAACTTCACTTCTCATAACCAGCTCTGCTGCTAGAGCTGACCAATTTTTTTTTCCCCAGCTGAACAGTTTTCTCTTACAGAAATGCAAATTCAGCAAAATATATTTTTTTTGTTGACATTTTTAATGGGAAATTATTGAAACACTTCATTTCCATTTTCGTACTTGGCCAGTTCTCTCTCATCTGGCATGAAGTAATCAAAACCCAACCGAGAAGCCCTTGTCTTCTTCATTTACCAGAGTTCCCCTTCAAGAAGGCTGTCCTGAGATTTCTGAGCTGAAATATGATGGGCTGTTGCCTTTCACCGTCAACTTTGAGAATGGCACTTTCCATTGAAGTTTAGAACTTTCCTCCTCAGAATTAAAATGTTGCTCCACAAAGCTGCATTTCTAAGGAAGAACAGTGTCTTGCACCACCTGAATCATAGAAAGGATGGTTTGACACAAGGCTTTTAAAGAATTAACAGTTGCCACAACAGGACTCCCTCTTATGCAAGCAAGGTGTTACAGAGAGGAGTTGGTACAGGGAGCCCTGCATGGTTTAAGCTTTATATAGTGACAGATTTCTTTGCATAATGTATTTTGGGTGAAGCTTCAGGTTTATTTTATGCTTAACTGGTGTCAGGAAAGTATCTATTAAGTCTTCAAAGAAAAAAAAGAAAGAAGGTTTTTTAATCAGCTTATTACAGCCTTCCATGTATAATAAAGCAGATATATGGCAGGAAACCTGGAATCCTGCAGGAGTCTGTTGTAAAGTGACAGATTCAGGTCAGTGCTGTTCATGAACAGCCAGATTGATAAGCAATGCATAATGATGGGAGAAATGGCATTGTTGTTTTACAGGAGAGTACAGAAAGGTAGGATATGCCAGCTCTGTTAGAACAACTGGGTATCCTGGAGTTTAATAGTGTAATACCTTTCCTCTGGCCAATACCTTCTGTTTCAGAGAAATTTGGGCTATTCTACAACTGGTGAATAAAGTAGCCATACAGTAGACGTGGTTTTGGCTCTTTAGTTCCCTTCATCCTGGCAACAAACCCTAAACTGCCCAGTTGGCTCTTGATTCTATAGGTACAGACTGCGAAGACCACTAACATGGGCTGGGTATGTCCTTTGCTTTGGCTCTGGACTAACTAAGTGACCATAGACAACTCTTTCAACATCTGTTTCTGCCCTCTTTCTTGTTTTAAACCAATACTTTTTGGAGCACGTGTTTCTCACATCCATGTAATCTACTTGACTTTTTTTCTATTTCTTGTTCTGTATTTGCTTGGTTTTCATTAACTGGATCCTGTAATAAATGCACAAGTAATGCTGACCCAAAGGAAATGCTGCTCACCCTATAAAGAATATCAGAGAGGTAAAAAAACACTTTGCAAAAGGGAATAGATGCAGAGTGGCAAAAGCAATGGCTCCTGTTCAGCATTTCCTGGGAAGAGAGGGCAGAAGGAAACCACCCTAAAACCAGATAACTTGTTCCATCTTTATGGAGCTGACCCCTGAAAACCCACTAGGAACTTTAGCTGTTGCCACATGCATCTACCTCTTAATCAGTGTTCTGAGAAGTTTCTTGACAGCAAATCTCCTTTTTCTTATGTCTCAGTTGCTCTGGGGTTCTGGTGCACGACTGAGGTCCCCCAGTGCTGCATCAGAGATACTAATTCTCATTAAGGAGCGATGAGATTGCAGTTCATCTGGACACACATTGTGCACTACACTGGCTGCTCCAGGGTGCAATGTATGTTTTCATCTTGGTCTAAGTGGCTCCATGTATGCTCTGTCACAGCTGCCTGGGCTTGCTGAACCCAACCCAGCCACTGAGACTAAAAAAGCAATCCAGGCTGGCAGGTTGGTTTTTGATCTTGGGACTCCTGGGCCTTCACAGCCCTGAGATCTGGGATTCCCCCAGAGCTTGACACACATTTTCAGTTATTGAGAACTCTGAACTCGAGCCAGAAAAATATATGGGCATGATCTTAACTCATATGGCTTTGAACAGTCCATTTGACTTTCATGCATCTGCCCGCATACATGCAGACACTCAGTGCTGCAATCCATCATGCTCCACACCTTGCAGGACTGAGCCCTTCACTAATCCTTCTAAACCCAAGTCTATTGACTTTCAAAGCAACTCGCAAGGGTTTCTTATCTACATTCCCTGAGCAAGCTGCTTGCTTAGGCTGAGCCTTTTTGCATTAGTCTTCAACCAGAGTTGATTTTGAGCAATGAACATGATTAGATTTTCATATCGAGACTGAAAGTATGGAGATAGTTCCCAAGTATCCTCGAGTAAGTCAGGAGTGAACTCCCTTCATTATGTTGCGTGTAAAAACACAGGAAGATCCAACCCAGCCAATATCCACATTTTGCTTTCTCATCCTGGAATGAATCTTAACAGAACTCTGAGTTTAAATGTCTTACGGAAGTTTAGAAACCAAATCTCAGTAGGTAGATGCATGACATTTGTATAATATAATCCAGTCATCATGTTGCAGAGCAAGATTCAGTCCTAAACTAAACCACAGCCCAACTCAGAGGGAGATGTTGCACGCTGTCAAGAAGCCTGTCCCAGAAAACAGACTGAAATAAGGCTTCTCTTTGCACCAAAATCAGACAATGCCAGTTCTTTCAGGCTTGACCTAAGCGTTTGGGATGTCACAAGTCTGAAAAAAAATCCACATCGTGGTAGCGCATCATTCTATGTCTTTCTCAAGGTCACTACTAATGCATGTGAGAGTGGGACACTCAAACACCAGAAACAGCCAGTGGAAATAAAAGCACACCTGGAATAACCATTCCTGCCCTGTTGTCTCTCCTTCTTTTCATGCCATGGTCAGTCTAAAGACAGAGTCAAGACAAACTCTGGTCCCAGCTCTATGCAAATTTTGCCATAGCAAGCCAGTATTTGTCCATCTTGGGCTTCCCTTTCTCAACTATAAAAATCAGGCTAGCCCTAAACTGATCATATCTATTTTTATTTGTATTATTTCTATGTACACCCAGAACCAAACACAGTGAGACTTGGATTGTAATCAAGCCCTTAAAATATAGATTAATAAATTGATTAATAACTAGATTAATAACCATACTTCTTATAATAATATAATTATTAATAACGATAATAATATATATCAATATATGTATTAATAAATATAGTAAGTTAAAATCATACTATTATCCAGGTGCTCTTTCCTCTGCTTCTGGCAGCATCTTTGAGAACTCCTGACCTTCAGCTCCCCTTGGCACACCCTGTTCAAGGAGATCTGTGAGCACATTGGAAAATCATCCCAGTCAAGCTTTTCTTTCCTATTTAAACAAATCTATGTTCTAGTCAACATGACTGACAGTATTAAAAACCAGGGGTAGCTCTGATACTCAAAAAGTAGTATCCAACCAACGTGTTTTGAGCAGAGAAACTTGACTTAAAATTTCTCTTTTTTCAGACCTCCCTTCAAATTTTAGTTGAAATAACTCAGTTGGACATTTTCTATTGGAAGCTGTTGTGTTGTAAAAAACTATGGCACCTCACAGCCATTTATCACTGGCAAAAGCATCCCTCATAAACAGAGTCTGCGTGCTTTTCCCATTTCATTTTGCTGCTTTGTTCGGTTCATTTTGGTTGACTTTTTCTGTGACATTAAAATATTATTTTAAGCTGCACTTTCATGATGTGTGTTATATATAATAGCTCACGGGCTGGTTTTGTTCATTACTGAGCCAAAACTGAAAAGAGGGGATGATGAGAGACAGGATGGGCCTAGGGAGTGAAAGGGGTCCTCCCTGAGTGGTGAGGTCAGTAATGCAATTTCTTTTGTGCCTTCCTATATCTGTTCAGGGTCACCTAACCAGATCTCACTCCCCCACAGGCTCTCCAGCCATGATTATTTTCTTCTAGCAATACCTTTTGTAGTTCTCCTGAGGAGGAACTCATGGCCTCTTTTTTTCTAGGTCTCTACACAAGGTCACACTTCCTTCTTCTCTGAAACGCAAGTATTGGAGGCTAGCAGGAACTACCCAGTGATTACACTGCTGAGCAGATAAACACTAAAGATGGGGATACAAAATGGTGCCTCTGGCACTGCTTGTAGATGTCTTTAATATCACTAAACTCCATTAAGATGCTTAGCTAGCTACATTCCATCTCATGTGTCCTGATAAACTTAATCCAGCTCAGACTGGTAAGTCTATTCTATGATACTCCTATGGTGAGACCCACTCTTACCCGTAGTGTCTGGTGGTATATTTGTCAGTATTTATCTGAGAAGCTGCAGAACTGGTACCACTGCTCACCAGTGTCTCGTGGTCAGGATTCAGATAGACAGTCTTGTATGTGAGAAGGTTTGTTTTGCACATGCAAGGGGCACAGACTGGTACCGTTTGGTGTTTTTTTCTTATTATACAAAAGGAAAGTCATTTTTGGTTGAAGAATGTATTTGTACAAAGCACTCATCTTTTCTCAGTTGAAAATTCAGAAGAAAGGACTGAAATTTCCTACAAGGTTTTTATGTAGTTTTTTAGTCCTCACTGTTTTCCATATTTATTTAATTTACAGAAGGATAATAATCCTGGTGACATGAAGAGAAGCAGTTTTAGACTATGGAAAAAAGATCACTGGAAGAAGTCACAAAGGAAACGTGAGGGGATATTAACTGATGTGTGGATTAGAAAGAGTATCTTGGAAAAGAAGGTCTAAAATTTGACTGGGTCCAGCAGGTCCAATGTATCATTTCAAACTTCCCAGGGTAGAAAGAACATGGAAACGTCTCCCGCATGACCTCCTTATGCCTTGTCTCATCTATCTCCCTTCTGCCTCTCCTGCTCCACTGACCACCCTCCTCTGACTCTGCTTTCAGACAAGGAACTGCAACACCTGATCCTTGTACCATTTTTTAGCTTTCAACAAGCACCAGGGCATATTCACCAAGGAAAGTGCTTTAGCTGGAGACAGCAGCACATGGTTTGGATTGCCACCCAGCATCTCTCCTTCAGCACTGTGAGCTGAGCAGCCAGGATGGGGATCTTTCAACACCCTGGCACAGGACACGCCATCTGCCAAATGTCCTCCCAAGTAGTGTTTTAGCAAGTGGGCTAAAAAGCTAAAAAGAACATTCTGTATATGGCAGCTGAAGTCCATCATAGCTTGCTTACAAGATTCTGGCTCTGGAGGGATGCTGGGCAAGTAGCCAATAAGTGTCTCTTACTTGCCCGTGTTTCCCTTTGGAGATAGGGATTCCCCGCTTAACATGGCCAGAGATAGCTCTGGGGAGCAGGATGGCACCAGGGAGCATTGGCATTCACCAGTCCCAGGTGCAGCCTGCCCAAGAAGGTGCTAACTCCACTAACTGAATTCTCCAGGGCCTTGTGGTCAATCCTGATTTCATTGAGGTCACTAGCATAAGTCCCATCAGCAACAAAAAGCAACAGATCTCTTGTTTTCCTTTATGCAAGTGCAAACAGGCTTCCTGGGAAGGGGGAAATAAGATGTGAAAGTGACTTCACCCTTTACTTCCCTGCCTTCTGTCCTCATCACCCCCTCCTTTTTGTCCATGCACTTCTTATGCCTCCAAGAGGACACTTCTGCTCTAGGAAGCGGTTGTTCTTGGAGCTGTGGAGGGGTCTCTGGGTCTGACTGGGGGTCACTGCGGCTGAGCCCTTTGCCTCTAAGGAGGGCAAAGCTGCTGAGGTCCAGATTCTTCCTGATGTCATCATGTGATAGCTAATTAATGACCTCCCCATGTTTCCATGGCAACTTCATGCTGTGCTCTTAGCCCTGATCCAAATGGACATTCTGTACACTTCTGAAGCTGTAGCATCAGCATATTAACAGGAGTTGCTGACGTCCTTTGATTTTTGCCACATGGTTGCTAAGTCTAAATTTGAATAACTTAAAAAAAGCACATTTCTTCGTAAGCTCCCAGTGAATTCTCTCATGTGACTTGAAGCAACTGATCCCAGAAGACTTCTGCATTTGAAGGGAAGAAGCAGGTAGATTCTGCTTTACCTTCTGCTTGTTGCCATGCTTTGCCTTTGGGACAGCTGGCATCTGGCTTTTCTTTTTTTCTCTGGGTTATTTGGAAGCTCCAACTTTCATATAGTCATTAATTTAATTACAGCAAGGGACAAGCTGTATGATTTGGTAGGTGCCAAATTGTATGATTTGTAGCTGCCATGATTTGGTAGGACCATCTCTGTGTTAGCTGAGCTGGATAATCTTATGGATTACTCCCTAACTCCTTGTACAGATGGAGGAAGCTGAATTTCAGTCTCGTACAGTCAGAGAATGGTTATTCATATTTCAAAGTACAAATGTCCCTTTTACCATGAAACTCTACCATAATACCTACTGATCAGGCAGTTTAGTGAATCTGGGTTTATTCGTGAAAGGATTCTCTGAGTGCCACCTAATTCTCCTCTATTAATTCTGCTCCATTCTAGTCACTGTCTGTAAACCATCTTTTTCTGACCAAGTGGAGGACTTAGATGTAATTTCCTCAGAAGCCCATTAACACCACTACAGCACTGGTGTTGCCTCTAGGGAGATCTCAGTTTTCTGTTATCAAGACAGAAGTATGCCAGATGCCTCCACATCTTCTATTGCCTGCACAGACAACCTAAAACAAACCTGTGGGGTCTGGATCTGGCTGTCAGACTGCCCCTTTACCTGGGGAAGGGCTTAGTATTTTCTTGGCACCCAATGTCTTTCTTATGGTTTGTCGTGTTCGCCCTTGTGGAAGCCCAGTAATACTGGGCGCTGATCATTCCAAGGCATCATTAAAGATACATGAGAGCAATTGATTTGATCCCTAACACTCCCACAGATATGGGGCAAGATTTAGCTAATGTGTTGCTAGTTACCCAAGAGATCTGAGATTTAATTGCAGCTTCTTTGGCTTCCAGTCACTAGAACTGGATACTTATCTCATAGGAAAGCAATTTATCAGATTAATTTCACTTTGTGTTAACGCGATCACTATTCCCAGCCATGAAGAAATCTCATTGAATTCAGAATGCATCTCAGGCTATAGGTTGCTCACAAGTAGTGTTCGGTATTTTTAGAGCAATAACTATAGTTCTTTTCAGTGTCAGCTCTTTGGGTCATACATGTAAATTAAACAGTACATTTCTATTCCCTGCTTGGATAGATGTAGCTGTCAGGAACATTATTTCCACTCATAATTACAAATCTGACATTCATTTCCCATGAATAGTCTCTACTATTTGCTTAAAACTAAGTTCCATGCATACTATTGCTGGTGAATTTTCTCTTATCAGAAATCTGACACAGGAATGTCACAACTGTAAAGGAGCCTCTGTGAATGGTGGGGAAGCATGAACCTCTACTGCACAAAGCAAAGACCAACCAAATGAACAAACTGGGAAAAGCATAACCTCTTGCATGGACTGACTGGTAGAGAGAGAAAGACCTCAATGCAAGTTAGGTAAAAGCCAAAGTTACAACTGATGGAAATAGATGGAAGTCCCTAGAAACATTTTTGCTATACAGATGCATGCACTTCCCCACCTTTTGTAGCAAAGACTACTGCTTTCTTTTGTGACTAGGAGTCCTTTTTGCTTTCTTACAGTCTAACCAGATAGTTTCTCTTATGCCCCAACTGCTGGTTCAGCAGGAGAGTTCAGTGAATGTGTATTTTCCTCAAAGTATCCAACTCCTTCTCAGGAAACTTGGATGAGCATCAACCAAAACCACACAAATTAAACTAAACCTGAAGCCAAACTTAATTGTCTAAGTCCCTAGTGTCACATGAATAACACTACAACGCATTTAGCTCTTTCCAGAAGAATTGATGTTATTCTCAGAATCTGAGCCAAAGACTCCAAACAAAGAAGGTCAACATTTCTACAAGACTCTTTTGATCTTGATTGAGTTAATACGTTAAATCTTGAGCCAGGTCTGAGTTTTGGACTTTGGATCAGGACTATCCATCCTGCTCAGGCCTGGTTTTCACCAGGATCAGAGAATGGTTTGGGTTTGAAAGGACCTGAAGATCATCTAGTTCCAATCCCCCTGCCATGGGCAGGGACGCCTCACACTAAACCATGTCACCTCACACTAAACCACGTCTGTCCAACCTGGCCTTGAACACTGCCAGAGTGCCCACTACTCACGTCCCATGTGAGTTCAGGCTTCATCACCCAGCTCAGCTGGTCCCACATTCATACACTCCATTTGATGTATTGTTTTAAACCCAGACACACACAAACACACACTCCACAACATTTTACTCACCTTTCAGTTATTTTAGTTATTCTTTTTGATAACTCAACTCTTTTTAATTTGGCTTTATCCTTGAAAATTCAGGGTTGATTTGGTTACTGTGCTCTTCCCTCCCACCCCTCTCTTTTACTTCTTTTGCAGGTAGCTTAATAATTCACCTGCTTTCTGGACTTATTTTTTAGACAAAGAAAGTGTAAATAAGTAAGTGAAACAAGGATTTCATTCAATCATGGAAACATAAGAAAGTAATAGGGATTTTTCCTTCCCTAAATCAAAAATGGGCATGTGTACCCTTTAATGCCTCTAAGTTTCCTTAGAAATATGTTTTCTTGTGCTTTGGTTTTTGTGGTGATGAAGGTTTCCCAGCGTTATTGGAAAACCGAGAACTTGAGGCAAAAAGCCAAATGCAATGTTTGCCTTTAGGTTTATCAAAGTGGCATGTGATTTTGGCTCTCTGTTTTAGGGACTCTGTTGAAGTACCTTAAAGATGAGTACCTGAAGATTTACAGGTGCTGATCCTCCAGGGGTTAAGCTCTGGCATCACTGAAGGCAGCAGCATCTGATGCAGGACATGAACCAAAGTAACCAAAGGGACCTGACACATCCCATTCTTCAGCAAGTGCTGAGACACTGCCTCTGGTGAAAAGCCTTCCAAGGTGGAAGTCCCAAAGTGAAGCCACCTGAGACCTGCACCCACCCTCCACCTCTTTAATGCCCTCTCACCAATGAGGCATTAGTGTTACTCTCATAGGACTGCCATCACTTTCTGTCCTCCAGCAAAGCTCAGCACAGGCTGCGGGAATAACTCAACATAAAGCTGGCATAAATCTCGACAGAAGAAATATCTTTTATCTTTAACCATTTACTCCCACTATAGGAATAATGGTAGCTCTTTTACATTTACATATAACTCTTGTTTGTTTGCTTTGATTGGTTTTGTCTCTTTGTCTTGGCACCTGCATAGCAGAAAACTTTACAGTTCATTACAGAAGTTTGCCCCTCCCTCTGCGCCTCCCTTTATTTACTCTGCTGCCCCTAAGGAGTAGCAAGCAACACCCCCAAGGTCAAGAGAGAGTAAGGTGTTCCCCTTTTATGACGGATTATAGAAATAACAAACATGCCTGACAGTTTTATACAGCTGCTAGAACGGGTTTAGTTTTTCAACAAATGAAGAATTTCCTCTTTTCTTTTCTCTTTTGTATATTAATTACATTTTACAAATCTCGGGTTTCCCCTTTACTTTCCCCCCACTTTTCTTTCTTTTTAATTTTCCTCTTTTTATTTCTTTGTTCTCTCTTTTATTTTTTTTTTTTTTACAGCAAAAGAATCAATCACCAACATGTCCATTGAAAAGTCTGGGTTAGCAGAGTTTGGCTGTCATCTGGTCCGACTGTTTGAGGATCTCGGTGTTGTACAGGTCTAGAGCATGGTTCACGCGGATGATCTCGCTGTTGGTGAGTTTCAGGCGGTGCTTGAGCATACAAGAGAACAGATCCAGCTGGGGCTTCCCTGGGGCCACAGGAGGTGCCAGTCTATTGATTCGGTCCCGAATATCCAGCAGCAAGAGCATGACGGAGGAGGAAGAATAGAACTGCCCGCCTTGTGTGTAGGACTGGTTGACCTGCTGCACAGCACTGCGCAGTAGGTCGGCGTTAAAACGCAGGCTGTAGCCATACACCTGCACATCTGAGATCTTGATGTAGAACTGGCGCTTGGTGGGGTCAGAAAGGTCCACAGGCCCTTGGCCAGTCTCATTACGCAGTAGAGAGGGCAGCCGAGTCCGGCTGCGTAGGTAAATGTGGACAGTCTCAAAAAAGGTTTTCCACCGGTTGCCCAGTAGCAGGGTCCAGTTGTAGCACTGGCTGTTTTGGAGGCGGATTTTCTCCCAGCGTGGGTAGCCGTACTCCCCAAAGGGCATGTTCCAGCCCTCAGAGTGACTCCCGCTGAAGGGGTTGACATAGACAAAGAACATAGGGTCCAGGCTGCTGTTGCGCATCTGGCAGATTCGCATGGAGATCCCGATCACCATGTGGATGAAGTCCATCCGGTTCTTGTTGCTCTTCAATGTGAGGGACATGCGTTTGCGCCACCTGGGGTCGAAGAAGGTGTCCAGGCGGATCTCGTTGCTGATGAAAGTGGTGTGCACATACAGGCGAGAGTCCATTTTCTGCAGCAGGTACTTCAGCTCTAGGTCTTGGAAGTCCAAGTCTGTCTCAAAGCTGATGAACTGCTCACTCCGCTCCGAGTCTACATTCTGAGGCTCGCAGCGACCCCGGTAAAGCTTATAGCCCTTGTTGCATGAGCCACAGAGGGAGATGTTGGCAAGGCTGCACATAGCACAGCTGTTGTTGCCCCCAATGATGCAGGGGATGGGGCGCTGGCACAGGCTGGTGCCACCATGGCAAACACAGCTCCGTTGGCTTTCCAGAAAGGTCCCCCAGAACCCATTCTCGTTGCAGTAGAGCAGGGACTGGACCCGTGTAAGCCATTCCTGTATTGTCCTGCAGGTAGGAAGAAGAAAGCCATTAGCATGGTAGAGCTTCACAGAGTCTGTTATCAGCATTTTACTAGAACCACAGTGTTTTCAGGGATTCATCTGAGGCAGAGCTCTAGGAACATTGATGCCCTGCTGTGTCTCTATTTCTAGACTGAATCATTCATCTGCTGTTTAATTCTTTGGTGGAGTTCACAAGCCCTATAAGAAATAGCTGGAAGTTAGAATTGATCATCTGAAGTCTCCCTCTTCATGCTGCTCTAGGAGACGAGACTGGCAGAGTCTCCTGCCAAGGATCTCATCAATTCTACAGTGACAAAGTTCAGCCATGGGAATGGAGCTGATAAAGCCATGCCAGAGGCTGAGGTGCTACCAGACATCACAGGTCTGCACAACTCCTCCGCTAGCAGGAGAAAACTCTCCATGGCACTGGCAATTCCCCCTCTCTCCAAAACCAGACCTGCAATGGGATGAGGCAAAGCCAGTAATAACCTTGTTTATGGTTCAGAGCTCAGGAGTAGCAGAAAAGAGGGTGGAAGTCAGGGTGCGTAGAGACAAAGCTGCTAAAATAGCTTCTTTTTGAAAAATCTGTTGACAATTAACTACCTCTTACAGCCTCTTCCCTGAAAAGCAGCTACACTTGCCCATCCCCGGTCCCCACCACTCCCAAACCTCCTCTATCAGCACCCTCACCTCCCATCCTGCAACCCTGGAATGACTCCTGTTGAATGACACTAACCCACTTTTGCCTTTGTATAACTCTCTTGCAATGTTGCCTTATGGCCCCTTCTTCCCCCTCCCCACTGCCCCGGGAAATCTCAGCACAGCGACTCCTTTCTCAGCAGCCTTCAGCTGAAGGCCTTGTTCAGCCACCCCCTCCCTTTCCTTCCCTCCACCACCCCCCAGTTAATGAATACTTCATTGTTTCCTCTGGGCAAGAAGTTCTTGGTAGTGCTGCAGTGAGAGGACTGGCTAATGACAAATTAGGATTCAGTCCCTGTAGAACAGGAGGAGTGATTATGGACAGAGGCTCTCAGAGCTGGATTAGAGAAATTCATGGCACCTGCATCGCCTGACCTCCGAATAATCATTAAGCTGTAGGCTGTATCAAAGAAGGCATTAAATGATACAGCGGCAAAGAACAGCAAGATGATTAGGGGGAGAGAGCGAGTGGAGGGATGAGAGTGGAAACAGAGGAAAGCACTGGAAGGAAAGAAGTAGTCAAGGAGCAGAAGCAGAAAGGGTAGAGGGGGGAAATGTAGGTAGAAGGAAAAATGAGAGAGAAATGCCATGGGCAGGAGGAATAGGAATGGAGAAAGGAGGAAACTAAACCAGCAGCAACAACTGAAAGACGGGACAGGCAGGAATGAAAAGAAGCAGGAAGAAACTGAGTGAAAGGAAAAAAATTAGTGAGGAAAAAGGCAGTGAATTAGCAGGAAAATTGTGAAGCCTTGGATGTGGGAAGAGTCAACTTTCATATTCCTCCTGTGATACAGGGCTGCCTGTGTCTCTTTCCCCTATCCACAACTAACAGGAGCTTTGCTGCTAGTGGAAAAGACAAGGTTGGCTGGGGAGCTTGGTAGCAAGGCAGCAACCCCTATAAACATCTGCTGCAGAGGGAGATGGTGGCAGTCCTGGTCCCTAGAAGAAGTGCACATGCCTCTTCCTGGTCTCTAGGACAGCTCTGCTTCATCAGGGACAGACAGCACAGCACAGTGTGTCTGCAAAACACATTGCTGACAGCAACAAGCACTCTCCAAACTATGCCCTGGGGGCTGGACTCTGCCTTCTGCTCATCGGTGAATTTTTGCTCATTTTTTCAGCAATACAAATATATTTTACTCTATCTGAAGCCTCACAGTTCCTGTTTGGAAAGTGCTGAATGCACTTGAATTTAGTGAGGCACCCAGATTGCAAGTTTCAATCTCCCTAAGGTGCTGTGAACCCACCTCAATTCCTCCATGCACCTCCTTGAAAGCTGTATTCTTTGCTTCTAAACAGTCTAAGCCTGGAGCTGGGGAATAATGAGCAAGTGAAGGATGAACTAAAACCAAAGTAACCCTCAAATATACACACCCAGGCTGCTTTGGTTCACTGGGTTGGGGGACTGCTGAAGAGAAGCACAAGGTTCCTGCATGCTGCCTTTTCGCATGGTTGGGCTTGACAATGATGAAAATCAGAGGTTGCTTTGAAGGGAATATCTCCTGCAGCCCCAAGCTTCATCCCTAACTCCCACTCCCACTGTAATTTCTACCAAGACAAGGAGAAGCCCAGTAGCATAAGGAGAAGGAAGAGCTGAGCCTGGAGGCTGGTGGCAGAGAGGTCGTAAATGTCCAGCTCCATCAGGTGCCCCCTCAGCATCCCTACCCCTGCCCATGAGATGAGAGTAATATTTCCCTGATTTCCACAGCTCTCTCCATGGCCACATTTGTTGCTTTTTGGGGGACTGGGCTTCCAGATGAGGTAGCAATGGTTGCTCATAGGCCTAAAGGTGATTTCTGAGGTGGGTTTGATGAGGTATTGTCAGAGGTGTGCCTGTGTGCATGTGCTGCCACCACTTTCATACAGCTGCCAATAGCCTCATACATCTGCATACGCAAGAGACAGTCAAACACAAGCTGAACAACTACCATGCACAGATCTCAATTCCAGCTCTGTGCAAGTGAACTCAACTATCCCGATTTCCTTGTGCACAGGATTCTGAGCATATTTGTGCAGTGCTGGCTCAACACTTTACACAGGTTTTACATGCTGATAATGTCATTGAGTTCATGAGACGAGGACTGCAGGGGACACAATAAAAATGGGAGTCAGTTGAGCATATCCTGTCAGTCTGAGGTGTGTTTTTTCTAGGGGAAAAGAACCCAAACTCTATCCTTCCATCCCTCTCTTACACTAACAGGGGAATCTCAGATGATATTTTGCAATCAAAACCTGTTATTTTCCTCTTTCCCAGGTCCGCTTTGTGGAGGAAGGATGGGAGGAGATCAGGAGAAAGAGGGTAAAGGGTTTTTTGGAGGATATATATGTCTTAGCACTCAGCAAAGACACAAGTAGGACAGAAAAACGAGCCTACCCACCATCTGCTGATGGCAGCAACAAAGGATGTAATTAAATGAAAATGCAGAATCCAGGGCAGAGCTGGGCATTGGCTACAAACATGACAATGGGAAGTGTGAGAGACTGAGAGAGAGGGAAAGTTATATAAATTACCCCGTTTTGTCTTGTAACTGGGACAGGATAAGAATATATGGAGATGCAGTCACAGCCCTTGAGCTGACAGGAGGTGAACTTCCGCAGACACATCCCTGCGATGGCTCAGACTCATGTGAATATAACCAAGGGATGTCAGGACAGAAGGAAGCTGAAAAGAGCCACTTTAAAAGCTAAAAGCCAGCAGCAGAAAAGCCACTGGTTTTCATTTTAATTATTTTCTCTTTCATTAAAATGTCATGGGTTTATCTTTCTCTGTCTCCATATCATTGCAAAAGTTATTTTGCCTAGTATTTGCTACCTCTGCTAGTTCAAAGTACCAGAGCATGTGAAAGTTAAAAAAAGGAAAACTATGTCTTCAAAGGTCACTGTCCAGCAATTCTACATTCAGCTTTAAAATCTTACATTCCAAAACTAAAATGAAAAAGAACTACATCCAGGGAAAGCGGTGACTGAGAGATATTTTGCAGTGTTTTCTTGATGGTGCTAACTGGAGACATGCAGTCATAGAATCATAGAATAGTTAGGGTTGGAAAGGACCTTAAGATCATCTAGTTCCAACCCCCTGCCATGGGCAGGGGCACGTCGCACTAAACTATGTCGCCCAAGGCTCTGTCCAACCTGGTCTTGAACACCGCCAGGGATGGAGCATTCACAACATCCTTGGGCAACCCATTCCGGTGCCTCACCACCCTCACAGTAAAGAACTTCTTCCTTATATCTAACCTAAACTTTCCTGTTGGTTTGGATTGGAAAGGACTTTAAAGCTCATCCAGTTCCAACCTCCTGCCATGGACAGGGACACCTTCCACTAGAGCAGGTTGCTCCAAGCCCCTTCCAACCTGGCCTTGAACACTGCCAGGGATGGGGCAGCCACAGCTTCTCTGGGCACTCTGAGCCAGCGTCTCAGCACCCTCACAGGGAAACCCCCTGGCAATGGTGGGAATGGAGAGCCAGGTAACCACAAAGAGCTGTTTCACCATTTAAAACCTATGTGTTGTGCCAAAAAAACATGTTTTGCAGTGTTGGGCTTTCATATCAGAAGCAAAGGTCAGGTTATACTGAAAGGTGATGAACAATTTTCTTTCCTCCTGACTTGTCAACCTTCAGGATGAATCACGTCTGGGGAGGGGAAGAAGCTGACGGGCGTCCCTTGAGACAAAGCTTCCGCTTTGTTGTAGATGGTGTCTGAGCTCATTAGAAAAACAGACCATATCAAAACAAAAACAGAACCCAAACAAACAAAAAAAAGCCCCACAAAAAACAATCAGAAACTGGAGCCAGAAGGACAGAGACTAGTTTTTGTTCTAGTTGCAAGGAAAAAGGTAAGGATTTAACAAGTTCTTTGCAAACTCACCTTCCTCTTTCCAATCAGCACTAGCTGCTGTGGAGGTACTTATGGGCTTTCAGCATGGCACAGTGAAGTAAAAAAAGCTATTTTTATTCTCAGCAGCTGCGAGATGTATTCTTAACTAATGACAATTTGGCTGGAGCCCAGAGCATGTAGCAACCCCCCCCTTCCTTTGGATGTTATTTATATTTTACATCTATAATGCAGCCATAGGTACTCATTCAACATTGATGCTTCAACAGCTGAACGGTGCTTTCTTTTCGAAACTAACAAACTTGCTTTCAAAGAGGTGGTTTTTAAGCCAAAGCAGTGCTGAGCAAATATATTTACATGTGTATATATATATTAAAAGCATATATTTGTAAATATAGCTATATCAATATGTATTTTTATAGCCTTCTTTGCTATTGCAAAAGGTCGTGGAGAATCAGCCTAATTGCCAAAATCTCTACTCTTTCTTTTGGAAACACCACCTCCTCCTTTCCCTGAAGACCATCAACTGTAATTGTATTTCTTTTTTCCATTGCTTTTGAATATATAATGCAAGGTTACTATTAAAGAGAGAGGCTTGCTCTAAATAGAACCTTTCCATCCTTTCAAAGCCATTGGCATGCTTGATAAGCATCTGTCATTCTGTACAGTAACAATTAGGAAATTAGAGTCTTTCCAAGCTTTGGTGAAAGGAACAGTGAAATGCATACCTCTTCTGCTACACATCTACCGAGCTGCTCCCCTGCCTAGCTACAAATGCAGCATGACAAATAAGAAAGGAAATGATAATATGCCTGCTGGTGTTGACTTAAACAAATCAAGCACATCAGTCAGTTAAAAACCCAGCTGCCATCAGCCACTTCATCCTCCTTCCCCCAGATTTTACAGTATTAGATGGAGGCTGCCTTTCTGCGTGGCTGACTCTTTAAAATAGAAGAGAAATGCTAAAGATGTCTTTAGCTGAATGCTTTGCAGCAGCCTGGTTGGCTGGATATTTGCTTATTGCTGCTTTGCGTTGTTGTTGTTGTGGTACAACTCAAAATCGTGCCTGGATGTGCTTGTGACTCCTCCACCACTTGGCTTGGTTCTAGCAGCTCAGCCAGCTGGCAGGAATGAGCCTATTTTAGGATGTTTTCCAAAGGCTTTTTTTCCCCTAATTTCTTAAACTTACTAGATATTTCTCCTCATCCCTAGTAAATCTATGGAGTCTTTGTTCAGAAACAAGAGATTTCTTGGTAATTAAAGAGATGTTAAACCCTGGAAGAGTTTCCTGAGCTGCACAGTGATGAAATGAAAGCTCAGTGTGTTTAGTGGCCAGGGAGCTGGATGATAACAGGGGACAGCAGTCAATCACTTCATTTTCTCTTGAATTTAGGTAATGAAGGAGATGAAAAAACAGTTCCCCCACAAATATGAACTTGGCCCAATCCTTTCAAGAGAAGCATGGAAGAAAAGGCACTTGGACTCATTGTTTCCAAGATTTTCAGTGTTACTTCAGACAATGTAGAAAGAAACATCAAGACATGTTTATTCAAATCCACTAATGTAGGTCTCCAAAAATGACTGGAAGCAAACTTAAACTGAGCCATAGGTCAGGGCTGAAAGGAGCCCCAGAAGGTCACTATTACATATCCATAGTTGCTGTAGCTGTCATCTACCAAGAGCCTATTCTCTCCATCTGTAATAACATTGCTAGGCTTCTGGTCAGTGCAGGTTTGCATGTTCACCTTGCATTTTGTAGAAGAGATGTCATCTATTCCAAATGAAGCTAAAGCTTCTTTTTCACTCTGGCTATACTCACTGAGGAGTACAACTTCAAAATGGGCTGAAGCATCTTGTGCTCTGTATATCCTCTTCAGCAGCAAATGGAGGCTTAAAGCTTGGCTGTAGTACTTGAGGCAAAACTGCTTAAAAAGCAGCTTATTCTGCTTGGCTGCCTGGTGTCAGCCCTGTAATATTCCTGCAGAACACCACAAAATAAGTGGGTGCCCTTTACCTGGGTAGGTAAGACCACACAGGAGGGATGTGAATATATTTAGGTACGTGATAAAGGTTACTTACACCTCCAGAGGTTTCAACACACTCCCAGACTTTACCATTTCCCTCCAAACCTCTGTGTTAGCACATCCTATATATGAACACTTAGGCTGTTGGGTTTAGGTTAAAGCCCAGGCTTGGGTCCATCAGTCACCCCTCACACCACACTCATCCCCAATGAAGGGTGAAGGTACCTTTCTCTAGGCAGCTGGTGGTTAGGATTGTGCCGACATCGGACACTGAGGCCAAAGAGTTTGCGGGCAGTGCGCTGGATCTTCTGGCGCTGGGCTTCCAGGGAGCTCTGCAGCAGTTTGTAGCGGTTCTGCAGATCCCAGTCGTTCCCCCAGTGCTGGTGGATGCTCCCAATGGTCAGGAAGTGGTTGCTAGGTAGCCTTTTCATGAAGGATTTAAACTCATCTGGAACACACAAGAATGTGGAGAAATACAGAGGTTTCTGAATTGTAACAAAGCTTCAAAGGTTTTCATTAGCAGGATTGAGAAACAGCAATGATGTATGTGGCTATTGGTGCTCTGCTAAAGGAAGATCATGTCCATTGTTCAGCGTGGAGAAGAGAAGGCTTCCACTGCCTAAAGGGGCTGATAAGAAAGCTGGAGAGGGGCTTTGGACAAGGGCCTGTAGGGACAGGACAAGGGGAATGGCTTTAACCTGCCAGAGGGGAGATTGAGATGAGCTCTTAGGCAGAAGCTCTTCCCTGTGAGGGTGCTGAGGTGCTGGCACAGGGTGCCCAGAGAAGCTGTGGCTGCCCCATCCCTGGCAGTGTTCAAGGCCAGGCTGGACACAGGGACTTGGAGCAACCTGTTCTAGTGGAAGGTGTCCCTGCCCATGGCAGGGGTTGGAACTGGATGAGCTTTAAGGTCCCTTCCAACACAAACCATTTTACGTTTAACTCTCTGGTCTGACATTCTTCCCCAGGAAGCCCACTAATTCCATGGCTGTTGCTGCTCCTATATGGGAATCAAAACCCATGGTTTGTTTCACCCAGTATTAGGGTGAAACAATTCACCTAATGAATGGAGAAAAAAAGAAAGTAAATTCCCTGGAGCATGGGATTATAGTTTAGGGGTTATGAACAAAAAGCAGGGAGTTATAATCATTGTCAGTTAAAGAGTTCTCATTTAAATTGTGTTTTAGCTGCTCCTAAAATGATGTTTGTTGCTGAAGTCAAATCACTTTGTGTTAAAATAAGAGGAAAAAAGAGCTTTAAAAAAGTCCCCAGAGGAAGGGTTTGGATTGTGTTCCCATGTCCTGCTTCTCATCTTTTAAAAGGAGCATTCGGATTCTTTTTTTCTCATTTAACTTCATTTGAAGCTAAATGAGTTTTTTCTGTAACAATAAAAATAAAATCAAGCAGTCTGCAGGGCTAAGGTCAGAACTAAATGTGTCAATTTTAGCCAAAGGGAAAAAACTAATTGATCCAAATATATGTTGTTAAATGTTGTTTTGTGATCACTTTAGTTCTGTTTGCTTTTGTTTGATAATTAAAAAAACCGCATTATGTTGGGTTTGCTTGAGGTCTTTTTCATTACGAAGTAGTATAGAGAGATACTGGTTCTGTTCACGACTTCTGAGAACAGAAGTTTGCTTTGACTCTGATTATCAGTCTGGGACATCCTTATATAGAAAAAACAGACAGTTCCAACTTCCTTTTCAGAAAATAACCCAATTTTTGACACCAGAAAACTGTGTTTGACACAAAGAGACCTGGAGAAATGCAAGGAATGGGACAAAAAAACCCCCACAAAGTGCAATAAAGTACAGTTTTGAACCAGGAGAGAAAAATCTCATACATCAGTATAGGCTTGGAAACAACCAGATGAATAAGAGCTGCTAGAAAGGTCCTGGGGGTTATGGTGGGCATCATGCTAAAGGTGGGTTAACACTATATTCTCCCTGAAAGAAACACAAACTGTATACTGTGCTAAAACCGGTAGGTTGGGGAAGTTAATATTCCCCTCTTCTTGGTACTGCTGAGGCTGCATCTGCATTTCTGTGCCAGCCTTAGGGCTACCCAATTAAAGATGGGTGTTGAGAAACGGCGAGGCCACAGCTGAGGGCTACCACAATGGTCTAGGGCCACAAGTCCTACAAGGTCAGCCGGAAGAAGCTGCACTTGTTAAATCCAGCAAAGAGGCCAAGGGGCAATCTAATTACAGCCTACAACTGCTTAAAAGGTACTTACGCATACGAAGGAGAGAAACTCTTCTTATTAGAGACAGATGACATAACAAGGAATAACAGTTTGCAGTTTGAGAAGTTCAAATGATTTATTGAACAACTTCTTCACTTGGAGGTAATGCAGCACTGGAACGTGCTGCCCAGAGGTGCAGAAGAACACTTTACACTGCTAAACAAAACCATGGCTGACCTGATCGAGTAGTGCTGGTGGTAGTCCTGCTTCTAGAGGGAGGTTGGACTACAGCCCTGCTATACACCCCACAAAACATGCAACAAGAAATGCAGCCATCTTTTCCTGTAAGCTATCTACATCATTTTTCTTCCTTTCCTAATCCTTTATTAAAACTCCTTCATCCCATTTTCAGAAGAGAGGACAATAGCCAAAAAATGAAAGCTTGTAAAGGCTGATCTCTTTTCAATAAAGAGAAATAATCCATAGAATCATTGAAGAAAATCAGACCAGATAAATTACAATCTATCATACAAAGCTTGTGGATATTTGCATAACAGATTTCCTATTATTCAGCAACTTGCAGCTCATGCTTAACTGCCTAACAAAGAATATCTCTGCGTTAGTCAGTGCCATCATTACATAGATGGTAAATGGATGTTCATGTCGTACTCATCACATGGTGAAACTGAGCGCCTAATAAAAATAATCATCATCATTGCACTATCAAGATCCACGGGACATCTGCTTGTCTCCTTTCTTCCCCCAAGATAATGGAGAGATACTTTGTTTTTAATCATCTCCCAGGTTTTCACTCTCTTTGCAATGCTGCTTTCAATGCCCTTCTCCTCCCCAAAAATGATTCTCCCCTGTTCAGTGGTCTTCTGAAACTATCATCATGTATAATTGCTTCTGTTGACCATGCTGATTACTCCCGGTACCTTTCAGCAGTAAAAGCCTTGCATTTGCTTCCCGCCCCTTATAAATCAATTTCCTCAAAAGCCTGTTTGTGCAAAAGACCAAGCTCTTTTTCCCTCTGATGATGAATGTGCTACATTTTTCATAGAGACGGGTAAGGGAGAAATTTCAGTGCAGTGTGCACATTTTGATACTGCAGTGCAACGTTGGGGGGAAAACAAATGAGCAAAGAAAGCTGGCAAAATAAAAGCTGGATGGGGTTGGCTTTATAAAAAGAGGAATGAGAAAAGGAAAATACTTTCCAAAATGTATAGTTTCTTCATTTCTACAGAACTATCTCCAGAGCTATCTCAAGACTATGGCTGCATGCTGCTAAGCTTTGTGCCTTTCTGGGAATAGTTCGTTCTTAACCCTAAGACTTTCCAAATAATTAATGCATCTGTTTGCATTTGGGTGTGTTCTATTTATCTGCCCGGAAAGTGTTGATGATGGCTAGGACTACATCTCCCATAATGCTACATGGCCTCTTATTGTGCCGAGTTACCTGGTCCCTTGCAAGCAGTCCCATGGCAATGACTCAGCATCACAGATGGTACAGGGCAGAGGGTCCAGCCTCAGGAGAACATCACAAGGAAACAGCCACATCAAACATTTCTTTCAAAGGTGAAACTTTCGTTTCTCCACTGCTTGTCTTTTCAGTTAAAAAAATAATAACTTTTTCATCAGAAAGCAATAATACTGCAAAAAAACCCCAAACCAAACCCTGACTTTCAATCAAAAGGCTGTTTTAAAACCCAGAATCACAGTCCTGATGCAGAATGTTTTGGCCAGCCATACTAAAATGCCAAGAATAAGGCAGTGTTGTTTTTCCTCACCAGCCATACTAAAACGCCAAGAATAAGGCAGTGTTGTTTTTCCTCAATTTACACATGAGCAATGAAGCACGGGACTGAGAGAGCTCTTGAGCTGATTTAAAGCAGCATCAGTTCACTGCAGCCTCCTTGACTTTGAAGATACCATTCCAAATCACACCAACTCTTGATTTGCCCTGCACGATTCTTCCAAATTGAGAGAGGAATCCAACACAGATCAGAAACAGAATACAGATCTTTCAGGCTATCTGCAGCTTACTGCACAAATGGTATTTGCTTTCAGAGCACTCGTGTGCCTTTCAGCCCACTTTATTGGAAAAGCCTTCAGATGTCATTAGAGATTTCTTTTCTGCTCTTCATAATGAAGAAAATCCTCTAGTTATTGGGAATATTTATTAAAACAAAAGCAGCAAAATACTAATACTGGAGTCCTCTGTGGTATCAACTTTCATCTCAAAGGAAAAGTTCACGCATGATGCAACAAAGTGATGAATGAGATGCAGCAGCTTTAAACATAAAGATAATCACTCCATCTAGTCCTGAAAAGCCTCCAGCCCTGGGTGGAATATGGCTACAGCACAGCAGAGAATTACACTGCAATGTGTCACTTTAACAGAGCAAATGAAAAACACCTTCCCCTGTTGAAATCTCTAGGGGAGGGAGACTGAATATAATTATCTACCACAGTCTTTGCTTAGATCAAGTGCAACAAGTACAGAACGTAACACTAAAACAATCACTATGGGACTGTAATTCTTCTCTCTCCATAGGACTCTCACCTTCTAAGTGTCTGGGTTAGATCCCCTGGGGGTGTAAAGGGGTTTGATGAGCGGTGGCCACATGTGGCTCTTGAGCATCTTGTGTGAAGACCCTATGCCAGAACCAGCAACTAGTAACACATAACTAGTGGCAGAGCTGTGCTGGCAGGTACTGCTAGTAATCCTAATTTTTGTAGTACTGAGTGAGCAGAAGCTTCTGAAAGCCACATTTCTGGTTTACCCTGGGGTACCTACTCCATCCTGGAGTCTACAGAATCTCCCAGAAAACCACCAACCTCTTCAGCCAGTGACCTGCTTCTGGAACTGACCCAGCCACGTGGATAACCATAGTGTAGAGCTGGATCTTACCAAGACAGTAGTCAGCCTCGTGCCATTAACTACAACTCTAACTTTGCTCAGCTGAACACCAAGTTGACAGCATGAGCTGGGCATAAGAATCTGTGTAACAGCAGGCACACCAGCAGGGTCCATATATCAAAGCATGAAGCAGTCCTCAACAGCCCATTGAGGAAACATCATAGGCCACTTCATTTCAATCATTAAGAGGATTACGGTGACCTTCAACATGAAGAAGGAAATTGCTGCTGGGAGACTTCTGAAGAAGAATTCTTCAGTGCCTTGAATGGAGCTAGATGGTCCCTTCCTCGGAGCTTTCTTTCCTAACATGTAGATCTGGACAGTTATGACCATAGCCATTAAAGAAAATGGGTTGGAAAGTAACTGGCTAACACCAAGAGATGTGAGCCAGCACAGGGATAAGCTCTCGATTAAGTTCTGCTTAGTGCCCGTGTGGCTTCAGGGTAAGGAGACCACTTGCTAAAGAAAAGGCTATAATCTCACTGCTATGGTTGCTCGTCAAGCCCTTGAGGGTACGTACTGCCCAGGTATTATGACACACCTACAATGGGTGTTAGCAGCATCAACATGGAACAAACTCCTCCGAGACCCCAAGGACACACTGGGAGAAAATGGAGGGAGAAGAGAAACGTTCACATCAGCAGACACTGGCACTGTAGGAGAGAGAAGTAATTTTCCTTTCTCCTCTCTATCTCAAATGAGGTGTCATCTGGCCTGTGCTCTCTCTTTCTGAATTGCCTTTCACCAAAGCAGAATAAATCATTCATGCAAATCTGAAAAGCAATTTCTGCATCATTCATATTGTGGAAGTTTCTCTGTAGAACTATTAAAGAGAGATTCTGAGGTGGTTTAGTATGAAAAATCAGATTTTTAATCAAACAAATTCTTCCACGGAAAATATCTCTTTACACATAGAATTATGTGTGGTGTGTGGTTTTACCTGTAATAGAGAAAAAAAGCACTCCCTCAAGACTAACATCACATTTTTTAGGTCAATACCCTCTACTTTTTTGTCCAAGCTGGAGCATTATACTGAGGGAAGAAAAGACCCTTAACTGGTATAATCTGACATGTTTTGCTTGAAACAAATCAATCAGAAAATGAGTTTTGCTCGATTACCTGAATTCTCCAGATCTTTATAGGCTTCTGTCCAGGTCTTGCCCATGTTTGCTAATGTGTACTCCATGATCTGGATGTCGGTGATGGGGCAGTTGCACTGCGGGAACTCCTCCGCACACTGGCAGCCGCACTGGCTGTTCCGGCAGATGTACTCCCCTTCGCCATTGCACATGATGTAGCTCAAGGCAGACTGGACAAACTTCTCCTGTAAATACTGAGGGAAGATGATCTGGAGACCTGGCATAGAAACAAGAGGTGGGGATGTGGGAAGAAGAAAAAAGTCATTTCAGGTACCTGTTCTGCTTTCAAAACGTGTTTCATTAACAGCTTGGGAAAGTGATGCTGAGGAATTAAAAGCTGCTGGGATATTTGTCTTGAAGCTGTCACAAGTAAGGAAGATGGGGTACAAATTACATGCCTCCACTGCAAGGAGTGAGTTAGCTGAGAGCAGAGCCCATTTGCTCTGTGAGAGAAGGGTAACAAGTAACTCCCCTCTCCTCAGCACGCAGTGTACCCCCTTCATCCTAGTCCTGAATCCCAGTACAGTACAAAACACCTGAATGCAAAGCCACCCTTACTCCCAGGTGGGGTTTTTATACTTTGCAACATAATGCTAGTTCAGAAGTGATGAGCATTATGCTGTTCTGACCTGTTTTGAGAGAGACTAAACAGGTTTTGTACCACAGAAACAAGGAAACTTCACACTGAAGGAGAAAGAAAACAGAAGGAAAGAAAATAATACAAGGAGGGATTTGGAAAAGACCCTTGCAGAGTTAAGTGCCCAGCTCCCACAGTATAAATACAGGAGTTGGATACCGAAAGTCTTTTCAGCTTGCTCCCTGCTAGGAAGGCTACTTGCCAAATCCTATAAAAGTGCAAATGGATTTAGTGCCAGTGATTTCAGTGGTGCTCTGAAGATTTACATTAGTGGAGAGCTCTATCCCCATATCTCTTTCTCCATCTGAGTGTTTGTGTATCCATCCATCTGTGCAGGCATTAGTGTAGGTGGACACTTGCTCAGGTACCAGAGGACATGATAACAGTTTAAGTGTTTGCCCTGTGTGCAGTGTGCTTGATTTTCCAGCCTGTCCTTCTCCAGCCCTCTTCTCCAGGCTCCCTAGAGATATCCCTGAGGATTCACAGCTGTTCTTTTCTACCTGGTGAATCCTGCTTGTCAGACTCAGTCAGTGTCTCTGGTGCATGAGACAGAGATGACAATAACTCTGAGCGAGCATTCACAGGAAGCCTGGACCACTCACCTTCTGCATAAAAGGCCCAGGGATTTTGAAGTAGCAGATATAGGAGTTTATGGCTTTAGTAGCAGCACTGAACTCTGGTGTAATGAAGGCATACGGGTCAATTACCCATCTGTTGGTGTTTCTATTGTGCTGAATTACTGTATCCGTGGCTGACAGCTCATTGGAGTGGAATGAAAATAAGACAATAATTCAGAGGATGAGAGTGTGCAGGAAGGCCAAAAGGGGCTGTGACTCCTTTCAGGAGTTCAGGCCCATCTCTGTGATAGGTCATGGTCACCTCAGGCAAGAGGAAAGTGGTGGGCTGTGCCCTTGGGACCCCCATTACCCTTTTGTTTTGGTTCCACAGAGACCACCTCTGCCTTGACAAGGTCCCTCTGGAAGACCAAGCTCTGAGGGGATCAGGAGGTTATTGAAGGCACAGGGACCTTTGCTTCCTTTCCCCTCCTGCTATTGCCAGGGCACAGTCTCCAAGCACTGCACCCAGTGGCAGCAGCTGCCCTGTTGTATGACCTAATCAGACAACAGCACAACATGGAATGGTGGCAACTACCAGGATGAACACAGAACAACCTTCGGCAGGAGAAGACATTTATGACACTTGCACAAGGGTTTCAAGCCCAGCATTTGGAAGCATCATGTGTGCATAGATCCTGCTACCTTTTCTGTGGTGTGTGAAAGGGAGGAAACATGTAAGGGGCTGACCCCAGTCTGCAGCATCCCTGTGAACACCTCAATAATAGTCTACCGAGATCAGAATTTTGAGGTCCTTTGGGCTTTCCTGAGATGTTTCTCAACAAAAAGCTCAGCTTTTGCCCTGTTGTCTGCAGGAAGCACTGAAGTTCAATCTCTTTTAGGGGTTTATCTGAAGCAACCACCACAGAGGGATGGTCCCTTTTCACACTGACATTAGGGATGGTCCCACCTGCCAAGCTCCAAGACTCTCCTTCAGGATGGAAAGAAAGTGAAGTGCTGTTGGAGAACAGAGATCTACAAATGGGGTTTGGAGAGCCTAAAGGCTGCTATAATCACTGAGCTTGCAAGCTCACAGGAGAGGGGGGCTGGAGTTCTTGATGTGCATTGATCCTGTTTATTAACGGTCCACGTCCCATGAATAAATCTTTCCACTCTCTGCTTCATGGAGGAGCAATCTGCCCTGGCCTCAGCCTTTGAATATGAAACCCAAATGATCACAGGTTCTTTAGCTTACCATATTTTCTCTTTGAATTTTAGATTGAATAACAGCACTGACAAGCTGTTTGGTCCCAAATGAAACTGGCTTTAGGGATATTTTTTTTTCCCCGGAGTGAATAGGGGTAAAATAAAGCAACTGAAGTTTCAGGGAAAGCTCTTCCCATTGCAATGGGCAATGACTGTGTATCTCAGCACACACAGAAACACAAATACCCACTAACCTCCAAAATATGACACAGGCTTATCCTGCATTGCAGAGTGCCTCACGTGCATGCTTGCTTTTTGCCCATAAAACTCGTGGTTTCTAAAAAAGCCTTTCGAGGATCTTCTCTTTAAGAAATAATCTCAGATTTAAAAGGCAATCATCCCCCCGTACACTTAGCACCAACTCAAAAGAACACTTATATATAAATACTGAACTTTAATCAGGTAAGCAGCTCTGCTGGAATCCAGGCAGCTAACTGCAGCATTTAACAAGCAGCATATATTCAAATATGTGCTTAGACCAGGAACTAGTGACACACAAATCCAGCTGCTCATCCAAACACAAGTGTGCATACTCCAAACACAAAGCCCTAAGTTTAAAACTGCACATATGACTCAGAGATATTCCAGCCAGGAATTTCCTTGTGGAAGAAATCTGTATTAGCGTTACTGATAAAGGAACCTCATGTAAGCAGCCAAGCAGGGGGCAACCTTAAAGGCTGAGATACTGGGCCATTTTCATGGGATGAATGCCTCAGTCCAAGCCAGGATGCATAAGGAATGGGCTCATCCCCCACAGCAGCCTCAGTAGCTGCTAAGAGATGCAGAAGGTAGGTGTGCTGGTGACAAGTGTTAAGGTAACATTGATCAGAAGGAGGAATTCTGCCTCTGTGTAAAGCATGAAGTTCCCCTTTAAAAATTAAAAGCAGCACGGATTTGATATAGATTTGTCTTAGATAACTACAGGTGGAATGTGAAGTGTCTCACAAGGGGACATGTCCTTAATTCACCTAGAAAAACTATTAGAGAGAGATGTTTGCCTTTGGACTGTATATAAAAGGCTTCCTGCATTAAAAGAGGTAAATTTTCCCAGCTCTAAATTGGAGCTATTTGAAACATTTTCCACAGAAGAGTTCTCTGTTGAAAATGCAGTTTCATTGAAGCATTTGGTGAGAGCATGTTGACTCCAAAAGCACTTTTGACAGGGAAAGGTCTAAATGTATCTTTTTTATACTTCCTCATTTTGTTTCAGTGAAAAGCTGGACTGTGTTGTGTTGTCATTACTGCTCTGCCCATTCTGGCAAAGGCTTTAATATGAATTGTAATGCAAATCTTAATATTCTATTACCACATTTGACGTAACTACCTAATATGCACTATTTCCTGTTTAATGTCACAATCTTTAGAATAGCACAGAAGGCTTTTACCTTGCTGAAATAGTGCCATGTTGTAATATTGACATATACTGTCACAGTATCCAAGAGGATATGTCTCTGGAATTTTAATTTCCCAAAACTTTTCAAAGTGTTGTTCCCCCCCCCCCCCCCCCCCCCAAATGTTCAAATTCCAGCCTAGGACACTTTTCCAGGGAACAAACTCCTGTTTCCCACTAGACCACTGCAGAGCTGTTAGCATCTTTCCCTCCTATGCTCTGATTTACTCCTTTCCCAGGCAGCTCATGCGTCAGCCACATTAGAGGCAGAGGCAGGCAAAGGAATGGTAGCAGGGAAAGGAGGATACAATGTGCAAGGAAGCGCAGTTACCTGGGAGATCCTGGCCCACCACAGGATCCCCCCCATCCCTTGTAGGGAAGCTGCATCACCATACAGCCCTCCTCATGCATGGGATGGAGAACCTGCCTCCAGGTAGGAAAAAGGGAAACGTAAGCTACTGTGGTAACATATGTACTATGTGATAGTGTATGTACTATGATGTACCTGTATATACTCCAAACACAGATGTACATATATGCTGGGTCCATGTGGATACTGGTTTATAAATTAGCGATGCTTTTCTGTCCATGTAACCATAGGCACAGAACCAAACACCCTGCACTATACAAGCATCCAGGTCCTCCCCTGGACCAGGCTGGATGACCTTCCTGAGCCCTTCATGCAACATGAATGTAGCTTAGCTCTGGGTCTGGCCATTGCATCATCTTTGAAGCCACAACTCTCAGGGCTGGGCAGCAGCAAGTGCAGAAACAAAAATTCTCCCTGTCACGAAGAAGCTGCTCTTTTATTGAGCCAGCCTCAGAGCTGGAATGACATGAAGGTAGAAACATGGATTTCTGTTAGAAGCTCATGCTCGGCTGCTAATCAGATCAGAGGAGACTCGGTCATGATCCATTACCTGCAGCCTTGTGACTAATTCCTAATGAAGCCTCTCAGAGCAGAGGAAGGATCCTGGGTAATTATCCCAAGAACCACACTCCAGATTAGGCAGAAAACTCAGGTGTGGCTTTAAAGGTCACTTTGTTCTATTAGGAGGAGTTCTTACATTCCTCCCCATATCCCTTGGATTGGGTCTGATCTCTTTCTGGGCTGGGTTATGCCATGTGTGTTTGGCCCCTGACGTCTCTGTCTACTCTCATCACATGTCACAGTCTCATCCACCTTACATCCCCCATATCCTAAATTTTCCCTCTTCACCTCCTTTCCCCCTCTCAGGCATCTTGCTTTTTCTCTTCTCTTGTAGAATCAGATAGCCAATAGAGATGTATTGATTCACCTACTTATCACTTTGTCTGCCTATAAACCCATCTGTCTGTTATTTAACTGTTTACCTAGTTATCTGATGTGTCATCCTTGGGTTTTCATTACCAGCAGCCATCATTGCAGTGTATAAAAAGCCTCAAATCATTTATTGTTAATTAGGTAAGAACCAGAACTCAGTGATTTAGACAATCACGGGAATAGTGAAAACAACCTGCCTATTATTTTTAAAGGCAAATAATAACAACAACAACAATATATCCACAACATGACTCAGTAAATGAAACCCACTTTCTGTGCAACCAAGATTAAAACAGCACTTGCCAAATTATACTCTAAGCGGAAGATGTAATGTAGCCCATTCATCTGAAAAATTAAAGTTTGTGCAAGTACAAGGATTCCAGAAATAAAACCAGCTGGGCAAATGAGCAATTAAATCCCACATTTCCTTATTTTGTCAAAAATCTTGGGAATAACCTTTGTAAATTACACACCCAGTGAATTTCCTCCTTCTACTGAAGTTGACTTCTTGCTAACCAGCGTGTATGTATGTATTAATTCAGTCATGACCTCTATCTGCTGACTTCTGGACCAGCTCTCCAGCTGGGACTGAAGCCATGGCTTCTAGCATCCAAATAATGACTTTTCCCAAAGATTATGGTCATTAGAGAGTCCCAAAAGCTGATCTGCAAACCTCTTACACGAATCAGCAATTTGGGAGGGACAGAGAGAGACGTGGACAGAATGCCCCTTCAGTATTAAAGGAAGAAGTCACATTTATTTATATTGGTGTACATATTATGTGCATAAGTCCATCAAAATTGAATGACAAGGGGCACTTCTGCGGGTCCAGCCTGCAGTTCCTTGTGCCTGTAGCTCAGTCCCTGTCATGCCCCGGCTCTGCTGTGCTGAGCATCATATGAAGCCACCAGTCTTGCTTCAGGCAACTTACAGTGAAGGCAGCAATAACAGCAAACAGAGGAGGGGAAAAGGATATTAGAAAGCACCCGCCCCTTCCATTTCATCCCCCCACTCCATGCCCTGTATTACCATCTCCCTCATTCCTGTGCCCTACCTTGCAGGTGGAGTTTGCTCTCAGTGCTTTGCAGAAGGACAGAACTCACAGAGTCCAGATTGTCGTAGCTGTTACAGCCCAGGGGGCCAGTCCGAGTTTCTGTTACCTATGGAGGATGTAGAAAACAGAGAGTGTTCCCTTTGATTCCTGCACCACATCTTCCCCAAGCAGCTTCAGACCTCGTAATATAATGACTCCTTGTCAGCAACTGATGCAATCCAAAGTGCATCTCCCCTAATAGGGAAAAAAATGCCCCACATTGGACAGACACAGCTCATGTTTGGCTTGCTCACAAGTGAAAATAGAGTGAATTGTGTCTGCTTTCTTTATGGTACTGCATGTTATTCTGGACTTGGCAATGAGGTCCTGCAGATTGATGCTTCTCATAGAGGATCTCCACTGGAGAACATCAGAAGCCAGTAGAGGAATTATTCCCTGGCTTCTCTTATTGGAAAGCAAGATACAGAGATGGATTGCCAGCCCACTATGGTGCCTAGTGCTCCCACAACATATGTGCACACCATCCTTGTGCTGAGGATAGATGGAGGCACAGATGACCTGCAGTGCTGTTGCTGCGGCGGTTGCTGTTGGTTTCCAGACACGGAGGAGAACTGCCCTTCCTGAATTTACAAAGGGTGATTATCTGCTGTCACTGTTTCAATATCTCAATACGTTTTCCCACCCAAAAGGGAACAGACTCAGCCATGAGACACCACAGAGCTGAAACCTTTCAGAAATGGCTAACAATGATGACTCCATCCACATCTCCTTCCCTGGAGTGAACTCTGCAACAATAAAATCCCTCCCCAGTATAGGATGATTGCTTTCAGAGGAGGCAGCCTTTGTCTGCAGAGCCATTTTCCCTATTTTGTATGCTCTGAGCAGCTTCCCTTCCGTCCTGCTGCAACCCTCAAGCTGTCTCTCAGTCCGTTTCATTCCAGATGCCTCAGTAATGCCACACTGAGTTTTTCATCTCTTCTTGTAGTAAATTCACCTGAGAGATGTTCAGCAGTCTTATACCTGCAAGATGAGAATACTCCTGGGTTGGACGGGGTTGTCCATTTCAGACCCGCCTTTCCCTTCCAACCTCCATTACTGATCTGGATTATCTGTTCCCTCTCCCCCTTCTAGAGGTCACTGCCTCACATAGTGGAAGTCTCCTATCCCACACAACTACCACACTGAATACCCCGCCTCTTTCCAGGTGTTACTGGCCCTAGGGAAATCAATTCTTCAGTAAGGTCAATAAGAGAACAATTTACCCAGAAACTCAGTGCAGGAACAAAACAACTTGTGATCAAAAAAGACATCACACTGGACTAGCAAAGTCCTGCCCAAATCCCCACAGTATTGGTATGGGCACACAATCTTCTTTCTCTTCCCAAGGCAAGAGACAATACCTTGATTGCTCCGGTAGAGATCTGGATCTCATGGAGTCTCCTCATGGTGCCATCACGGTCTACAAAGTAGGAGGAAGCAAGCTGGTGCAACGCTTCAACGCTCTGGGTAGCATTTCCTGACTTTCTGTCGAGGCGGCTTTTGTCCATGTACATGGTCAAGGCCTCCTCTCCTGCAGCAGAAAGAAAACGAGATTTCAGGCTGCCATGGAGGTTCATCTGAACAGGAACATATGATGTCACACGTGGCACCTAAAGAAAGAAAAGTCCAACACCTAAAGCACTTTTAAATGCATCCACCCTTCCTCACCAGTACCAGAACCTCACTGTAGTTAGTATGAGAAACTCTCCTTGTCTATTCAGCCAGAAAGGCCAGGTCCACCACACTTGTAGAGCAGCTCCACTGAACTGAGTAGATAACATTCTGGACATTTATTAACCAGCGTAGCTGTACCACAACTGCTGGAAAGGATTCAAACCATTCATCCCACTTGAGAAACACTTTCTAGGGCAGCACCTCTAGAATGATGCACACCTGACAGAAGATGCCACTTTTATGTAGGTCTATCTGGCCTGATTTCTAGCAGGAATAAGTGACGATTTAAGTTGCCAATGGGATATAGTCATGTAGGTGGGTACAGAGGACAGACAAATGCTAGTTGCACTTCTTCAGCTTCCAGTGAGCATGCAAAAATAATAAGGGCAAGGAGGTGAGTGAAGGGGAGCAATCAGAGGAAAGAGCAAATAAGAAAGCTGATTTAAACCAACCACCCTTCCTGCTTTTCTTCCTCTTGTAGAGTGTCATTCAGGGAATTTAAGTGGAGAGTGAAGAATATTGTATGAGGTAATGGACAATAGGCGATTTTGAACCAGTAACCACAGACAATCTGGGAGTGAAGCAGCTAATATCCGAGAACCCCAAACATCCTAAACATCAGCAGAAATCTGAATGTAACAAGAGAGGTATGAAAAGGGCACAGAGCTGAGAAATAACATTTACCTAAACATTCAGTCCGTGATGTATGAGCCAGATTAAAATCCAGCTCATCCTTAACATAAGGCTGGCACTACAGGAGGCGTAAAAGGGTAGAAAACCATCCTGCACCCTTAACACGTGAAGCTCTGATTTTAACAAAGACAACAGACACCCACGGTAGAAATGTGCCATTTCTACAGAGCCCTCTTAATGAGAGGAATGACACTTGTTCTGATTTGATAGATGAACCACTGATGAATACATCATCCTTTGCAATAATAGCATGGTCAAAGAGGAAAATAATGTTCCACCACTTTCTCAGCCAAGAAATGTTTTGCTCTTCAGCATTTTTACATATTGTTGTTTTGGAGAACAAGCACTTTTCTTCAAAATTCTTATTAGCTGAAGTAGTTTGATTTGTCCAAATAATTTCTTTTATTGCACACATGCAAAAAACTTCCCCCCTCTCCCCCCCTGCTTTTGCTTTCCTTGGATATTTTCCAGCTTTCATCTGGAAGCCAAATGCCTGAAAACAAACCAAAAATATTCTGGATGAAAATCAAAATTTTTTTTATTGGATTTTAGGGTTTTTTTTCAAGCTATTGATATGTTGAGGATTGAGCCTTTGGCTTTGAGATGAAAAATGAAATTTTTTTTGGTGGAAAGAAGATAGTTTTCATCAAAAGAATCGATCAGTTGAAATCTTTTAATTGGCTTCACAGGAGCTAAAGTGGCAAAGTTTGGCATGGAAAACTTTCTCTCTTTAATATTTTCTTTAGAATAACATCATATCCTTTGCCCACGATCAAAGTTGTTGTAGTAACAGTGTCCTCATTGTTACCTCTCACAAATACACTTTTCCCGGAAAATGAGCTGCTTTATTCCTTTATCACTGTTATCGTCATTGTACATTGAACAGCATGAGGAGGCCTTGGCAGGGATCAAGGCTCTATCACATCAGGCTCTAGCCACACAAACAGCAGAAAGATAGATCCTGTCCTAGAGCATTTAAAACCCACATATCTGAGGAGACAACAGCTGTATACAGCAGACAGGTGGCAAAGCACAAGGTAATAAGATGACTGTGATTAGCACAAGAAACAGCGGTCACCACACACCAGATGCCCAGCCACTGTTGACGTGTTGTCAGATTTCATCTTTGAAGTGACTTTTACTGGGGGATTTGAAGGAAGGACAGACTTTGTGAATTTGCATGAGACAACTTTTTTGCCAGCAAAAGGAACATAATAACTCCTATTGGAACACCAATAGGAGTTAGCCGAGAGCCAAAAGTTTTGTATCTTGCATGTAGCAGCAGTATTTAATAGCATGGACATGCAGCAGACATAAGTGATGCTTTGCCACCTCTTTGCAGGGCTGTGACAGGAGAGGGAAGACCTGGAGAATTCTCCTTTTAGCTGCTATTCTCAGAGGAACCTGTTGGATCCAGGCAGCAACTCTTCAATTCCACCAGTAACTGGAAAAAAACAGCTTTTTCTGGAAGAATGTCATGCCTTTATTAATAGTCAAGGCACAAAAATCAGGACCATTTCATTCCAGACTAGTTCATTTTAACTAGAGGAATGCTGGGATTGGAGATGTCTTGAATAGAGCAACCAGGAAGCCTGAATTGAATTGCACCAGATAATACCACTGGTTTCAGATCACCAGGAAATCAAACGCCTTTCTGTCCCTAGACAACACAAAGCAGGCAATGAGCAATTGAAACAGCTCCTAGATATCAGAAAGGATAAACCTGTGTTTTAGGGCAGTGCAGATCAGTGATTTCCCCACAAAAAGTTGCCATTTTTCCCCTCTCTGAGGTGCTTGGACCCTTGCACTAGGAGTAAGAGGAAGAAAGCAGGGAAGTAAAGCCCATGGAATTTGACGCTTTTCTTGAGGGACAAATACTGCCCTGAGGAGTGAAGGGTACTGAGCAGAAATACTATTACTGGAAACCCTATTCCGTGTGGGTGTGTACAGACCTGGAAAAGCACAGCATTCCCACGGAGCATGTGCATGAGAAAGCAACACTTAGATCAAGAGAGGTTAACAGACTTTTGCTGCATTATTAAGTCTTCATTTCTCATTTATTAAGCAGATGCTATGTTCAAAGTTGCGTTTCCTTCAGGGCTTTCCCTGCAAATTGCCTCTCAGATCTGTGTGCTCCATCCCAGAGCATGGGTGCCCTCAAAATGACCCTTCACCAATTCCTTTGTCAGAACTAAACTGGAGCAGAGCTGCTTTTTATTGGGCTCCAGGGGGATGTGGCTGCTCTGTAGGCTGAAAAGCGTCAGAGCTGTTCCTCATGTGGCCAGGTGTGAAAATAGCTGCTGGATTGAGGTGGGCTGGCCTGATCCATCACCCAGCCTCCTGGGGACCATGCAACAGCTGGCATTTAAAAGCTGAACAATTTCCTGTGTGCTTGTCACTCCTTTGCAACCTAATAAGATATCAGGTAAATTACAAACCACTGTAATCCAAAGCAGAATCCTTGTGACTCTTCTGAGGAGACAGTCTTGGGAGAACAAGGGTGCCAGGACATGCCTGGTTTTATATCCCAGTGGTGGTGGTTAGCCCACAACCTGTGATTAGAATGCGTCCTCCTTGCATAATGCATGCCCAGCTTCATCTACATTTTCTCTGGGACTGCCATAGCCAAGATAAATCCTTCTTTGCTCCCCTCCCATTGCTCTCCAGGCTCTGGGCTGATGGAGCGTTTAGCACTCCTCTCCAACACCAGTTCTTGTTACAAGCCTCTGCATATTTAAAAGTGTTGTGTTGTAAAAATCAGGAGAAGAAACAAACCCCTGTGAATAATTCACAACCTCAGCCAGGCAAAATTAAAAATATATTTCACCATCAAAGGTCTTCTTTCAGATTTCCATGGATGCAAGTGGCAAGAAAAAGGAATGTCAATGGAAAGAATAGCAAACCCACAAAAACACTGTCAATACTTTACTGGAGTCTTTACTTGGCTGGCTTTTGTAAAATATGGTCCTGAAAAGTGATTTCCTCCACAAAAAGCAGTTTATCTTTATGCAGACTTCATTAAGGCCTGATGCAGGCAGTCACTTGTACCCTTTGGTGCATGGAAACCTGCTTTTTCTCACATTTCTTGCAGATGGAGGGATGTTTTGGCTGCCTGGGCTGCAAAAGCAGCCTGAGGACCTTTGAAGGACATGCCACATGAGAGGCCATTTGACTTCAATGGAACTGCGCCAATTTACCTACCACCTAATTTGTGCATGAATCATATGCACACATCTAACCTCATCTCCGTCTCATCCTAGTGTCTGCAGAATGCTTTGGGAACAGACAGATGGCCAGAAATCCCTCAAAGTTCACCATAAACTTCGCAAAGTGGCAAGGCTGGAGGCCAGGTATATTAGAAGAAGCAACAGCAACAAACTGTACTAAAATTAAGACCCTTTCCCACTGCAGAATCACTCTTAAGAGACAGCATGTCTCAGAAGAAAGGCATTTAAATGCATACCCCAAAGGGGTAAAGAATGGTAAAAATAATACAAGAGGGAAAGAAATTAGCAACAAATATCAAGGAGCTTCTGCTTTTCACCCTGTTTTCAATACTCAGTACTTGAAATGTTCGTGCAGCACCGATAGCAGTGCACACTCATGGGTTAATGGCCCTACAGCACTATATCTTATGTCATCACTGACATATTCCACTTGCACACACAAGCCTCTCTGCAGTCCTTGCACATACATTGAGTTTTACTCAACTATTGTTTTTTCAAGAGCCTACCCTGCGTTACTGTGCTCACTTATGTATTCAGCACAAGCCTTTCTGGCTGCCTCCTCCCCTGCTGCACATATTCTCTGCCCAACTCCTTGAACTCCCTCATCCTGAAGCTGTTTAAAATTCCTCCAGTTCCAGCAAGAAAAGATGGTTTTTCCCCTGAATTTGGTTTCATTCTGGAAGGAAAAAAAAAGGGGGATCACACATTCTATTGTCAAATGAAGGACAGAGGCAGAGGAATGACAGACAGGCTCCGCAGCTAAATGAAGCATGTTTATCTTGACACACACTGATACACATACGCTGTTGTCAGAGGAGCACCAGTGCACACGTAGCACAGATGCTGAATGCACACACATCACATTGTGAATTCATTTGCAAAGGCTATTTCTACTCCAGGGATCTTCCCACCATCTGACAATGGGACAGGCTTCAGTTGGTGGAGCTGCAGCCTACCTCCATGCTACCAGCCATCCTCCAAAGTGCTCTGTAGGTGCTGCCCAGTGCCTTCACCACCCCACCACCCATGTGAGGAAGCTGCCCAGGTTGCCACCTACCTCCCAGGGTGGCAGAGATGAGGATGTGGGTGCCGTACTTTTTGATGATGGTATCGATGAACTGCTGCGTGGTGGGTCTCCTGCCCAGGAGGCGGATGCTCCTCTGGAACTCAGGCATCAGGGGCAGTGGATTGTGGAGCAGGTCCCTCCGCTCAATGGCTGTGTTCCTCACCTTCCAACGGGCAAACTCCCTATATAACAACACAGGAACACAACAGGACTGAGGCTCTCAGTCTGGAGGGACAGGGAGAGTCACCGAGGGAAGGAAAGGAAGATGGAGAAGGGGACAATCCTGTTGGACACTGCCACATGAATACACACGAGGCCACAAGGCTAGACACAGGGAAAGGAGGAGGAGAAGAGGAAAGGAGAGACATTACTGCACAATGACAATACCGTTTGAGGATCAGGGTCTGGACCGAAGAGGAGGTAGCCTCAGAGTTTGCAGAGAGATATGTAGAAAAGGGCTGCATTTCCCTTCCAGCAAAGGAAGTAGGCTGGCCCTATCATCTATGCAGACTTTGGAGTCTTAAAAGTCTCCATAAAGCAGAAAATCCTAGTTTTTGTCAGAAAAGTTCATCAGTTAGACTGCAGATCTAGCCCAGTCTGATAGTTGCTATATCCCTGTGTCCACAAGACTTCTTGACATGCTTTTGCAAAGCAAGGCTGAAGGAAGCACTTTCTCTAAACATCTTAATCTTTCAGCACGAGGAGTACAGCAAAAGATCATTTTGAAATACCACCAAAAATGATCCATTTGGATATAAGCAGAGGCTAGGATGAAAATTAAGGTTTTGGTTTTCTTCCTTTCCTTTTGAAAAATAGTGATTTTCAAATCCCTTCTTTTAAACTGAGAGCTACTGGGGGAAAAAATGATGTTTGCAAATGCAGCTCTTTATTGCAGGTATCCATTTTGAAACAACACAGAGGGAAATGCCTAGAGAAAACCTTGCACATCTGTGATCTCAAAGACAGGCCTCAAACATCACCAGCTGAGCACCTAAAAGGTGAGAAGCCTATTAATGTCTTTTGAAAACTATTGAGCAAGGCCTTCTTAAAAGGCAAGGATATTATTTATAACTCCTCTCCTGCAATGCACCTGCACTATGTTAAGCTCTTTTCCAGATAATCAAGTCACAAGTCACAAGCTTCTTCGTCACTTTTCTTTCACTTATTCCTATAATTCAGGTTTAAGACAAAGCTTTAAGTAACAGGTGTTGGGGTTTAACCTCAGCTGGCAACTGAGCCCCACTAAGCCACTTGCCCACTGCCCCTTCGGTGGGATGGGGAGGAGAAATCAGAAGGGTAAAAATGAAAATATTTGTGTCTTGAGATAAAGACAGCTTAATGGGTAAAGTAGAAGCAAAGCAAATCAAGGAATCCATTCACACTTGCCATGGTCAGGCAACTGCTCAGCCACCCCCAGGAAACCAGGGCTCCATCACACATAACGGTGACTTGGGAAGACAAAAACCATCACTCCCAATATCCCCCCTTCCTCCTTCTTCCCCAGCTAAGCATGATTCCATATGGTCTGGGATACCCCTTGGGTCAGCTGGGATCAGCTGCCCCGGCTGCATCCCCCCCCCCCTCAACCCCTTGTGCCCCCCCAGCTGCCTGGTGGGGTGTGAGGAGCAGAACAGCGCTGTGTGAATGACTGTATAAGCGCTGCTCAACAGGCGCCCCAACTGCTAGGGGCTGGCAACAGTGTTTCCAGCAGGAACCAAAACATCCTGGGATTGGCAACACTGTTTCTAACCAAAGAACTCACTAAAGATCAGCCTCGTACTGGCTACTATGGAAAAGTTAACTCTATCCCAGTTTTACAGAAGAAGTTGGATTAACTATTCTCTGTGAATAGTCCAGTTTAGCATTAGTGGCTTAACATTAGCCGCTAAAGTAACTGCAGCCTTAGGCTGCAAGAGCTGACCAAGAATAAACTTTGAGAAAACTAATGCCGCTTACAAGGAACTAGCTGGATTTAGAAGAGATAAGTGGGATAAAGAATAAAAAGACCAAGGAGTCATTTCCATGAGAATGAAGTACCTTCAGAAGTAAGGCCAGTGCATAAGAAAGTGAGAGACCATCAACCAATATTAAGTGGTTGGACCTGGGGATGGGTGCTGGTGGTACAGGTGTAATTGGGAGGTACGAATTGGGGTAGGGGTCCCTCTCTGGAGGCACCAGTTCAAGCTGTAACCTAAGAATTAATAAAAGACTAATTGGAAACCTTCACTTGGACTTGGCATTCATTCTCAGTGGGATCCTAGGGTCCAGCCCTGTTTTGATGGCAAGTGCGAGTTAATACATAACACCAAGTCAAACCCAGTACAATAGGAATAACAATACCTTGCATTTCCTACCAAACTGTATCAACCAGCACCAGCAATCCCAATTTGCTGGTAGCAAACCTGACAAGCAGGCAGATTAGGAGGTGCTCTAAGTCAGTTACAAAACCAGGATCCCAAAACAGATCATTTTTTCCCCCCAGATGATCCTGCACTCAGTCCGCTTTGTGTTCGCCAGGTTATTTTACTTAATGCAATTATGCATGTATTTATTTAGATTCCACCCCATCACAACACCCCAGGCTGCCCACCAGTAGCTGCATTCACTAAAATAGGAAAGTGCCAGCTTGTTACTTAAACATCTCTTTACATCTGAGCTAATGCCCCCTCTGTAGCTCCCAGGCTTTCATAAGCCAAGTAAAAATGCCAAAACAAAACACCTCTCTTACCACATCCAGAATCATTAGTGTCAAACATTGAAATCCACAGAAACATTGGTCTATGCTACAAAAATCTGCCAAAAGGCCAAAACCACATCCCCAAACTCAACCCAAAATAACTTGTACACCAGGATCCTACTACCAGGAGTGGCTCCAAAGTTGTCTGCAGATAATGAGTACACTACACAGAGAAGAATATATGGGGTTTTCTCTGCTGTCCCAGAATAGTGTCCAATCCCAGTACTTAGAACATGTGGAAGGGATATGTCTGGGAGTTCCAGTTGATTTTTGAGATAGATAAAACCTTAAAAGTAAGATAAACAGCTTGTCTCTGACACACCAGGAGAGGTTGCTCTTATTCCCAGTTTATGTTGCAATCCCAGATCTAACTATATAAGGAAATCCCATTTGCATGAAGAAGGAATGGTCACATCAGTAGTTACACACTGCATGAGAAGAGGTATATGTGGATGCTGAAAGACAGGCAAAGTTTGTAATAAATAGAGATGCCCATGTTCCTATCATCACTAGCAAGCATAGGAAAAATGCCATCTCTTTTCCTCTCCAAAGAGGTGGTTATTACTTCCCATAAAACAGGAAAGCAGTGGGCAATGAAGATGGGAGAAGGGAGGAAGAGAGAATGAAAATGTGGTAAATGGTGGATTCAAAGGGAAAGCGGGATCATTTTTTACATGAGGTCCAACGTCATCTCACAACACCACTGGCAGAAGGCAAAAGGAGGAGTTCAAAAGAAATCATTGCCATATCTTCAGCCTTGCCTGGTGCCAAGGGACAATTCCAGTCCCTGTTCATGCGGAAGCCTTTGGCAGAATCCATATCTAAAACAACATAGCAAAGGAGGCTCTTTTCCCCTCTCAGTTCCTATGCATGCCACCCGTCTCCTGGGCTTCCTGCTCCTAGGGCATATCATTGAGGTGAAGCCCAGTTCTGTTATACTTTCCTAACATTTGGATGTGTGGCTTTCATAGCTGATGAGGAAAGCTGAGCAAATACGTTGTGATGAATAATTTATGCAACTAACTTAGATGTTTATCTTCTGCTCATAGAATATCCATGAGCCAGTTGCCATTCCCCATAATTTATGCATTATTTGAATTTATTTAGTGATATTTTCCAAACTCTTTTCCTAAGGTTTTGCATAGCATTTGGCTGTATCCTTTCTTTGGGTGCTGTTGTTTGATTGGGATTGGTCAAGTAAATTGCAAAGCTTCCTGATCAATGACCAAAAATACATTTTAAACTTGGCTTCCCCAGTTTCAGAAGATTTTACATTGAAAGCAACCCTTTTATACTAGCAATCTTCCACACAACCTATAGAACTCTGTGCTGGAAGATGCACCTGATGTCAAGATGATGGTGCAGATTTAGAAAATAGACTTAACATTAATGGGTATGTCTAGTGAAATTACTTTGCATTACTGAGGTAATAAAGAAGGTGAAATATATTTGCAGTGAACTGTATAGCTCTGACCTTAGGAATGATCCAACCTGTAACTCCTGAAGTATGTGATGAAACACCTCTAAGAACAGGTTTTCTATTAGCTTGCAATGCTGCACTGAATTGCATTTCCTGAAGAAGCAGCTGCTATTGGCCAAAACTAATTCATGGCGCTAGTAAGTATACTCTCATCTATCTTCACTGATTCCTTCATTCTGTGAGTCTTTGGATGATCTACCAAGACCTTGGATTCATGGATGTTGTGTGCCAAAGGGCATTGAAATCTTTCCTCCCAGAAATCATTCTCAGATGCCATTGCACTATCACTGCTTCTCAGTGCCATCAGGGACACCACAGTCTCAATGCCACTGCCTGGAAAACACAGGTGAAGCCTCTACACATCTCAAGGCATTTATAAAAAGAGAAATATTGCACTGTTGCTTGCTCAATTTCCAGGTGAATTTGCCACCAAACTTGACCAGGATTATGATGGCACCCCATGATACAGTTAGGATTAGTGCAGTCTTCTGACCCTCAGGGGAAACCCCCAGCAAGGACCTGAACGTCTGCCAGTGGGGAAGCATTTAAGGGCTTTGAAGAGATGATAAACCTCTTAGCAAGGAGGAGGAAGAGTCTGTATCTCTGATGCAGAGACGGGATAAGGAGAAACTATGACCTAACGTCTGAGTAGTGGAGGGAGAGGCACTTGTTTATGCTCTAATGTCTCGCCAGCATAGACAGCCCATGCTAATGTGGAGTGTGCCCAGGAAAATGCATGCCAGGTCAGCAGAGGAGAGTCTGCTCTCTAATGTCTGGTGAGAGCACTGAAGAGTCGACTCTTCTCATGACTGGAAGGGATAGGAGGTGCTAATGCCTAAAGGGGGAAAGAAGAGGAAATAGAGGGATGAAGTACTGCCTCAGGAAGGCTGATATGCATATTCCAGCCCTTCCTCCCTGTAACAGTAAGGGGATATTTTATTTGTATATGGCTACAGCTGAGAAAATACTTACCCCTTCATAGTTTGCACCAATGAGCTCCCCATTAAGGCCATGCATGTCAGAGAGAGGGGTCCACTAGGGTTGTCTCAGTGCTTATTAGCACTATGACCCCTCCAGGGAAACAGAAAAAAGTGGAGAAAATTCTGAAAAGGGAGGAAAAGCCAAAAGCCTGGAATGGGTACATCACCCAGACCCACTGCTGCACCAGCAGAGAGGCGAGGAGATCCAAGGGCATGACATCGCTACCCAGGAAGTCTGAAAGAGAGAGGCCATCAGAGCAAATCAAATTCCCCATCTTCAAATGGCCAAGACAACTAAAGGATGTGAGTGAAGAAACAAGTTCAGTACAGACCTCAGGGGCTGGCACTTGAAACCAGAAAGAAATTAAATGCATTAAATGATGCTCGAGACAGAGCCTGTTTGAAAAAGGAAAAAGCAGAGCAGGATGGCACTGAACAAAGCCTGTAGCTGTCATGCTGACTGGAACACCCCAGCATCTCCTGCTTCTGGATGGATTGCCTGCAGGGCAGTTAGTGCATTCCACTCAGAGTGCACACTCAGCAAACAGGAGCAGCCCAGTGCTCCCTGGGAACAGGGCAAGGAGAAGGCACCAGCTCCTTTCTGTTCAGTGGTTATCTTTCTTATAGGTCACACATAAAAATCCATCAACTGCCCCCATAGGTGATGAGCAGACAGAACCCCTCCAAAGGCAACACCCTTTTCAATAACAAAACAAGATACAAACATTACAATGTCCTCTTCCTGGCATATCACAACATTATTGACTGATGACCTAATGTCAGAGACAGAGAATGCTTAGAGCCTTCTTGCTCTCTTGGATTTTGGTGCATATACAATAGCATCTGCCTGGACACATCTCTGCACCTTCATTTCACCACAGCACCTCACAATCATTGAGACAGGCATTTTTAGACACCTCTATGTACATTGCAAACAAGTGTTATTAGCTGTTAGAATGAGCGTGTACCAAAACAGATTTTAAGTCCTGCCCAGGTAAAAAAACAAGTTTTGTGTTCACATCAGGAACTTGGCCCAAAGTCTTCCAGAATCCTTCCAGATGCTCCTACAACTAAGCTGTGTGTTTGGGAGGTTTTGTCTTTCCTTTCCTTAGCCCAATTGTCCTGATCATGGGCTGCACAAAGGAATAGTTATCTCCAGTCCTCAGGGTGATAGCTCTTCCACGTTACTGTGAGCCCTTGACTCTGCAAACAACACCATGAGGGCATGATATGAGCCCAACAACAGCACTATAATGCTATCTTTTACTACCAGAGCTGCCTTACTGTGTCTGTATGGGGTATCTGTGATTATGATGGGGTCAGTGATGCTTTATTTCTAGTCTGTGCCCTCAAAATGCCAGACAGCCCCAGGCTGAGCAGTGCGATATTCCTTTAGCAGTTTCCTCTGCAGCTTGGCCTCCTCTCTAACTAGGCCAGCATGAAGAAGTCAGGCTTCAAAGCTGAGCTTTTCAAAGGGCCTACAAGAATTAGTTTCCTGTGAGGGTTTGGCACTCATCCCCCCTAATCTATTTAAGAAAACTCCAGTCCGTAAATTCAAACTAGTTCCAAATTAGAGGCTGAAGCTCTGCCATGAAAGAGAGAGGCAAAAAAACACCTCACCAAAATCTAATTTCAGAGAAGTATGAAAAAGAAATCACTTACGCAAAATGCTGTCAGGCTTTCAGCTTAACAAGCAGGCAAGCAGGCAGGCAAGCAGATGACAGCTGGCAGGTGAATAAGATAAATAAATTGACTATTGATCTATTGATAAATGCTGTGCTGGCTGCAGCAGTTTTATTCCTATAAGGGCATTTGCTGGTAAGACTGAATCCAAGGAGAAAACTATCAGTGGTTGGATCACTCAATCATATGGCTGATAAAACACTGCTTCTGAACTACTTACTCCTTCACCTTACTACTTGCACAGAACAATGGAGGAATCTTCTGTTGTGTTTTTTTCCCTTGGCCTATATGCTTTGGCCATGTGTTTGGTGTTGGCTGAGGTGTCTGAAACCTCAGTACTCCTCCTTTTCTAGGCAATAATTTAATCCTGTTGCATTTTCCTGCTACGAACAGTGTTTTCGTCTCTAATATTTTCCTTAAAACCATGAACTTGTGCCAGGGTTGAAAACTTGGAGCGTTTTGAGGTGTATCTTTGTAGAAGGTGAGGGGGGTAAGTAATAGATCCAGAATGACCTGAAGTTTGCAAGACGCAAAAAGAAATGACTTCAAAGTTAGGAGGATTTCCTGTGCCCTTGAAAGCACCCAGGTAAACAGATTGTTCCAGCACTGAGTCAAAAACCAATCAGGCAGACGTGACTCTGAGTCTCATGTTCTTGCTTAGGATAGGACTACACTTGTCTTTCTTGGGAGGTAGCATGTAATTGTTGGGTGCTGAGAACATTGATTTGTTTAAAAAAAGATGAAGCTGGAATAAATGTGTTACTAGAGAGTCAAAGCAGAGTGATTCAGCATAGGTAAGTACAAGTTAAGAGACAGGCCATTAAATCTGATCGTTACAAAGGTTGCTTATTATTAAATTTGATCATGGCCAGGCCATAGCTATGATTCCTAGCTCTGACTTCAGATCTAAACATAGCAACATTGTGATTAATCACAAGCAAACATGGTAGAGTAGGCTACTACCCCTTGAACCGAATAAAGTCACCTCCAAGTTACATGTTTATGCAGCCCCAGATAACACAGTAACTTCTAAACTTGAACACTGAGTAAACTCACCAGCTACCTTCATCTGTCATTTATTGATCTATTCCCGTATTTCACTCAAGCCAGCTGCTAAATTCCCTTTCTTCACACCCATCAGCTTACAATGCAAACTACTTGTGGGACATTTATTCCACTCAACTTTCTTCATAGTGTCCTTTGGGCAGATTTCACTGCAAAAAGCAAGCACCTCAGGCTCTAGAGACAGCCTTTCCAACACCAGCCTACTTAAGCCTTGTCCACCCTTGGAGACTTGCTTTAAGTGGTTCCCATTACTGTTAACACCATTTCAGCTGGTTTGAGCATTGGGCTGGCAGCACTTCTAAGCCACTCGGATTTACATAGTGGTTGATACCAGCTGCTAGAAGCTGAAATGACATCTCTACAAGAGCTCCCAGCATTGTTAGTACTGCTGCAGCTTAACAAACATTATCAGCAAGAAGAAACGTTCTGTTCTGTTGCTGTTTTCATCCTCAAAGCTTACCTAAACCAGACATGGTTTATTAAGCTACTGAGGAAGCTATTCTAATAGGCTGCACGGTCCTGTGCTCCAAGCATTGCAATGGACAATAGAGACACTCATTCCTTCACTATGAATCAGGATAAAAATCACAAGAGATGCAGCCAGAACAATTCCCCACTAAAATACCTGAGCTAGCCTAGAGAAACACATCTATGAACCGGGCATCGAGTTCTATAGTTATGATTACAAGAGAACCGGTATTTTTCATAGCACGATCTCCTGGATTTATATTTCTACAAGTTTGACTCAGAATTCAGGATCAAGCAGATCCTGGGAAGTCAAGGAGCTGTCAACAAGCTGCTTTCAAAGAACAGCACTTGAAGCAACAGATGGAAACATCTGAGTCACTGAAGGAGACTTGAGGAAACCTGGGATAATCTGTATGATTTCAGGTTCCCTTCTCCATACTTCTTCCATTTCCCTTCTTGTGCACTGCTTTGCTCAATGCACAATCCTTGTCCAGAGAGCTGATGGCATACATCAGTCAATGAGACTTAGCCAACAACAGGTTGGAAGGGAAGGTAAGACACAGGTGGTGAGACAACTAAGAGAGACCTTTTCACACTGGTGTTTTTGGACTCTAGTAGGTTAGAAAATTCAACTCTTCAAGTCCCTCCTCCTATGGGTAAGTTGTACATGAAAGTATTTAAACCCGTTACTTCTAAAAGCAGGTTTGAAATGCAAAACCAGCAGAAAGATTTTCATTTATAGGGCACATAACATCACCAAGTGGAGGAACAGCCCATGCTAAGTCATGGTGAGCACTCTTTAACCCATGGACCACTGCCCCAAAATTCACCATTATATTCACTGCCTACCAGTGTTCATATGAACACAACGACATGAATCAAAGGCTTTAACAAGAACATAGTTTAGAACAAGTAATTTTATGAATTGCATTTACTTTAATTCCTGAAGACATAAGTGTGTGGACTACAGGCTTTTTTCCCTTTTAGCTGTAGCAAGCCGATAACCTCAGCCTGTGACACCACAACCCCAAGCTTTGCTCTTTACTTATCATGATTCACAGCTAGCTCAGATGAAATAATTGTGAGAAATGTGGACTTGAACCTTAATTTCTCACAGTACAGAGGAAGGTATCTGGCTACTGCTCAACTGGCAAATTAAGCACAGCATTTATCAATGCTGGGAGAGCAAGTATCAGGAAGTTAGCCTTGATTGCCCTTTTTTTCCCTCAAAAAGCACATTTTTTTCCTCCAAAGCAGCATGGAGCCATGTTTCAAAACTTGAACTGTTGTTAGGAGATGGAGACATCACCCCCCCTCTGGTCAGTTGTGCTACTCACTTGGCAAAGGCTCAAATTCACTGGTTTCAGGAGGAAACAAGAAAAGTGATGTTTAAATACAAAGCCCCTCCTGCCTCTCATCCCCAACTGTGCCCTCAAGGCCATCCTGGCAGAGCCACCTGGGCACAGCTACCACACTTGTGGGCTCAGCAAGGACAGGCAGTGATGGGAAAACGGGAAAGCTGTCCCCTCTTGCTCATCCCCTTGCCCCTGAGTCATTCTCAGCTGATGGAGACATGAGTGATCGTGTCAGGCTGGTGCTGGTGGGTGGCTTGGATGCCTAAAGACTTTGCCAGTTGGCAAAGCCACCTGTTTACATCAGGGATCTGTTGCTGCAGGCTACATGAGAGACTTTTGTCCAGGTTAAGTGAAGTGAAGGCATCCATACCCTTCCCTGCCAGGCAATATCCTTCAGCTGGAAGGGCACAATGCAGGCTGCATGTAGAGAATGTGTAGGGAAATCATGACTTGTTGAGATGCAACGGGACAGACCAATCACTGCCTGCTCCTCAAGCCATACCTAGAGCCCACATGTGGTCACCAGCCTCAGAATAACCCAGGAGATGTGATGAGGACTAACATTCTTCATCACCCATGCTGCTGCAAGCGATCGTGCATTCATGAGTACATGGTGGAGGTCTGAGTGTGAGTGGACAAAAAGTGTTTCAACCTCATAAAACCACGATCCCCTCCCACACTGATTCTTTCTACTTTATTCCTATAGTTGTGACATTATTTTCTCCAAATTGTTTTAGGAGAAAATAGTGGTTTCTCCTCCTGTTTCCTCACCCATTCCTGTGCCTTCACCCTAAGAGCTGTGGCTCAACAGCCCTTTGGTTTCCATGCTGTGCTGTTCAGTTCAGACCATTCACCAAGGGTTGCTATTTTAACAGTGACATCCAGCAAGCAGGAATATACATAGCTGGTATATGCAGAGGTTGTCCCCTCTTGGGGTAGGATTCAGATGGTAACTGGGCCTGGAATTACTAGCAAAGGGCAGAAGGTAAGAGGTGAAGGGCTAAAATAATTAGGCTGCAGAGTATAACAGCAGCAAAATTCAAGCCATCCATAATCAGAGACATTTGTGCTTTGTTCAAGATTGAAAAATACCCAAACCCTGTCCCAAAAAGCCTGTGACATTTCAGAATTACAGTAAAATGGAAGAAATTTTCTCTAGGAAAAAGGTGACCCATTTCCTCAGACTACAGCCCTCTTTAGCAAAAAAACCCTGAACACAAGCAGTGAGAATGCCTTGAACATTCCCTGGTTGCTCCAAAAAAAAAAAAAAAAAAAATCTCATTTCAACAAGAATCAGGTTTGATGTATTTAATTTTCATTCCTAGTCATGCCGTTTCCAACTCAGACATGTTTTGATGGAGGCAATAAAAAGACTACGATAAAATCCAAACTCACAAACTCCTGAAGAAAGGCAATCTCTTTGCATAGTGCAAAGTGGGCTGCCATAAAAAGATAACCATGTTTTTTGTGCAACATTTCAGAAAGGAAAAGCTTTCTTTTTGCCCTGTCCTTTCCAGGGAACAGGGACTAGTGACAGCAAATGCTTTTGTTTGCTGGGATCTGTTTGTGAAGCTTTGAAGCATTTGGTTATTCAGGCACATGCTTACCAACTTCCCAGTCATGAGTCACGTTTCCTTTAGCTGTTATTTGTGACTTTGATACATGGATCCCAAAACATTTTTAAATGTGTCATTGCAGACAGAGAAGCTGTCTCTTGCTGAAGGCAGCAGGAGATAAACAACTTCTCCAAGGAAGAGACCTAGCATACAGGACAATCATGGACAAAATTAACCCAGATCTAGAGGGAGGCCAAAGTATTTCATGAGCAAAGACTAAAGGAGATGGTGGGGTCATGGCTAAATTTGCTGCCTGTTTTGTTTGTGCCCAGGGTCCTCGCTGCCTGCCCTGCTTCCCCCATCACACTCAATAAGGCTAAAGGTCGTGATGGCAATGTACAAACACAACCCCACAATAGCCAAGGAGAACAGAAGCAGAAGTACGAGCCTATTAAAACCATCACACACAGACTCCCAAATCCCAGCCCGTCGGGGAGGACACCTGAGCCACATGCAAGCAGCAGAAAGACATGGAGTGGGCTGGAGTCATGCCACAGTTGGTGTTGGACCTGGTGTATAGCAAAAGTGAGAGGGATCAACTGCACACCTTGGTATTTATCTTCTATGAGGTAATAGGACCCCAAAGGCTGTGAAATCAATCTAATGAAATGCAAACCACTTCCTTTGGGAAGGTTGTGTTGATTGCTGACTGTTGTGTTCAAATCAGCAAAGAACATGCCAGTCTGGGAGAGAAGCTTGAAGAACTCTGAGCTCTCCAGCAATGTTAGTCTGTATCACCGCAGGTTGTGTCTATCTGAATTCCTACAATGTTATTAATATAGCATAGCCAGGAGACTGTTTTAGCGTAAAAAAGGCCAGGTTGGATGTGGCTTTGAGCAACCTGGTCTAGTGGAAGGTGTCCCTGACCATGACAGGGGGTTGAGACTGGGTGAGCTTTAAGGTACCTTCCAACCCAAATAATTTTCTGATTCTGTGAAAAAAGATCACTGGAGCGCTTTCTTAGCTGGCTGAGCCTCAAACACACCTTAAATAGCTGAGAGGGGTTGTTATACCCATGCTGTTGGCATAAAATCTGCTGTATAGTGGAGGGAGATCATGCAAACTGCCCACAACACACACAGAGCCACAAAAACACAAGTCACTCAATCCACCTACAAAACCAAAATCCACTCACATGCTAAGGACCAGACATGAAACTCAGGTCTTGAAGAAATTAAGAATAAAACCTCTTCGACTTCAGCGCAAGCAGCATCCAGCCCCATAAGCAAAAGCAATGTCAAAGCCCAGCAGGTCTCTAGGCTGCAAGCAGGGCTACACTCCTGCATTCAAACTTATGGTTATAGGCAGGACCTGAGTCCTGCTGCTAAGCAAAGGGCACAATCCCCTTCCCCAAACACAGGGCTCCTTCCTGTGGAGCAGGATAGGGCCAGCTGCAGAGATTTATAGCCTCACCATTCAAAGCATATTTAGGGGGAGAATGAGCTCAGCTGTGTGGGAAGGTTTGGGGTTTTTAAGTTTAGTAAAGAGTGAAATAGAGGGTAAAGGGGGTTATTCTTTACAAAGAGCTCTTATACCTCAGATTTTCACTTTGGCTTGGCAGGTATCTGCTTTGCACTTTCATCATGGTTCAGGAATCCTTTCCTGGGTCTGGGTGGGAGTGTCGGTGGGGCTGGTTCTTTCCCCCTCTCCTGTGCTGCTTTCTTTCATGGTAGGCTTTTTTGTATGTGTTAAGTTAAACTCGTGATCTCCACAAGGAAAGGTACTGGAAATGGTCTGGGGGCATCAGATGCTGCAGGAAAGCTAAAAAGAACTCTACTCATATCTATTTTATGGATTGAGGACTGGGCAAAGTAAAAGCATCATCTTCTATGCTAACGAAAGCCATACATATGGCTGAATGAAGGATTATGTTCTATCGCACATCTGAGCCTCTGTTCAGACATAATGAACTGGACTCCAGCATTTTGAAGCACATGCATATGTATATATTTATCTACTGAACAAAACAACAATATCTGCACTGCTTTTTATTTGCCTTCTGGGGTTTCAGATTTAAAGGCTCATATTTTCTGGCTTTTCTTTGCAATCCTAAAAGACCGCCTATTCTTATTTTCTTTTTAATGGAAGTTGTGAGTTATACAATTATATGACTCAAGCCTGGAGTTCTTAAAGGAGACAGGAAAAAAGCAAGTATGAATCCCCCAACTCTTACTGGAGAAAAATAAATAACTATAAATATCTGTGCAGTCTAGTAGAGAGCTGGTCCCAATGTTTCCTGCTACTGAACAGAAACTCACAACTCCCAGTGCCCAAGAAAGTATCAGGAAGCAGAAGAAGCAGCCCATGCCTCCTGGCCATAGGCTAGGTAGTTATCGCTGGGCTACATCCCTATCCTCTCCTGATCTAGGGTAACTGCCAGATGAGCTGAGCTCAGGCCAGCAGGATGCTCTATATCACTCCCCTCTATACCAAGGTACTCAAACCCTTTTGTGGAGTTGCTTTCCCTCTTCCTGCTTCCCAGCCCTCCTTCCCTTTTTCCTTTCTCCCAGTTGTTGCACTGTGCTGAGCAGCACAGATTTAGGGTCCTACAGACCATACTCTTGTGGCAGGATGTAGAACCTGATGTAAGCTTCAAGTTGTCCGGTGCAGGGGCTGTTGCAAGCCTGATGGGGGGGGCGCGAAGCGTCCTAAAGCCGCCTCCAGTGGGAGGAATCAATTATATGACCCTGTGCAAGAGCAACACCCAGAGGCCTTCACAATAAGTGCATGTTTATCTCAAATGCTGGCTCTGAGGCAGACCTGTTTGTCCCTGCTCCTCTCACAAAGCCCAGCTCCCGGCGAATTTGCTGATGTCCAGGTATAAGCAGCAGTGACTCCACACTAAGGTTGCAGCTCTGATATTGCTCCTGTTCTAATTTATTCCCAACAGGAGCTGTACTGGGTATTCCCTCTTCCCTGAGCCTCATCCCCTGCCTGCCTATCTCTCCTTGCCCCATGTTTGGAAGGGCAGGTGGTGGCTGTATTTAAAGCCTCAATCTTCCTGGGCACTGAACCATCACAAACAGCATGCTCATCAGCAGCAGAGAGTTTCACTGACTGATTGTCTTCTGATTCTCTTTGGCATTTTATCCTGGCTGCATAGAAAACTTATTATAAAATCATGTTTGTGTTCCACAGGCTATATCCTTGGCTCAGTGCAGCAGGAATACGAAGCATGACAGGCAGAGTCTGAGGGGCAAAGCCTCTGCCAAGGTGACAGGGGCCAAACTGCAGCACAGTCACAGTGTTTGCAGAGAGAAGAGCCCCCTGATCAGCCACGGGTTAGCCTGCGGGTGGTTTAGCTGTTGCAATTCTCCTGACCAAATCTGTGTCACATGCCACAAATAACTGTTCTAAACACAGATTAGGTTTATATTAGATGACTGCAAGGAGCCCTGCAGCTATTAAAAATCTGTTAGTCTTTCCCCTAGACAGCCTGAGGCTAGTGCCTGCCATCCAGTCACACCTGTAGCAACTCCAACAGCCTGTGGTAGAACTAGAGGATTATTACTTAGATTTTGGGTTGTTACCTAGGTTGTGTTACTAAGACCTCTTCCGATGTGGTCTTCAAAAAGACCCCTCCATCCTGCCCTAGAGGTTTAGGACTGTAATTCTTCAAACAGCAAAACATTGTGCCTGGCAGAGTGGGAGATGGGAAGCTGTGACCCTGGAAAGTCCTTTTAGTTTGATGTTCCTTCAATGTACCAGACGCTAAAGCTTTTCTGTCCTTCCACCCTCTTCCATGTGACCCTAAAGAAAGGCATCCTGTAAGATCAGCTAGGCATGGCAGCAAAGAGATGCTCTGAGTTGCATATGCCACAAAAATAAAGTCAATCATCCTTATCTAACCATGCTTTTTCCATCTTCTTCCTAGCTACCTTTCTTGAATGCCTCCCAGCACTGCACAGAGCAGTATGACTGGGATATGACTGGTGAGATTCAACCATCCTTCCCTTGGCCTCTCTCCTGGGGAGAGCCGAACAAGTGGACTAGTGTTTTGTTGACTGTTTGACATGAACATTCCCAAAACAGGAAAGGTGTCCACAGGAAAAAGTCAAGCAGGAAAACAAAGCACCACCTGTAGAGAAGCAACTAGACACGGCTTGTTGGAGAAGTGGGAAAATGTTACAGCATCCCTCTCTCCAGAGCTGATTCTGGTCTCTAAAACATGCATTTGGGAGGGGGCTCCTCTATTTCCCACATCCCTGAGCACAGCCAGATTCTCCTGCCCACATCCACTGCTCATCTAAGCGGCCCTCCTCCTTCACAAGCTGATCACAAGATGCTGGTGGTGCAAGAGGCTTCACGTCAGTGGGGCTGGCCATCTGGAACAACCCCCATCTAGCTCTTCATCTCATTGACTCTTTGTTCCATTTCAGTCTCAGCTGAAATCGTATCTCTTTTCTCTCCTCCCTTGCCTGCGACTCTTCTTTTCTCCCTCTGACTGCCTCTGCTGCTATTTATGATTTATTCTCTGTAACTGTCCTATTTAACGCTGCAAAACAGTTGGGAACATGGTTCCTGTGGATGGTGTTGCAGATAGCAAAGAGGTCCTTTCATTTACCCATCACAATGGTGCTGACTAAGCATGCCCCAGCACTGTGAGAGAGGGAAATCTCACATCAACACCATGGATTCTTTGCTGCCCAATACAGTCAGGAACACACTGAAACAGTCACAATGCCTTAGAGAAACTGCCAGGGAGATGCTTATGGGGACTTCTGGCCAAAGCAAGCAGCCCTCAGGATCAGGCTGGGGGGTCCTCTCCTCACGGAAGCTTGGGACATTACCTTACTCCAAAAGAACTGACTGCCCTTTCCTGGAGGAGCAGCTTGGGATGGTACACGTGCCATCGTACAACCTTCATCCAGGATGGAGCAAGCTCTCAAGAGCCCATAGGTGCTACAGTCTCACCATTCCTGGATACTCTGGGATGTGCAGGAGTCAGATTAGCAGAACACGGATGACTCTGTGAGACTTCTTCCTACACTGGGATTTTTATCACATGGATGCCAAGCTGCAGCTGGTTCTGGGAAGTCCTCTGCCCACACACTAAATAAATCCTGGTGCGGTGCGCTGTTTCTCTGTGGAAACTGTACCCTGCATTTCTCTCTATAGGATTTTTCTTGTTTCAGGCTCCATGATAAAATAACAAGAACATGTTTTCTTTACACCAACCATAGGAAGAACTCTTTTTTGTACTCGATTAATCTTTAGTGATCTATATTAAATATTTATCTGAAGAAACAAGGCCTGTATTGCAGCAACATTTTCTATTATGAGACTTTATCATATCGAAAGATGTTTTCCTGCACTGACTCCCTCATATACACCCAGCCAGAGATTCTAATGGAAAGGCACTCTTTTTTTTCCTTTCCTTTCTCTCCCAATGACCTTTTCCCTCCATAACAAGCTGCTGATATGTTAGAATTTACTGGGTTATAAACATTTTTTATCGAGTAGGAGGAAGCTGGGTGATTTGGCATCAGCTTCTCTAATAAAACCCAGGGGAGAGGCTGTGCTGTTTGACACCAATAAAGGCATGGAAGAAGTTGCAGTCTCCTGGGATGCTGGTCACGGATGACAAGGGCAGTCGGTGAGTGTCAGTCACGTAGTTTCGCTCTGCTGAGGCACTTTTGGAAGGAGGCCAGTTTGCTGGCATAGGAGAGGGCGCTGGGAGGGACATGGTAAAGGACTCCTCTGTTCTTCCCCAGTGTTACCAAAACTGTGTGATCTATCATGGAGCAGTGAACTGGGATCCCTAAAGCCTCTTTTCCTGCAACTGGGAGATGGAGAGACACTAAACAGCTGAGATATCTCAGAAAGGTTGAGGACCTTGGTGTTGGGTTCAGGCACTGGTCCTACAAGAACATGGAGAACTCAGATCATAGTTTGATCTTGAATAAATAGTTGAATTTTCCTACCTCAGCTGGACCTGGTATTGGCTATAGATAAAGAGAGTTATAACTATGTTTATTGAGGTAACATCAAAAGGAAACCCAGACACAGGACTCTGTGGTGTCAGATGCTGAACGACAAAGAAGATGGTACAAGAGTTCACAACCTAACACATCCCTGCATCCCAAGGGAGCTGTACCTACACTGGTCAGTAACTAGCTCAGTCCACAAAAGCCTGAATAAATCATGTGATGGCTAGATACACACACATTATAAGTGTTTCATCCTGATAATATATGACTGAGCTGTTATTTGACAAATAGCAAGTGATTAATATATTTGATGAACTGCATAATATTTTACTAATGATTAATGTATTCATTCGAAACAAACAAACAAAACCCAGCCTTTTCCTTAGTGATCATAAGGAACTCTTAAGTAATGGCTGCCAAGAGCTTGGAGATCCCTGGGTGAGCTGTGCCTATTATTCCTCCTTTTATCATGGTGTATTTCTAGTGATTTATTACCAGGGATAATACAATCATGGGTTATATCACTGATGGCCTCATTTAGGGTTGTGAGAGATCCTCTTCAAAAGCTTGGAACTGGATGATCTTTAAGGTCCTTTCCAACCCAAACTATTCTGTGATTCTGTGTTGTAAAGCCCACTAAAATCTACAGGAATTTGGCATTTAGGCGGTTAAGTACCCACACAAAGTGCTTAAATACCTTTTCTAAGTCTGATCCAAGCTTATCTGCTTGTTCTGACCGGAGACAGAAGCAGTGTGGTTGGGTACAGTTTTGGTACAGATAGTCACTACAGCACTATAGCCTATAAGGTTTAGTTGAGGATTGCCCTGGCTGCAGTTCTCCCTCTCCCTCACTCTTAATCCCATTGAGAAACATAATTTCTGTGTGTCCACAGAGAAGATAAAGGACCAAAGAGCAGAAGCTCTTCCTCAGAGCTTTTCTGCAAAGGCGGACTGATTGATTACAGATTGGACGCTGCTCCAAGTCCCTTTCTTACATGAAAAATGGAGAGCTCTTAAAAATAGAATAAAATATTCCATTCTAAAGAAGGAATTTCCACTGGCATGAGCACAATAAGAGGTAGTAGTGGGTTGCTCAATACTGCTGCGTGCACCGGCTAATCCTTTACTACTCAACCTCTTTGCACTGTCCCTGTGGCACCTGATGATAACTCATCTGTAATTGGTAAGGGCTTCAGTTTTGTGTCTCCAGACAAAGCTTAAATCGCTCACATTTGGGTGAGCTCCGACTTCAGTAGTGGCTGGAGTTGTCTGGGCGCTTATTCCTTTTCGCAGCTATTTTCAGGTCTGCAGAATCTGGCTTTTTTCCATGCTGGAAGAATCTGGAACAGCTCATTATGTTTTCATTAGACAATTTTTGGTCAAAACAGCTTATTTCTTGGATTTCTCTTTTCCACCATAGTCACTAGTGACCAGAGAGGCTGAGACTTCAAAACTATGTTGAATCCAATCCATCACCTGAAACATTCTATTACTAACAGAATCAAAGAGTTTGACAAAACCTTACTTTGGCTGAAACATTCTTCTACCTCACTGAGCCAATTTTATGCAAAGACTTTGCCATCCTGTCATTTGCCTTCCTCCATCCTTGTAGAACCAGATCTGCTCCCCTCTTGGTGCACAATCCCCACTACCATGAGTGAAAATCCCACCCCAGTGCTACAAACACTTGCAAGACTCTGACAGAGAGCTGAGATAGATACTTCTATTCCAGCAATCAGACAGCAGCTATGCATATAAAGTCTTCACCTTTGGATGCTCACCCACAATCATAGAGGGGACAGTCACCAATGGAGCTGATGTGTTCAAGCGGGGAGATACAGCACTGTCTTTAAAATATCTCAGTTCCCAGCAGTGAAAACAATAAACTTATTTATGACTCTTCTGCAAGAGAAAATTAAGTCCAAGTACAGTTGGCAATTATGCTGTAAACTTCTTATGTAGCAGCGTTCAGCTTCTTCCACACTCTTAGTTCCTCCTTTGTTAGGTGCTACAAGAGCTGGTAAGACTTTTTCTGGCCCCTATTATAGAGATATTTCACAGAGAAGTCTGCTCAGATTTCCTTTAATCCACCACAGGCCATGCAAGAAGCTTCAGCCATCCCAATATCTGTGTGCATCTCAAACCTCTTATCTGCACAGAGGCACCTATGAGACTCTGTGACAGATATGAGCATGGTGAGCTCTGCTACCTCCCTACCTCTTCAGTAAGTGTGAGTCTGAAACTGAATGTGGACAGCCTGAATAAGCTTATATGTGGAAGGCAATCCCCTTTCATTTTATCACACCAGCATCCTTGTCTTTGTATGCATGTAAATGTTCCGGGAATAAAGTGCCCCTGGGTGGTGCATATACCTCATAGAAATACTGGAACAAATTGTTTCAACATCCAAAGGCTTTTCTCCCATTTCAGATCAATTAGTTCACCTGAGATTATCAAATGATTAGCACAACTTCAGTTCTGGCATTGCTAATTTATTCACATGTCTGTTCAGTGTGCAGTCTTGTGGTAGGATGGAAGACTCTAGAACATATTTCTCTCTGGGTTTGCAATGCTATTGCTCTGTGGCTTGTTTTCCCTGGTTATGCATGCTGACGAGATTTACTATTATTATGAATTGCCCCACAAAACTACCTTCAAACTCAAATTTAATAACCTAAGTATTATGAAGATCAATATTATGGCTATTCTCATTCATATGATTAGCACTAATAAAATTTGGGGAAATATTTATGCTGCAGTAGTGACTAGAGACCTGGATTAAGAAGAGATCCTCAGCATCTATACAGAAGGAACAGACACTGTTCTCTCCAGCTGTGTACTGGAGTGCAGTACTCAATCTCAGAGTCTCCATGGGTTTGGATATTTTATGTAAGTTATCTAATAAGATAACAAACCAGCCTTACAATCCCTACAGCCATATTGCTAACTGTTTGAAAATCATGAGTCAGGCTCCAAAAAAGAATTAAGAGATTGGTTTTAAAATTCATGAGACTCTTAAAATCTGATAAACTTCAGGGTTTGGGGTTTTTTTTGTTCCTTCTTCCTTTTTTGCCTTCTGCTTTCTGAGTATGTAGGAGTAGCATTATCAAGTTTTCCTCTGCAATTATGAAGGCCGTAAACTTACTTTAAAAATTGAGTTGAGACTCTTTACATAATCACAGGCCTCTAAAAGTGTGGGCTTTGAAGAGACATTAAATAGGCTAGAGGTATAGTTCATCCTGTGATTCGGCGACACTCACCTGCTGAATTGGTATGGCCCAGATATTAAGTACTCCCAAGAAACAGTCTGGAGTCTTTATGGGAGGGAAGAGGGAACCTGAGACTTTCACTGAGTCTGTGCATGAATAGGGGGCAAAGGGATGAAAACAGAGGGGAGGAAAACAAAATGCAAGGAGAACGTATTACTCTGATGGAGACAATTTAGCTTTAACCAGAGATGAAGCTAACAACCTTCTTTTCTTATTCCTGTTTCTCCTGCTTGCTTCTGTCAATGCAACACAGTTCTTCTTGTGTACCAAGCTCTCTTATTAGCCTTACCCAGGCTGTGCGCCTGTGCTCCCCAGGGAAAGCCCCAGACATTTGGAGGGGAGTAAAAAGTAATGTTCTTTCTGGGTTTTGGCTCAAGAGCTGGAAACTACCACTGAAATATTTAATGCTGAATACTCACTAGGCAGGTTTTCCTTTGCTGGGAGGGAAAGAACCAGTATGAAAGGGAGGAAAAGCAAAATGAAGTTGGCAGGGATTCACAGACAATGAAAACACCTTTGCCCTCTGAACACAATGCTGCTTCTTCCAACCCTAGGTAGCTGATGGGGGGGCAGTGTCCCTCCCTGGTCAGTGTCTGCATCCTCATCCCAACTGAATGCCCTGAGTGCACTGTGATGGTTCCCTATCGAAATCAGTCCCTAAACCCAAGTCTGTGCTCCAGTAGACCTGCCAGTCACTGCCAGTCCATGAAACCTTTGTTTACAGCTTGCAAAGGGGCACTTTTACTGAAGAAACTACATGAGCAGCCACATCAGCAAGGGAGGGGGTGCATGGTGTCGGTGTCAGGATGCTTGCAAGAGCTATCACTAAGTCAGCCAGAGTCCGGAGACAGATCCCAGCTATAAGTTACAGGCGAACAGCTCTTCCACTGGCTATTCATGATACTCATTCGTGGGAATGAAAGGTTGTTGCAATATCAGTCATATTTGAGCCTTCAGACCCTGGTGTGCTAGCTGAGAGCATAGCTATCAAATAGGGTTCTTCTTAATGTACCACGTCAAAGATGTGTCCCTGAGAAATGGAGAGCATCCAGAAGCTTCTCTTTGACTGGTCTCTAGTTCTAGTTGCTCTCTGCTGCTGCTGGAACTGGTGGCAGGAGAAAATCCAGCATGGGTTTTCAGGCCAGCAAGTGTTGAATGGTAGCATGCCACATAGGCATAACAGCAGTCCCTTCAGTTTGCGCTAAAGAACTCCAGGAGGAAAAACACCTCCTGCCATAACCCCAGAGCAGACAATTTCATGTCACTGCTTAAAAAGTGCTGCACACCATCAGCATGATTCAGCCTGCAGGAGCAAAGAGGCAGGAGCTGGCACTTGCTACCTCTAAATGATAGCTGTCCACAAACAGAGGCTGTGTTAGCGTAAAAATTAGCCCTACAAGGCTGCATGAGAGCCACGCACAGCCAGAGTATAATGCTGTAATTGGTGTAACTGGTGTAATTCTGCCACAGCACAGCTTTAATGGAAACTCTTTTCTCCAAGCAAGCTCTTTCATTGCAAGCAGAAGCACAGGCAGGCCTGACCTGATTGGGAATTTGATGTAATGGCTTCTCTCTCCCGGCTGCTTACCCCTCTGCTGGGAGCCGTCTGCACATTAAAGCAGATGTTGGTTGCACTTGGGTCATGTTTCCAAGCTTTCTTTTGCAGCCATCAGGGCCAGAGACTCTTTCCTCCCTCCCTGCACTCGTTTCTTAATTAAAGCTTAAATTCTGATGCCACCACATGACTGTAGGAGCAGAGCCCCAGGCAGGCATTTAGTGCTCTGTGCTGTCAGTGGGACTTTGATTTAGAAGCATAGCAGATACGTTAGAGAATCCCATCCCTCTGCTACGCCCCAGCCTGGCCCTGCTCACAGCTGCTGGTGTCACACCTCAAGGCTTGCTTTGCCTTTCAGGCCAGGCGCTGGAGCAGGTCGGAGGCTTTCCCATGCCACAGAGTATGGGGATAGAGGGAATCTCTGTCCTGTTGAAACAGAGTGGTTCAAGAGGTAGGCAGCTGCCAGGAGTCTGGCAGGGAGGGAGGAGGAGGAGGCAGCACCTGCCTGCAGCCCAGATAGATGAAAATGCTGCTGCGACCTGCAGCTCCCATCCCTCTCCCTCTCCTCCCTTCCCTCTCAGCATTTCTCACCCGATGGGATGTATTTAACCAGCAAACATGACTCCCTGGTGAAGGGAACCTCACTGCAGATTCCTTGTAAATACTTTGTGGTCACTGTGTGGAAGGCTGCGGATGCAAAATGGGGTCTGATCACTCGAGACGCAGAGCTGCCAAGCTTGGTGACCAGTGAACAGCATCCCTGATGCACAGACCTGGCAGCTCAAATAGTGCCTGCATCCTGTTCCACAGGAGCACAGAAGGTACCAACTGCCCAGAGCTCTCTGCAGGGAATGCTGAGACTGCACCAAGCTGCCCACGTGCTGTGTCAGCTACTTCACCAAGCACACGTGCTCTGCAGCACACAGAGGAACCGTTGGCTCCACACGGGCATGTTTGATTTCACACCGCCTGGAGAGGAGATCCTAGCACAAAGGGCTGACCCAAACCCTTTTCCCTCCCTGCTGCAGGCAAAGCTGGTTCCTGGGCTTCTTTTCACAGGTGTCCTTGGGTTTTGTACCTGCTCTTAGTAGTTTAACACAGGAAACCAGCCTGGATGGCTCTGACTGCCCCGGTGGGACGCATCTTGTTCCATTTACAGAGGCTGGTGGGTGGCAATCAGCAAAAAAGAAAGGGGAAAAAACTACTTTCTGGAACCCAAGGGAAACATTAAATGGATCCAGAAATAGAAAACCCCCTATAATAGGGGGAGTCATGCCATCTCCCAGTGCTACTGGTGCAAGAACAAAATTATTCCATGGATCTAACAGGATGACTTTTTGTGTGTGTGTAACAGCTTCTCTGCTGAAATAAGCATCTGCCTGATTTGAAAGCAGAATTAATAATCTGCTAAAAAAAAACAGTGAAGGCTTCTCCTCAGCTTGTTAGCCTTTAAAATATGCTCCCAAGCCACTGGACCACAGTGAGCTGAACGTGCAGAGTCATTGCTGCTGCAGCATGCTGGGGAGCAGCCTGGGGAGGTATGTGGGCAGAGCCCTCCCTGTGCTATGCAGAGGGGAAAAGATCTCTCCACCAGTAAAGTCCCAGAGGGGGCTGTGTGGACAGCTTCTTCCCAGCCCAGCAGGATGCAGATCTATTTGGAAAGGTTCAGTGACTAAAAATATTTGCCTGTGCCTCTTCTGGGAGCATGGTTAAAATATTTCATAGAATTGTGGAATCATAGAATGCTTTGGGTTGAAGGGACCTTAAAGCTCATCCAGTTCCAACCCCCTGCTATGGGCAGGGACACCTTCCACTAGAGCAGATTGCTCCAAGCCCCTGTGTCCAACCTGGCCTTGAACACTGCCAGGGGTGGGGCAGCCACAGCTTCTCTGGACACCCTGTGCCAGTGCCTCAGCACCCTCACAGGGAAGAACTTGTGCCTAAGAGCTCATCTCAATCTCCCTTCTGGCAGGTTAAAGCCATTTCATCCTGGATTCAGAGCGGGAATTTTTGTGCTGGAGCATGCAACTCTGCAGAACTGTGCTAACCCTCAGCCAACCCAGCTAAGAGCTTACCCGGGTCAGCAGGCAGGGCAACCAGCTAGTGATATGCCTTTCTAGGCATACAGCTCACGTGCATGCTTTTCTCCAGAGGAACCACCCAGTCCTAACCACAAGCACCCTGTCAGAACATGAACTTATCAACTGCATTGCTTCTGCACCATTCCCTACAGCTTCTGCACTATTCCCTACATGCAGTGCCATGTTGAGATGAGGGCCTGCCCCTCCCCAAAGCTTGGCCAGATGTCCTGTTCTCATATCATCACAGCTCTGAGCATACCAAAGGCTGGTGCCATTTATCCTTTAGTTTGCCCTCTGTTCTCAAGAATATCAAAGAAGAGGAGAGGTGTGTGCTTGTGTCAAGTCCTGCAGCTGCCAGTGCTGTCCGCAAGCCCTCACCATCTGAATCCAAATGCAGCCAGAGCAGCTGCTCCTTCAGCCCCAATGAAGCCAAGCTCCTTGTTTGCTTAGCCCAACAGCCCCAGGACAAAGCACTGTACAGCTCAGCCATTCCCTGCCACCTCCTACTCCTGCCATTATTCTACTTATGCAAATACATTATAAGCTTCCCATACGCAGGGAGATGCATTATGCAGGGAATGTAACAACACTGGTCCCTGAAGTGCAAGAGTAATGAAGGTGGTGGCTAAAGGAGAGGCAATGTGATGGAGTTGGCTGGTTTACACCCATCACTGAAGGGCCTGTCTTTGCCAAACTGCCGTGTTAGAGCTGGTGAGACAGGAATGTAAATTGTGGCTCTCTTGTAAAGTTGCATAAACTTGTAGTAATGTCATTTTTGAGATTAACATTTACATTGAGGAGAACGCTGGAAGCCTTCATTGTTTACATGCTCTATGGAAATAGATTTAAATTTTTGGTTTACACACATTTATTTACAAGGCATTTACTGATTACAAACCAATGTACATCACCCGTTTACATGCATAATGTAAACTATGGAGATTTCCTACTTTTTGCCATGCAATGTTGTACGGCTTTCCATTGCTCATTCCACACAGAGTCAAGAGCCTCCTTTTATCTCAGCTCCCTCTGTCCTTCAATTCCTGCGTTGCATCTCCTAAAAAAGCCTTGCTCTGACTACGAAACATAAAAGCTGATGTCCCCTTTAACAGATAGCATAAAAACCTAATAGGAAAACCTTGTCAGCAGAACTCCAGCGTGACTAAAAAAGCCAAAGCAAAGATTAAACAGCCTAACAGTGCCCATCAATTTGTGCCAGTGCAAAGCATCACCTTAATGCTGTTTGAGAAGAACCTTCACAGTGCTTTTTTGGATGCTTCAGGCATTCAAATAACTGGAACAGGACTGAAAACTTTCCAGGAGATGTATGTGAGAGAGGAGCTATGACTGCATATGTGTCGTACTGTCTGTCTCAGTCAGTGGCACCAAGGTCTCAGCATCCAGCTTCAGTTTGAAGCAGCACATCAAAGCTCAATCCTACCACTCACGGTGGCTCTGCCTCCCTTGCCCAGCAGTGCCGAGGAAAGTATTACTTTTCCTTTATCCTAAGATGCTAAAAGCCAAACCCAAGGGAAGTCAAAGAGTTTCAGAGTGAACAATAAGGACATCCAGCCTATTTTATTTCCTCCTTCCTTGTTTCAAGGACATAAAGACTTCAACATAAACTGAATGAGCAAGTTGAAGAGAAAAGAGCTAAACAAAATACACTCAAAATCAGAACGTCTCCCTTCTGACATGTTTTAAGTGGCATCGGTTGATTTTGTGTTTTGAGATGAGATTTTATGTCTTAAAAATTGCAATAAAAGAAAAGGTTTTTCACTGGATTAATAAAATGAAAACAAGGAGCAAAGCTTAAACTTCTCACTGAGCCTAAAATGAAATGTTTTGATTTTTCCGTTTTACAAACATCCATTTCAGATCAACCCATTTTTAATGTTATTTTTTGTTCCATACATCCAGTGAACCACAAAATCAATTATTTGTACAGCTCTAGTGACCGATAGATTAAATTCAACGCAATAGAGAGACAGCAGAAAGAGTCAATGAGGAGTGGAGAGATGGGCTGAAAAAATGGTGGAAGCAGCTCTACTAGATCTTGTCCCTGCCAAAAGTCAGCATGTATTTTCACAACTACTTTAATACCATTTTAATCCACATGGCTGCTGAAAACAGCAGTCTTGCCAGTCCCCTCCCTTAGTCCCTTTCCTGCTTCCATCCACACAGTCATAGAATCACAGAATGGTTTGGGTTGGAAAGGACCTTAAGCTCATCTAGTTCTAACCCCCTCCCACGGGCAGGGGCGCCTCACACTAGGCCATGTTGTCCAAGGCTTAGTCCAACTTGGCCTTGAACACTGCCAGGGATGGAGCATTTGCCAGTTCTTTTGGCAACCTGTTCCAGGGTCTCACCACCCCCACAGTAAAGAACTTCTTTATATCTAACCTGAACTTGCCCTGTTTTAGTTTGAACCCATTCTCTCTTGTCCTGTCACTACAGTCCCTGATGAAGAGTCCCTCTCTGGCATCCTTGTAGGGCCCCTTCAGATACTGGAAGGCTGGTCTGAGGTCTCCCCACAGCTTCTCTTCTCCAGGCTGAACAACGCCAACTTAGTTTTCTGCCAGATCAGTTCCTCAGCTGTGAAAATCAGCGTTTTACATGAAAACTGCCTGGAAGTTCTGGTAAGGAAAGGCAAAACGTCTGTAATAGAAGCTGCTATAAAAAAACAGTCATAGAAACCTCACATTCACTTGCCACATTGTCCCAGTCCTGTGCCTGGAATAGGAGCCAGATTTGGCTTTTGCTTAGAAATAATAAAAGCTCATCATTCCCCCAGCCAGCCAGCCAGGGCAAGCAGCCTTCTAACCCTTGGAGCTGTAGAAGCAGGTCCTGGGGCAGTGGGCAATGTTGAATATGCCATAAAATTTGGGAAATTTTGTGAGACCAGATCTTTTTTTTACTCTTTTTTTTTTTTTTTTTTTTTACTTTATTTTTCCTCTAAGGGCAAACTGAAGCAGCAGAACAGCACATGTATTTCTAAGTCAATTTTAGCCCGCGCTACATGCACAGCAAACATCCTCACTTCATGATCATTCTCTTCCTCTTCATTGGGAGAATGACACATTTAGAGAATACGATTTGTGGGTTTTCTAGGACTAAATAAAATCCTCCAGTGTGGCTGAATGCATTCAGCAGTGCCAATTCCTTTATGAGCACCCACTTTAGTGCCCACTCTGAATCAAAGATACAGTGAAATCACAGAAGTGTTGGTTAGATGAGATCCTGGGGGACCTTAATCCAACCTCTACCTGAAGCAGGACTATCACCAGCTCTGGAGTACATCAGCTGTGACTTTGTCCACCCAATTCGTGAAGACCACCAGTTATGGAGATACCTCTCACCTCTCCACTGACCTGCCTTAGACCTGCACCACCCTCCTGATGAAACAACCTTTGAAGGGTAGGAAATCAGCTTTTTTTCCCCAGGCATCATTCCAACCTATTTATAGCTAGCTTGTGCATCCAGTTACTCACATGCTCACAACCCTTCCTGTCTCAGGAGCTGTATTTCCATTTTATATTTCCAGGGACCTTACTGTAACGAGTGTACATAAGCAATCAGTTCTGTCCTGTCACTCTGCAGGTACAGGGATGGGGCAGGCCTGACTGGTTTGTTGTCACATCCTCCACTAAGTTTGGAATCTGATGGTTCATTTTAACCAGACTTGGCAGAGTATATTTGCAGGTTTCATGGAACTAGGCAGCCTCTAAATGATCCTGCTGCAGGAGAAGTGCAAGGCGAGCAGATCTCCTGTTTATACACCAGGGTTTCCCTGCTCTCCCACACAAAGCCAGATTTCCTGGTCCCTACTGGCATTGCAGAAAATGGAATTAAACTCCCACACTTGGAAAATCCACCTTTTTTCTTGCACATTCCCCTTTCAGCCCCTTTCAAACATCCATTTTATATTGCTGTCGTCCCTTATGTCCAAACATCTTGCAGCGTTTAATTAAGTCTGCCCAGCAATGCAGAGCAGACAAGCGCTGTCGTCTCTCATTTTCAGGGGGTGAGGATGGAACCAAGGCATAGAGAAGTGAGCTTACCCACAGCCACACCATCAGCCTGGGGCAATAATATAGATTCTAGATGTACGTAATCCATATAGATATTATATAGACTCTGACAGTCTAACCATAAGTCTCTCTTTCCAAGACACTGTGTCCTATCCCTGCTTTGCTGTAGGAAATCTGGCAGTGGCAGCCTGTCTGCTCAGCTGGCTGAGACCATTTCACCACTTCCCTCTCTGCCTCCTGTGTCTTACCTCTGACATTGAACAACAAAGCCTCATTTTTTCTAGGAAAGATTTGTTTTTCTAGAACTTGCTTAAACTGAGCAGCATCATTAGCAAAATGCCTCTGTGTCAGTGCCTCTGTGTGGCTGGCTGCAGAGTGTATTCAAGTGCTCAGTTTATTGTTGCTTTTGTTTTGCCTTATAGCTAAATAATCAGTTTCTGGGAAAAGAAGAAAGGACAACGTGACAATATACTTCAAAGAAGTGGACTGAAGCTGTTAACTACTGTCTTGTGATAACAGGAATGTTTTCTGGGCTGAGCAGTGCCCTAGTCCCAAAGCCAAGCTGAGCTTCATCTGTTTTCCAGCCCTCATGCAGTACCTAGTACCCAAGACTCCCATGACTAGGAACAACCAGAATAGTGATAATGAATATTCAGCCACCCCACAAACCGCTCTCAGCATCTGCCATCCTATCTGCATTAGCATCTGAGTGCACAGATAATGATCAAAGCAGCATTTTCCTGCCAGAGGCCCCCCTAAACCAGCCTTATTAGTATGAATTGATGCTGATTAATGTGCTTCCTTAATGCAATTGTATCTACCCCTACTGTTCATGATTTCATATATAAAACGTCTTGCCCTTTGCTTGCCTGCTAATACCACATGCAAGGTGCAAATTTTGACAGAGGATACCAGGAAAATCGGTGGTCCAAGTTTTGTGAGAAAGGGACCTAAAATATACTAAAATGAAATACACAGGAGGAGGGAATAAGCCTTTGGATAGATCTGCATTCAGGCATCCTATGAAAAGATATTGGCAGCTCTGCTGTGCTACAGCAGTTCTGCTTATGCAGCATATAAAATAGCCTGGCTAACTAAAACAGGCTGTTTGCTAGCTGTTGGCAGACTTCTGGACTTCAGCTCTGAGGGTTTCATGTTTAGTTTAGTGTTGCTTCCTTTCTAACATCACCTGGAAAGAGGAGCAAATGCTGTGGTTATCCTTCTGCTCTGTGTAGCACTGACAGTGGCTTAATCTCTGTGGGTTTTCAGCGTAAATGACATGGTCCTAACGCACTGTGTCCATGCTTCTGCACAGCAAGACACTGGGGAAATCAACACTAAACAGATGACAGTGTTTCAATTAGGGATGGGTGAGGTCCTCTTGCCTGGTTTCACTTCCACTCTAAATCCTTGGTCGTTCTGTCTGGTTTGAGATCTGCTGCTATTGGCCTTAGAAAAGCAGCGGTCAGGTTAAACCTCATTTAACTACATCACAAGTGCCTCAAGGAACTATCTGACGAAGGGACAAAGAACAAACCAGCCACCCAAAAAAGTATGGGGGAAAAAGAACATTGAAAGAGAAAACAGCACAGAAAATTCCCATGCTTCATATCTGCTGCTTTTCTAAGGAAAGGAGCAATATCCTTAATGTAGAATATGTGCCTCCCTTGGGCTAGTCTAGTGCAAAGAGCAATTGAGAGACATCATTTGGTAGGAAAGAAGCTTCTGTGTTGGAATTAAAGAGTTGACAAAATCCCCACAGCTTTACAGCTTCTCGAAGTCAATTTAAGGATCCCACAAAATGAGATTTTACCCCTGTGGGTTTCAGTAAAATGATATGTTCTGGAAGGGGTGTGTGTGCTCCGAGTCCAGCTCTCAACTGCTGGAATTGGCTGTGGCTCCACTAATTCACCATAACCAGACTGATTTTAACACTCCTTTAAAAAAACGTATAGGACCAGTTTTGAAGCGACCAGTTCTGCCAACAGGACTGGGTATTAGAAACAAACAATCCTCCATCATCTGGCCAGCCACCTACTTAATGGCTCCATCTGCTGAAGAACATGAGGCTCTCCCCTCCTCCTCAGCTGACTGTAGTGGGAGCAGAAGTTAGACCTAGAGTGAGTGTTTCCAAGGCGCTCCGCTCCCAGCAGCTCAAACCATGATACACGTGGATGGATTACCCAAAGCTCTCAGCTCCTTCCCTCAGCTCTGTGCATGGTACTTGGCCATGAGATGCCCTAGGTGCCCTTGCAGTCTTCCCCTGTCTCTCCAAACTCTCTCCCTAACTACTTTCACTGGACCTTATCTCCAGTTTCTTTTGAGTAAGTTCTCCAGCACTGTCACCATCTGCAAGACCCTTCTCAGACACCTTCCATGCTTGCAGAATGCTGCTGCCTATTTTCTCCCATGATAGAAGAAGGAGGACATTGTCTTCTCCCCATGCTACAAGTGCCTTTCATAAGTGCATATCCAGCAGTAATGGAGACAGACCCCTTTCCGCTTCCCATATATACAGTTCATCCTTAACTGAGATAAGCCTTCAAATTCTTACCAGCCTCCTACAAACCAAAGGGGAATTTGCTCCTCACCACACAGCAGATACAACTAGAAATCACAGGCTTCACATACAAACAACACTTTAGCTCTTTTACAAAAGTGGGGACAGCAAAGCTGTGGTGAAGGCTGCCTGCTCTGTGTGTGAATTCTCCATCACAAGAAACCTTTCAAGTCGCCCACAAACCTCTGTCAGATGTGACACAGGTATGTCTGAGTCTGCCTTGGGGAAGAGGCACAGATTAAATGACCTCTCAAGGTCCTTCCAGACTCATTTTTCCGTGATTCTTAGAGACAGAATCCCAGGCTTGATGGATCTCTGGCCTGACCTACAGTGGCAGTTCATAGATGTGTCTGAACACATATATTGCATGCATTTCTCTCCCACTACAGCCCCTGTGGACTGGTACGGTGGCATTCAGGGCTGAATTGTTCTTTAGCAAAGGGCAGAGCCTCTACCAGGGGCATTGTGTGGGGCAGAGATTTGCAGCCTCAATCACAGCATGTGTTGTCAGGCAGGGCAGGAGGAGAGCTGGGGATAGCCACAACCAGGAAGAAAGTCTTTCTGAAAAAGGCATGTTTTCTCTGCTTCTCTGTGCAAGCAAAGACAGTGAGACATCCTTAGAGGATGCGTGGCAGCATAATATCTAGGTCTGGGGCTGTCTTCCCCCCGAGCTGTTTTGAATGAAGAGAACAAGCCAGGACAATACCTTCAACCCACGTTAACCTGCCCTTTATCTGCAGACTGGTGTGAGGGGAGGGGATGCTGCACTCCCTGGAGGCCATGGGACAGGCACAACTCATTTTTCTTCCCCACGCATAGATGATGTCTTGCACATCACTGTTATTCTGCAAGTGCTTTTGGCTCTCTGCCCGTGGGGAACACAGCCTAAACACGTGGTTTCCCTGCTCCCCGCAGTCATCACGCATGTGTGTCTGCGTGCCTGTTGGCACTAGGCTATTCACTAGTGCTTTCCTACCTACTACTTTGCACGGGTGTGTTTGCAAGTGTCTTTCTGAAACACACCAGGATTACATAATTATGTAAATGTGCACATGTCTGTGAGAGTTTTGCAGTCTCTTTGGGTTTTAGCATAAATCTCATGACATTTGCTGGCTTATTCCCCTTCACTCTGAAGCGCTTGCTGTGTTAATAGGAGGCTCATATGAGCACCCCGGCTTTTCATGTTAAAATGAGAAAAGGAAAGCATGTTTCTGGATATCACAGTGGGCAAGAAGAGCTGGAAACAGGCAACAACAAAGGCTTCAAAACCTAGAAGGCAAAGGAAAATCCAGATTCTACCCATTCTCTGGAGTTTTTAGTTGGAAGCCTTTTAAACCAAGAGCACAGATCCAACTCCTACATGGAGATAATCTGCAAAGGTCTGTGGTAGGCAGTACACAGCTAAAGCTCATCATGCTCGGCAGTGTGAGAACTGGCATACTGATGTGTGTCTTGACATCTTTATGTCTGTTCTCATTCATGTGAACCTTAAGCTATTGGCAGTTCACATGTATGAGTTTGGTACAGAGGCTTGGTCTGCCCATCGGTACAGTGGTTTGACAAACATGCTTGTGAACCTAGCTATGAACTTATCTGTCACCACAAACAAAGTAGACCCACACCCTTGATCCCTTTTTGACATGGTACTACCTTCATCTCACTATCAGAGCATTACAGCTGAGCCTTTGAAGCAATTTTCATTGCCAGCTGAGGACCATGAAAAACAAAAGAAGCGCTTCCAGATGGAACAGGGGCAATGATGTGTCTCCAATTGAGTACAAGCCTCGAGCCCATGGGAAATGGCTGAGTTCCCACCACCTAACAACTTCTCCAAGCTCCCGGTGCTGTAGGAAACCAACGTACCTGTATATTTTATATCTGGTTGTAAATCCTTGACGATGTCTTTCCACAAAGGATAAGTAGCTCCGTGAGTGGTGGAAAGGCCCCCTGTCTGAAATAAGCCAATCAAACTCCTTGGAGACATGTTGGTTGGTAGCAGCTGGGTCCTGGTGGGAGGGCTGTACTAGTATATGGTCCCATATAAACAGGAGGTAGAGGAACTCAACAAGCCTCCAGTTCATGCTTTTCTGTCTGCCTTTTTCCTCTCATTCTTGCTCCATTCTGTGGAGTCCTGTTGAAAAAGAGAGGGAAGAGGAGGAAGGAAGGAAAGAGAGAGAGAGAGAAATGGAGGGGAGGAGAGGGAGGAGGGAGAGAAAGAGAGAGTTTAAAATGGGAATCGCTTTGATCCTTAGACAACTGTCTCTCAAAGTGAAAATAGACATGAAAAATCAAGTTTTCAAAGACTTCCCTCTGCCTGTGTTACAGCTTAGAGTATTTGGTAGTGTTTTATTCATGTACCTAAGTGGTGTCTTTAACCTCCTGAGCATATATCACCTTTGAAATAACCAGGTCCTGACCTGAGACATCCTCACCCCAGCTTTTCCATCACTTCCCTCGTGAAGTTCTCCGCAGTGTCGCAGAGGTGAGTGAAGCTGGGCGCAGAAGGTGACTGCACCCTAGGCTACAATTACCCCTTTCCTGTCCCTTTAATGCTATGCCAGAGAAACGTGTCTTCTGCTTTCATGTCTCTCTGATGATCTATAATCCATACTCTGTGAAACCTGAGCAATCTATAAAGGCCCAGCTCTTACTTTAAAGTGTTGCCAAAAAGAGAAATAAAACAAAATAATTACCCAGGCTTCAGTGACGAGCACATGCGGACACACAGACGCACACACAACTATGAAACCCTGCCAAACTTTGAAGGAGAAAAATCACCTCAACCTGCTTTCCTGCCTGGGTGTTTGGGAGGTGTGTGTCTGGTGGAGGGGGAAGAGGGTCTGTTGCCATTTCGATTACGGTAGGACCTCCAGGCTTTTTCCAAGATCAAGGCTCTGCAGTGCGACACAGCGAACACGCATATTCAGTGTGGGAGATTTACTAGGAAGCTTAAGGGCACGCTTCACAGCACCTGGTGCAGGACATGTCATTCATATGATGGGAGAGTGGCTATCCCACCACATCCCCATATCAAATCATGGCTGAGTCTAGTCCTGCTATGAGCCAGCTCCTCTCCCTGATGTGTTTAACAGCTGAACAGACAAGACATATGATGAGTGGGAAGGGAGACAGAGGGGTGAAATGCCTTGCCAAAGGTTACGCAGCAAGCCATGGATACAGCTGGAAGAGAGCCCTCATCTCCTGACTCCCATTCGCAATGTTTCAGCCATTAGATCATCCACCTCCACAGTCATGCTGTTGGCACGATGCCCCTATCTGAATGAAGCCGTGTGCTCTGTTGGTGGAAGGTGAGCAGCTTGCTTAGCTGACACCCCACGCCTGATATGGATACCCTCCCTTTCTGCTTCCTAACTGTGCCTGCAGCAGCATCCCAGCGTGCTGGGTTGTGCTCCTCATTGCTGATGCTGCTCTGAAAAGGTCCTCTCCATACACAGGATGTGTTCCTCCTCCTGCCCACCTCCTGTCCATCTGGCTGCCTTGCTGAGTTTCATGGAGGATGTGCCAACACAGTGGGCATGCCCAGGCAGGCAGAGAGATCTTGAGGCTTCATCCCCCAGTCTGAGAACACAAACCTGGCTAAAAGTTGTCCTCAGGACAGGTGACACCCACCTATTTCTGCAGAACAGAGTGCAGGGAGACTGCAGCTACTCTTTAAAGAAGGAAAAATTAGGCTATGCAAAGCTCTGCTACAGGGAGATTTAGTGTCAGGCTTATTTGTACATCTCCTGAAACCATTCAGGTTTTGAGTCCATCATAAGCACTCAAACTAAAAGTTTGTGATTCCCAAAGAGGAAAGGTTTTGCTAAGAGTGTAGGAGAGGCCAAACCAAGGTGTACTAGAGGCGCCATACACACTTGCAGCACTGCATGTGAACGTGAGACCTTGGCCGGTGTAAGCAGCACAGTGTAGACCAGAGAGCATCACCATCTGTGGTTGGCGTGGCTGTCTCCTGCTCCAGGATCTTCCCCCAGGAGCACAGCAGAGCTGCAGCCTGTGGCTCTGAGCATCCATGTCTCCTGTGCCAGGAGTGTGACAGGGAGCACAAGTGCCGAGTGCGTGTGTGGGAGTCTGCACGTGTGCACAGCATGTGTTTGTGGAGCTGCAGTGAGCTCTGCAGCACTTATCAAAGCCGAATTGTGTAAGTCTCGTTAAAAACGACAGTCAGCTGTTGCATTACATGAAGGAATGAAAAACATTAAGTATGGGAAAGTCAACGAATGTTCTCTTTTTCTGTTGAGCACATTTAAACTTCTTTCCAAATGCAGATGGAATATTACTGTTATTAAATCTAATGGTACCTGTAGCTCCTGACTGAGGGAGGTTGTTCCTGTTCTGAAGGCATGTATTTAATAGTAGCCTTCACCACGGACTCTTACTGAACCCAGAAGTGTGGCGATTCTCGGCGCTTCAGTGCCTCTCCTCTTAGAAAGGACTTGTTGTACTTTACCTTACAAACCTGGGGTTTGAGGAGTTTTTAGCCCCACACTGAAAGGAATAGAACATATTCCAAGTGGGCTACAGTCCATATCTGCTTCCACTCACACTGGTCATGATCCCAAGGTGATTACTGGGAAATGCTCCCAGTTACATCCCACCCTCAGCATTTTCGAATTCCAGATCAGAAAGCCATCCCTCCTGCTTATCCATCCAGGCTACTTCCCTGCCTTGCTGCTCTTTGCAGATCTACAGCACCGACCCATCACAGTAAGCAGCTGCAAACTCAGCATATTTGCCATTAGATGGGTATGCACATTTGCTCTGATAACCATCAGTTGTTATGTACACATTGTCCAAACTTGGTTGGTTGTCTGTTCATGAAACTAATCCAGAACTACTTCCTTCATCAGCCAGCCTGGACCAGTTTTCCTTTAAACATTTCCCTTTCTATTGAATTTCCATTGCAAAGAGAGGAGCTTTTACATACCTAAGTCGAGTGATAACTCCCCTGCAGTTCCCAGGCAGTGCAAGTGCGAACTGAACTATGAGAAGAGCTGAATAAAATGGGCTTCAGAGAAATCCCAATGTGTCCTCCCACATGCGAGCATCACACATTGGGGAAATATCAACTTATAAAAGAGAGGAGATACTCACTAATTCCCCCCACGCACCTCTTCATCCTCCCTTCCTTTCCTTTTAGGTTGAAGTTGGTGTCGGGATGATATGAGTTGTGATAGCTCTTAACCATGGGTTAAGACGCGGGGAGAACATGCCTTAAGATCACTAGAAGAAAAGGACACATCTCCAGTCTGGAAGCTGCCTAAGTGTTGAGAGCAGGGAATGGTGCCTGAGGCAATGGAGGATGGTAGAGCACAATTGGGTCTAGACAACTATCACACCATCAACTTTAATTTTTTAGTAGTGTCTTTTTCCCCCCTGTAGCTGCTGTAGAGATGTTGTTTCACATTAAAGATTAATACACACCACAGGGCTGGTCCCCATGGAAGCTATAAAGCTTACTAAAGTGGGATTATTTTGTGTCTAAGGCAATATTATATGAGATGCATTCAATCTAACTCCTAACAAGATCGAATCTGAAATTAATTTGTTAGGTATCTTTATGGGGCTCAACTGATGTGCAATATGTGCTGGGGATTTTGCAAAGCGGATAGGGAAAAAAGGGTAGGGAGGTGATGTCTCCAAGTATACAGATCTTGGGTAGGAGAGACAAGACTAAGTAAAAGCTAAATGTGGCACAGAAGCCACCTCTGCACTAAAGGGGAGGCTTGGGGCAGCCAGACACTGGGTTTTGATCCAGGAATCCAGCATTCTGCTCAGTTCTGCACCCTCCACGATCTTGGGCATATGCTTTTTTGCTTTGCTTTGCAATTATCAGCCTGGAAACACAACAGTATTTGACTACTTGGACCACTGACTTGTTGGAAAGGCCATCATCTGATTACAGCACCTAACAAAAGACAGTCCTGCTGCCCACATGGTTCATTAGGTGAACCTAGGTGTTCCTGCCCTGTAAGCAATGAATGACAACCTTCCTGAGGTGTCAGAAAGCTTTGTAATACAGCAGCTAACAAAAATCCAAGCTACAAAGGCCATTTTCACTCAGGAGTGTTACAGAGCAAAGCAGTCATCTGGGTCTTTCTGGTTCATGTCAGCAAACATGATCATGCAATTAACACATCTGTTAATAAACATGATCAGTGTGTGAGCTAAGGCATGGACTGCAGTTCACAGTAAATAAGAACTGGGAGAAGAAAATGTTAGATGTACTGATTCTGAGTCATATTACAGTCAGTTTCCAGCATCGTCCATCAGGAAGGCACATCCACTAGTGCAAACAGAGGTTTCCGTTACAACCCCTTTCAGTTTGTTAGGTGGTTTAAGATGGCCTTATTCTAATACAAATCCAGCCTTGAACATTAAATGTTCTTTGTCTTGTGAGTCTTCAGGATTCTTGGAGGAAAAATAGGCAAGTACTTTCTGTAAAGTGCAAGTTGTATTTGAATGTACACTTAATTTCACTGTGATTGATATCTCTGTGTTAATTATATTCTATTTTAGGCAATACCTTTTCTGTCACAAGGCAGCGCCTTTTATCCAAGGAGTTCAAATTGAATTAGAGACATTAATTAAAGCTCTCAGCACTCTAGTAAGGCAGGCAAGTGCTGTTACTCCCATTGTTTCTTGAAAGATGAAGAAAGGAATGGAGCTGGGTGTCTACTTAGCCACTTAAAAGGTAATTTTTATACAGTGGGATAGCTCAGAATGATAGATTTTGCACAGAATGATAGTGCAAGGGCTGTTTCATACAAGGGAGGTTGTGTAGCCCCAGCTCACTGCTACAAACAGGAAAGGCAGAATGCAGGAGCTTTGACTCTCCATCACTTGCTGTGAATACTCCACTACTCCTCTGCCTCCTGGGATTTTCTACCTTTCTTCTAACCTCTGTACCTTTCATTTATCCTTTCTATTAGATTCAAGTTGATCTTGCACGTATCCCTCTTGTTTCATTCTCCTTGTGTTTTAAACTATTTCCATCAGAAACGCAGACTCAGAAGAGAGAAATTAGTGAACACATTATTTGCAGTAAAGAAATAAGTCCCCTATCTCTTTAAGCTTCATGCACCAATAATTCTTTCTTGTGTCCCACATTTGGTTCTTGGCAGGTTGAGAGAGGTTTCTGCCTGCTGCCATTTACCAGAGGGAAGAGGCTAACAATCGCTATTTGTATCTGAAACACTTCTGTTCTGCAGCAACTTCACACGCTGCTTTAGGATGCTGATAAATTAGTAAAAGACAGAAGTGTCAAGGGAGAGATGAAACAGCTTATGTTAGTTTAGAGCTCGACCCTGTAAAGTGACGATCATCTGACCTCATTTCAGCAAACAGCTTAAGTGCATCCTTAATTTTAAGTCCAGGAGATGCTCTTCTAGATTTTATTCAACTATCCTTCCTTTAAGTTAACTGTACACTCCCATTCCTGTTAGACAGATAACTACTGCCCTACACCTTTAGGATTTAGCTCGTGTTAGGTCACTGGGTGCAACTAGAGCAATATTACTTATGTCCTGCACCTAATTCAGAGATAGCCCATGAAAGTGCTGAAAGGCAGATACCGCTTGTGAAACAGCTTTAACTGTCATTTGGAACCACTGGTCAGCAATCCAACCAAGCTGAGGACGTCTTTTCTGTGTCAGGGCCAGGAGAAAACAGGGAATAAGGATGGAAAAGGATCAGAAAGCCAATCTGTCAAGGTTTGTTGAGTCATATGAACTTCTGTGGATAAAGCTGGGCTCTGGGAAAAAAGAATCTGGCTGCTTCTGATCTAGATGTCTCTATAGCTCAAACTACGGGTGTTGATAACTGACTGCTGTCAGAGATGGAGCTGCAATTCAGCAGTGGTTCTGAGTCTCTAGATGACTCTGGCATGCAATGTTGTAAAATCCCAAATGATTATAAAGCTATTCCTTTATGGAAGCAGGATTTCTCTATTTGAGACACTGATGGGTGAATCCCTCCCCGAACCTTGGTAAGTCTGCACTGACCAGTGTCTAAATCTCCACTTACCCTTTAACCATTTCAGTTTAAAACATGCATGAGTTGTTAGACCTGAGGGATAGTCATCAGCTGAAACATTTTTGGGTGAGGAAAAGCAAGGAGAAAGGATACGAAATACCTCTCCAAAAATACCAACACAACCCATGGATTCACTTCATTTTTTGCCAAATTGCTCATGCTGAAAAAAATAATGATTCGGACATGTCAGTGTTTTGGCTGTGAGAGCACGAAGGGGAAAAATTTCCAAGTCTCCATTTGAAATTACTATAGTTTTTTCCTCTAGATTTGTCTTTCCAGCTTCTTAAGAGAGAACAGTGATGAAAATAGTTCTTTTGACCCCAAGTGACTTAAAGGAGAAAAGGTTTTTTCCTTTCAGTTTGTCAACACTGTGCTTACAACTTGTCAGAATATTCGGTGAACCAAAAACACCCTACAAATCCTTTGTTATTAATGCAGTTCAATCAGCAGCCTAAAGGGAGCAGGTTTTGTGCAGAAACTACTTACTCCCTGCCTCTAGCAAGGTGAGAATCATGCTGGTAGCAACTAAGTACCTGTTTTCAGCTCATTTGTCCCCACACTTCAGCTAATTATAAAGTGCTGGTGTTGTTTTGATGAGGATAAGAGGCTCTTTGAAACCAAAGAATTGCTGCAGGCACGCAACGTCCATCAAGTACAACATCAGGTAGTCCTCATCATAGATCTAGTAGCCAAGATATCAAAGCCACCACTCTGAAATCCAGGATCCATTGGCCCTAGGTTCAGGGCTCTACTTAGAAAGAGGATCCATCTGACAGTGTTCAGTACATTTGGGAACTGAATTAAAAGGGACTTCTGCATGTACACACAGATTTATGTGGTGAAGTATCACATTCTGAAGACAGCCCTGCTGAATCTGAGACTGGAACAGGTATCACGCTAGGTGCTGAACAAACAGACACCAGAAAGGTGGTCGACGCCCCAAAAAGCTTACTGTCTAATCGAAAGACCAACGACACCAGATGGCCAGGGACAGATGGGGGAGCACAAGGGAACAGTGAGATAATGCTGCTCAGCGGGCTCAGAGCAGTGGTGTCAGCACACCAGCAGCCCTACTGTTGGCAAGATTGTGATAGCTATTGTCAGAAATGAGAGTTCTAAATAGGGAGGCTGGATAATGAGCTAGCTTTGTAGATGTTTGTGAGGAACTCCTCTCATTTATGAAGTGGCAGAGATAGAATGAATATAGATGGTAATAATAATGATAAATTGCACTTTTCTGAGCTGCTTATTAAAAAAAAATATGGTGGGTGGTGAGCAGTGATTTCTATTAAACACTGCCCTGAACTTGAAATTATTCCTACTATTATTAAATTATTGTCCAAGCTAGTCCACTTCTCCATAATTTCATTCTAAATTACACAAAAAAATGCAGCTCTGTCCTCCGTCTTCCTCAGTATTTATACACCTCATATCAAAGTCCTGTAATCTCGTAAGTGTTAATAGGTTTTTATCCTTGCAGTAGCTCTAGGAGATTGGGAAATGCTGTTTTTTCCCATTCTGCAGAATGGGAATTGAGACACAGGCTTGATTAATGGCTTGTCCCAGATCATTTTCTAACTGCTTCAGGAATTCAAGCTGAATCTCTTAAGTCTCAGCTCAATGCGACATCTCCTTGCAGTACCCTTCCTACGCACCTTCACGCTACTATTCCCGAATTAGCTAGGACTTGCCATGGAGCCGCTTAGGATTTTTTTGGATTGCTCATTTTATGTCAGAAAAATGCCAATTCATCAGAGGCAGAACACTTGGTAGAAATTTGTTGATTTCGGGGGGGGGGTGGGGCAGGGGAAAGAAGCATTTTGATAAAGTCAGCTTTTCTTTGGAACAGAATGTGTTGAGTGTTCTGTTTGGAAAGGATCGGTTCAAGATTGTGTTTTGTTTTTCATTACATGTTGAGTACTATACATTCAAAATCAAAATGAAGTGTTTTCTTAAACAGTGTGTTTTGACTGAGCCAAAATATATTTCATAATTTATGCTTTCTGCAATGTCCAAATTCATTTAGTGCTTTTCTTGCATTTTGAAACAAGAAAATACCTGCGAACTATGCACAATAAACTGAACAAAAATCAGACTATTCCCTACTGGTGACTTGAGAGAGTAATCTGAAAACTAAGTTCAAAGAGGCTTCTGTCAGAGTCCAGAAATGCTGGTTTTTGCTTTCATGCCTGTTCCATTCTCTGTCCCAGACTTGCCTTTCTAATATCTTCCATTGCAACAATTTGGACCTGTAAGCAGAGAGCTTGAAGGAAAAAAGCAATCGATGCCAAAACTGCCTTGAAGAGCAATAGTGTAACATTCACTCCAAAAGGTCAACTGTTATCCCACACCTGACCATTCATTGCAATACTTTTGTTGTTCTGAAATTCATTCCTGGGCAGGGACTTCACCACCACAGCCACATAGAGTGATTCCACTAACTAATACTGTTGGTTTTGGTATGCTAGGAAGCTGAGGTTACCTAACAATCCTTACAAATGATTCATCTTCCTGGTTTTCTTGTCGCTCAGAAAGGAGTTTAGCTGTTGACCTGGGTCTTTTGTGCTCCTCAGCTCTTACCGGAGGAGTAGAAGGGGTTAAAATCCATAGGCCATGGCTTCTGCTGGTACAGTTCCTGCTGCTTGGATAATGACAGCCCTGCCTGCCAGGATGAAAAGCATCATTTAACTGAGCACTTCCTGTGGGCACCAGATTCTGCCACCATTCACGCTGGATGAAGCCAAGGGAACCGGAAGCAGCTGAAGAGAGGAAGGAAAAAGGACCCAAAGTTGTTGGTGACTGCAAATTATGGCCCTGGACACATCCATGTTTCTTATCACACTAACAGGATGAAGAATTTGCTGTGGCCATAAGAATCTCCCTGTGCATTTAGCCACTCAGGCTCCTGCAGCTTTAGACCCTTGTGCAACAGCCCTGCCAGGACACTAGAGACAAGGTGAGACCTCACAAGGTCTCAGACTTCTGCTGAAGAGCAGAGCTGTGAACAGAACCAGGAAGAGTATCACCAGTCACTAGTCACTGCCATGGGCTTGGTATCCCTGCAACTACCTAATGGATGTTGCCCAGTGACTTAGAGGTGTGTTATACAAATCTCTAAGTATTTAGGACACATCCCTTTAGTGCATAGGACACTGGTCTGAGGGTGAAAACACTCGTGGTTCAGCTCCTTCTACCACCCTGCGTTCCAATACAGGGGAAGTTACACACACATTAATTCACAGGCACTTTAATTCAGTCTAGATATGTCAGCCAGAATGTGTAATAACACCATTTTATCTGCAGCTTCTGAAACAGAAGCCAGGAATCTTGAGCGTGAGTCTCCTGCTCTAAGCACACATTTAGGCAGGCTCTGCAGACACAGGTTCTGCTGGAAGGTCTATTGAAGTCAATGAGCCTTGGGTTGGATCTCATTGCAAAAATATAATCAAATAGCATATTAACTCTTAATTCGGAACAGCATATTAAATTAGAGGCTCAAATTAACCTGAAACTGCATTTATATAATGAGAAGATTTAAAATCTGTGTATCATGAAGGTGGGAGAACTCCTAGGCTAAGGAGTTCTCATCAGCCCTGAATCCCAGAGCCGATCTGCCCACGACACTGCATTTCAGCCCATTGCCTAAGTCCTATGCCTGGAATTTCCACTCAGACATAGGGATGTGTGGAAAACAAAGCCATCTCATACTTATCAGTATTAATCTGTCGAACATAGAGGGCTGGTACCAGCTAGACCCCAACCAATTCCAAGAACCAAAAAATCCCAGAGGATATTGAGAATCTGCACTGGCAGATTCTCTTCCACCGTCTCAAATAGCCTTTTCCATCAGCACACCAATCCTGCAGCACAGATTTATTAAAACACTGAAGGAACTCAGTCCTTGCTAGGATTAAAGTCTGAAATCACGCAGGTCTGAACATCTCAAACATGAAAACAGCTTGGTTCCCAAGTTTAAGGCCATCTCTAGCTGTGAGTTTTCTTTATTTCCTTCTTTGAGTCTGTTCTGTTCTGTGCTAAATCCATCTTCTGACCACCTGGAGTGTTTGAGTCTTGGCTGTGATGTTTGTCTGTTTAGATAGACTACAAGTAGAGCTGGTCACACAATTGTGACAGAACAGTTCTTAGCAGGAAAACGCCTTTCCCTTGCAATCGAAATGTTGCATGGGAACATGTCAATTCTGACAAACTTTTTGATGTCTAAGGTGTCAAAACAAATCATTTTGATTCTCTCCATTTCAGTCATACTGGAATGTTTCCTTTTGAGGAGAGAAACACGTTTTTATGTTGTTTCAATTAATGTGTTTTGACATTCTTACATATTCTGTATTGTATTGATATACTCCAAATATACTGCATATTGTATAAAATATTTGCTGTTTGTTTGTTTATGTGTTAACATTAAACAATGGTAAATATTTCCTAGAGCATTCTAGTGCTTCGGCAGCACAGAAACAGAAGATATTGAGGGTCTCGAGTTAGTATTGCTTTTGAATTTTCAGGCCATAAAAGCTTTGTGGGAGCATGGTTCTCATCCAAACTGGAGCTTAAAAACATTACCACAAATCAGAAGGCGAGATTTTTCCTAAGGAAATAACACATCCATTTTCCAAGAAGCTCTGTCAGCTCAATGACTGCCTAGCACAGCTCCCCTCCCTTCCACATATCAGAAGACCAACTTCTCTGCTGGTTAAAAGAAGAAAGAAAGAAAATGCAGATTTTCCCAGGGTGGAATTTGTGTATGATGTTTTCATAAGCATCAGGGATTTGAAACTCTGAATACCACTGACCTCCAGGGCCTTTGGCTTCCAAACCACTTACCTGCTTTTAAAATATATATTCCATCTCCTCTTTGGAAGTCTACCTGATTTTCTTTTCTTCTTTTAAACCAGATTTTTGCTCCTCTGTTCATAGCAGAGGGGAATTGCTACCCGTGAATTCACACCATCGAGTCTGTGGTAAAAGTGGGTTGGAAAACAGGGCAAGGCAAGTGGCAAAGGGGATGAAGGAGAGAACAGTGGTATGGAGCCTGTAATGAGGCAACTCTATTGATTCTTCATTTCATGGATGAAAATGTCCCCAACAACTCCTGTGCATTCACTGCAGTTCAATAAGAGATGGAGGACAGCAAGTCTCGGTGCTGAGGTCTGCACACTGTGTGCGGCTGGTGCCTCTTTGCAGGGCTGAACGTGAGAGGACAGACTCTGTTCTAAATGCACATGCAGAGAACAACATACACAAAAGCAGGGCCCCGATCCAAGGCTGTGCATGGAGCATGAGGCAGTGCATGGCTATGCATGACCACGTTTCCTTTCTCCTCCCTTTCATCAGGCTAAAATCAAGTTTAAATAGGGAGAAAAGGCTGCCCCTTCCCATGGCAAAGCTGCCACCTCCCCTCAGAGAGAGGAGTTAGTCCCAACCACCATGCAGGCTTTGCACGGGTGAGCACAGTGGTTTGTGCAATGGGAATAGAAAGAAGCAGCATCCCCAGTCTTTGGAAGTTTATTTGAAGTAGCAGGAGGTTTTTCTGTCTGCTTTTACTCTTAAAGGGACATGCCTCCACCACCAGACACTGTAATTCGGAATCTGAATTCCCCCACGCAGCTGATTCAACATGCACCTCTGCATGCAGATGTGCCTGATTATCTACTCTTGCTCCAGCTGGGCTGTCACTACAGATTACAGCTTTTTGCTAATAGTGAGTAGTACTGGAGCCTGAGGCTTCCAATAAAAGCTGATGTTTCCACCTCCCCGCCCCACAAATGGCTCTGTCCCAGCTAATGTTTCTGTACACGTGGCCTCATCTCTGGGGTGGGAAAGGAGCAAAGTGCCTCAATTTGTTTCTGTGATAGGCAACAATGGAACAAGTTGAAGGTAGAAGATGTTTGAGGATAATAAATTTTGATAACTGTGGATTATTTACTTGAAAGTTGAATTTATCCCTTGTCATCAGCACATTCTAATACTGTAGCCCCATCACTCCGACAGCTGAACACTGAATTGCTCCCTTGGAAGAGTCCTTGAGGGAAATGCTTCATCACTCCAAGCCACACTGAAGACTCTCTCTGGAAAGAAGGAATGCTCCTGCAGGGAGAGATTGCCCATCCATGCCAGACACTGCAAATCATTAGCCCTTCATTGCTAGAGGATTAGAAGGCTGCTGACAGATCAAAAAGAATTGGCATGGACACTTGACCTTTCTCCATTGCCAGGAGGAAATCACTGACCAGGAAGAACAGCACATGCTCTACTGGGCTCTACAAAGGGAAAGAAGAGGGTCTGGAAGAATTCAGAGCTCTTTGTAAAACAAGCACTGCTGCTTCAGCACAACCTGTACAGATGGCCAGCATTGCCATCACTCATGGGCATGCTGATGGGGTGGCTTCCAGTTTGGCATGTTCCAAGTGCCATCACAACCCCTCCTGCTCCAAAGGGGACATTCAAAATGAATGCACAGAAGACATTCTTGTGGTTGCTGAAAGATTCACACCTTTGCAGGCTGGGAACAGAGCAGAACATGCTAAACTGTAGTTTACAGTTTCACTGACATGGTGTCCTGCCAAAGGAAGCGAGCAGTCCCTTCCACCAGCATGCACACTGCTGATTTCTGCTAGGTTGCTAGCTTTTCCCTGCTGCTTGATAGATCCTACATGCCTCTGCAGCCTCCCTGAGTGACTCTGTCTGAAAGCAATCCAGAGCAGGCGTCACATTTGTTTCTTCAACAGCCTGACTCCCAGAAAGATCTTGTGCAATCAGCTGGCCAAAGCCAAAGCTGAAAAACACCTCCATCGCTGGTCATGAGTAATTAATTCTGCTTTGACATTCCCCAGGGCACCTCGGAGCTAGTAAGAGCTGCTGGAGAAAGAGACACTGCTGTGGAAAAGGAATAAACAGACTTGCCTCAACCGCAGCCACGGAATTAGATAATAAATAGCTAGCTAGATGAATAATATTCCGTGAGTGGGAAATCTAATGCAGAACAGGAATACAGCTAGCTGGCTTATCCCTGGGAAATCACAGGTGTTTGGAAGGCATTTCTAAGAAAGAAGGGTATTTAGAGTCTACTGTGCTCATGAACATATAGCCTGAAGTTATCCATCACTTCTAATGTGACTGTTACAATGACAGACAGCTATTCTTGGACGTTTTATTCTTGGTATAATATTCTTGGACCAAAGCAGCTCAAGGAAATCTTCTCCTAATTTATATCTCTGTTCTCTCCCTCCTCCTGCCTGGATTGCAGACTACAACAACATCTCTGTTCCCACGGCACCAACACGGTTTCCCCCACTAGCTGTTGCGTGCTTGGTCTTTGTTCCTCAGGGAACTAGAGGTATCAACCTGAAGCATGGATTCTTCAGCCTCTTCTGTCTGCCCCTTAAATGCCTATCTGCCCTAAATCCATAGGTTCTGTCCAGATTTGTCCATTAACCACACAACAGAGGCTCCGGTGACAAAGGTGTTATTCTGCAGGACTTGAGGAATTCAGCAGGAGTTCCAGCAACATCCCAGATTCAGGTACCAACCCTGTGATGTACATTGTACCAAGCAGATGGTGGTGTAATCCCTGCCAGCATGCAAGGCCCAGTGCGCAAGGAGCACCCATAACCCCTGTCTGATTGAATATGCATATTCACATTTGATTTTACTCAAGCACTAGAAGTCCCTGTGCACAAACTTATCCAGATAAATCAAGTGAGAGACATCCATGTTTGAGGTCCTGTCACAGAAAAGAGGAGGAATCTGCTGGTTCCTATTCACACACACATCTCCCAGTCCTATAAATCTTTGCTCTCCTTTTGGTGCCTGTATCCCTGAGGATACAAGTCCCACCTTTCAGACATACTTACGCTCTCCTTCGACAGTTAGTTTGGACTCTTTGCTCTGATAGCATTGAGGGTTTCCAGGCATGCAGCTGGTTCCTCTGTGTTCCTACATACCTTCACCTGGAGTCTGAAATCAATTCAGATCACCCCCTTCCATTCCTCCTTCACCCACCTTGCTCCTTTATCCATCACAATGGGCACAGCCAAGAAACCTTATTAACACTTGCCACTTCATTAGTAATCTTCTACAGGAGGAGAAGAGGAGGAGAAAAGAGGAGAAAAGAGGAAAGCATGTAAAAATGGAAAGTAAAGAACATTGAATTAAAAGAAGAGTAACACGGAATCGAAGGTGTGAATGAGAAAGTGCAGGAGCAGAAGTATGAGAAAAATCTGATGTGTGAGAGATTTATAATTAATCCACAGTCTACTGAGAGCAAGGGAATGGAAGTCAAGACTATAGTCTTCTCTATATGCTTCTGCTACTGGTTTACTCAGACTTCAGATAAATCATTTTACTTTCTCCTGTATCTCCCACCACTCTCTACCCTTTGAGTATATGTTGTTTGAGATATGAATTGTCTTTAACCCTGTGTAGCATAAAGGAAACTGCAATCATAGGCACTAAAGATGCAAGACATTTTAAACACATAGTAAAATTAGGCACAGCAAAGTGCTTGGGGATCGACTGCTAGTGTTTATTAATTCAGGTTGAATTTGTTAGATAGTTACTGTCAAAAAATGGATCGGGAAAAATATAAAAGAATCAAAGTAAATGATTGAGTTATTCCCTAACTTAAATGCTTCAGATTGAAATGTTTACGAAGTGCATCTAGAAGGAAGTAAAATGAAAAACAGTTATGAGAAAGAAGTTGTGCATTTCTGCAACATTTAAAGTTTGGAAGTGATTTTCTATTCTCCTTTCCTTTTAGTCCCAAATATAAAAGTATTTTCATTCTTCCTCCAATGCCAATTATGTTTGAAAAGCTAAAATTCATTTTTCCCCTTCATTTTTTGCTTCAGAATCAAAGTGACAAAAAACCCCCAAAACCAAAAATGATTATTCACCTATCCCTACCAGGAATTACAATAACTGCCTGTCAGATCTTCATAACAACATGAGGGATCTCAGCAAGGCTGAGAGTCTGGGAGTTTAAGCTGATGACTTTCATAGTCCTTTGCTTTCTTCTAGTCTGAACCTGCATTCAACAGAGAACCTAAAGTGAAATAATTAGATTTACAGAAAAATACATCAACAAATCCTTGTATCAAAAATGAGAGAAAAGTTCCCAAGAAACAATCTATCTCAAGAATGGTTTTACTTTTTCCATTAGAAATAGCCATATTTTGCTGGTTTATTCTACAATCACACCATCCCTTTTAACTCTCTATTTCTCTGAATTCTTTCTTTTCACTTCTCTTGGCTTTCCTTTTATTCAAGCACCGCTATTTCTAACACATAACCAAACAGGCATGAGGTCCCTACAGCAAATCGGAACATGCAATGTCCAAGAGCATCTGACATTAAGCAAAATTAAAAGCAAAACTCCCTGTAATCAGCCATCCCTGATTCAAATCACTGAAGTGCTCTCTGGACTAGACACAGACAGGGAGGGATGGGAACAGCATGTACCAGGGCTCCTGCTCCTCAGACAGCACCTGGCATCTGCTCCTGATCTCTCAAGCACAAGACTCTGCTCCCAGCCACGCACTGGCAATCTAGTCCCAGAGGTATTTAGGGAAGCATCACTTGCTTAGCTTCCTGTATTCACTGGATTGAATGAAAATGAGGCACCTATCTAGGTGTCAGCCATCTAAATATCTTGGGATGTTTCTACATTGTCAAAGAACTTGGCTCCTGCATTCCTTAGTCATAAGCACTGCATTTGTATTAGTTTGCTTTTGGGGTTTCTTCAGGAGGTAACAAGCTTCCACTAAAAAGAAACTCAGTTCTGGGTATATTTTGCTTTCTTAACATCAGTTGTGGGCAATATGTGCAAGCACAAACCCTCCAGTGACTTATTGTCATCTTCCACAATCCTTCAGCATTGTCCCAGAAGACACTGCACCACCAAACCCACATGCACATGGGGCACGGAAAATGCTTCCTGAGCATCTTACTGCAAAAATAGTGTATTACTAAGCTGGAAATCAGCCCTCACATCCTTTCAAGCGCCTGGAAATTTAAAATTACACATAAAAATAAAATCCAGAGTGTCTCTCAGCTCTCCTGTTGATTTCCCCAGTTCCAAATCTTATTTACGGAGGTCTGCAGAAGAGCAGTAATGCTGTGCAAGGTCAGCAGAGTGTGTGTTTGTCCCCAGCCCTTCCGTCCACCTCTATTATGGCACCCGAGGGAGGGTCATGCCCCCAGCATCACAATGTCCCTCTTACCTGAGACACGATAGGTTTGGGGACTGTAATTCACTGGTCTCAAGGCTCTACAGAAGAGCTCCCTTGGAGGAGCAGCAGAGAAAGGGAGGATTAAAAAAATATGCCATGGACAAGATTTCTGTCTTCTAACTTGAAACCAAAGTAATGAGAAGCACTGCAGCAGAATCCACTGGTAGCAAGGACTTATCAGCCTCTTTTGCTCTTCTTTTTAATGTAAGCAGCTTTATCATTAATTGCTATTTACTGCAGATGCTGAAATTGGTGAAAAGACTAATGTGCTGCCCTGAAACAGCAGTTTTGATTAAAGCTTATTAAAGTACAATGCACACGTGTATGTGCTTTGCGTGTGCACATGCACACTTGCACACTTCGTTCTGTGTGGTATGCAAGTCAAAGCCCTATATCTGTGTGCAACAGAACGAAATAAGATACAATTAGCATATTCCTCCCTTATATATTCCAGTAAAAGGCCAACCTCATTAGTGATCTTAGGCAATGAGAAGAGAAATTAATTCAGGCCAGAATGCTAAACATTGAGCCATTTTACTGGGGTAAAGGGGAGATGGATGTAATCCAGTGCTGCTTTTACCCAGCACTGGAAATGTAAAGGCTCAGCACTCTGAATACCAGTCTTTGGGGGGCTGTATTTCCTGACGACATGGGTTGCTGAATTCTGAAGAAAAGAAAAATCCAGAATTTTCATCATACCAAACTTGAAGCTGAGTTCCCTGGGTGGTTCACATCCATGGTGTGAGCTGGAGGGCTCAGACTGCAGCACTGACTGTAAGAAATCCAGTTCCTGTGCATGGAAACACATGCATTTAAAAGCTTTCCTGAAAGGTATCAGACGAAGTGACCTGCCCAAGGTCATATATAACATGTCGGTGAGCACTGGGATTGAACTATCTTGCTACAGTTTTGCTTTATTCACACAGCGCTGTTGCATCTCAAAACAGCCGCTGCTCTCAGTCCACTGCTACCTTCCACTCCTTATCACAGCCTCCTTAGAGACACATCTGTCCTGTGCTCCGTAAACCATAATATACCTACAGTTTTTTATTCACTCTCTGTCACCATGCAGTTTTATTACAGAACCCTGAATTATCCAGCCTAGTCTACAATCTACTTATTCCTGCCATCCATTCTCCCTTTCGACCCTCGCCTCACCTTTCAGCCTTGTCAGTGTTTTAAGCCTTCCAGGTATTTGAAATGCAGGGACCATTCTGATTCTCTGGGGGAAACCCAGCAGAATTTCACTGAGGCCAGTCTGCTGGGCTGTCTCTCTCTCTCTTTTAAATGCAGATGGTTGGAAATCAGAAACTAGCACTGGTCTCTGCAGTCACATTTAAACCAATCCTTCAAGAATACTAACTCACAACTGCCATTTTAAGGCTCTGATCCCATTCTTGCCATCTATAAAATTTTATTCCCCTTCCTTCTACTGCTCCTTTCATCAGAAATCAATCTTTCAGTAACACAGGTAAACTGCAATCCTACCTCATAGCTATTTTCTTTTTCATGCATCTTTCTCATGCATTTTACAGAACGAAAGCTCCCTTGTCCATCCTTCCCCTTTCCAGCCAAGCCTGGAAGCACAGCAATCATCACACCTACACAGCACCTTGTCGGCAGATTTGCACCTGCTGGTCACATCTCTCTCTTGTTTGCAGTCCAAGCAGCAAAGGAATCATTCGTCCTGATGTAGCAATTCATCTCAGCATTCACACTTGCCTTGCCAGTGAACTTGGTGTTCCTACCTGCCAGGTCTCCCCTCTTTCCCCCCCGCCAGTCACACATCTCTCAGAGCTTTATCCCATCTAGCGTTTATGCTTTCCTTACAGCCAACAGCTATTCATCCTTCCCACCTTTCTGAAGGAAACTCAGTTTTACTACCTGTCTCAGCCCCAGTGCAGATGACTGTGGAAGAGCAGTCTCCTCTCTGCTTACCTAGAGATGCTTATGGCCACTGGACAAGTGGCTCATAGCAAGTGTAATGTGTAGAAGCTGAACACACTGGTCTGTATACAATAGCCTGTTCTCTCTTCACTCAAACATCTCTTCAGCAACAGGAAAAAATAGCTGATACGAGAGAAAGAGCATGGAGGAAGGCAGGTTTCTCCTTCTTCCCACCAATAAGGCCCCCGTGATGGTGGAAGACCATGGGCAGGATGTAGGACTGTGCCCAGCACAAGGTGCATCTCCATTTGGGGAGGACACTGTGGGACCCTCTGGTGCATGGGGACCTGGAGGGTAAATGTGAGGACAGGAGATGGGACCCTAATGGGCTCCATAACTGAGCTCTTTCCATTGTCACTCCTACCAGTCTGGCTTGGTCAAATCTCCAGGTTTAATGTACCCAGGATTTCTCTCTGCCACAGCCTTCCTGCGTAAGCGTGGGCAAATTCTTTAAGGTGACATTTTACAAACACCTTGAAAGCTCATTTTCCAAGTGTTCAGCATACCCTACTGTAATATTTAAGGTCCTGTTTTCTAAACATGTTCCATTACTTTGCCACCAATGTCTTTCCAGTTCTGACAAGGCCAAGCCCGAGCTCCTGTTCCCATAAACTGAAATGCTTCCGCTGACTCTAATAGTATTTGAATTGATCCCTGGGCCTTGTGCTGCACTTCCTCTCGTACTGAGCAGAAGGGACAGCATTCCTTGTTTCTTTTCCTCTGTCTGGTCTGTACAGTACCAAGCACCAAGAGACTCCAGGTTCATATGAGGTCTGCACCATCCTGCAGATCATGATGCTGATAGAGGAAACTGAAACGAGCAGCTCAGGGTCATTGCCGCTGCTTATAACCACTCATTTTATGTCCTACTTCAATATCTACTGTAATCAGTGAAATTACTTTTGTGGGAGTTGACACAGAAGAAGAGATTTTTGGATTGATATTCTGTCTGGCATTGATGAAAACCTTTTTATAATACCTTAATCCAGCACCCACAGAAGCAATTTGTTAATCTCTTGCTGACTTAGCTTCTAGCGGGATCGACCATATCCAGTCACATTACCTGGCCAGCCATATTATCTTCTTTCTATGCAGAGAGAAAATGTCCTTCCTGACCCCAGAAGATGGTCAGCTTTTGCTTTGAAGCGTGAGATCTGATTACCATTGTCCCAGATTGCAGAGCTGTGAGTGCTATTAATTGCTACTAAGTTACATAGCCTTTTACACTTCAAATCCATCCAGACTTTCATCTTGGCGACATCCTGCAGCAGAGGATTGTGTAGCTTCACTATACACTGAAGAAAGGACTATTTCCTTTTAATTTGCTTTAAAAGTTGTGCCCTTTAATTTTGATGTGTCCCCTTGTTCTTGTATCATCAAAGCTTTAAGATATTTCTGATAACTTTTTCATTCTAACCTTCATATACTTTTGTAGTGGAACTCGAAAGTCCCTTCTTACTCCCAGCTTTCCTAGACTAAATAAACTATTATTTCCAGGCTTTCCTTATTTAACTTGTTAGTATTTATAAAGCAATTCAAAAAATATTAATATGGTTCAATTATAATATCACTTCGGTTTTCCAGCCTTCCTTTTAATGTCTCGAGTGTCCATCTATTTTGCCATCAATCTTCATTGACTCTCCCTCTGATGATATGTTAGTCTTTATAATATGCTGGGGAATATTTCTTCTGCCTTCCTGACCAGCATTTTTAGAACAAAGCAGCTGAACTCCGGCAGATCGTAAACATGATTCACTCTGCAGTCAGCATATGTATGGATTTGCTGTTGCTTAGACTTTGATCCTGGAAACAGGTTTCATTATATGCATGGGACTGTAATTAAAAATTTGTCTGTGTGATTCAGAGCGCAGGATCAGGACCTTTGCAGTCAGGATAGCATTGGGCCAGTGACATTTGAGCACACATTTGAAAGCAAGCCTGTATGTGATACACTTTGAGCAATACCCAAGCACTCAGTTACATACCCTGCAGGAGTGGGGCCTGTATGCCATTTAGACAAGGGGTGTGATTTGATGTCTACCCAGTCACAAATGAGGGAGAGATGGACAGTGAGAAATGTTCTCACCTTATCTTGCCCATAGAAAGTTGGAGACACCCAAGGAAGTTACGTGGTACCAGATCCAAGAAAATTCCAAACAAAATATTTTTGCAGAGAACACATAACTAATTCCATTGCTGCAGAATATTACAAAAACCAAAAGCATAAAAAGGCTCAATAAAGATGTAGTCGTACCCGCAAGATCTCGGATTTCTGGTGGCACTGCACATGACAATCCCACACATGACATGCTGAGTTTGCATGTCCCCAAACAACTGAAAGTTTATCCCAGGAGCGATTGCATTCATCCATGCCTTTCTAATCTCTGCTCTCTTAGTTAGACCCCTTCTCAGTTTTTCCCAGTCTTAGCAAGGCCTGATCCAGCTACATCACCAAAACATATCACTCCTTCCTCCATGTCACCAGCAAATATGCCGAGCAGCACATCCAGTTCCCATCACTGCCTTTGAACATTAACTCTTCTCCCCCAAGAAGCAAATAAAAGCATTGATATATACGTATTTCTAAATGCACAGAAAGGATTCTACCAAAATACTTGTGAGAACTCAGATTACCCCTATTAGGTTATTTTAAGCCAGCATCATACAAATTGTGGGAGAATCTTAACGGGTGCCTTTTCCTTGGCTGATTAGATTTATCTAGTCGCTGGCCTAAAATATAGTACAGCAACCCACCATCATTTTCTAATACTTTATAGTTCTCCTTTAGGAGTGTGGAAATGGCAGATAAACACATTATCAGCATTCTCAGGCATAGAACAGCAAAGCCTGGAGTTGTTTTGCAGAAGCTACTCTGAATTTGGACAACATGACATAAGCAATTCTAGAAATAGCTGCTGGTCTTAAGGCTACATTACATGTATCCTTGCTGCTGCTTTTTCATCTCCGTTCAACATTTCAGCACAAACATTATGCTGCCTTTGTTCGTTCTTGACTTGGACTTTCTCAGCATTTCTCAAGCATTCTTCAGTCTCACCTTGTACATCCTCAGCTCTCCCAGCTGCCTCAAAACACACCCTTGATTGTGACTGCAAATTTCTGCCAGCACAGAGCAGTGCGAGAAGTGTCTGGATTAACGCTAGTATCCTCATGTTCTAGGCAAGGAAGTGGTCTGAGCCAGGAGGGACCCATAGCCCCATATGTACCCCAGCATATGTCCAAGGGCTTTGCTTACCCGCTCACTATCTGTACCTGCTTGCAGAGCAGTCACATGCTGAAAGCAGGCAGGCTGCTCCAGCACTGGTACCTGCCTCACTGCTGTCTGCTCCACTGATCCCCTAAGTCCACCTGCTCATCTCGGTTTTCCTACCTGCCCGGAACCATCAGCCTCCTCCCCTGGGTCACAGTTCATTCCCTTCCATCCTTCCTTGGTTAGTTTTAATTTTTTTGATATTTTCTAACTATTGCTTTGACCTATTGTATAAGTTCCTTGTATTTATTCTTCTGGTCCTGCAGCTACACCTGGAATGTGCTGCCCACATGAGGCAGTGGTTTTAAAGCTCACCATCTCCATCTTCCATCCAGCTCAGTGAGGCAGCATCCACAGTTGCAGAGGATAAATTGCAACAAGGGTCTCCAATGTTAGCAATGTATCCGACAACCTTGTACACAGCTCCAGGAGGGTAAAGAGATGGCTAAATGGGATCAGTTGTGCCGACTCAGGACTTCTGGCCAAAACTGCATCCAAATTCATGATGGACACAGCAGAGTCTAGAGCAGAGGCCAGATTCTAAATCATGCTCTAAATCAAACCCTAAGAAAGAGATCCTCACTCACCATGAAGCCAGTTAACTTCCCGGCTTCGACAGCCTGTGATGATTTACAGCAAGCGCTTCCAAGCTTTTCGTGGATACTCACTGTACAACATATTTCAGCTGTAATATGCATAGATATTAAAGTCCAAGCTATAAGAAGACCTCTCATAAGTCTCCAGGCTTTATCTCCTATAACCACCAGGTGAAAGAGCACACATTCTATGAGGATAGCCATGAGACATGTCCCAAGCATGAAGAGACTCAAAGAACCAGAGCTACTCTACTGGAAATCAGGCAGTACAGGAAGATGGATGGGAGTGTGAGAGCTCCCTCTGCTCCTACACTCTGTTCTGATTTCCAGCAAAAAGCCCTGGAGCCAGCTGTTTTTTCTGGAGCTTCTCTTACATGTGAGAACCTCTCATAGCTCGGTTTGCAAGCTTTTGTGTCATTGCTTCGTACGTGTCAGCCCAGAGCTGGCTTTATTGTCATTTGTGAACCTCTGGGAGGGAAGATGTCACTGTGGTGGCAATATTCCACTGCACAGTGCCCACTGCTAACACACAGAGTGAATTTGTCCTAGGGCTTGAGAGCCATACTGGTGTTCCTGGCACCTGAATTTCTACCTCTGTCCAGCATTTCTATCACCAAAATAAACAATGAAACAACAGCGTGTGTCTGGCAAAGGCTATTTACTCCATCCTCCTCTGCAGGCCACCGTTAGAAGCTGTTGTAGATTACTTACTCCAATCAGTTGCTGCTGCTCTGACTTACTGTTATTTCTATTGCCAGTGTAAGAGGTGATCTATCAGCAGTGCAACTAGTTGTTTTCCTGAAACAGGAGCAGGGAATCATGCATATGAGTCCAAGCACTGGGGAACACTATATCTACACCTAGAGACATGCCACCAACAGAGCTGCAGGGACATCAGTGCTGCTGTGGGTACCGCTCTCACCCAGCACTGTGCTCTAAAGGGGCCTGTCAGCAGGCAGAGCAACAGCGTTGTGCGTAGCTAAGCTCTGTCAGCTGCATCTTGTAGGCAACAATAAAATGGATGTAGAGCACATGACTTCAGAAGAACAAATAGCAAAAATAAATAAGCATCTTTCTCTCCTGTGATGCTGTTTGCAGGTCCTGCCCCAAGGCTGCAAAAAAACAGCTCACTGAGCAGGGGGCTGCAAAGGCTTAGACATGTTGCATCAAACTCCCCAACCCAATCACGGGAGGAATCCTGGGCCTGACTCTTACCTCCATTTCAAAATGACATGTTTATACCCAGTTTATGACACCTTCACTTAGGATCTGGTCCAGCATCCCTGAAGTTGTCTTCAGCTCAGTCTAAATTAGCCGATCCTCCAATTTCTGCTGTTTCTCCCATTCCTCCCTCCTACTATTCCTAGGACTTCTTCCCTGAAACAACACAGCTCAGCCCATCAAGTCAGCAACAGCTACCCTATACCTACTCCCCAGCCCCAGTAAATGTCACCTCATTTGTCTAGTCCACCTCTGCTCATGTTTGACTCTCTCCAAACAAAAGAACCCAGCAGATATATCCAGTTTCCTTCCCCAGGCCTCTCTGCTTGATAGCATCTCCCTTTTCCACACTGATTACAAGCTAAGAGCCTGCTGCAACCCTGTCCAGCCCAGGTCCAGTCCCAGCGGGTCAGCTGGATGCGGCAGTGCGGTGGCACAGCAAGCAGGGAAAAACCTCCCCAGCATCCAAGAACACCCTGGGGTACCACACACAGATGCTTTAACCCGACCCAGCTCAGCACCATGCAGTAACTCAGAATCCTGCTCTGGGTGGCAGCCATCTTCCAGGCAAGAGGAAGAGACACAGAATAGGACCATGATCCATGGGTCTCTTTAGCAGCCAGATCCCTGCACGTGGATATTTTCCCTTTCTGGGAAGCTGTTTTGGAAGGAAACAGACCAAGGTCCTTGTGGCTGTTAAAAATCTCGTGATACTTTTGCAAGAGGGATGGTGTAAATCAAGCCACAGGGCACAAGCTACTTAACTCTGGGTAATTTATATTCTGCCTCACTAAGTTCATCTCTGCACTTTCAATGCATGAAGTGATTTTTCACTTCCCCTGTAGTATTGGCTGGCACGGAAAAGCTGCTGGGCTCTGTCCCAGAAGTAGCTGCATTTCATCACCGGGTAAAAGATTCCTGCGTGCACCAGGCCAGATCCTCAGCACTCCGCACGCTCCAGCGGGTCGAGAAGGATCCAATCCGGCCCATTCAGCTGCACCTGGGCCCCTGGGAGAAGAGAGCGCCGTTGTTATGTACAGCTCCCCCCCGTACTATTATTATCTTCAGCGCTTGGCTCCAGCTCCGCGGGGCCGGGGAGAGTGGGGGGGAAGTCGGTCCCGCTCCGCGCCGCTGCGCGCTTGGTGCTGCATGGAGCCACAGCGCCCCCTACTGGTCCAGGACGGCGCCTCCCGCCTCCCTCCGCGGGAGCGCAGCGCTGCGCGGTGGCGGAGGAAAGGGGGGTGGTGGTGCTGAAATCCCTCCCTCACTCCCCATCCTCGAACATGGTGCTTTGGGCTCTCCTGGTGCTCTCCATCCCCGCTTCTCATCTTTAGCCGTTTATATCCACCCCCCACCACCCCCCCAGTAAATTTTTCCTGCCTTCCCTGCGTCAGCTGGATTCAGGGTGTCGGCTTAGAGCCCTGGATAAACTCTGGAAACCCACATCTATGCCTGGAGGCAGGCACGGCTGCGCGGGTCTGGGCTGGAGCCAGTTTCTGCAGCGCCTTCCCCAACAGCGTGCTCCAGGCAGACAGTGGGGCTTCTGCCGGAGCGAGGACGGGAGGATTTGGCTTTGAACCGTTTCTGTTACGCAGACAGCAGCGAGGATTGTCTGCTGGCAGACCCGTTCCCACGTAACGTTCAGCATCAGCCTTACACATACTTCTAATGTAGTAAACAGCGGAAGTGAGGAGGGAACACAGAGCACCCTCCACCACCTCTTCTGGGACACCTTCTCCCTACAGCAAGCCCATTCCACACACATTCCTCCTCTCTGAAGTTTTAGCACAGACTTTAGCCTCGTTCTACCCTTGCGCTTGCACAACCTCCTCACTAGGCCCCATGGAAAGAGGGAAAGGGGACGAAGGTCAGAGGGGTGTGTCAATTAAATACATCTAACACCAGTGACAACAACCCCCCGTGCATATGATGCCATTTCTGATCAAAGGGGCTTGCAAAGGCTCAGGAGTGTTGGTACTCAGAGGATGGGAGGGTTTTGCTCTGAAGCAGGGTAAGACTGAAGCACAGGCTGGCACTGTGTGTGCTTTAGCTATAGACGTATATGTGGTTTTGTTCACACACAGAGAAAAGCAGTGTGGCTCCAGCAGAGTCCTTCCCATACTCACAGGCTCCAGCTCGTGATCAGAGAGGGTGTGATGGGTTTGGGATTGCCACCGCTCCCCCCAGCCATTCGCCTGGTCCCTGCCTGCTGCTTGCCTGCCTTTCCAGTAGTGAAATCATCCCCGAGTCCTAGGAACGTGCAAAGAGCCATAAAACAGACAGAGACACACAAAATGTAGCAGCTCTTTCCGCTGAGTTGCAAAGAGCTTGGGAGTCAAACAAACCCCAAATCAATGCCTGGAACCCACTACGATTAAGAGGATGAAGCTGGGGAACAAACCACCTACTGAGAGACCTGCAAAAGAGGCAGTGCGTGTATGCTCATACAAACATTTGAATGTTTGATTCACATCATGAGAATATCAATGTGGTTATTTCTGCACATTACAGTGTGTTCCTGTGTAGGTCGAACATGTGTCTGAGTGTGGGGAACTGCAGAGCTGCAGGGCTTGAACAGGTCCTTGAATCTGTGCAAGAACAAGACTGAGATGCTGCGCTGAAGCGTGGGGACTGCGCGAGTTCGGCAGCATGTGTTATGTGTGCTTAGCGTGTACATGCCTGCCAGGGACACCGCGACTGCTTGTCTGTGTGGTGTGTGGGTGGGAGAGCGCCCGGGTTTGTCTGTCTGTCACCCACAAGCAGATCTGATCAATCTTTTTCCTTTATAAGGAATTAAAAAAACATATAACCCTTTCATATTTCTTACATCGAAGCCTCGTCTCCCCTTTACTCACTACCTCCTGCTCTCACCATCCCCCAAACACTTCTCTACAACTCTTAGGAAAGCAGCTTTACTGCCATTAACAAATTAATATGCACCCAGATGAACAGCCAGGGTAAAGCATGAAGGACCCTCCTGTCCTACCTAGTGCAGATGTCGATCACAAGGCTAAATCCATACATTAAGACTACCAGCACTTGCTTTTCTCCATGAAAAGAAGACTGCATCTGGGAAGTGACACCCCCTCCCCTTCCCTACTCCCAAGTAAAAGCACGGGGGACTCCCCAAAGCCACACACTCACATCGGCAGCCTTCCTCCTCCTCCTCTCTCTGAATCATCACACCCGGGCTACTCTGGACCCCGGGAATGATGCAATGGCGTGGAGGTGCCCTCCGGGCCCCCCATTCCCCCACGGACTAGAAAAGGCAAAGTTGCGCTCCGCACCAGCCTCACAAGCAGCTGAGCCGGGGAGCACCAACCGACTGCGCTGTGGGATGCAGCCCTCGGCATCGCTCCCCACCGGCATCTTTTCCTCCCCCCCCGAAGTAGCGGCGAGCAGCCCAGTGTTGGATCCAAGGCGCCAGACTTCCCTTTTCCTCCGCGATTTGCTTCTGTCACTCGCAAAACCCGAGCAGCAGATTAAGCGGCGATGACACCATCTCCCTGGGGAGGGTCCCTGTGTCCCCCCCTACCCGCTCCGGGCTGTATCGATACTCTGGAATACAGATAGATCCTGGCTACCTCCCACCCCCACTCGCGGCCAGCCCCCGGGGGCTGCGCCTTTCCTGGTAGGAACCAGTGCTCCCAGTGTTCCCGGTACCGGCGAATCTCGGCCCCGCGCTCCTACACACACTCGCTAACCGGGTTGCAGGACTTGTGCATCCCTCCGCCCGCTAACTCCCCGCTGCCCGAGGGCGCGGAGAGACCGGGGGGCCGTTACACAACGCGGCCGAGCAGGACCAGGGAGCCCGGCGGGAGCGGAGCCGGCGCCGGGCTGCAGCCGCAGCGCTCGCCTTACCTGATGCTAATGTCCCTCTCTGGCGGAGATCTGCTCGTCCGTGGGTTTTATTCGGCTCGGTAGGAACTTGTGGGAGAGCTTCTGTGTCCAGCTCGCATACTGGGTGCTGGGCTGATAATGCAGGCGTGAAAATCCTGGGGCTCTAGCAGTCCTTTTCATGCTCAGACAGAAAATCCCCTTCCTTGATCCAGATCGCGGGCATTAAGGGCAGAGGCAAAAAAATAAAAATAAAAATAAATCCTTTTCTTCCCCCTCTTTCCCTTGATTTTTTTCTCCCCCCTTCCCTTATTCCCGCGCCCCCCCCTCTCTTCTGCTGCTCAGTTCGTAGCCATCGGGGGAAGGAGCAGAGGCAGCAGGGAGAATGGAGAGGGGGTTAGAAATAAAAATGAAAAGGGCTCCAGGAGGGAAGCGAGAGGCTGGGCTTGCCGCCGGGGGAGGGGCTTGGAGCGGCCTGGAGAGGATGAATGGGGAAGAGGGAAGCAGGGAGGAGCCCCAGCCTGGCCATCTTATGCTAAGAAGTGTTTTGTACATAATTAGGGGAGGGGCGGGATGGGGGAGCAAAAAGGAGTGACTTAAGCTCCGGCCAGACGGAGCCTGGGCCATGGGAAGGGAGGATGACACCGGGAAGGGCCGCTGGACGGGGACCTAAACTTGTCTGCCCCCCGGATTTGGGGAGGGGGCTGGCTGGATTCCAGGCAGCCCCCATCCATGTAATATATATTTATTTCTCCTCCTCCGCCTTCGATTTTTCTCTCATGGATCGCGATCCGCCGAGCAGAGAGCTGCGGGAAGGCGGGGTGTCCCCCATCTCCTCCTCGCTTTGGGGTACGACCTCCCCCAAGGGTGAGGGGAAGCAGTCGCCGTCTCCTCCCCCACCGCCCCGAGCCGCGCAGTGCGGTTGCTGTTCAGCACCGCGGACAGCGGCGTCCCGGCGGGGCGGTGACGGCCGCTGCAGGCCGGGAGCGGAGCGGAGAGGAGACGGGCGATCCCGGGAAGCAGCGGACAGGCGGCTGTGCTCCGGAGCCTCCTGTCACGGCTGCTCGGCTGGGTCGGCACGGCAGGGGTGGGGAAAGCCCCCCAGGGAAGGTTTGGGATGGGGAATGGAGATGGGGATGCCTCAAGGACATGGCCCACTCAGGCAAACCTCAGCAGTGGCCACCCAGTGTAGGAAGAGCACCTCACAGTTCCTGCATGAGGCTTCCAGCCAGGAACCCCTCAGACAAGTCAGGCACTGGCTGTGCTGACAGAAGGGAAAAATGGACCACCTTGTTCAGGGGTAGCAAGGAGGGCAAAAGGAGACATGTCCTTCCATCTTCCTTCCCTGGCCTGCAAGGACACTCTGTCCTTCTCTCACCCATCCTCTGTGGCTGCAGAACATTGTCTTACGCTAAATCTTGAGCAAATCTTTCCTAAGCAGAATTAGAAGCTGTTTGGTTAAACTCCAAGCTATACCAATAGGGCTGTAGCTTAGCCTATCTCAGTTAGTGCACCCAAAGCTCTGGAGTTTTACTTTTTTCCAAGTGACTGGTCAGCCACAAAGCACTCTTCCTAGTAAAGCCACCCCTGATTCTGTCACATTGGCTCAAATGAAAGACTGAAATGATTCTCACAGGTTCCCCCGGTAGAAGGCCACAGAGGAATGGCTTACGCCATGGCAGAGAAGATTGAGGGATCAGGTCTTATACAGGACACAAACAAGCACTTTTCATTTGTTTAAACATAAAAGTGGTGTTTGGGGTTATCACTAGTGTGTTCTTTCACTGGTACTTGTGGCATTTGCCAGAAATGGAAGAGGAATCTTTCTGTCCTAGGTGAAGTTGTTTAAAATCAAAGAAAAGGCTCCATGAACAAGTTCTGTAGTCACACAGGATATATGGATTCAACTAATGCAACAGTAGTGGGTGTCTTCTCGCACTACACCTGGGAAGGCTGTTGTGCAATTGGGTCCAGCAGGACCTGGCACCACCCAGCCTAATATTTCATGTTCCCCATGAAGAGGGAATGAGAGAAAACAGCAAGATGATGCTCTTCAGGCAACAAAAGGTTTCACAGACCTAGAGAACAACTCAAATATTCTCCTTCCAGGAGGTCAAAGACAAGAAATTCTAGGACCAGTGTCCTGCCTGGACATAATAGTTGCTATCAATATCATAAAAATATGAAGGGAAAACATAAACCAAAGCAAAGTAGTTTTGCGCATCATTTTCCTGTCCCAGAATGCTTCTCTCTATTCCCCCCAGTTCATACATACACTATTGCTTCCTCTTTCCCAAAAGCTTTTACTGTCTCTGTATCAAAAGAGGATTATTTGGTGCATTGAGTATTCAACATGTTCTCTTACAATATTGTTGTGTTCAATGAGCTTTGCTCATCTGAATGGACACTCACTGCATAGTCCAGTGGTTTAATTTGCTGCTTTGGAAACCTAAGCAGGTTACAGCATATTTAACTATGTGTCTGTTCTTATGTGTCAAAGATAAGGTTTCTGGATGTCATTTTAAAAAACAAAATTATTTCACTTCAGTAGTTTTCTCTTCTCAGTGATCTCTCTTTAGTCTTGGATATTTCAACTCCCCTTCTCCCTGCAATGAACAAAACCTGGATCTTCACCCCAAATCAGCAAAGCTCCATTGAACAAGGATTTCTACTTCTTCTTCTACCAGTAAGGACTTTTTTTTTTTTTTTTTTTAGCTATTAACAGTTTCAGCATGTCAAATCCTCACTTTTATATTTTTTTTCCCTTTTTCAACAGTTGTCTTTAAAGCAATGTTTAGGTTTTTTCCAAGCTATAATATTCTTCCCATGAAGAAAATAGAAGCTAGTCAATCACAGGAAGATATGAAGAACAGAAAATCACAACGCACATGGTGTAAAAGGAGTCTACCAATTGCAAGCACTAGGCCCCCCAAAAATTATGGTTGTGGCAAGGATAGGAAAACAGTAATTTGGACTGTCTATGACAAGTTTTGGAACATATCACATGAAACAGACCTAGAAAGCAGAAAGCAGTGTTCATGGTTTTTCACATAACAGCTGCCACAAAGATGAGCAAATGAGTTTTCACTGCATACTCCAAGTGTGTTGTGGGTGTGGATTAACTACAGTATTCAACTAAACACTGCAGAGAGCCACTCACTCCCTTCTACCTCGCATTCCAGAGGGATGGGGGAAGAGGAGAGGACAAGTAAAAACAAGACAACTTGGGAGTCATGCGAAAAATTGTTAACAACTGAAGGAGCACTAGAAGATGAGAAAGAAAATGAAACGAGTGATGCAAAGGCAATCACTCACCATCTTCCATAGTTAGACCAATATCAAGCTGGTTCCCAAGCAAAAGATGGCTAACATAAGCTCCCCCCTTTTCCCTTTTTATTTCCAAGTATGTTGTTATATGGCATAGAATATCTCTTCAGTTAGCTCAGGTCATCCACCTGGTCTCATCCCCTCACTATCTCTTGCACATCCCCCAGTCTATGTACTGGAGGAGCAGAGTAACAAGCAGACAAAACCTCCATGCTGTGCCAATACTGCTCAGCAACAATTAAACATCAGCATGTTAACAGCATTGTTTTGGTCACAGATCTAGAACACAGAACCATGTGAGCTGCTATAAAGGACATCAACTCCATCCCAAAGAGGCCAGTACAAAGTGCTATTATCTAGTGCAAAAGGAGCTGTATGTGCCAACTGCATATGGTGAATGCTTCATTTCTGCTTGTGATACTGCAGCAAAAACTCACTTCAAAGTCCCATGAGCTGGTGAAGATAATCTGACCCTACTCAGAGTTGTTCTTATGCTACCAACAAACTTTTTCTTTCCACATATCCTGTTGTGCTGCCCTCCTGGAGGAGGCAGAATGTATTCTTGTCAAGGTTTTGCAGACTTCATTGTTTATTACAGGCTAAAAATGGATTAAACTTGCTTTGTGAGCATTGTATTGATATTCTGGTCTCTCCCAGTCTCTTGTGAAATGTATTTCCTCTTTCTCCTCTGAAAACAATATCACAGTAAGTAGTGATCTTATTTAGGTTGTGCTTTGTGTTGGTTGCAGAGATATCCAGCTCCTAAGTACTAATCATATTCATTTGCTGTTAGTATCCCTTAAAACATGGGTGAGTGTCTCACTGTTCGCAAGGCAGGATGGGTGATACAAAGGGCAGTGTCGCCAAACACCAGGCTATTTTGATGGATGGTGGGAAAAAGTCTGGGAGTGGGCTTAAGCGTCAGGGCGAAGACATAAGGAGCTAGCAGAGACTGTTTCCACCATCCGCAATGCAGGAGTCAAGGATTGAGTAGGGGTTGGAGGGAAGGCTGGAACCCCCTGCCAAGCTGAGCAAAGATGTTGGCAGGTCCCAGCAGAGTGGGAAGAAACAGTTGGGAATGGTTTTGATTTTTATATCTGAAAGGAGTTTCTGATAGCTGGTTCCTCTGCATTAAACTGAATCATCCTCAGTGAAGCTCTAGAAGCCTGAAAGGCTCTGAACTCATAGAATCATAGAATTGTAAGGGTTGGAAAGGACCTTAAGATCATCTAGTTCCAACCCCCCGGACATGGGCAGGGACACCTTGCCCTAAACCACGTGGTTCAAGGCTCTGTCCAACCTGGCCTTGAACACCGCCAGGGATGGAGCATCCACAACCTCCCTGGGCAACCCATTCCAGTGCTTCACCACCCTCACTGTAAAGAACTTCTTCCTTATATCTAATCTAAACTTCCCCTGTTTAAGTTTGAACCCATTACCCCTTGTCCTACCACTACAGTCCCTAAGGAAGAGTCCCTCCCCAGCATCCTTGTAGACCCCCTTCAGATACTGGAAGGCTGCTATGAGGTCACCACGCAGCCTTCTCTTCTCCAGGCTGAACAGCCCCAACTCTCTTAGCCTGTCTTCATACGGGAGGTGCTCCAGCCCTCTTATCATCCTCGTGGCCGTCCTCCGGACTCACCCCAACAGCTCCATGTCCTTTCTGTGTTGAGGACACCAGAACTGTACACAGTACTCCAAGTGAGGTCTCACGAGAGCAGAGTAGAGGGGCAGGATCACCTCCTTCGACCTGCTGGTCATGCTTCTTTTGATGCAGCCCAGGATACGGTTGGCTTTCTGGGCTGCAAGCGCACACTGCCGACTCATGTTAAGCTTCTCGTCAACCAACACCCCCAAGTCCTTTTCTGCAAGGCTGCTCTGAATCTCTTCTCTGCCCAGCCTGTAGCAGTGCCTGGGATTGCCCCACCCAGGTGTAGAACCTTACACTTGGCTTGGTTAAACTTCATAAGGCTGGCATCGGCCCACCTCACAAGCGTGTCAAGGTCCCTCTGGATGGCATCCCTTCCCTCCAGTGTATCAACCGAACCACACAGCTTGGTGTCGTCGGCAAACTTGCTGAGGGCGCACTCAATACCACTGTCCATGTTGCCGACAAAGATGTTGAACAGGACCGGTCCCAACACCGATCCCTGAGGGACACCACTCGTTACAGGTTTCCAACTGGACATCGAGCCATTTACCACAACTCTTTGCGTGCGGCCATCGAGCCAGTTTTTTATCCACCGAGTGGTCCATCTATCAAATTGATGTCTCTCCAATTTAGAGACAAGGATGTCGTGCGGGACAGTGTCGAACGCTTTGCACAAGTCCAGGTAGATGACGTCAACTCACTAAACTTCCCAAAGAAATACTTCTCCATCTTTGCACTGCTCCTCAATTGACATATCCCAAGTTTATCTTCTGAGGTAAATCCCTTTCCAGCATCAAACCAATAAAAGAAATGCCACATCTTCAAAATTGAACTTGAGCTGTCCTAGGCGCTCACTTTTCAGGATACTTGTTCTGAGCAGTGCAAGCTCCTAGGGATTGCAGAATGAGATTTTCAGTCTCCTGAGATCTAGCTTTCCAATTAGCTTTTTAAGTATTTTTCCTACTGGTCTTGGGTAGGAAGCAGATGTCTTGCGAAAAAGTAGTAATAGTGGTTTGTGCCTCATTGGAGATTTAAAATAGACAGCAGCCACTATAAGGAAAAGGTAGTGGGCAGAAAGAGCAGTGAGAACTGATTTCTTCGCAGCTCAGAAGGTTGCTTCCCAACTGTCATTGACGTGAAGGGTCCTGACCAAAGCTAACTGATGCAAAATTATGTGATCCATTAAATTCATGAGGAATTAGAACAGTCCGGGCATTGGGTTTCAGGTATTTGTCTAAGTGTTCTTTCCAGTTAACAAAAAGGGGTAATTTCAACTCTACAAATGTCATCTTTCTGTTACATCAAACACTATCTCTGACATGGGATGAATTTCCTTCTGAAATTCACTCTATGTTGACTCTCAAGGGAACAAAATTAGCAGCTTAGACTGAATTCCTAAATTTGAGAGGGAGGAAGCTAAAGGAGTTGAATATTTTCCTCTAGAGCTTGCTGAGGTGCACAAAAATCAACCAAATGAACATATATCTGCTGATTTTCCCATCTTAGGCACAAACCATCCTCTTTATTAGCAGTCTTTCATATTCACTATTGTTACTATTGTCTGGTACCAAGTACAAGTCATCAGTATTCATCACCTGCAGCTCAGTTTCCTTCTGAACTTGGACTAAGGCTTTCAAAGGGGAACTACTTGTAACTCCCAACCCATCATGAGCTGTACACTGCACAGAAGGCTTCAAGCCTCGCTCTGCTTCTATCTGCAATCACTCAGCACTTCAGACCACTCAAAAAAGTGTTCATAGTTGAAACCCACGCAGTCAAATGAGGGGAATAGAATGTTCAATTGAGCTTCCCCCCCCCCTTATTTCTCACTCCAACATATCTATGTTCTTGCATCTGCTTCATATTTCCCAGAGCCCCAGAAATGTTCATTGCAAAGGAGATGGCAAAGCAAGGGCCACTGATATCTCCTGATGTTTGTGAAGCAGGCATGAGAAAGATCTCACAGTCTTTTAACAGGGGATGCTGGAGGAGGCGGACAGCCACTGTCATCCATAGTCTAAACTAATTCTGAAGCATGCCAATGAGAGTTAGAAGGTCAGTGCTTCTTTTCCAATTTACCCAAGAGAAGCCAGTGCACATCTAACAGGGCTGTGCTAAGGTTGCATGATCGGATGTTGATACAGAATAACTGTACCACCCACAGCATCAAATCAATTCATAACATGTATGCACATCTGACTGCATGACTGTTAGACTGATGCTGATATATTGTAATTGTATGAGCAATTTTTTTCAGCTTCTGGAAGGGATGGCTTTGTCTTTTTCTCTTTGCATTATAAATAACGCTCAAGCCACCTGAATATCTGCCACACAACAAAGCAGGTAAATTCCATTTACTGGATCCCAAGGATCCAAATCATCAGGGAAGGGAGTCTGGCACGTTACAACATATTCATAAAACCACACTGCACTTCTTCCATCAACAGTAGTCTAGCTCAGAATGGACTATCACCATTATCTTTGGACAAAATTATATATCTGTTAAGTATTGAATACTAAAAGAAGAGTAAGTAATTCCCCCTCCCTTCCCCTTTCCTCCTGGGTATCATGTATTATTTATTTGTGAGAAAATTTGAATTTGAAGCACTAAGGAATGACATGTTTTAGAGCATGCTGCTACTCTGAGATAACTGCACTTTGCCTCAGGTATGCAGTGAGTCACAAGGTTGATAGCTGGTGCATACCGGCACCCTGAGAAGTGAGGTTATTGTTACCATGCAGTAACCACATGCCTTGAGCAACGTTATTTCTCACATACAATAGTGACTTTTCATCTTGTTAAGAAAAAGTTGATGCGATCGATTTTCAGGAGCTACATTGAAAGGCACACACCAAAGTGCTTTACAAAAACTCTCTGCCTAAACAGCCTCTCAGGCTATTCTGGTTAGTGGTCAGAGCAGGAAAGTTCAATCTGTTTCTAGAAACACAGTCAAATAAACTAAGAACAAGCCATAGCATACTCTGTGCAGGTGCCTAACACCAAGATCTTAGCATGTAGTGTGAAACACAGCTGCTAGACGGTGTAAATGTAGCTTTTACGCCACAGTTTCCCAAGCAGCATGTTAAAGAGTGTGTATAAAAACTCCATCTTGTTTATTTTATTTGGATGCTTCCCAAAGCAAAGACTGCTACTTACTCTGTGTATGCACATCTCTCCCTAAGCAGTCCTGAACTCAGCTGCTATGTTTCCCTGCTAATGGTAATATTGCCAACAATGAACTTCGCCTACGTGCTTCTGCACCTCCTGCTGTCCAGACACGCTCTGATACCAGCATGTTCCAGCTTTCCATACCAAACACTTAATTTCCTGCATTTCTGCAGAAGTGGGTTGAACATTAAGCAGAAATTCAGTCTGGGGGATCCTGCAGGTTCTGATTTCTCATCTTTTCCCCTCTTGGTATCCATTTGTCCATGGCAGCTCTGAGCCAGCCCAGAAATCTCCCCTAGAGCACTGCCATCCCCAATGTCCCAGTGCTGTTACAGTACACTCATATCCTGGGCTTTAGAGCTGACACTGTTTTATGCTTGCCAGAGACAAATTCTGCACACAGACACTCAAGGCAACTGAAAGAGCTGTGGCTGTCAAGCATTTCTTTTTGTAGTGTTCAGTTCTCATTTTCAAGCTTCTCTTTGGCTTGTGACACCTTCTCCAGAAATAAACACTTCTTTCCCTGCTAATTTTAGCTGGTTTCCCTCCAAGGTAGTCAGCATTTAACTCTTCCCATATTACTTGAGGAAAATCTCCCAGTTCACCTCTGGAGGGAGTGATCTGTTGCATAAAATGTGCAGGACCAACTTAGACACCTGGGTTCTATTTTTGGCTCTGCTGCTGGATGGCCACATAATCTCAAGGGGATCACTTGCTTTGCTTCTGCTTCCATCTGTGCAATACGAGTGATAATACACCAGCCTCGTGCTCTCATCTTGTCAGGATTATTGTTTGTATAACTTTCACCTAGAAGCCAGAACTGAGCTAACTACAGTTACCCACCCAGCTTCTTGTCTACACAGCAGCATGAAGGAATGATGGTAGCAACATACTAAGGTATTTGTGGGAAATGTTAGTACCGAGAGCACTGTGGTTTGCTCCTACATCTCCACTCTTGCAGTTGCCCACATTAAGCTGCTCCAGGAATGCTAACACACTCTACCAAAGCCTCATTTGACTTTGTAGCTCATCATGAGGGAAGTTGTAAGGCTCACATCCCAGACTTCAGTATCACAACAGGTGAAATCAAAAGGAGCCAGCAGTCATCCTGTTTGAGAGATATAGAAAGAGTATGTTTTACACAAAACCGGAGGCAGAACTGGGACAAACCCAGGTATTCCAAGCCTCAGTTAAACATCTCTTCATCTCCAAATCATCCATCCTTACACATGCCCTGAGAAAATCCACTATATAGAGGCAAAGTAATTATTTTTATTCTCTTTCTTTGCTTGCTGCTTCACCAATAGCTGATCAATCCTGCCATTACAGCTCTGAGAATAGGTTCAGTTGGTTAATCTGCACCTTGAGTATATGACAAAGGAAAACAAAAACCCCTCAGTCACGCAGCTCTTCCACAGCCATCACCAGTCCCTTTGTTTGGCAAAAGGGGCACATCCACGGCTGTGTCTCTCACAAAGGAGAGGGTACACCAGCCAGGGTTTTCAATAGGCATTTGGAGCCTAGAAGATATTTTTCACCAGGGAAAATTTGTAGGTAGGTCAGATTTAGAGAATGAACTGACTGAGGTATCCTTTAAATAGCTGGCTTATTGTATACTTCATGTATTCCTTTAACAGGCTTATGCCACCGTTAAGTCTTCTATGGAAGAAGGGAGCCATTGTGCTAGTGTAACACCAACCTAATTAGCTTTGCTGAAGATTTATTTAACAGGTTTATTCTAACAAGTTTATTCTTTAAATGGCTGATAACTGATTTGTTATAACTCTTTTTAATGAGTCTGTCTTCCTCTGTTGGGTTTAATTCTCTTTGCTGCTGCTCAGTAAGTTTTTGCATCTAAACAGAAGGCTGTACAGTGTTTAGGATTTGATAAGCTTTCTTCTTATGGCAGATATTCATTTCAGTGTACTAAAGTAGGCGAATGTACCTATATTCATGTAAATAGGAATGTGTGGAAGGAGGAGCTTTTTTGCATTACATTTCAGTACAGTGCCTTTCATCCCAGCGAGGCCCAAGCAGCCTTACAAACTATCGCATTCAAATCCTGCATGCCAAAAGGAAAGACTCCTATCAATTTCAAGTGGGTTTCTAATACGACCTATAGACAAAACTCCCAGTCAGCACACTCACCAATGAAGTGGTAAGTGGGGAATTGTATACAAGATAACTCCAAGTGATCCCACTTCTATGTTCACAGCACCCTGAGGTTCCCTTCGGTGACAGGGTAAGAAGCTCCCTGGACTTTTAGACTAGCAGTATGTTAGGACATTGGGTTGTTCTGACTCTGATGCTGAAGGTGAGATAGATTCAAATCCTCTGACTGGGCAAAGTATTCTGTTACAACCTCTTTTGGTGTAGGGTACTGTATGTCAGAATGTGCATAGATGTGCACTTAGCTGCTTTCTATAGCTCCAAAGACCTCTGAAGGCATTTAAACATAAGTTTAGCTTCACTTTAATGAGACACTTTCTATATTCCTTCTGCAGGTAGGGAAACTAAAGCAAGACATGTCAGAGCATTAATCAGAATTGCCCAATGGATCACTGGAATAGATTTTAGCTTTTCCAGCCCAGTTCTGTAATCTCAGACTTTGTGTTCTCCACACAGAAAGAAACAATCTTGTTACAGACTAGAAGAGACACATCTATGTTTAGGCCAAAAGATATTATTATCATTCTTATGCATAGTCATATATTCTTATATATCATATTATCATTCTTCAGGCTCAAATAGAAATTATAATTAAGACATATTTGAGCATTATTTATTACATATAACCTTATTACATATAACTGTACTCACATTACATATAACTATACCCATGTACTCACTGGATTCAGATCTTTGTTGACAAACTCCTCTTTTGATGAGCTTATTCGCAGTCACATTCAACCACGATGTGCCTCAGCTACAGACAGCACCATGAAACTGCTGTCTGGTGGCAGAAACGTGTGTCATCTTTAGAATGTTATTTTGCACAGCAAAGAGAAAAGAAGGTTCAGGGATAAGCCAGCACTTTTGCCTCTTAAAAGCTGTGATTGTGCTGTTCAAATGAAACAACAGCTCTGTGGAAAGGGAGAAGGGAGTGTAGGTATATGCCTCTGTGCATGCATGGAGACAGAAAGCCTCAATCTTCTAGATTTATTTCATAACACATTTAGGATAAGGTGGAAATATTCTTATTTTTATAGATGAGAACCTGACAGACTGATGGGACATGTTGTGAAGTGACATAGAAGTGACATGTCCAGAGAGCAGATTAAACTGTTGCTTCCAAAATAGAAATCCTGTTTCCTAACGCCCAGATCAACCTCCTTCTGTTGGAAGCTTTCAGTCCATAGTGCCTCAAAACCCATGACTTCATATCATCAGAAATAAGTGAAGAATTAGCTGACATAGTTCTGTGTGTAAAGGAAGTCTAGAGGCCCTAGAGGTGACTGGTTGTTCTGATTTTCACCACCTCAACTCTGCCAGTGTCTCTTTAGAGGGTCTGCTAGCAAAGGTTTTACAACTTAAAGGAAAACGAGAAATTCCAAATCATTCTCCACCAAAATTTCACTGAAGTTCTCAACATGGAGAGAAGTATTTCCACCACATGATGATATATCTGCTTCCGGCTATTTATGATAAACTTTTCCACCCCTTGGAGTCCAAATGGAGAAACATCTCTAATAATAGAGGGGTTCAGGGGAATCCATCAAAAACATGGTTTCCCCAAACAGGCCATATTCACAGGAGACAAAACGTTCCTCTCAGCGCTTCTCACATACAAACTGACCAATATCTACAGAATAGAGATGGATGTTCATCCCCTAATGCAATGGGTTTTAGTTCAAAAATGTCAGTCTTTCAACACCAAACTTTACACGAAAAAGGCTTTTGTTTCAACAAAACTTCTCAGCTATGGGATTTACTTACAGTAAAAACAAAGAGAAAGAATCTTCCTATCTAGCATCAAGGGATGTGCAGATGAGTCCAGGAGGTCAGAGTCTGGTACTCTGACTTGGTCTTACTTAGCCCTTGCATGATCTCCGTGGGGTCTCTGTCAGAGCACTCCTTGAAGCAGAATTTGTAGGAAGGGACATTGGATCAGCCTTATGGTTTTCTTACTCTTCCCATTCCCTGTGCTCAACTCTGTCCTATCAAGTGATACTGAAGGTAGGTATAGTGAATGGAAAAACACCCCTCAGTCCCCATGCTCTTTGACACAAAAAGCAATGCAGATATTGGGACTGCAGTATGATTTCTATCCATTTCCTCTCTCCAAATCCCAGGCAGGGGCTGGCATTGAGGAATGACCATGTTTTGCTCCTGGAGCACATTCTATATCTACAGTCATAGCCCCTTCCCTTGCAGGCAGCGTTATGGAAGTAAATTGAGACAGGACAAGGAGAGGGGCTCTCAGGACAGCAGTTCCACCCCATCATCACCAGCTCATTCAGTGCTCTCTGGTTATTACATGACAATAAAAAGTCACTTCAGTTTTAGCCAAAGCCTGACCTTGGTAAAAGTACAAATTGCACAGAGACTGTTGACTGAGGATTTAACATTTCTGATTCAAAGGGAAACCTCATCCCCACAGCTCTCCAGTTTGACTTGTATGTATAAGTAAATCTCTACCATTAAAAAAATAAGCTAAGCTCCTTCCACTAGCATGGCTCCCTAAATATCACCATTTATCCCCATCCCTTCACCTGCAGTGGTGTGACTGCAGGACAGTGCCTTTGAGTAGTGATGACTGCTGAGCTGACCTCCATAGGCTTAGACCTTATCTATCCATGGCAGCAAGGCCAGGTTCTACCAATCAGCTCCTGTTCTGTTTGCAGGGGTAATAAAGAGAGATATACCTTCATTCCCCACCAGTTTAACACAGTTGTTTAATACAGTAATTCTGTGAGAATGTGCTTGTTGTGAATGACTTACTGTTATTACATGCATTTAGGGCAGCCTGAAGATTCAAAAACACAGATAAAAGCACCTTCATCCAAAGGACCCCTTTGCCCACAATGTTTATGAAAATAATTTCATTCTCTTGCAATTTGATTTTCCATTTTATTAAACTATAAAGCATTTTAAAAGGAGTGGAAATACATTTGCTTGCTAGACTCACCTCAGCCAGATCAGGAGAGGACATGGGATAATCTCTTTCAGTTCTCTACTACCATTTGAAAAGAACTATGGTCTTGGAAATAAAGTAGTGGGACCTAACTGATTCAGGCATTTTCTTCCAACTGGAGGTAGGGTACCAGAGAGGCTTAGAAACCAGGCTGTGAAGGCGGACACAGGTATCAGTTCTAATCATCACAGCTCCACCTCTTGGGCAACCCGCAGCGAGTCTCTGAGCAGTTACCTTCACTTTCACAAAGCAGAGGACTGGCAAAAACCCCTGTCTCCCATTTCCCCACTCCTTTATTTCAGAGAAGAGCTTTTATTACAGTCCAAGTTTTCATTATAAGCTCCATAGTACATGGAACTTCAGCTTACTTAAGGTTCATAATGCCAAGGCTTTGTCTATTTGCTTCATTTTGATTACATGAGAATTGATTCCTTCATTTGGCAAAAAAATAGTCGTTTCATACCTTGGTACATCAGTAGAAGGATACGAATCTTACATAGAAAAGAAAAGGCACATTCCACTGCTCCAAATCCCTGCATTAGTGTTGATTTAAATTCTTGTATTCTTAAGTCATTATTGTTACCTTGGAGAACAGACTCTTCATTTTAGAATATTCTGGATTCCAAAAATTCTTCTGACTATTCAGACATGAATCTCAGAGCAGGTACGTCTCTACTTATGTATCTGAATATCCCTTAGAACAACAGAGCCTTGGTCTTTGTAAGAATTCCAAATTGCTCTCCTATTGCAGTTAATGGTAACGTCTTCCTGATTTTTCACTGGAGTAATTTCATCAGTTGCTACATGAAACAAGGAGAATGTTCCTAAGGCTTCTTAATGGGTGTTCTTTCTGAAGGTTAGAGCAGGCAGAAACATTGCTATCACCCCACCTGGCACACTGGATCTTGTCTGCTTACCAGCTTTGGAAGGCTGAGTTGTGCAGGAATGCTTACAAAAGTATAGATATAGCATTGTTTTGCCATTGTTCTTTTACTTAACGGTTGTTTAATGCTGGATTCCAACTCCTGCATCATTTCTCTGACCACTGCACTTCCAGTGACAGAGCAAAGGCATTGAAAGGGAAATAGTGTGTGCTAAGATTAGAAAATAGTAGAGAGAGCTAGAAAATAGTATCTCCTGCAAGAAAAAGAATAGTCATGTAGCAGCTCTCTTCAGCCTTCAGAAGGGAAAGCTCCAGGAGGAAATCCATGCATTGACACCAGTTCTATGTTGTTCAGTACTGATAAGTTCAAGTATTTAAAGAATTGCAACATTTTTCTCTCCAATCTGTCTAAGGTGCTTTCTGTGAAATACAAAACTAACTTAGACAGGAAAGGATCTTTTATTTGCCTTCTATTTTCAGATCCTTCAGAATGGTCAGAAGAGGCATTTTGTAGGGTTTTTCTGCTAGGAAAACTGAAAACTTGATTCTTATAGTAAGTAGGTAAAAGATGAACTATCTGAATTATAATATGACACCTGGATCTGGGTCTTTCAGAAAGTAATTGCTATGAGATTTATAACAACCTGGTTAAAATTATATCAGTGCACATTACTGAAGTCCTTTTTGTCCTCATTTTGTCAGGATGCCTTTTGGTAAGTCTTGCAAGTAATACAAGATCTCAGATTTTCCCTCACATTTGTTCCTCCCTGCTTTCTGACTCCATTCTTAGGCTCCAGCAAACACTGCTGAGCATTCCCAGCATTCCCCGATTTCGGAGGTGGTGGCTTCCTTTTCGCTATGATTCATTGAAGGTCCCTAAAAAATGACTGTCACGAGATGAACTTTGTACTGCTTTCTTGGAGATATGGATTTGCCAATATCCAGATACTTTTAATTATTTTAAAAGGTTGCCAGAAACTCCTTTTGTGATATGTAAATCTTTCACCCAGAGCCAAATCTGAGTATCTTCATAACATTGATATGCTTACAATCCTATGTCATTTCAGCAGCAGGTGAATAAATTTGTGCCCTTTGACTACAAATGGACAGGATGACCTGTCAGCTAAGTAAGGCATCTGATAGTAAAGGCTGTAGGAGGGATAGTGGCATTAACCCCACCCCAGGTAGCTGCACAGTGCTTGGAGACACCCCTCCCACAGAGCCAGATGCAAAGAACAATCCAGCCCAACTGGCTTTTCCACCCACTGTATTTCCTAAGCTTTGATTAGATTTTGCAATCCCAGATCTATTGATAATTTCATAAAACTAACTGAATGGTTGTCAACACTGCAATCAGCCCAGTATGATGTGCATGCATTGACCTTCAATCCTCTGCCCAGGAGTGTATGTCAAAGATAAAATGCCTCATTGCAATGCCTCTCCCTCCCACACTCCCCAGGCTATTGCTCTTTATGGACTGAGTAAGCTTTTGTTTAATTGGTTACAGCAAACAGAGAAATAAATAAAACCAATGCAGAGCCTGCATTCAGTGATTCCAGATGGCTGGAATGGGGAAGCTTTGCTCTACAGGTGGCCCTCAGGAAAAGTTTCAGTCTTCTACAGGGGAAAACACCCACTGACTTGTACCTCCACAACAGAGGACTGTATTTTTCCTGTGCCTTAGTAACGGGAGTGAATGGAGAATCATGGGAAAGGGATTCTCAGTGCATTTTCCACCCATACTCTGTGCTGGCTGTCCGTTCTCCAGTTCCCCAATGCGCATGATGAGGACACAGACAAAAGGCTATCTCCATTCTCTGTGCTTCCTCTTTTCCCATCCCACCCCCTGAAAGTATGTCCAGCCTTGAATGAGTATCATTATGAACCAAGACATGGGAAATGAGGCAGAGAAGTAAATTACTAACAGCCACTCAGAAAGACTGACCTGAAGCCTTCCAAAAGCATGAATGCATTTCTTATCTGCTTCTATTTGCTCACCACTTGAGTTTAAGTAAATGGAGTGATTCCCATTTACTCATGTTTCTACGTGTACATCCCCCACTTTTTCCCCCCTCCCTGCAAGAAGTTTGTTAGTCTTGGAGCTGGGTGAAGAATTTACAAGCCATATATAACTCTTTTGCTGCTGCCAGAGTATTCCATGAACAGATTTTCATTTTCCGAAGCATCTTTGTTGTGCAAAACCATCACAACGCAGACTCCTCTAACAGATGCTCAGAGATGTTCACAAACTGATCATTACTGTGCAGCAACTGGTCACTTCAATTATAAGGTCCTGTCAAACCTCTTCCCATATTAGATGATGGTTCCCAAACACTTGCAACTAGAGGCTCACAGAAAGTTTATGCAAGTCCTCGTGTAACATTACATTCAGCCCAACATCACTGTTCAGCTTCACATAGCCTGGAAGCGAACACAAATTGCTGGCTACTTAGAAATTCCAGCTGAGATTCCCAGGAACCTTGTGTTGAACAACTGTTCCACAATTGCCTCTCTACATAGCTCTCTAATCATGACAAAATAAGCCTTTCTGACTTTGGCATAAACGTGGCATGAAGCGTGAAATCAAGCCATGTTGTACATAGTTTGGAATGGCCAGTCACATGCAGAGTCTCAATAATTAGCAAAATAATTAATAGCCTGCTAAATAATTAACACACATAATTAGGTATGGACAAAAATGAGAGCCTGAGCATGTGTGCTCCTTGAGTTTGGGTTGCAGCGAGCAAGCTCAGAATATAAACTAAGTTTTAAGTCCTTCATTGCATGACTGTGCTGCTTTGGCTTTAGGGTAACTATTGCAATGATGTAATGTGGGTCTCATTATTATTCAGATAAAATGACATTTCTCTCTTCTACCATTCCCCAACGATTAATATTTGGGGCAATCTCCTCTAACTTTTTTATAGCATCTCTGTTCCCAACGACTTCTGAGGAAGAGGTAGGATTTGCTGTTCTTGAAATCCACCTCCAGAAACCAATGATGGGCAGCCAGGACCAATGGTGGGCAGAGGACATGCCTCATTGCTTTCATCATAATATTCCCACACACCCCTCTAGAATCACATATTCAGACCTGCATTTCCCCAGCTGAATTATCTTCCTCTGGATGTGTCATCATTCAAGCTGCTTTGAGTGACACTTTTCACCCACACTTCAGGTTTATGTGGGAGAGGACAGAGGAAGAGTTCTTGGTACTAGATGACCTGGGACTTTCTACAGCAGGAAAGAACATACTCCCTGAAGAAAATGTTTGTTCAACTTCCACAGGGAAATGCTCATTCACCAGAATCACAGGACGATTGCTCATCTCCATGACTAAGACCAGCAGTACTAGCTATGCAATGTAAAGCCATAAGAATCCAGAGGCCTTCAAAAAAGTCAGTGGACAGCCACCTGGTAGAAGGACATTTAATACACACCTCAAAAATTGCAGTGGACAAACAGACTTGCATGATACCTTCAAGCCTTCCAATGAACCATTCATCACTGAGGCATGGCAGGGACAGGCTGGCTAAGAGGCACAATAAGCAAATCCCATCTCTCAAGAGGGTGCTCTGTGCAGTTCCAAGCACACATGCAGGTCTCCATCTGTGGTTGTGCTGAGCCAGGCCTCCCTTGTGTGGGTGTGGGGAGGGAAACCTTGGCTGCAGTTTTTCCCCCTGAGGCTTATGTGATATATTAGGTGCAGGTGACACTTGGGTCAAGTGAGCACCTGTTCTCCTGAGGCCTCAGGGGAGGCTTACTAACATGGGAAGAATTTATCTGAACAGCTAGAAACCGAGGGAGATAATCACAGAACATTCTCTCCCTGGGAGTTGTAAACTGCTGGAATTCACTTCTCCCCCTTTGGGATGCTGCAAAGAAGAGAAAGGATCTCTCTACAAGGGCAGGAGGAAGGGCTTTATACCATAGAGCTGGTCTCTGTGTTAGCTTTCAATCTGGATTGCAACAGTCAGTAGATATCCTTGATCTGCTAATAACAACCACCCCACCTCTCCAGCCACAGAGGTTGGAGTACAGGGCTGAGTCCATTTTAGTTTGTCCAGAACATCTTAACAGAAACCACAAAGAGACGACTTTGATACAAAGACCTTTTGAAAAGCAGGGTCTAAAACCAAAGAAGTCATGAGTACACATATCGAACACCTCATCTCGGTACATTTGCCTGCTGCAAGGTTAAAATAAGGATTATCCTTAACAGGTAATTGAAGAGGTGAAGTCCCTTTGCTTATGTCATCTAAACCTACTAAGTCAGGACCCCTACACCATTGCCTGCCCAGTCAGTCATGAAAAATACCCCGCATTATATGGAGAGGTGTAGGAAAGGTGACCTAGAGGTCATCAGTCTGGGTTCTAAGGGAAGCTGCAGCCTCTGTGACCAGCTGATGGTGTTTCAATAGTTCATGTACAATGAATTGCTCATCTTAGTCCAGCTTCCAGTGACTGGCCATGTAGTACCCACATGGGGGTTAGCATCCTTAAAGTGTCAGGTCTAGCTTTAAGTAGTCCTGGAAATGGGAGACACGTGTTGGGCTTAAGTCTCGGGGAGAAGGTTAAATGATGTATTTGGTCACCTCAGAACACTGCACAGGATTTCTGACCTCTTTGTAGGAGAAGGGAACTTTTTTTCCCTATTTGTCTTTAAAAATGTTGATTTTAGCTCTAGTTTGAAGATTATTTTCTTTGAAGTTTTCTTTAGTGTGGTTGTCTTACTCAGACTAGTTTTAATTGTAAAAGATAGAAATGCAGTACTTTCTGACCCTAAATGGAAGGAATTTTGTTGTTCTGGTTTGGTTTTTTCTACTTTTCAATTTGTTAAAAAAAGCTGTCATTCACCACCCCTGCTGGAATCACTGCTCTTCTCTCGCTCCTACTGCTGGTACTACTGGCACCAATTCAGTAGATGAACAGAGGATTTCAGTCTTCTAGAGCTGCCAATCCTGCACCTTTCAAAAATGCCAACTGCACTTTCCATGATAGCAACGAATCACCGTGCTGCAAAAGCCCAGGGACAGAGCCAGAAGCAGAATCCAGGGTGAGAAGCTTGAGCAGCTCCATGGAAATCAATCATGTACATCCTGTTTTCCACAAGGATCAGCTGAACACATCCCAGTCTCTCCTGATCCCCAGATGCAAGCACAAACCACAAGACCATCTCTTCCTCCTCTACAAGAGAATTCAGGGTTTGGCCAAAGGACTTTGCTGACAGGAGACTGACTTACCCAGCTATTAAAGCTTATAGCAGCACACCCTTCCTCTGTGTGCCCAAAGACAGGGAGAAGGAAGGAGCAATGTTTCTCGCAGTGACACTTCTGCCAGATGAACCTCTGCCTTTCCTGCCCAGTATGTCCAGTTCAAAGGAGCAGCACCCTTATACCACCTATAGCTGCCATTTCTTCAGCATGGTGCCACTCTCTGGAAAATGGCTTGCTTCCACTGTGGAAAACAAGCCACATCCAGTGACAGAATCCTCCAGGAAGAGTCACTGAATAAAGGAAAGATGACTTTCCATCCTGGGGATTCCCTCACCAGCACCAGTCCTCCTGTCTGGTGTAGTCCTGACCGGCCAGAAAAGATCCGCAAATTTCTACATGCCCCCAAATACTCTCCTCAAGGCCATATGATCCCCCACACTCCTGTGTACACACACATGGCCATTGCATTGATGCTGAGGAGGGATAGCCGTGGTAATTAAAAGGTAGCAAAGCTCCTCGTCTGCATAAATAGGGGACAAGTCAATACAGTTCAATCTCCGGCTGAACTGACTGCAATCAATTTCTCTTTCTGCCCATCCAAGGCTGCAGCTGTAAAGTACTCACAATTTGATCAATGGTGACCTTGAGAGCAATGAAGAGAGACAAAGCCATACTGCAAACAGAGGGAGGGATGGAGAGGAGCCTGCAGAGATAAAAGGGAAGGCAGAGCATGACCCTCTTCTACAGCAAGGCAGAGATGCAGTTTGGACAGCTGGTGTCAGCCAGCAGGAACATGCCATCTGTGGGCATGTGCCCTGTCAGTCGTCTAGAAAGAGCAGCCAGCATTCATCCCACCAATCCACTACATCATGAGGAAGATGGGGGATTAACCAAGGAATAAGATGGTTCTTGCTCAAAAGCTGTAATCACTATCACTTCTGAAGTATTACCATTATTATACCCCATCTACCATCTCCATCCTGCAGGGAGCTCAGGGTGAGGAAATTCAGAAGCAGGCAGTGCCAGGCACCCAAAGCAGCCCAGTGTCTCCACTTGGCATTAGGCTGAGTCTGTCTACCTCATCTCTCCTGCAAAGTTGTCCAAAGAAATAAAACAAGACTATGCCTTAGCACTTCCCCTTCTCTCTTTCTCACACTCTTACCCAGCTCCAACCCAAGCCAATCACCAGTAATGAATTAATAATTAATCAATCACTACCTGATTTCATTTTCTGCTTGCAAGATGAAAAAAGAGAAATGAGATCTTAAAATACTACTCTGCAATGGGTTGTGTCTGTCTCTGGCAAATGCAATTTAACTGCCTTAATGAAATGCTAATTGGAAGAAAATATATATAAAACCATCCTGAATGCTACTCTAATTAAATTTCTTTTTTCCAGATCTACAAAGCGAAATGCTCAGTGCAGAAAGAACAGTAAACAGACTCAAAGCCTGTCCTTTCCAAGACAGGGTAAAATTACAAAGGCCTGCACAAGGGTTTGTTGGGAATAACACCATTGCTGTTCCTAATTGTGTGTGTGTGTGTGTGTTGTGTGTGTGCATGTGGCCCAGCTAAATGAAAAATGATGTTTATAAAGAGCTGCCTTCTCTTTTGCTGATGGACTGGAGGCACTGATCTGACAATTAAAGCATCGTCTCAGTAATAGCCATAAATAAACAGGCAGCATTAGAACAGACTTGCAATAAAGATGATATTAAAAGCAGAACAAAATGAAAGGCAGCACTGAATGGGAGAGGGTGAAGTGTAAGTCACATTGATCTGCTCTGTCTTTCTTGCTAAGGATAAGGAAACAATGAAATATCCTTACTATGGACCCCTAATACTCAGCAAAGCTGTTACACAGGAGGAGAAGGACAGGTCTCCAGCAAGGAGCAATAGATTTGTAAGTGGCTTTTAATTAGGAAGAGTGAAAAAAGGGAATAAAATGGACACAACCAGAGCTGATTAGATTTTTTCCATGGGGACTTGCACAGGGACACATTGATTTGTCAAAACCCCAGCTTCTTGCAGGCCAGGGTCAGTTCTGACCCATCTTCTACAATTCATAAGAGTTTTGAATTATCAGAAGCACACCAGGTTCCCAATTTCAAGTTGCAATTGCTTTTCATACAGACACTATAGATCACTGCACAGAAAGAGTGTAAGAGAAAAACAAACCCAAACCACTCCATTAGCAACGCAAAATGCCAGCTGACCTGACACGGATACTGGTCACTCACTACAAAATGCTGACCTGGGAACATTTCTGAAGTTAAAAGTCTTTGTCCTCTTTCAGAGAGGGGAAAAAAAAGTGCTGACCCTCTGAAAAGTCCCCTGAGCTGAGAGCAGTGTCCTCCCCGGAATAGACGTGCTTCAGCACAAACTCATCTATGACATTGCCATCGGCAAAGCACCACTTACCTCTCTTCTACGGCATCAGGTTCTTCATGCAAGACACTACCAACCTCAGTAGCTTAAGTCCAGTGGTCTACACAGACAGTAGTCTTCACATGTTCCATCAGTATTACTATCTTTAAACTCAGCCTGTCAGCACAGGGCTTCCCAGAGCCTTTAAATGTCTTTGCAAATAGCCTTTCCAACTGAGTATAATTAGCTTAATTAAAACCCCACCTCAGCCTTCTGACTGGAAAGGTTCATGTAATTGCTGTGTTTGTCTTAATGGACTCATTAGAAGCAGGCTTAGAAAGTCCTTCAGCTCCTCTGCCACTGGGCTGAGACCTGAAGGCTTATCAAGGGGCAAGTTGCACAGATGTATCTATCTGCTCCTCTAGTGGGGTTGGCATTTGGGCGGAGGTCATGAGAGGAGAGATGGGTGACAGAAATCTCTTTGTTTTCTCTCTAAGTACTGTTAATTTCTGTTTACTACTTTCCTTGATGGGATAGGAACCTCCCAAAACTCCAAGACTGGGCTTGGGTGTATCCTGATCCCATGCTAAGGCAAACAAATGTCTTGGCTGTTATATATGCCTGGCTGAGGAACAGATAGCAAGATAACAATGGCCATAAGACAGCAAAAAAAAATACCTTTGCTACATGATCTAGAGCAGCCAGGGATGTTTCTTCCACTTCTGGTCTGAATATAGCAATTCAGTTTTGTCTCTTCTTCCCGGGGAGCCCCATATGGTTCATAGAAAGCAGAGAACAGCTGCTTTTGATATACATCATACTTACTCCCTTTCCACTTCCCAGGGTTATGTCTATGCAATGCTAACCACTCTCTTCCACTGTCACCAGCCTCATGAAGTCCAGAAATAGGTTTGATCATTTATATTTGCTCTGTGTTGGCTAATGTGACTCCTGGGTGGCAGATTATCTAAAAAGGCCATTTCTGTTCCCTGCTCCCTAATCCTTGTTCCACTGTTGGAGGCAATTTAATTGCCAGGCAGAAAGAGTATCTCAAGTTTTGGGCTGGTGGCTGCTAGGAGCTAAAATAAGGTAGCAGCATAGGCTTGAGTGGGTCTGGGAGATGAGATCCTGGCTGCTTCCTCCTTACAGACTCCAGCTTCTTTTTCTTTGCTGCCATGAAAATTGCCTTATTGAATTTTTAAATAAACTGTACTGGTTGGAATATCTAAAGAGCCTTTGCAGAGACCCTGACAGGGTTTCTTTCTTCTTAAATTAAAAATCTGGGCCTCAGGCGAAATGGAAATGTCTTCAGATTTGCAATCAGTGCTCATGTAACAGATCTGAAATGCAGTTTATAAACTGGTGATTTGACGGGATTTGTTCCTAGGGGCCGTAATGAATGGATTTGTGGGATCTTGGCACTCAGGATGGCGTGACACAAATTGCTACCAATGACCATTACAAGGCATGAGGGAAGAATGGGAAAGAACAAGAAAAGAACAAGCTAGTTCTAATGGCTGAGTTGCTCATGGGGGTCATGTTGTCCTCTCCTTCCAATCTCCTCCTTATCTTTGTGTTCAACCCACCAGTTTGTGCCAAAACCAATTGTTCCCAAGTGGAAAACTCCTATGAGCCCCAAGATCAGACATCTCCATGTGCCACCCACCTGATGGAGATGGAAAATTAATAACTAAGTACTTGCTGCTAAAGGCAGAACGGAAACTCTCACAAAAAACCTGTTGAGGAGAAAAAAGCTTGAACTTTGTCCTGAGGCAGCTCTCCCCTCTCACTGAGCTCAATCATTAGCTAAGGCCAAAGGGAAATCCTTCTAGAGGAAGGCCGGGGGAAGGAGGGAAGGTAGTGAGAAAAATAGCTTGTATGCTCTTTCTTCTGTCAAAGGCACAACTCCAGTGGCCTTAGCTAAGGATTAAATCGGTGACAAAGTCACTACTGTGCTTGAGTTAAATAAGTAAAGAACATTAGAGGAGGGAGCGACTAAGGTAAGACTGTGCACTGCATGTTGAACAGAAAAGGGGAGGAGGTGACTGGAGGGATGCAGAGAGGCCAGAGCAGTATGCAAGAGAAGCAGATGATTGAGGTGATTTGCTGAGGCCTCATCCAGAGCATGAAAAGACAAATGGTGCAGAGATTCATCACTCATTGCTAATGCAAGGCTAATGCAAGCTGGGAAAGCCATACATCATTGTGCAGAGCTGGGTCAGATCAGACACTTCATGGATATTAGTTCTGGGACGGAGCCCCTCCACTGCAGCTTTTCCTCCTCTGCACCTCCACACCAGCCTCTCTTATCTCCTTATCCTGGTGGGATCATCTCACCTGGAACAAGCATGGAGGGAACATTCACCATTCTCATGGGCCATGTAGGTCCCAAGTCCTGAAGGACTTAGGAATTGCACCATGCTACAATATGTTGCCCTCACAGTCTTGTAATTCACACAGGTACATCTTAAACACATTATCTTATATTTTTCTCAATGTGGCTAGTCCAAAGTTACCACTGATCTCTCCCAGCCATTCAGTGCCATGCCAGCTAATTCAGTGCCAATCTTGTCTCCTCATCCCACCATGTTATGATGACTTTACATGTCACTTTATGACACATAGCAGCATCCACCTGGTTGCGCACTGGGAACCATGCAGATGGAATACATCACGCCTGAAACCAGGAAGAATGTGTTGGGTCTGGCTGAGGTGGGGTTAATTTTCCCCGTAGCAGCACTGATAGTGCTGTGGTTTGTATTAGGAGCTAGAAAGGTGTTGATAACACTCTAGTGCTTTGGCTGCTGCTGAGCAGTGCTCATACAGCATTAAGCCTGTCTCTCCAGCATTCCCCCCTCACCAAGTGAGCTGAGGGTGGGAGAGATCTTGGGAGAAGACATAGCCAGGACAGCTGTCCCAGACTGATCAAAGGGATAGTCCATATCATATAATGTCTGCTCAGCAATAAAGGCTAAAAGAAAGGAGAAGGAGGGGAGGCATTAGTTTGTCTTCCAGAGCAACTACTACATCTGCTGAAGCCCTGCTTCCCAGGAACTGGCTGCACATCTCCTGCTGATAGTAAGCAGAAAATAAATCTTTCATTTTCCTTTGCTTCCACATGCAGCCTTTGCTTTTGCTTTATTAAACTTTATCCTGATCCATGAGATTTTTTCCCATCTTATTTGCTCCCTTCCCTGTGCTGCTGAGGAGGGAAGTTGATAGAGCAGCTTAGTGGGCACCTGGTGTCCAGCCAAGGTCAACCCACCCCAAAGAGCAAGAGAAGTGGACCAAGCAGGTAAAAGTGCCTGTTGGAGCTCATAGAATCTGCATACATATCTCAAAAGGTTTACAGCCTCAAGGCATAGTCATTTCTTCACAGTTGAGTTTGCCTCAGGCTGATGCTGCATCACTGAGATGAAGCAGGAGGAACGGGCTCATAGGCAGATTGTGCAATGCTGGTGAGGTCAAAAGTATAGGAACTACTGGGGCATCAGAGCTAAGCTGTAGGGCAGGGAGAGGAATGTGCTGTTGGGTTGGGAAGCTGCACAGTGCTCTGGGAAAGGGGCAGGTCGATGCAGAGCCAGGCTGCAGGGTTTGGGGCAGGCCTGGGAAACCTTGTTGTTTACTCTGCCTCAGCCCCAATATGGTAAATGTTTCTTATCCATCATTATTATGTCAGCACACATCGAGATGGCCTAAGGGCTTTGCAGAGGTCAGTGGGCTGAGCCATAAAAAGGCGCACGAAGATGAGCTGACTTCTTTCACACAGAAGAGGAGTGGGTGAGATCTTTAGATCTCTGGAGTCAGACGCAGTTTGGAGCCTTCGTAGCTTGAAACTCCAGTTTTCAATATCCATCATTCTTTTAAATGCTTCTCAGGATGTGACTCAGGACTGGCTCAGCCCAAACTGAAGATTAATTGAAAACTCTTTAAATGGAGATAGGGCCAGTTTCAGTATCTTCCTACTCAAAGACTGGAGAGGAGGGATGTTGGAAACTGTCCAAAGGTTATCTCCTGTGCAATGTAGAAAATGACAGTTTGCAATGTCTTTCTCACTCTGCAGCTTAGCAATTATATAGGGTTGAAGGGCTTTTTATTTGCTTTGCTAATATATGGCGAAAGGTAAAAGCTTTATACCTAGCTGTGCTGAGTTTGGTTAGGATAGAGTTAATCTTTCCATAGTAGCCAGTATGGGGGGGATGTTTTGGTGCTGGAAACAATGTTGCCATCCCGGGATGTTTTGGTTCCTGCTGGAAACACTGTTGCTAGCCCCGGGCTGTTGGTGCTCCTGCTCAGCAGCGCTTCCGCAGCCATTCACGCAGCGCTGCTCTGCTCCTCACACCGCACGAGGCAGCTGATGCAGGGCACAAGGGGTTGGGGGGACACAGCCGGCACAGCTGATCCCAACTGACCCAAGGGGTATCCCAGGCCATATGGAATCGTGCTCAGCATATAGAGCTGGGGAAGAAGGAGGAAGGGGAGATGTTTTACAGGCCCTTTGCCACTGCCTCTCAAAGCCTCTTTTGCTCTGGCTAAAGCCCTGTGCAGTGGCCTGCTCTGGGAGCCAGCACCTAGCTCCATCCCGCTCTGCCAAGTGGAATTTCAGGGCTATACATGTCCTCAGGAAATATTTTGTCTCTTGGTTGAATCCAGAAACTGGTTGTGTCTGTGCCAACCCAGTGACAAATCCCATGTGACTCATTTAAAGATACCATAAACTGAAGAATAATTTACCATTCAATAAAATTACCTTAAAGCATCAACATCGTTCACAACTGGGCAAGATCCCATGATCCTGTGGCTGCAGAACCATTCTAAAGCTCAACCCCATGGCAGGCAGCTCTCTGACATCCATGAGAAGTGACGGTACCCAGCACCAGCCTGGATAGGAGTTTTTCTGGAGGGAGGAAGGGAACAGAGGTAAATACATGTACGTGAGCGAGAGTGCAAGTGGAAGGGGGAGAGACTCTTGGATGGCTTCACCAGTCCCTGTCTAGAAGATATTTCTCCATTGACTCTATTTAAAGTCAGCCTCAGGCTTGTGGGCTTGGAGAGCTTTTAGCAGATTAAAGAACTCACTCCTCAGAAGGGTTTTGATTATTTTTTGCTCTCCCCGGCTCTCCCAGGTCTGTTTTAAAGCCATTTCAGTGATTGTTGAAAACTGTCAGATGCCTTTGACAGATCAGTAGTTTACCGTGGACTTTGCATGGCCTGTTAGCCCTTCCAAATGCAAATTGGGGCTACATTTAAAACACAAGCCCCCAATTTCTTTTTAAAACGCTGCTGGAAAGTCATGAAAGCAAATTTAGCTGTTCCTGGGACTGCACCTTCTCTTCAGGCTCAGTTCTGGCAAAGCTGCTGGGTTTTGCCGGGCGGGAATGTGCGTATGTGTAAGCGTGTATGTGTGTATGTCTGCTACAGGCATTGTTTCTAAGCTGAGAGTATAAATCTTTCTCTCTGACTGAGTGAGATTTATAGCCCAGCCATGGGGCTCCCAGCACAGCATCTCTCTTTCAGATCGGGGCAAGCTCAGGGATGGGGTATGGGAAGAGGGACGGATGCTCAGGCTCTTCTTCTGCCCTGCTTCCCTCCTCTTCCTTTTCCAGATGGCATTAGGGTTTAGTGGCAGAGCAGAGGCTTGTGCCAACACCTCGCACTGCGGCAATAATGAAAGCCATTTAATGAAGGTTGAGTCAACAAAAACATGCTTCCCTTTCAACAAATAAACACTTTTATTCCCCCGCCTTTTTTTTTCCCACTAGGAGCTTTCTGCGAAGGGAAATTGCCAGATTAACATTGCAACAGATGAGCATCATTTATTTACCTCCAGATTAGGTACAGTCAGCATCATGGTAGTGCAAGCTGTTGTGTCACTGGCTGCTCCTGTCCCTCAACCTGGATAAGTGAGCCTACCTCTGAGCACATGCTCCCAAGTCAGAGGGTTATCCATCCATCCTGGTCTGAGAACCCAGCCTGAACTTGCTTAACTGGCTTACTTTATTTTCTAGTAGACCTTTTTTTCCACTCCTTTTAAATGTGCTGAAAGAAAAGGTCTACTTTGTCTAAAAATAATTTATTTCCCCTGAAAACACCCCTTCCCCCTAATAATCCTCCAGTTCTGATTCAAAACCACTTTGCCAAGGTGGTGTGAGGGGGTTTGTTTTTAATGGCAATGACATTGTTTCATGCAGACTCATGCATGAAAATTTACCTATATACTTTTTTAAACAAGTCAAGGTGGAAAAGGCTCTGTCATCAGTTATCTATTCATAGAGTTATCTATTTATAACAGTTGTACTGAACCCACTCTCATCCCATTATGAACCATTTCTTACCCTCAGAGGCCCAGACCTGGGAACTTGCAGATTCTGCCGTACAGGATATTTCCTGGCATTACTCAAGGCACGACCATTAAGCTGGAAATGATCTTCCAGTGAACTGAGTTCATTCCAAAGAAAATTCTTTCACACTTATCAGATTTTGTTAATAAAATGAAATGAAATGGGTAAACCTTTACTGCAAGATTATTTGCAGTGATTTTGAAGCGTTCCTCCTCTGCAAATGGTTGGTTGTGTGTTCCCTTCCTTCCTTTAATGTCTGGATTCTCCCTTTCCCTGCAGTCTGCCTCTCATCTGGCTCACTGAGGCAGCCAGATGGTGTAATTTGCAGGTACCTCCACAGCACTTACTTGTCTGACATGCCTGAACTGATTGAAACATGCACAGAAACATTTGAAACCTCACTGAAAGAGTCTGGATAAAATCCTGGAATGTGTTAGATCTGGGAGACGGACCAGGTACATTCACCCCTGAAGATGCAGAGCATAAAAATGCAGGGGAAAGAGTCTGTGCCAGCACGTGTGCACATGGAGAAGAGATTGTGTGGATGCAACTACCATGGATCTTTACAGGACTACTTTCCACTAAATAAGCATAGTATGGTTGCTCATGTAGTGTATCTCACTGCATTTATATGTGGGTGTGTGTACTAGTAAGTATACATGACTCCCCCCATTGGTGTATGTCTCCATGCTGTGTGTGTATGTGTTTGATGTATATACATTTCCTAGAGATGTCCAGTTGATGCAGCAGGTATAGCAGGATGTGTCTGGCATTCACAGTCCAGGCTTGTTTTTGAAGCCAGTGTGCCTGCAGAGAGCATGTAAGATGCCCATGTGTGCAGAGGAGGTTTCTGATTGCACGTATATCCTTGCATACTGCACACAGCCTGTAGGCAACAGTAGGGAGCTGGTGACGGAAATACCTGATGCTGGCTAGTTCCTCCAGTTTTAAGACAGGCACTTGCAAGAAAATACATGTTTCAGCCCTCTCAGAAGGTGCACACAGTGCCCATGGGAGGAAGGGGGCTCATGTACCTTGAGGTCAACAGTATTTAAATACTGTGATTCAACAATGTCACCATTTCCCTTACACCTTCATGGTCTCTGGGGCATCTGTGCACCATGGAAGTGTGTGGAGAGAGGTGTGCATAGAAAATGCACCTCCACCAATGAAAGTTGGATAATATTTTATCTCTTCTTGGGCTTCTCCTGCTTCTTGCTATGTATGTTGCCAGATATCACATAGTTCTGGTAAAGGGTTCAGTGTGTATGATGCTGGATCAGCATAAAGCAGACTGGGACTAGGTGGTGATGATGTTCCTGGGAAGAGCTGCAGCAGGAACTGGGAGTGGAGCTTGCTCGAGAGTCTTACGAAGAGTGAGTTATAGAGAACTGGGCTAAAATGCCTCCTAACACACAAGGACAATTGGCATGCAATATCTGCATCAGTGCTTTCCAGGGAAAGATGTCTGCTGCCACTGAATAAAATCTCTCCTGGAAATATGTCTATGAACAACAACATCTTTGCAGTCAGTGATAGGAGAAAACAAACAAACACTTGGCAAGAACAGAATTGAATCAAATGCTGATTTAAATATGATAAGAAGATCATCAGAAAGAAATCCAGTGCATTTTATTGCTGGACTAAAAGCAAAGAATATGACAAAAAGGCTGCTTCTGCTTCAGCTGGGGACAGGAGGAGCTGATCAAAGGACAAGATTCTTGTGCAGAAAGAGAAGTGTCAGGCTCTTGTACGGTGCCCTGTTGTTGTGCTGGTACATGGTGGCACCCTGTCAGCACTTTGCAAGAAGGAGCTCCATCTTTCTTTCTTACATGGCCTGACAGCTTTTCAGAAGAGATTTATACAGGGACAGATAGGAATATCTGTCATAGCAAAGCACCACGATCAAGAGAAATGAGGCATTGTGAGTCGCTGAGCTGGGACCTCACACCTCTGAGAGCAGAGGAGATCTTGTTTCAGGAGAGGGCACAAACATGGGTGTTGCTTGACACCCCAAAGCGAGGGGTCCCTGGGCTACGTCAGTATGGGGCATATACTCTGGGATTTATCTGGCTGCGTACAGATACGTGGAGCTTCCAGGTCTGCATCCCTGGAAGCTGGCGAGCCTCCCTTTACAATCAAGGCAGAGAAACTGTTGCTTCTTGGAGCCAATTCATCTCTTTCTAAGGCAGACATCTAAAACAAGTCAGATGAATTGTGCTGTGGAATTGCTTGTTTCTTTTTCCCAACTCTAAGGGGAGTCTAGATAGCTAGCTCGGCTGAAGGCAGTTGTGCTGGAGCTACTGAAAGTAGGAAGTTGTGAATCCCAGCCCTAGTGTTCAGATGGGCCACCCCACAGTGCCTGGCACAGCCCTGTGAGCCCATTGCTGGCTCCGTACCCACAGCATCCCTCAGCTAAGGCACATGAGCAGCAGAGCACACATCTCATGGGTAGCAGGTGGTAGAAAGGTCTGCAAGGGGTTGGGATATAGCCACATTATGAAGAGTTTTAAACATGCTCAGAGCAACCAAATTTACTATTTTTCCCTCATTGGTTTAAAGGAAAAAGAATCAGAGAGCGTATCACCATTAGCATTAGGCAGCAAGTCTGCTTGGCTCGGTCCCTGAGCCACTCTGCTGTGACAAAGCCATGGGAGCATTTTACAAGGACAAAGGTTGCTGGCTGGTGAACAGCAGCGTATTAACATGGAAATGACAGCAATCCATATCAGAGCACAGTGCCCATGTAAATCTTTCTTAGGCTATTAGCAGTATGTGGAACACATCCTCAGATGTGGGACACTTCTTTGCAGGCACTGGGTGACTGGTTCGCAGCCTCATCGTGCTGTACTGCTGGTGGCACTGGAGCATATCTACTATGCTGAATAACTAGGAGGAAAGGAAGGGAATAAAGAAAACAGATTGTGATTCAGACCCCTGCTTTCCTAGTGAAGCTCCTCCAGACCCCAGCTGTGGTGTAAATTGAGATTCCACATGAATGCTGTTGCTTGCTTTCACTGCTCGTTGGGTGCAATTTACTTGTCTTATCCGATTTACACTATGCACTCAGGTTTGGAGCGTAAATATACAAGCTCATATAACTATGAGAGCATCTTTCTTCCTTCTCCCATCTCTCACACCCACTCAGATCCATCAAATTCAGAGGAAGTGATTTTAATTTCAGTGATCTTCCTTTTCTCACCCAAAGCCACACTGATTTCTGTACTGAGGTTTCCTTACCCTATCAGTAGAGTTTTCCATTGGATTTCATTTTATCCTCTGATCTGAAGGGTTTAAGTGTGAATTAAGTGATACCAGGCTTCGAGCACAGCCCCTCTTCTTGGAGGTGAATTTCAGACTAACTGAAAAGTGTATGCATTAGGAATGCACTCCCCAAGCATGAATAAATGTTCTCAGGGGGCTCCTTAACAACATACAATCTTCGAAGCAACAGGTTGCTTTACAAAGATTAACAACCTGGAGGAGAAGGATTAATATAATTGCTACTCCTAACCAGAGCGGAGGAAAATAATCACAATGAAGTTAAAAAAACCCCTTTGAAACCCGGCAGGTATTTTTTAATCCTTATCTTTTGCATATCTTGCAGGAAGTTCCCTAATGTCAAGCAGGATGTGTAAGCATTCGCCTTCTCCTCCCTATTTTTCAAAAGGGTTTTTCAGCTTAGGTCAAAACACAGGATATTTTTAGGAAGCAACATCCTAACTGACCTTCCCCCAGCTCTGCTTCACATTTAATTCCAGAAGAATAAAAGAAAGGAATGTCACATGAAAGGAAAAGTCTACTTAACCCAGTGCCATATGTTTAATAGTGCCCCAAAATTGCCACTAGAAAGACCATATAAACAAGGCAAGTAAGTGGCACCGGTTCTCTCCTATTCATTCTCAGCCTCCAGTGATCATCAGCACAGGGATTGCCCCAGTTAGAGGTGTTATCTTTGGGTTTAATGCCCTGGATGGATTTTTCCTTCCATGAAGTATCTAATAGCTTCACAAAATGCACACTTCAGCTGTAAAACTCTGTTTTTTTGTGAATGCCAGAAGTTTACATGGGTTCAAAAAGTAAAGTGTGAAACCACATTACGTTTCCACCTTCTGGATGTGCTATCAACAAACACACCTTGACAAGGAAATCTCTTCTCAGGAGACATCATGACTTCTCCTTTTCTTTCTTTAAATCCATTTATGGAATAAACATGTTCCACAGCAAATCATGCAAGAAAAGTGTTTTCCTGGAGCCAACAGCCTCCAATGTATCCAATGGAGCACAGCGCTCCTCCAACGCATCCGCAACAGGGTTGTTATGAGGGCTGGTACCTGATCAGATCAGATGTACTACAAGGTATTTGTTCTGCTGCCCAGAAGCGTAACATCAGGAGCCGCTGGACTGTGACCAGTTGAATAATTATCAACAAATACATGGAAATAAACATAATCATCTTGATCACATTAATCACAGTCTCACAGGAAACCTTCACGTGGATTTCAGTGTATTCAGAGCCAGTTTGTTCATTATCCCTGATTCCCTGGTGGCCCTGGGCAGCCAGAGCAGAATTCACCCTTGTGTAAGAGCCAGTGCAAAGCCAAGGCATCACCGCAATGCCACTTGTATGGCTCTGAAGTCTCTGCTCTTTGTATTTGTCCTCTGCAAGGTGATGTAATGGAGAGGTCTTGTAGGATCTGAAGAGCCAGACATGGCTAAGGCCAAGTAGCAGAGCACCAGATCTCTTTCTTAAGCCTTTTCCACCCTACAAGTACTATTCTTCTGTGTCAGGCTGTCAAGCCCCTCTGCATGTTACATAGGTGCTAAGGAATAACCCCTTCACTTCTGCAGGAAGGTTTTCAACTCCCACCAAACCCTTTCCACTCCAGGAAACTTGTTTTAACACCTGCTTTTGCCAGTACAGAAACATCAATGGGAAGTCAAACATTCTGCCTTCAAGTGGAAGAGTAAGCCTCCACTTATGCAGGAAGCACCATGGGCTCTTTAAAGCCTTCCCCGTGCCAGGTTTAGTCTCTCTCTTTCTTTGCTCACTTATGTGTATGTTTTCCAAGAGTCTGAACTTCTAGTCTGAATCGCTTTTGAAGCTGAACCTCTTACAAGTCTCTCCAGGTCAGATGCACATCTGTCTCCATTGCTGTTCTGATCTGTGCTGCTGATGGTGGGCATTCTCCCTCTGCAGCAAACACACTGGCAGTCTTTCCCCTCCAGCCCCACCACATATTTCAGATAACTTCAGATCCACATAAACAGACCTTCTGTGCAAGTAGCTGAAACCTTTTCAGCCTCAGCTTTGCTGGGGAGAGACAGAGATGCCCCCTCAGGCAGAGTGAAAAGGGCCCAACTGACACTGTGATGACAGCACAGTAAAATTCCCTGGGCCCTAAATATTTTATCATCATAAAATAAACATAGATCTTCTTGTCATGAAATATACATTAAAAAATGTTTAAACATGTTAATTATTAAACCAATATTGATTCATATTGGATGAAGCATTAACGGGTGGAGTCTGGAGAAGGAAAATTGGCAAATGTATTTAATGTCAAAAGAGCGCTTGCCACATATCAATATTCATCAGGTATAACCACTAATAATCATAAAAGTGACAGGCCAGATTTATGGCTCCTGTGCATGAAGGCAAGTCTGTGCAAAGGGACAAACTGAAATATTAAGATGGGAGGCACAAAAATCCATCAGATTTTTTTTTCTCCCCAGCTCATCACTGTGATTTTATGGATAAACTGGGGATTTGTGTGGGAATCTGAGCAAACATTGGGAAGACTCTTCTGAGTTTATTTTAGAGCAGGTTATTAGAAGGATATAATCAGGCTGTGATCTCATCCTGGTGCCACCAGAGAGCACAAGGAGTTAACTGTTGCTCAGGTGTCCTCTCGTTGGACTTTTATTCAAAGAACTTTCAATGGATTTTTGGAAGGTGGGAGAGTGGGAAATGCATCATGCGCCACCTTTAGCATTTGCAGGGTTGAAGGTGAAGCTTGAGTTGAGGAGTTTTATGGTACAAGTCAGTTAATTTTGATTTGGGGTTGTAAATATTCTCCTCAGAGGAAAATACCTTGCTTACTGTGTCTGCAGGAATTCTTTTGCAGTGTTTTTCCCACTAGAAGCTCTAGATTTGATAATACATTGGGATCACAGCAAGGATAGAAAAGGAAGGAATTGGGGACTGAAATTTCCGTTAATATGGGAGATCTGTTAAAGGTCCTTAATTTTGTTTAGTTTTAAATGCAAATGTCCATCCAAAGCACTTAAGGAGAAGGAATCCTGATGTGAATACAGTCTGTCTCAGGACTTTCACGGTATTATCTGGGTCTAGTTTTAATTTACCACCCCACCTAGACTTCTTCCCTCTGATATACCTCAATATGAACAAGTATACTAAGACCTGGTTCTTCAATCTATGATATTATGGGGCTATGTGAATGTGACAGTATTTCTGCAGTATGCTAGAGGCTGAAAGAACAGCAGAATTGCAGAAAGAGTTCATTGTATTTAAAACATATCCTTGAGAAGAGTGTCTCCTTTCTTGGTCTTTAAACAAAAAGCACAATGAGGTTCGGTGACTGTGTTCAAGGACTCCAGTTTAAATTTGTTCAGTCTACAAATCAAAAAGGGAATTTGTTTTCTTAACAGCCACCTCTGCACATGCAGTGTGGTACCAGAGAGTTAAGAGGTGCTCTCTGTCTGGCATGCCAAATTAATGTAATACTTTTTATTGCTGTGTCGCTTTGTAGGATTAATACAAGTTAGAAGCAGCAAACGCATAGAAACCTGCTCTTCTGAGGTGATGGGGGGTCATATGAGTACTAATGGACAGAGGAAAGTTAAATAAATCGTTCCTCTCCTTGTTGCAAGTTGGTCTCAATGTCAGGGCTGGTATCTGACTGAGCTGCTAGCATAATTTATTGCAGATATATGAGTGCATACGCTGTTATAGAGAAGACAAAGGTAGTGAAAAAAAGAGCAAATGAACAGGACATAGCCACTTGATTGACCAAATACGAGCCTGGAAACAGGGATCTTTTAGGTCTTTTGGTCCTTTACCCACCAACCCTTATTGCATTCAGAATAGAGTTAGAATTCCTTTTTTCTCACTACAGAATATATGCCAGTATAACAGCAAATGTCAACCTTTTTCTATGGGACAATATGTTCAAAGGCCAAAGCCTTTAACATCTGGCAGCTGTAGTATTCTGTTGAACAACAGCTTTACTGTCAGTGTTTATCCGCAGGAGAAATGCTTCTCAGCCTATGCATAGAGATGATACACTAAATTGTCCATTTAATTTCCACTTACTGTGAGATTCGGCATACATTAAATAACATTTGATCATTAAAAGCATGTTTATGGACTCTAATATTGTTATCAGTGGTATGTGACTAATACATAGTAAAGTGCATTTTGTCATGATCGGTTGATTTCAGAGTAATTTGTCATTGACAGTTGTTAATCTGGGGGTTCGCTTTCCACTGTCTCCTAAAAGACATGTCTGGGGGGAGTCCTGCTGTGGTTGTGTCTTTGTGTAATGTCCTTGTATAAAACAAGGAGTGGAGTGATCCACTCATGGAGAGACCCACAGTATGGGATGGATGCTCTATGGCACTGATTTCCTGAGTGTCACTGCATTCAGTGGAAGCATCTGGGAATGAAGGGAGAATTCTAGTGTGAAGACCAGTCATGTCTAGTCTCCAGCTGGAAAACATGACATACGTCAAAGCAGAGCCAAAATTAACCTTTAAAAGGTGCAGTGTTGGACTGATTTCCTAACAAAATCATGCTCTGTGTTTGAATGTGGAAATGTATGAGAATTCCTTTATTTACCTACTTTACTACAGAGTCCTATCCAATAACTTCTGTACTGATTAACCAGCTTTAATTAAAAGTGATACAGAGATTAACGTCCTCAAAAATATGAAGTTCTCACAAGTTTCACAAAAACCTGATTTAACTACACACCCACTGGAATGTGTACTGAAAGAGTAGTTTCAAGTTTTGGTCAGGGCATTAAAAAATCTTTCAGAGTGAAAGGAGCAGCTAATGAGTAGCTATATCCAGAGAAACCTCCTGTCCGCAACCATACTGTCCATGCCAATGAGTAAGTCTTCATCAATTACTGACCCACCATACCCACATGCTATCACCAATAATGCTCATCTAACAGAAGGAGTTAGAACATTAGGTATTCAGGCAGAAAGCAGAGCCAGGTACTATAGCTCTCCTTGCCTTTGTCTTTGGCTACCTAATGCACACATCCCACTGCCAAGCTGTTAACTAACCAACAGCAGCATTCTCTGGCTGATGTGGCTACTGGCAAGCGAATGTAGACCTTTCTTGCTTTAAAATGGTCCTCCTCAAATCTCCCCTATATGTCATTGTAATTACTTCAGCATTTTCTTTCTCTTAGATCAGGACCTTCTCTTAGCCAAGAAAACAATACTATCTGTCTTTGTGACCTGCATATCAGATAAGACTCATCCAGTGCTGCTCTGGGTGCATGGGAAACGTTCAGAGAGGGTGTTCAATACCAAGGAAGCCCAAGCCATCCACTTTGGTCTATTGTTTATGGAATCTGCAGTAAAACTGCTCAATGGGGTATGAATAATCAAGAGCTAGGTTTGTTCAGAGTGGTTTTATTCATCAGATAGGGATCCCTATGCCTCAGCTTCCTCTGGCAGTTCAGTTTGGTGGTGATAACTCCTTTTTTGTGGGGTCTCCCGGTTGAGACCGTGGTTTTTAGCCATAGACTATAACTGGGCAGCAGTTAGTCTACTGACAGCTTGATCTTGGCTGGAATCACTAGATATTGCAAAAATGAGCCCTAACAGGCACCGTTCAGCATGGCATGCTCACTTGTGAGCTGGGATGTAATGACATGGGGGACACTTTGCAAATGCGTCTGTCTTCTGGGCCTAACAGCAGCCACATTGTGTGGGATGCAATTAGGAGGTCACGGAAATACTGTCACTGATGGCTTTCTGGCTGCCTTTGGAAAATGTTCTCAACACATAGCTAATAAGTAGGTTTCTTTGATACCACTTTGATAGTTACGGACAGCAGGAGGAAAACAAGCAGAAGACCCAGCTCGGTGCTATTATTCCTTTTAACTTTGCTTAGCAAATGATTCTGAAGTGCTCAACACAATAACTCTCCCTTTTAAGCATAGGTTTTCCACTCCTCTTCCTTTGCTAGGGTCTAATTTTAAGGGAGCACTTTGGGATTTTAATAACAGAATTATACACTTAGCCCACAGGTCTTTAATCTCTCGATGTTTATCCCATCAGTTCTGTCTCTGGCGAGCCTTTATCCTAGGATGTTTGTCTATTAAATTAACAGTATTTCAGAAGAAGAGAAGCCATTTGCAAGCAGTAAATCACAAGGCAGTAGCATTCACTTAGCTCTCTCGCTGTTACATCACTCAGTATATTATACACTGTTCTATATACTCAGTGTATCACGGAGTTCTTCATCTTCCCTGCCACCCCCGCCCTCCGCCTCCATGCTGTCTGCAAAATGCACAAACCTTTCAGAGGCAGGCGAATCAAAAGAGAAAGAGACAGATGAGATTTGCGCAAGCAGGGAACTGAGAAGGCTTGGAGTGTTTGGATGGCACTGCTGGATTTTGGCTGGGTTGCCTATAGAGAAGAGGCTAGAGCAGAGCCCTACACAACCGAGTGTTTCACAGTGTGCCAAAAGCAGTGACTAACAATGCCCAGCAAAACCTCAGTGTCAAAGTGAACGCAGCAAAACGTGGTGCTTCCCACCTACTGTTGAAGTGAAACCATCCTGGGATGGAGGCAGCCCACGCTGAGCAATGTATGGCGAAGTACCATGGTGCTGCATGATCAGAAAGAGATGCATATGTTGTATGGTGAAGGAAGAGAATTAGTTGGAAGGAGGCCAAGAAAGTGGTAATAATAATTCTGTTTATGCACAAAATACAAATGAGTGTGTCTTGAATGGCTTTAGATGTCTTAATTCTTGGTCTTAATTGAAGGGGTCCTTCCTTAAGAAAGCAACCTGCAGCAGATGTTTGGAAATATTTTCAGAGCTCATTGCACTGTAACAGAATCACCAGCACTGAGAAACATTCATTTTTGCTCCTTGGATTCTGCCCATCCAGCAAATGGAGTGGGTTCAGTTTCATTTAAACATTGAGAACTGCCAGGTCCCTAGCAGAAAGCAGGCATGGTGCATCTGCAAGCAGATGGGAAACATCTCCATGTAAGCATTTATGAGATGCCTAACATAGTTTTCCTCTCACAAAAAGGAGCAAACAGATGAAAATCTAAATGTTAAGGGCAGTATGAAACAACAATTTGGGCGAAAAAAATCTGAACAGGTTGTACAAAGCAATCTGTTGCAATGACTTCTATTTTATTTCCCTGTTGACTTCTTGCTTCCTACCCTCCTTGCTATCACCTTTTATGACATATCCATGCAGAAATCCCATTTTCTAAATCAAAGCTCTCTTTGAACCAAATCATTTTGAAACAGCAAATTCCAGTCACAGACTCCACAACATAACACTCTGGAAATATGGTCTTCCTGACCTCCATAAAATATCCTGGTTCCTCCACTGGAGCATGCCCTTTTCTCTGCATCTAGGTGCCATACCTCGACTAGTCACTCTCCTGATTTCACAGATTTTAAAGCCCAAAGGCTCTTGGTCCCCCTCCTCCCCTGGGTTCCTCTCATTATCTACATGTTAAGTGAGGTGACTGAGGTCATGCTAATCCCTTTCAACTCTCTGAAGACTGGACTTTTGCGTGCTACGCACAGTGGATAACAGAGATTGAGGTGCTGCACTAGCCGAAGTTTGGAAAGGGTTATGCAAGTGTTAAGAAGAGATAGATCCTCTTTCTTAGCTGGGGAGGGAATATGAAATGCAGAGTATATCTACATTTTTGCTCCAATCTGGAGTAAAACTGATACCTTTCAGCATTGCCCAGAGCTACTACAGGTGAGAGATCCCCAGATTCAGGTTCCTTCTCTGAAGATTCAGCCTTGTTCTCCACACCCGCGTCTATTCCCTACCCACCAGCTTTCAAAATCGGCCTCTGTCACTCAGTTTGTTTGGTTTTTCGTTTGTTTATTTGTCTCTCTTTCTCTCCTGCTTTTTGAAATTTCTCGTTGGATCTCATAAATCTTCCTTATGGAAATATTTTTGCACTTGGCCTGTTTCCAAGAAACATTTAGACTTCGATAAAGCAGCTTCTTCTTTTCTTTCCACGGGGAGAAGTTTGTCACGATTTTTCTGAATGGCTTTCCTCCATGAATCTTGGCAGCTTAGAAGTCCCCTCCAGTAGGATATAATTGGAAGGAGCTGCTCTGTCTGATAGCCTGGCTTTCAGAGAGTAGCCTCTAGTTTAGTAGCTGCAAATAATTGTGAGCAATTTTGTCTATGCTTAATTGCAACAAGGTTGTTTCCTCCAATTTTTAAGCCTTTCATTTCCAGGCAAAAGCAGAGCTGAATGCTCATGTGTTCTCTACTAAAACCCCTCTATAATAAGTGTTAAGAAAATATTCTCTGCCACCACTAACAATTTTTTGCTCACAGACTGGAGATCCAGATGATGCTGCGATCATCGGGTGGTATGATTAGCAGAAGAAAGACTATCTCTTGGTTGGGCTGACTGCTAAAGCTCTGGCTCTGCCAAAGAGCAAATGTATAACTCATTTCTTATTCACTCTTTCTCTTGGTAAATTTAGCAATCTTTCAAGCTGGGTTAATTTTAGTATTAGAAAATATGAGACTCCAAAGGAACACAACCAGAATTTTGAGTCAGTCCCACTTGTCTGAGGGAGGATCAGCCCTGATGATGTTGTACCCAAAGGGTGTTCTCCAGTCTGTCCTTCAAGCTCTCCAGCCATCATGATTCCACCATCTCCTGGGCTATTTTTTAACTAGTATTTCACCATCACTAGTGTCAGAAAGCTAATCTAGACATCCTCTATCATGTAAGACTATCTTTGAGCCACTCCAAAATTAAACTGCCTCGTGTTTAGAAGAGCACAGATGAACCTCAGATACTAAATCTTACGCAGTACCAGCTGTCAGCCCACAGAAACCTTTGCAGGAATAGGAATAGCCTCAGTGCTATTCCGAAGTTCTTAGAAAAAGCTTTTCCCAGGAAACTGAGCTAGTGCTTTTCCATGTTCTACCATCTGCTCTTGCTGGAGACCAGCTCAGTTACTGGCATCCCACAAATACATCAATAGGAGACAAAACCATTAAGAAACCAGCAGAGATCACTTTAAAATGCAAACAAAGCAGAATAGTGAGACACTTCAGGCCACATCCTGAACTACTGTAGATCAGTGAAACTCAATGTATTTCAAGCAAACTATGCCAATTTGCTCCAGCTGAGGATTCAGTTCTTCATCATTAACTCCTCCAGCATTACACAGCCACGTTTCAGAGGCTTTGAATGACTTCCTGCTTTGAGTTTACAGCTGTTCCAGCAAGGCCTTTGGTTTATCCCCTTAATTTGTCATTAGCCTGTGTAAACAAGAAGAACAAACCAAAAATGGCTGGGAAAAAAAGAAACCCAAACAGATGCTCTCACTTTTTGAGTGTTTCAGACAGGTAAGAAGCATTGCTAAAGAGGAGACCTATTGGGACATGTTTCCTAGTTAGGATAAAGATGTTGGTTGAGATCTAAGGCTTGAAGAATCCTGGTTCAGATTCATGAAAAAAACCCTAAAATAAGCCTCCAACACTCACCCAAGAGTCTTCTTTCTCATTAAAAGAATATTTCACTCTTCATTTTGATGTTTTCCAATCATTCTGATTCCACCTGGAATCAGATGCAGATGTCCTGAAATACCAGCGCTGAAGAGGAATGGTAAGTGAAGAGAAAATGACAACAATATTAGGAAGAAAACCTGCTCTCCTGATATTGTCCATCCATTTTGGCAGATTAAGAGGGACTATACAGTTTGAAAAAGCTTCAGGTACTCACAGGGAGGAAGGGTTGAGTCCTCACCTGACCACAGCCTTTGCACCAGTTCAATCCTAGCTTGCAATCATCACTTTGTACCTGAGCCTGAAGTGCATTCTGCCTTCATTCTGGGGTATCCATGCACCCAAAGGCAACATCCACATGGGCAAACTATTCTGAAAGTTTGGAAGGGAAGATCTGTTATTCCATTTTTTCCAAAGAAAAGTATTAAAAGAAGGATGGTTCTTCCCTCCCCCACAAAATAACCTGCCCAAACCTGTCTAATAAATAGCTCAGCTTGTTACCAGCTTCATTTACCTCATATATCTCAATCTTTTGCCCTTCAGACTGATTTTCCACATTAGGGAGATGGATGGAGGCTCACAGAGATGGTTGGGTGGTTGACAGGGTTTTCAAAAGTACATATGCAAGTTAGAGCAACAAGGAAACAAATGAACCCAAAGTTTAGCATTTATGTAAGCACTCCTGTGCATCACCATAGGCATTATTTGTTTCACCATATGAAGCTTTTTTGTAACGCTGACTTGACCATGATCAGGGTCATACTGTGAGAATACAACAGTTAAAAATTAAACCCTGAAACACTTAAATCAGAACAAACACATCCTAAAATGTGCTTTACTGATCTTGTTCCTGGTAACAGCACAGATAGATACAAGACAAGGTGTTCACTGGGTGGAAGCCAGCCAGGATCAATCTTTTGGCTAGCAGCAGCAGACTCAGAAATCTACCCCCAAAAGCTAAGGAAAAAGGCAGCAGCTTCCCTGTCTTTTGGAAGGATTATCTTTTGCTCCTCCGCAGCCTCAGCTGGTGGCTGAGGAACCCTGCACAGGAGTTAATTCTGCCATTTCTGATCCTTGTCCTGTTGTCTCCAACACATAGCTTATAATACCAATAAAATAGCATTCCTTTTCAGTGCTATGGGCAGGATGGGGCAGTTTTATACATTTGTTTCCATAGAGATTCTTGGAATGTATTTGTGTAGACTTCTGAGGTGCAGGCAGATGACTATGTACATTCATATCAGCATGCAGGCAAATGCACATATATGCTGTTGCAGGTCTGTGTGCATATTCCTTTGCAGAGGTCTGTTTTCCCAAGTACAGAGCAGGGATCACACCCTTGATGATGGATGCTCCGTGTGCTCATTGCCTCGTCACACTGCAATGTGGAGGCAGCAGCAGTCCTGCCTGTGGTGCTCACAAAACAAGGAGAGCAGCTGGACAGGGTTTGCAGCATCAGTAAATGAAATAAACTGGTTCTTCTTCAGGCTGCTTCTTCTCAGGGGTTCCAGTTACAGAATGAGAGTAGAGACCTGGCAACTGCTCCTACCACAGCAAAAAACAGAAGGGTGAAAAAGAAACCTGATGAGGCTAAAATCTCCCCCAAGGCCATCATAAACTGCTCTGCTGATTTGATGGAGGAGATAGGCTGTGTTTTAGATGGTCAAGACTGCTGCTGAATGGGGTGTTTGGATTGTGAAATGGCAGAACACTTAGTGTCATCATGATGAGACCTCTGTTACACCAAAGCTACCACTCACAGTGTCCATGAGTCACCTTGAAGTAATCTGGGAAAAGGTCTCTATTTTACTTTCGATCCTTTAAAAGTCAGTTTGACATTTTAACTCATGCCAAGGTTTTGTTGCTCCTGTGTAGGGCTGAACATTGTTCTTTTATCTTTCAACATGGACCCAAAGAAAACACTCAGTTACCTACTAGTACCTGCTTCTGATTTGGAAAATTCAAGGCCAGAAAGCAGCACTGCTCCTTATGTCCCATATGGTATCTGCTTCATGCTGTTATTGCATGGAATCAACATAATGATAAAGAGTATCTTCCAGTTTGGGAGTTTTGCAGTGATCCTACATTAAAGATGCAGCAGGTAGAGACAACTTGGTATCTGAGACAAGAAATAAGACCAAAACTCAGGATGTTCTCATTGGAGAAATACCCCAAATCTGGGCTGAATTTTCACCAGTGTATCCAGATCAGGAAATAATTACCCTGGATATTTCATTATACCCAGACAAGCTTTCTTTATGGGTTTTTTATATTTCAAGCTGTCAGGTATATTTAAAACATGACATGAGACAGCCTTATCTCATAATATTCTGCTGCTTCTTTCTTTCAGCAGCAAAGGAATGAAAGTTCAGAACAAGCATGAAACTAAATCAGAAATTACTACTAGTAGTAATAATATTCCTGTTAACTATTGTAATATAACTCCATTCGGGAACCCTGCCAGGGACTTTGGTTTAAGTCCTGCTCAAGGTGAGGAAGCAGGTGGCAAAATCATTTTCCATCTCAACAAATTTCCCTATTCCCTGCTTGTACTACACATCAACCTGGCCCTTTGATCTGGTACATGATATTCTGCTTCCCTGGAGAATCTGGGGCCAGATGCTCTAACACAAAGTAGCTCCATTAAATCTCTATTGCCTTCCACAGGGTATTACAAATTTAAGGGGGCTGAAGACTTTGCTCTTGAGAGCCATTAGAGTGAACCCGGGAAAAGGTACAAGTTTTATCAGGCTTTACAACAAAAAGCCAAAACAGGTATGGAAATAACAATGGGCTTTCCCCGGGAATGGAGACAGCCCTTCAGATGGCAGAGAAAAAAAGAGTGAAGTGTTAAAGCTCACAAAGGTTTGAGCACTTGGTACTGGGGGTAATCAACAGGTTAACGTCAAAGTGTGTTTTAATCTGAAAAGCAAGGAGCAAGGCTTTCTACCTCATGCTTGACACTGCTAAACTCAATCCCTGTGCAATGCCAATGCCAGCATTACTAGCCTCCCCAGGAGATTGAGCTACAGGGAGACACAAGAGAGAAAGGACAGAGTGATTTCCCTTCTTAAAGTGTAAGGAACACACTTTACCATGTCCCCTATCTCCACAGCCAGCAGAACAGACAGTCACATACTGGCAGCTGTAATTTGCTGTTGAGCATCCCAGGGAGGGACATTGTTTCTCAGACCACTGGAAGGTTTCCTAACCATGATCTCTCATCATCTCCTCCCCAGCTGTATTCTCCCTCTCCTGCTTTGCTCATTACTTCTTCGGACCTGAGTTATTCAGCTAGGATTTATAAAGATACATTTGACTTGGTCTACCTATAGCCTTTCCCAAGAGTTGTTCAGACCTGGAGCAAGGGGGAGGGAGGTTGTGCACTCACACGTGCAACAGTCTGTGCCTCCAAAGCAATACACCCTGAACAGACCGGGGAGTGATGCCTGTGTTTCTCTGCGTGCTCACATGTCAGTATTCCCAGTTATATACAGGCAGTTGGGTAGCTCATATCCATAGGTTTGTGCAGCTCACTTTAATCTGCATATCGCAAGTACTTTGGCTCTACTGTGTTCATGGAGATACATCTTTTCTTACACTTGCATTAGCATGTAGGAGCTTTGCCTTAAAAGCCAGTCTACTCGGGAGAATATATGTTAACTTGCTAGCTGAACAGTCAGACAGCACAGGGTGTGTTTGGTCACATATACATAATTTCACACAGCCTGTGTTTGATTGCTTATATATACATACAGTCATTGCATGCACTTTACTGCATTGCCTTGGATGTTCGTATTTAAACTCATCTGTATGGATTACATCTGTGAATTTAGCAGTTTTCCAAGTGCAGATAGGGCTGAAATGGCTTAGATCCAGATCTTCAGTGTTCCTCCACCAATCCAAGCACAACTTCGTAGATATCCTTCAAGTAAGCATGTAGCTCAATCCTTTTGCTGCACAGATTGAGTTTTGCCACTGTATTTTTATCCACTGAGGGAACATCACCAAGAGTGGGGCTGTGCCTGTGCACATGTGCTGGTCATGGCAAGGGATAAGGAGTGTGGATACGGTCACTTGGGCAATGCCTGTTGCCTTCTTCAGCTGCTGTTGGTGCTAGCAGAGACATGGCAATGGGCAGCATCATGCTCCAACAGCCTTCCCTAGGGTCCAGCAGGATCCAGGCATGGGGAGTGAGTGCACAAAGCCATCGCATGTGCACTGCTGTATGCTCACCCGTGTGCGTGTGAATGCACTTCCCTCTAGTGGGCAAAAGCACTCCAGAGCTTTCCTGCAGCTGCAGAATATTTTCTTTAACTCAGGTGGAAAAGTCTCATGTTTTTGGCGCTGGAGGTCATAGGTTAGATCCCAGCAGAGGACATCAGAGCCTTCACGGTGCATGTCTGAGGCTGACTGGGTTTCATCGGCATCAAGGCACATGTAAGTCTTCAACACATGTAGTCAGCTGTGTCCTGAGGTGCCACATCAGAGCCTTCACTGGATGGCCTCAGGTGAGGTGGACAGCTCCATCACTACCTGCTGGGCTGGCAGCCTCCACACATCGCGGGCTGCTGGAGCCTGGACAAAGCAGAAATCTCATTCCTTCAAATCAGCCTGAGAAGTGAATTCTTGAAATGCCATTTGGATGGAGAATTCCAGGATATTTTTGATCTAGAAAGATCAAAACAAGCTTATTGAAAAATTCCATTTCATAATGTCAAAATGTTTCATTTGGAGAATGTCAAAACACTGCAAGCTAAATGTTTAATCAAGTGGCATGTATGTGCAGAATATTGCTATTATTTCCATTCAATTTCAGGTTTTTTCTTTTCCTAATATTTTCCTTAAACTGAAGCAAACTCAAATAAAAGGGCAAAAATGTCAAATCAAAAGATTTTCTTTTGATTGCTAATTGTTTCAGCATTTTCCTACTGTAAGTAGCTCTATGCTTGAAAATAAACTCTTATAAATCAAACTGTCCTCTCCAAAGACATTTTTAAACCATCATACACTCCATGCGATTCCGCTGCTCTGTTCTTCTCAGCTGGTTCTATAGGTTGCACCTATATCTGTGTTGGATTAAAATCTCATGCTTCTTGGCTCACAGAATACTGGGTTTGAGAGGCCATCATGTTTGGAAGATTTAATCAGGAGGCTATAAGAGGCCTCCTTCATCCAGTTCCTCTGCTGTTTCAGATGGAGGGAGGTGGGAGTAATGAATGCTGATTGAACCTGGGCTGGGAATGAGTCTAGGAAAAAAGGGGGGGAAAAAAACCCCATCAGTCTTGTGTGATTCAATTACCTCTGAGAACTTTTATTCTCTTGGGGATTTATTCATACGTTCATGATGAATTCAATTTGTGAGGAAATGTAAGGGGCAGCGGAGGTCCCTGTGTGATGCTGCTGTGACCTGAGGATACAGTGGTGGAAGGGAGCCAGGCGGCTGGAGGGAGCAGGAGAAAGTCCTTCTCGTCAAGGTGACACCAGGGATTCGGGAAGAGGAAAGGGACTGGGGAGGCTCCGTGGAGCCTGGGCATGAGGCGCGAGGAAGCAGCTGCAAGCACCTCAAGGGAGGTGTTGGGGAGGTGGGAGGGAGAGGTGACCGGCTAGAGAAGCAGCAGGAAGGAGACCAGGAGATGTAACTGTAAGGGATGCTGCCATGTGCAGATGCTTATTTTAATCTCCCAAATGCAAAGCCTGGTCAAAATATTGTCAGATTTGTGTCAAATTTTATTACAAATCAAAACAGAATCCTGGCCTGGAGAAGAAGAGATGAGCAGAGAGACAGGTTCTAATACCTTAATTTAACAAACAAGACAGTTTTCAGGGTTTTTTCTTTTAAAACTGTATTTTTAGGAAAGCTGAATGATGGATGTGAGGTTCTTCCCTTGCTATTCATTCAAATTTAAACAGAGAGAGCTGGGGTTTTTTCACCCTGAAACCTTCTTTTTGCTAAATAACATTTTGTGGGATTTCTAAAGCATTTTTACTTGTGTTAATAATTAATTCTTTCTCATCACAAATTTGAACTGCCAACCCTCTTTAATTATAGCCCCAAATTTCCTCTCTTACTACATCAGTTGCAGAAGGGCTTCTCATCACAACCACTGTCCAAACATAATCACTGGGAAATAAAATACTCCATCCCCCTTGGTTAGAACAGGAAGAGCTAATTCCCTGAAATCTGAACATTTGTTTTTGTTATACAGCAAAATGCAAATGGATCAAAACCCCAGATCAAAACTGTCAAAATATTATTGGAAAGTATCACCATGCTTGATTTTTATGAGCATCTTCAGTTCCAACAATGTTGAGTAATGTAATGAAAAGTGAATGTAGCAGAAAACATCACATAATATTTGTTCCTTGTTTCAATACACGCCATGTGTTTAAAGAGTATGACTTCAACAATGTCATCAAAATGAACACTTTTGCCACAGTCGAAAGAGAAAAGAAGTCCCACTTTAACAAAATGAAAAGCAAAACTCTGTGGTTGTGTTCTCTTCTGCTGAAAATGTGATGGAAATTGAAGAATTATAGACCAAACTCTCAATTAATCTTGCTGGAGGTTATGCACAGGAGAGAGGGAGGTGGGTTAGGGTGATGGAGCAGCAGACAGCATGATCCAGCAGAGACAGGGGCTGAACTTTGTGCTTGGCTTGTTATTTCCTGGTAACTTGCATGACTCCAATAGATGTTTAAAGACAGAAATGATTCTGTGTTGTCTAACCGGTTTTGAAAATCCTGCTGTTAGGAGTAGTGGGACTCCAAAGGGGTCCAAAATGGGATGGGGTTGTCCCTGTTCTACTCTCTGCCAGCAGCTGGCCATGGACCATCCCTCACCTGTCTCGATGTCTGTTCCAGTGAGTATTTATTTGTTGTTCCCTGACTTGTTGAATTCAATCAAAGCAAAGGCTGACTCACAAAGACAGACAATACAACATTTATAGATTCCTTCCCTGGGAAATAGGTTGGCCAGAGAAGAGAGACCAAGGTGAGGAGCTGAATAAACCAGAAAGCGAGCAGTGTGAGGGCCACAATGAGACTAGTTCAATTTATACAGGAAATATGTATCAGAACAAACTTGCCCTTAAGATGACTCCTTTAAAAATGTGATGTTTAGGCGGAGGAAAAGCAAGTCTTTCAGGATAGGAACAGGAGCATGATACTGAGTTGAAAGAACACCATTTGAGGGAACAGAGGTTTTGTCCTTTCACAGTGGCAACGAAAGGTCTCAAGACACTGGTGGTGGGTTGGAAGAGCTCAGTTTTGCGAAGTCCATCTAGATTCTTAAACTCGACATAGTGCCAAACTGCATGAAAATAACAAGTGTTTGAAAATCCTCTGCAGAATAGAAGCATTAAAAAACCCAAACGAAACCAAATAAATGCCCCACCCAAGCAAATAACATATCTGAAGTTGGATGGATGTCTGATTTCTATAAAATGTTTTTTTCCTATTCTGCAGTCAGCAAAACTGTGCACTAATAGTGCAATTCAAAGTGGAAAAGTTTCAAAGAACTCTAACAGAAGTGTGATACAGTGGAAAGAGCTGGTTTGACATTGTTTAGTTTTCCCCAAGTTCCCCATGCTAGGTTCTTTTTCCAAAACAACATTTTAGCAAAGCAACGTGACTTCAGAAATGGTTTCAACTTAATCTGAGATCCATCAAAGCCTGGGTCCCTTGTGTTTGTTCTAGTCAGCCCTGAGGAGCATTTGTGATCAAGTGATGTAGGTCTACATGGTTAAATTTATGGGGATAGACACCTTCCTGACTCCTTCCAAATGAGGAGAAGTTGTAGTTGTCTCCTTCATGTGCTGTTCAGGAGAGCGTCACAAGGAGCTCACTAGCATCAGGCTCAGACCTTCATAGGCTGTTTGAGAGAACAAGTGCACAGCGGGGAAGCGCATTTCCATTGCCTGTGATTTGAGTGACCATCTTAAGGCCAAAATGAAAGAGGTGTGGATGGCAGGTGGAGGCTGTGTGAGATGACAAAGGAACCAGCATGAAACATGAGGAGAAAATCCGAAAGGGTAGAAGGGAAAAGAAAAACAGCTACCAAGATTTGAAAGGCAGTTTGAAATTAATGTGGAAGGGAGGAAAAAAAGCATGCATGCTGCAAATGCTGGGGACTGGTCCTAAGGCACTTAGAGCCCAGCCTGGAGTGTCCTTCACTGGTGCTGGCTCAGTCTCACCCTTCTTTTACCCCTGCCTCCAAAAAATATAGTGCTGCCCCTTGATCAACTTGCAAATCGTAGAATCATAGAATAGTAAGGGTTGGAAAGGACCTTAAGATCATCTAGTTCCAGCCCCCCTGCTGTGGGCAGGGACACCACACGCTAAACCATGTCACCCAAGACTCCATCCAACCTGGCATTGAACACTGCCAGGAATGGAGCATTCACAACATCCTTGGGCAACCTGTGCCAGCACCTCATCACCCTCACAGGGCAGAACTTCTTCCTTATATCTAACCTGAACTTCCCCTGTTTAAGTTTAAACCCATTTCCCCTTATCCTGTCGCTATAGCCCCTAATGAAAAGTCCCTCTCCAGCATCCTTGCAGGCCCTTTTCAGATACTGGAAGGCTGCTATGAGGTCTCCATGGAGCCTTCTCTTCTCCAGACAGAGGAGTTTGATACCAGCAAAGTCTTTTCAATTTATATGTTTTCTTTCAAAGGGAGGAAACACCTTTAAATGGCAAACCCTTATTTTATTACTATTCTTCTTATTATTATCTTTTTTGTTTTGGTTGTTTTCTCGAGGTTTTTTTATTAATATTGTTATTATGTGCAAACAGAACTGCCAAGGGAGAACCTGAGCAATTCTCTCACAACTGCAGATGAAAGTAACGGGCTTCTTAAAGACATTATTTACATTACTGAACACAGGGAGAACAGAGAGTGAGTCAGACATGCTCACATATTAAAAGCACACCTTGCCTCTCCTTTCAGTATTAAGCAGATCACCTTCAGCTTAGTCCCCCTGTCAGCTTCAGGGAAGGAGCACATGTCAGTCCCACCTGTATCCCAGGGTAGAAGCAGCTCTTCTGCTCTTGTACTTGGGCAGATTTTAGGCCTGAATGTCAAAGTGTCAGCAGCTTTGTTGGACACCAGCAGAGGTAGAGAGGCTGGATATCACTCCCTTCCCTTTTTCTCCATCTTTCCAGCTCTTCCTCCATCCTTTCCCAGCTCTGCAAGAGGGAGCTGAAATTTCAAGTTCTAAAAATATTGTGGAACTTTCAGTCTCAGAATGATTGTCAAAAAAAAAAAAGAAATCCCAAAATTGCTTTTTTCTATCTCCCAGGACTTCTGCAGCCCCCACAAACACAGAAAAATTCATAAACTTGTCAGCAGAACTTTTCTGAGTGTGATTTCTCCTAATCTGGAATGATCACATTTTTATTTCATGTTAAGTGGTTTTAGCTAGCTCTGCGAACTGTCTCCTTTGAATACCTGTGTAGTGCCTGAAACAGGAGATTTAAAAGCACTTCAGGAAAGTTAATGATTTGTGCTTGCTGAGAACTATATCAGGAAGCAAAGTGTTATATTCTTCAGATAAGGAAACCAAGAACTGGTTTGGTTAAAATGCTTCTTCAAAGCTGTGCTTTGAAAGTGTAGCAGAAGAAGGAATAGATCTAGATGTCCTGTCCATGGCCAAATTGTCTTGCTAATCCAGAATCAGAAGTGCTACTGGATGTAAAATAGACTTCATGTTGTAACATTGTCTGCCCTTAAATTCTTCTGGATTATCCTCTAGCTTTTCCCTTGCCACTGTTCTTCCTACAGCTGCTCTTCCTACAGATATCACCATGAATACAACAGTCACAGCCATCACAGGCCATAAAAGACAAAAGCAAACAGAAGACTGCTCTTCTCTGATATGCACTGGAATTCTCAGATGATGTCCTGGCTCTTTAGGACATGGCTCACTGCCCTGAACATTCACAGACTGGCTGAAGATTTAAGAAGAGCTGATGTCCAGTGAAAAGCCACCCGCTGACTCCTGCCTTATGCTACAGCAAAAGCCAAACTTGGCTTCCTCCCACACTGCTGGTGGTGCCCGCACTGGGGACAGGGTGACCAGATGGCTCATCCCTGCCAGGGACCCTGTGCTGGCAACACTGGAGCGGTGCTTGGCTCGTGGCTGGCAGAGGGACACAAAAGCTGGAACTGCGGTTAAAGTGCAAAGAGAGTGAATAGTTGGGTTGACACAATGGGCTTGGTTCATCCTATGGGTATATCAGCCCAGTAAGAGGATAAGCTTTATGCCCATTATATATGTGTTGTGGTTTAAGCCCAGCTGGTAACTCAGAACCATGCAGCCACTCGCTCGCTCCCCCTCTTCTTCCACCCCACACTCCTAGAGGGATGAGGAGGAGAATTGAAAGAATGTAACTCCCACGCGTTGAGATAAGAGCAGTCCAGTAACTAAGGTATAATACAAACCCACTACTGCCACCACCTACAATAATAATGATAAGGGAAATAACAAGGGGAGAGAACACAATTGCTCACCACCTGCCGACCAATACCCAGCCCAACCCAAGCAGTGATCTGGACCTTCTGGTGACTCTCCCCAGTTTCTATACTGAGCATGACGTGCTGTGGTATGGAACTTTGTATGTTCCATACATACTAGCCCAAACTTTGGCTAGTTTGGGTCAGGTGTCCTGTGTCTGCTTCCTCCCAGCTTCCTGTGCCCCTCCTCCCTGGCAGAGCATGAAACTGAAAAGTCCTTGATCGGAGTAAACATTACTTAGCAACAACTAAAAACATCGGTGTGTTATCAGCACTGTTCCCAGACTAAAGTCAAAACACAGCACTGCACCAGCTACTAAGAAGGAGAAAAATGACTGCTACTGCTGAACCCAAGACAATAAGAATACATATTTTATAATCAGGATATATTTGCTACATTTTGGTAGCACCAAAACACTACAAGCAGTCATATAGCCTGACCTCCTGATGTGGTGAAAAAAGTACTAATACAAACAATAAACCATGTTTTGTGTGCTCATGATTTAGCCTAAAAGCAGTGCTCAGCAGACACGTAGAAACTCTTTATTCCTACAAATGTACCTGTCTTTCCTACCATCGAGAAGTTTTTTCTTTCTGTGTTTATTTTCTAATAACACTTTATGGTTGAAAAATAGTAGTGTCAAAAATGAAAATTTTTTCAGTGAAGAGACAGTTTTCATGACTTTTCTTACACAAAGCAAAAAACCATGGTTCCTTTTAAGATTGCCAAGATTTCCATTTCCTCACTTTGAAACAAGACCTTCCAGATTTCCCCCTTTCCAGTGACTTGTCTGGTACAAACTGAAGTTGTCTTTTAGAAAATGCCCAAATCCAAGCATGAAATTTCAAAATTATTTAAATGATATTTTCCAGAGCTCAGTTTTGTGAACGTTTTCGCAATTCTGGCTTCTCGCTCTGACTGAGGATGAGACAGCATAAAGCAAAAAAATAGAGGTTTCCAAGACAAGGAAACCATTTTCTCCCTATTCCATTGAAATGCTCTACTTCTTATAATACTAAGCGACTGATTTATCCTTCATGTACAGGACAGGAACAGCCTCCTTGGGCTCCCAGACTTCGAAAGTCAAATCCAATATTTCTGAAGGTTGGGATGTACAGCTGGAATTGCAGAGAGCTGGGCTGTCGCTCCCACCCTCTCCCTCCTGCAGAACTCTTGCTGTAATTGTGTTCCTTCAGTTAATTCTGTCCCATTAAGCTTAAAAAGCACAATCACACCAAATCTTGGTTCTTCGCTTGGTGGCAAGTGCTTAAGGATGCTGCAAGCAATGTCCAAGGAGAGGAGCACGCACTCTGGACATAGGTCCCTCTGAATGAAAATGTCAAGGCTTCCCTGCCCACCAGGACCCAACCCTGTCAGGCAGTGATTGCTTTTTTTCCCAGCAAAGATCTTCCTTCATTAACACTTGCCCTCACTGCAGTTCTTTTGCTCTTTCAGCTTCTTCCTCAGCCGCTGGATGTTTAACCCCTGCCTGCTGGAGGATATTGCCTTTTCACCAAGAGCAGGTTAGTGCAATAAAAACGTGGGGATTTGTTAAAGTGTGGAGATAACCCTGTAATTCATCCTTTGTAATTTCCCTAAACTGGGCAGTGGGGTGATATCAGTGTGCTGCCTGCTCAGCCCTTCCAAATGAACTGGCCATTTATTCCCCGAGTTGAACAGAAAACAATTTACGGAGCCTGCAGCCTGCTATGCGGCTAAAATGTTCCAGACAGAGAATGTCTTAGTCACATCTATGGCTGAGTTAATTTACAATTTAGGATCCTGGGAAGGACAGACATTGAGCAGAGCTGTACCCTGTCAATCAGCCTCGCAGAGCGAGCTCCCTCATAAGAGTGCCCTCAAGAGATGTTTTAAGTGCTTTCAATACCAATAGGCCATGTTCACCTCTCACTTATGTCAGCCACTCCATTGGCATCAAAGGAATTGCTCTTGATTTACACCCATGTAAGTAAAATCAAGCTCTTCAAGCACACCACCATGTCCTGATAAAAGCACTGCAAACCTCCTAAGGAGAGCTTTCCTCTGACCAGCGCTCCAGCAGGACTGAGTCTCTCTTCTCCTCAGTCCTGCTCAGCAAATCCAGGAGAGATAATGCCCAATATTTCCCCAGCAGTACAAGTGAAACCTGGCAGTTCCTTTGTTAAGCTTGGCACCAGCCACTATATTACGTTGAGAAATAGTGTACAATTATTTATACACAAACCTCTTCTAGCAGAAGTGGCTGCAATTTCCAGCCAAGGCATGGGGCTGGCTGGGGAAGGGGATAAATGCTCTGCTGCTAAAACGTGCACGTCCATCTGAGTTCATGCACTCAGGCTCACACAACAGAGCCAAGATTTGGACATGGGTCCTATGACCCCTGTCTAGCAAATCATGCTACCTCCACATCTGCTGGGAACTGACAGATATTGTGCAGTCTTACTCCTCTTCTGACTTGCTCTAAATGCAGGGAGAAAGCAAAGCTTTCTAAAGCTTTACAAAAACCCTTTCCCTGCTCCCACCTCCACATCCAGCCCCACCAGAACAAGAAGCATTCAGAAGCAGGAGCCACAGCCTCACACTCTGAGATTGTTAATGAGCACGTTTTCTGTAGATAATTATAGGGACTGGCATATTGAAAGCACTTAAAACATCTCATTCTTTTAATTCATTAATTATATTGCAATTACGCAATTCTCAGGCACTTGCTGGCACTTTGGAAATCAGCCATTCTTGGGAGATAAAGCTGGGTTAGAAACTGGTGACAGGGGAGAGAAGAAGTGTGGGAGAAGGGGTGATGGGCAAAGTCAGGGGCTCTAGCAAAGCTAAACGAGCTTGCACAACAGGTAACTGGAAACCAGTCCAGCTAAAATCCTACTCCCATGAGTTCCAGTGATGTCTGGTAGCCTTGCACCTACGTGCTACTGCTGCTAATATTGTTATTCTGGACATGCTGCTGCAGATATCTGCTTAGGATGGATTTATTTCCCCTTCTTACACTGAACTCCCAGCTCCACACACCTGAGGAGCTTTTTCTGATACTAGTCAATAACATTATTGACTTGGCCTTACAGGATACTCTGTGGACTGGATGGCCTGGCACTTATGGGGACATTGAAAGGTTACTGCAAAAAGTCAAAGTAAATGGTCTCCTTAAGATTCCCCTTCTATTTTAAAGTTCCTTGCTCCCCCTACTTGAACAATGCAATACAGGAAAAGGATATTCCAGAGCAGTCCTGATGTTTCCCAGCTGACTGACCACTTTATGGAAGCCATTACTCATAATAGCCTTTATCAGTTCCTCCAAAACCTAGAAATGGGCAAGAAAATGTTTAAAATCATCTTCTATACCACCACACAGACTCTCAGTGCAGCTTACATCCTCAAAGCACTAAACAAGTATTAGTAAGCTAAGGAGAGCAAACTGTTCCCTAGTTCTTTAGAGAAGCAAGGTCCCTCTATGAAGCTGAGCTCAGATACAGTCCTGCACATGCAGCCTCATCATGTAAGCATTGCCTCCTCTGTCTCAAGGACAGACATCATTGTGCAATTGCATCTGGAAGCCCCAAGATATGTCCCACCTCTGGATCAGGATAAAAGCTGGCACTGAACCCCGTGATTTTCACTAATACTCTGCAATAACTGCTTAGTGTGGGCACTCTGGAAACCTGGAGACCAGTGAGCATCACAAATCATCTCTGACTCACTTCACAGACACAATCAGTGCCCAAAGCCCAGGATGATCTCAAGTGTTCATCCCACCAGGAATTCAGGCAAAACATCTCCCTTAAAAAGACAAGCAAGACGTACATACCGCTTAAATTAATGGATTTAGCAGGAGAAACATTTGTCTGTGTAGCTTCATCCCAGAGGATTTTGGTCAGACTTGCTAGTTCTTATGGAAAAGGTAAAAACCTGCCCTTTTGTCTGCAGGTGCTTGAGGGAAGGCAGCAGAAGGCTGCTGGGGATGTAAATGCTCTGTACTGTGGCAGGGCATGGGCAGAGCAGGGGAACACTGCAGGCAGGAGGGTCACTGGTGGCCAGTCCCTTAATGCACCGGGAATTTGCAGTCCCCACAATTCCCATTTGCTTCATGTGATTTTCAGAGAAAGGAGGAAACTCACAGTGGAGTTGAGCGAGCTTATTTGGCAAGGGCTGATCATGTCTGTCTCTCTTTCTCTCCTGCTCTCTCGGGATGTTCGGCCTCTGCCTGAATTGGCTAGTTTTGTATTCACCAACCACTCTGTTGGCTGTAGGGAAAGGAAAAAAATGAGAGAAGGAGGACAAAAAAGGGGAAAAAAAGACAAACGCTGATAGGAAAACCTGAATACAGCAAGGAGAGAAGGGGGGTGAAAATCTCTGCTTCTGTATCATCTTCAAGATGACAAAAACAAAACCAGGAGAGGAAAAAATGATGCTGAGATTTACCAGCAAGGAGGACTTGGATCTGCTGTGATTCAAAGGCACTATTTTCCCCTTGCACATCTCAACCGGACCGTGCTGAAGCGTGAAATAGAAAGGTGCAGATATAGGTGTGATGTATAACATACATGTTTAGACAAGATGGCTTCTGCATTTGAAGCCAAATAAGAATAATCTTAAGGATAAAAATATATGTGTGTGTATTCCTCAGGAATTGTAGCATTAGGACTCCTGTTAATTGCTATTTTGGTCTCATTAGAGAAAGAAACATTCACTAGGCAAATGGGATTCGTAACAATTTGTTTGAGTCTGAAACCACTTGTACCTCCTCCTGGAGCAGAGCCAAAGCCTATATTTAAACCAAAAGGCTGAGGGGAGCTGACATTGAGGCGGGTGCTGGATTGGTGTGTTTATTTATAGGCAGCTATGTGCAGTTTGCGTGCAGTAGGAACCTCGGCGCAGCAGGAGCAGCACAAAGTGCTTGTGGGTGGCTGCATGGGTTTGCAACATGCATGTGCCCACGTCCACTGGTGTGTGCAGACTGGGTTTGTACCCGTGAAGCTGTAGCTGTGAAGGATACGTGTGCATGGGCTGGATCTAGAGCCAAGCATCCGCATTTTCTGCATGTGACAGAGGAAGGCACCAGGCAGGCAGAGGAAGGCACTTGCCGCGATCTGCCTTGCAGTTGCGTGCAGCCAGCCACACAGCTTGACACAGGGAATGCTGACATCTGCTCGCTGCAGTGCCACATCTGTGCAGACACTGAGCAGGAACAGCCACAGAGCATCCTGGGGTGGGCAAAGGGTCTGCTCCAAGGCTCTGCCTTCACGTGTCAAAGCTGCCTGAGAGCAGCAAATTACCCAGGAGAGCAGAATACCTGCATTGCTGCTCTATGTGAGTTGCTGCCCCTTGCAGCCTGTGTGCTGAATTCCTGGCCAGGCCAGGCTGCAGTTCACTAGGGAATAGTCTGGTTTGTTGCTTTCTTTCTTTCTTCTTCTTTTTTTAATTTAATTTTCATGTTTCCAAAGCCATGGCTGGGAGTCAGGAAGGGGAGCCTGCAGGACACCAGGGCAGGCACAAGGCTAAAGCACTGCGATTGCTTCATAAGCTACTTCATTGAAACCACAGAAAGCTCAAAGGCTTCTCTTCTGCTATTGCACTCTGATCACTCTTACAGAAGGGATATTTTCCTTCCAGCCCTTCTGGGGGTGGGTGATCTCCAGTGGGGAACTTAGATAAAGGCATCAAAACGAGAAAGCTGCTAGAGAATGTGCAAGGAAAAAGAGTGGCATCAATCTGATAAAGTGCATCTGAACCCACGTATGACCTGGGGTGACTTTCCAATGATTGCAACTCGCGACATCCATTACAAAGGATTGCCATAGCTGAGCCGAGAAGGAGCATAAACCGAGATGGATTTGATCATATCAAACTGTTGGTCTCATATAATACACTGCTCTTCCTAAGCTGAGGGTGACACATAAAAACTGGCTGCAATAGGAGGAGCAGAGACTCCAAAATAATTGCGGTGGTGAAACACACTGCTGGAAGGGTCTGAACAGTGCCCTGAGTGTGGGACCCAGCAGCCGATTGTCATCTGAAGGACTTTAAAAGACAAGACTGGGGTTTCAGCTAAAGAGATTACCTCTCTTTTTCAGAGTGTTTTGTTCACTTAATGTTTTTAATTATTTCTTTTCCTCAGGCAACCAGAAAGCCTGAGGATCAACAAGTCTCTGTTCTCAGCAGTGCTCAGGCAAGCGCTGAGAGAGTTTCCATTTGTCTTCTGTTTTTTTCCTGCAGTCTCTGAACAGATGTATCTCTATCAAATTTAGTTTTCCTGACAAAAAAAAAAAAAAGCTGCTTTTTTTCCCTTTTTTCCCCCTGTGGAAAGTGCTGAAGATTATTTTTCAGTGTTGTTGAAATATTTCAGAAGGAAAGAGAGAAAAGGAGGTAGGGGAGGAAAAGCTACACTATTTTCTTGCCATGTCAGTTAGGTAAAATCTAAACTGAAATGTGTCCTAAGCAGAGCCTGGAGACTTCTATATCTATGGCTACATCTGCCTCAATCCACCCTGCACTGTAGGTGGGATAGAACCAGTCTTATAAAGAAAGAGGTAGAAACGCTCGAAAACCTGAAATTTTAAAGAGGTTTGCATTAAAAATTCAAATTTGGATGCATAAATCCACTCGCATAAAAAACATGAGATTTTTGCCTCCTCTTTACGTAGGGCTTTGCTACTGCTGGGATAGATATTATTCTAGCACTTCTCAGCAGGGGTATGGAGGCTGCTCCCCAAGGTGGGACATGTGAAAACATCTATATGAGCGGAGGAGGTTAATTCAGCAGCACAGGGGGACTGTGTGCAGTCCCTGATGGGCTTATGGTTCTTCATTAGAGTCCCTGGCAGAGGGGACAACTGTGCCCTGAGGAAGGATCTCTGTCCTGGTACCATCAGAGTGAGATCTAGGTAAAAGAAGGGTAAAACCCTAGTGGGTTGAAGGAGTAAGACCCTACAGCAAGGCTGAGCATGGAGATTCATGATGATTTATCCTTCTACAGCAGTTTTCAGGAAGCCCAGAGTCGGTTCATTAAATCCACCCTCTGCATGCACACACACACACACACGCAGAGCAATGAAAGCTCTGGGCATGCAGGCTTGCTGGCAAGCACCAGGCTGAACACTGTTTGAGAAGTCTTTCCTATTTTTCCTTTCTTTCCTTCTGGTTCTACCTCTCATTGCATCCCACCACCCTCCCTAGCCAGGGAGAGATCTTGAGGGATCGCTGCCTGTATCTAGGGATGCTGAAACTGAAGGAAACTCTTCATCAGCCTCCAGCTCCATTGGATGCCATGGAGTGTGGGTGATAAAATTTTAAGTAACTTATATTTGGCCAAATTCATGCTGGAATAAGCTGGAGCATTTCTATGAAAGGAATTCAGTATCAACCTGAGCAATGCACTCCTTCTGCATAATTCCTACCAAAAAGCCATTTTTCTTCAGAAAGTTTTGCCCAAGTCACGCTCTGTCCTGGCTGTATCTACGTTCTGGTAAGTAGGACTGAAAACAGTGGAAACAGAAGAGTGCACAGTAATTCAGCCTGTAACTGTGCATTTAACACTGTTAAGCTGTTCCAAAGAGCATATTCTCATAGATTGGCAACTCAGTTTCCTCATAAAGAGCTATGAAGAAAAACTTTCAATCACAGGCAGCCCTGGGGTGAAGAATAAATACATGTCATACAGGTATGGCCTGGCACATGAATGATTATTATCACTGTAGATACACAGACATGCCATTGCTTTAAACTGTTGGAGGTTTTTTTCCATGCAACTAGCCTGTGGAAATCTACTGCACTCACTAAAAAAGGCAACAGTTCCAAAGGGGGTAATTCAACACTTCGGGAGTTATAATTGTTTCCACATGCAACATCTTTATCCTATAACACAAATAAACACTTGCTGGTAATGGTGTGCTTTGTTAATTACAATGATTCTTAAAATCTGCCCTAAATATGCATTATATTACAGTGACAATATTATAAATGCGCATCGAGTGACATTCATATCACCTATTAATAGCTGGAGGGGTTTGGCAGGTGGGATTCTGGGATTTATGCAAATGAGGAATGTGTTCTATTATAATTTCTGTGGATCTCCTCTGTAAACTTCTGCTGTGCTGAATTAATGTCTACAGTGCATTTCCTTCTTTAAAAAAAGGAAAGAGGAAGCCACTTCCATATATTATAGGGGAGATAATGAATTATTATTATTCAAAATGTAAGTTTGTTGCACTCATTTGCATATAATGTTTAATTTTTACAGTATATTTCATTCTAATGCATGCAAAAAATGATCAAAAAACTCTCCAAATATGCTAATGTAAATTCTGTTGTAACTACATTGCAGCCTTAATTTGGGGACTTTATTATAAAGCATTAAAAAAAAGAAAGCTCAACATTAGGATAATCTTTTAAAAAGATGGCAATTGTTCTGATTTAAGGGCTGGCTGAAGCTCCCCACACATCTCCAATTACTGAAAAGCCTTGGACAGAAATACCTCTGTTCAGGAGTGATAGAAAGCCACATGAGATCAAGAAAGAGTCATCCAGGGTGGTAACTGGCTGCTTATTTTCACTCATGTTTTGCAATGGGAGGTGTGATGAGAGCTGCTGATGAGCAGCCCGTCTGGGTTCTCGTTAAGGTGTGGGAGAGCTCTGGGAAAGCCCCAACCTGTCCTGAGAACCATGAGCCTGGCGTCTGTTAGGATCAGTCTTTTCCAATCTGTGTCCAAGGAATTCATCATACACATCAAGACAGACAATTAGGACACACTTATTAACTAAAGGTACCTATACATATATAGGTATAGGCCATATATATATATGCCTCATCATCAGAAAATCTGTTTCCCTGCTAGTCATCCCTTAACTTCTGCTAACAGACCTACAATAGGCGAGAGCAGAGTTCAGAATCACCCCTATGCATCATCTACAGTCCATTCTCCCTGCTCTTATTTCTTATACCAAATCTTTTCTTCTAGTTGCAATTATTATAATTGACAGGAAATTTAAGAGCCCTGTTCTGGAATTACACACACATGCACATAGAAACATTCATCTGAGGAAAATCAAAACCATCCCTGTCAGTCCGTATCCAAAAGTCTTCTCCATTTCTTTTTTCCATAGAGTTCACTGACAGGTCTATGTTTTGAGAGCCTATCTTTAGACATCTGCTGCTGAAAACCTTCTTTCTATGTATATAATTAAAGGCATTATTTTACAGCATTCACATTTTTACAATCTGGCATCATTTCTGTACATAAAAGCTTTGGTACTTCCATCTCTCCCTTATTGCATTATGCTTGTTTAAGTTCAGTAGTTCTTATTCTGGGAATAATACTGGCGGCTATTCTGCAGCCACGATTATTAAGCTAGGGCCTATAAAAGGAGATGAGTTTTGGATTACACCTATAAATGATGATATGTGGGTTTCTAATGCTTTTCAGTGACTAGAGGTCCTATATTAGAGGAACTCTGCAGAAAACAACCTGCACCCACGCTCTGGGGTGATAGTGAAGGTCAGAAACGCTTTCTTCTTGTGGTAGAGAAATGGGAGACTACAACCTCCACATGAAAACAGTCCTACTTGTTCCAAGCATTAGAGAAGGACTAGGGAACAATACACAGGAAATTAAATATGCAGAGGATGTCTAACCAGGGAACAATACTCACGTTAGGCTTGTAAACAAGAGTGTGGGAGAAGGAATACAGGCTGCCATGCATGACAATGTCTGAAGGTCCAGTGATCCTAAATGTTAAACAAACAACTAATTACAACGGTATTTGTTTGAGTTCACAATATGGATTCTATTCATGTCACAGCTGTCATGAACTTCTATCTTCATTTATTTGGAAAGGGTAGGTGCCTAAAGCATGCTAAATATACCTGGGAGTGGCAAAACACATTGGGTAGATCTAAAGATTTATGAGGTTTTTCTCTGATAAATGTTTTCAGCATTATCTGAGCAGAATATTTTAATATAGATTTTTTTTTTTTTTTCTGGCATTGGGTTGTATATGAAAAAACAAAAGGCTTATGTTGAAAACACTAAAAAAAGAAAAGAAGAGCTGAAAATGAACCGATTTCCCACTTTCTTCTTCAGTGAAACTTTCTCCTCCAGATCCCTGAACCCAGCCCTAGTGGACCAAGTGCTGGGTACTGTCATCTTAGAGCCCTCATCTCACAGATCCCTGCTTCCCAAGGGGAGCAAGACACCTGAAGAGGAGCTGTGCTCATCACAGGCAGGATTCTTCCACCCCAGCACTATTCCCTTAATCAAACATTAATGAAGCCATAGCTGGCGATTGGGTTTCTCCCCAGCTGAGCACAGCTAGACAGGAGCTGAGGCTCCTGCCCTGTCCTTTGTTTTGAGAGCATCAGCACTCTCAAGTGCTTTGAACAGATAATCCTGTTTGCTTTAACCTTGCTGAAAGTGCTCAGTAGCTGCCTTGCTTTTTTCTCCATACTGACAGCTTCTGGCCTGGTATTCCAGGACTGTTATTATATCCCTGAACTCTCTGTTCAGGGGCAAACACGCATGGAAATAGGGGGAGAACTGGGGGTGTCTTGCTGACAGGTGGGGGGAATGACTACCAGCCTTGCCATGCCAGGGAGCATCGATGCTAAAGTGATTAATTTCTCTTCTCCATTACTCTAAATTAGCTAAACAAATCCCTCGCTAGGGCTGTCAGACTGATGTTCAGCATGCAAATTGTTTCTAATGAGCAGGGCACCACGGCTGGTGGCAAGCTCCGAAATCCATCGCTTCTGACACTTGGATCCTGCACCCAGCAGACAGCGTGAGAAGAGGCACAGGACAGGAGGCAAAAACCCCTTTGCAGCCCTGAATGAAACACCCCTGCCTGAAAAGGGAAGAAAATATCTCATGGCCAGTGAGATGCAGAAAGTTTTATGGAGAGAAGGATGAAGGGTGGGGGGTGGGGGTTTGGTTTATTCCAAATGGAAATGACTCAGCTGTGCTTTGCTAGCTAAACCCAAAGCACAGTGCCCTCAGTTTCATTTGATTTCACCTCCCTGAGTGCAAAATCCTAGCAACAAAAATCTATCCAACCTTCTCCAGAAGATTCAGTGAAAGGGTAGGTTCTTTTCAGTAAATACAAATAGCATTTTCAGCTGAATATATTTGTTTTCTACAGAAAAATAATGATTTCTGTAGTAATTGTTAGATTGTTCAAACCAAAAGATTTAAAGCTAAAAAGTAATGTTTGCTTTTGCTTTTTAAAGCAAAATATTATTACGTAGCATTGGCAAACAAATAAAACCTTTACCCCAGCCAAGTCTATTCCTCCACTGACTTCTTAAAGGAGTCACTGCTTTGATCTGCAGAAGGATCACAGCAGCTTCTCCATCTTCCTTGCTTTTTTCTTCCTTTTCACATACATATTCTTAGTATAACTTCAACCTCTGGCAGGATTCAGGTCAAACATGTGATAAGCTTTTTGTTTCATAAGTAATGATTTCAGGAGATGCTCTTGTGGCCTCATGCTGAGATCACTGGGTGGGGTTGAGCAGATTTTCAAAGGCTGCAGATAAGCACTAAGTGGGAATTTCAGAGCATCTGCTTGTGATGCACCCTAAGCATGCTGCTGGCTTAAGCACCTTTGAAAGTGTTAGTGGGTGTCCACTGGCATTTTTTGACACTTTTGAGTATCTTCCCTAAGTGTATTCAAATGCCCTATTGGTTTAACAATGATTCTTGAAGCCATATTATTTCTTTTCTTGAGTATCCAAGGCAGCAATGTATTAAAATGTTTGCAACTGTTTGAGTGTTTCCTTTACTTCAACATGAAGATTCAGACCAGGAAGTATGTTATTCATTATTCATTAATCCTTTTCCTTTTACCCCCCCACCTTTCCTGTTCAGAAGCATCATGTATTGCACTTGACCAAGCATAATGAATAATGAATCACTAGCAAACAGTCTAAAGCAAACAGTAAAAGCCGATAGGTTGAAAAACTATTTGCCCAACCTATTTGGTGCATACTTACAAATAATAAACCCATTCGTACAAATCAGGATCAGTTCATGACAAGTTTGCTGACTGGACTAAGGCTCTGGTTCAACAGAGCATTAAGCACATGCTGGAGTCAACAGGATTTTCATTTGTACATATAATTATGGGGCTAAAATGTTAAGTAACTTGTTGATTCAGAGCTGGGCGTCTTAATGAAATTGCTTACTACAAACAGTTCCGTACTTCTTAATGAGCCCAATCCCCAATGTTTAATCCTTGGAAGAATAGTAAGTGGAAAAATAACACAGAAAAAACCTACAGCTTTTCTATATTTGTTTTTCACACAACTCAGGGGCTTGCCCTCTCTAGTGCAGCACTAAGACTCTGTGTTGACAACTGGGGCAGCCTAGTTCATGTTTCCTACCCAGCATATTTGTGATGCTGGTTGAAACTCCTGAAGTATCTCTTTGGACTAGTAAAACACGGATTTGAGCTTGTTTAGCCCTGGGGCGCTGAAGCCAGGTTTCTGGTAACAGTAATTCCCGATTCTTCAGTTACACAGGCAGCCAGTCCTGGAAAAAGCGAGAGACTGGAAGGCTCCGTTATGAGAAGTCCACACATGAATCCATCAGCCCTGCGGGAGTTGATGGTTCAGAGGAAACACTCCAGGTTCTTTGTTCAGCATATCTACTTCAGCATTTGATCCGAAGCCCCCAGAGTTTTCTGGCCCTTGAGGATGTGTTTAAGCCCACAGAGTAGCCAGAGCTTTGCAAAGGAACCTTTATTTTACAGTGTAACTGAGAGATTTTGTGTTGTTTTGAAATTGTCAAGGTGGTTTTAAAATATAAGAAGGAAAGGAAGACAATAAGCCTTTCTTTGGTTAAGATACTTCAAACAGGCAGATGCTGGGTTTTTAAAGTCATCTTTCCCAAATAAATGTCTTTAAAAGTTTAACTATTAGCTTTTCTTGAGCAAAAAAGCTATGACCAGCATTATTTATTAACTGATGTACCTGCTCCTGTGTGATCCTAGTGCATGAGTACTGATGTTATATTTATTAATCAATCTGTCAGAAACGGTTATGCCAGCAAAGGCAATGCAGATCCCTCTGGATGTTAGCCATCTTCCAAGGTTTTGAACTGCACTACTCAAGTTTTAGAAGAAATACCCAGCCTGCTGGAGCAAATATCTGAATCATTAGTTATTCTTTTTTAGAACTCCATGGAAAGGCCTGACTGACTTTTGAGGATTTCAGTGGATATAAAGTAACTAGACATTCCTGATGTGACTCCAGATACTCTTTTGCGCTCAGGAAACCCAAATAGTTTCTGAATCCAAACTTCTGAACTGTTGTCAGTTTTCTTCTGTTTTTTCTCCATTAAGAAATATCCATTACAAAAGCATTATTATAAAACCTCTGGGAATATAGACATATATTTTGCTGTCACACACAGATATACATGTGTGCAGAAGTTTTTGTTCTGAGTACCTGAAGGCAAACGAGCAAGAGCAGCCAAGTCTGGACAAAACAAGAGAGTCCATCGGGACCAGCCTCAGATCTGTTCCTGAGCCAGGATCAGCCACTGCAGCTCAGGGAGGAATCCAAACAGAAATGGCCTTGTGAAGCTGTGATTAAATATTCAGCATCACCAATGGGGAAACCAAAACAAAACAGAAAAGATTCATTTCTTTCCTGATTCTGTTCAAATACAGAAATCTTTGGTGGCAAGGTAGAATTCTTTCTGGATTATTTGGAAATGGACTATTTCTTCTTGCAGGAAGAAGGATTATGTCCATTGTAAAACAATGGCTTTACATTTGATAATGGCCAAGCAGGATCTTGAGGATCCCACAAAAGCTGGAGGGGCCGTTTACTTTCCATCCATGGCAAATGAGAAGCCACATTTCCCATGGGAAGGTCATGTTTATCTAGGAAATGCAACTCTGGAAGCCAACAGATGGCAGTCGTAGAGCTTCGGTGCCAAGACAGCCTCACAAACACCATCACCTCTGCCAGCTGGTAGTCAGGCCTTAGAGGCAGATGTAACCAATTAGTAGAGATAGCCACTCCTCAGCCACTGGCTGGATTTGTGATGCATGAGATCAATGCATGACAATGAAGGAAGACTTGTCCAAAGTCCTTCACGGGCCACCGGCAATACTCTTACAGAGGGAACAACAAGCCGTTTGAAGAGGCCAGTGCAGCTGGACCAAACCTGCTTTTCATTCAAAACAGGCATTTTGTTAATCCCAGTCTTGTAATTTAACTAAAGTTTTTTGTGCAAGGTGGAATTTCTGGCCAGAAACAGATTCTCATTGCCAGAAATGGTTAAGCTAGAGAGGTAGGATATGCAGTTTCAGACCCATGCTCCAAGCCAGGACTTCAGTTTGGGGGTTCATTCCAATGGCCTCAACAGTCTGTTGACTATTAGTGGCTATTTCTATAGAACATTAATTCTTCACCAGAGAGAAATTGGTCTACAGTGGCAACACAACATAAGCATCCTTTTGAAGGTGTATCCTAATATTGGAACTGCAATCACTTTGGACACTTGGCTTCCTTCAGAAATCTCTTTCTATGGCAACAATACAGAACAGAAGTCCCCAAAATTAACTTATGAAAGTCCTCTTTCCCAGCAATGGCTCTGAGGCAGAGCCTTTGGAAAGCCGCAGACATGAAATTACCAACTGAGCAAATCCTTAAGCAGCCATGATTTCATAGCATTCCTGATATTTGGGCAGATAGAGATGAGATGACACTAATTGCTCAACTGTCACAAAAAGCAAAGAGCAGGTCATCATGCCACACAGTGTGACATGGAGAATTGTGGCTGTGAACTACGAGCTCTCAGGGGCAAGAGAAGCCTCTACTATCTTTGCGCATCACGAAGCACAAAATGGAGCCCACTCTCAATTGGGTCCTTTAGCTGTCTCAGTAAAATAACAACATTCAGATGGGGAACTCAGCACAGAACTGAGCTCAGTTTCTGTCAGTTGCACTGATGGGAAGAAAAGCACCTGAAAACCCTGCAGAATTGAGGACTTAGTTATAGCTCTTAGCAGGTATTACCACTCAAAGTAGTAACCACATTGCACCCATAGAGGGGAACTTGCTACAGTGGTCACTTCACTGAATTCTAAAGGACTAAACTAGAGAACTACTCACATAAGAAAATGCATATAAGTACCATTTGTAAGCACATTGCTGGCCAAGCTGAAAAGAAATCAGCTCTCAGAAGAGGTTTATCATGGCAAATAATCCTGCAAAAATTTCTTGCAGTAGCTTCTTTTATCTTCCCAAAACTTAATGGCAAACAACACGTTCCAGGAGTTCAAGCAGGGGCTGACAAATTCAAACCACTTGGTTTAAGAGGCCTTGCTGATGATGAGCAGCTGGCACTAGTTGGAGTAATAACTGGGAGAGGAGCAGGATTGGGTCATCATGTGATGGACTCTGTGGGGCAGCAGCAATAGGGCTCTGTCTCAGGACATGTATCAGACTGTGGATCAGTAGTATCTGAAGAGAGCAATTACCTAAAGAAAGAGAAAGAGTTTCTAAATACTGCTAGTCATTGAGCTAAGAGATCTTCAGGAAGGATTAGAAAAGATGAGGGATTATCCAGGAAAGGAACTGAGCTTCTTGAAAGGCTGTTTTCAGGGTGTAAAATAGCTCTCTGACTCATTTAGGAGTGAAAGCTGTTCCCTCTTTGGGGTATATTGCCCATGAATCAGGAGGGGTTTGTGCTGTCAGTGTGTGTACACCACCTGGCACAGTGGGCCAGGTGCTGTGTTTGAGAGGGTGAGAGTGATGAAAATTCATTTGCCATTATGCTCTATTCTGGAAGTTTTTTAAACAGATACAAAAAGATCAATTAAATTCAATGTAAGTGGAAGAGATACACATCTGACCTCCCTCTACTGCAATGTAGAACTGGTTAATCCATTGGAGTCAAATGAAATAACCTTGTGAAGTAAACGGGCTCAGAATATGACCTGGTGTTAGTGTGCTGGGGGTTGGGATTGTTCTGGAATGACACCAATGTACTAAAGAAAACAGTGACAATTAAGTACTCTGAATCAATTTACATGCCCATGGTGTTACCTTTGACATAAGCTTTCAACAGTACCCTTGAGATGACTGTTTTCCCTTGTGATGGACAATTTCCAAGCACTATTTATTTAGATATGATGAACTTGAATATCATGAGGAGGTGGAGCTGTTACATGCTATAGTAGACACTTTCCAGCCAGCACATTTAAGTTTTTCTCTCCCTCTCTCTTCCTTTCTTCCAAGCACAGCGAATGCAATTTCTTGTGTGCCATTACAATATAAATTTAAGCCATAAGCCATTCAATGTGATAACAATGGGACTTTACTGAAAAACAGGAGACCAGAGAATATCCCAACAACCTGCCCAGATTTAGATTAGAGCACATCACCACTGGTGACATAATATTCCAGCTGCACTAAATCACTTCAGCAGGAATGCAGCCTATTAGATACCTACAGAGATTTGTCACTATTTTGTTCTTGTATGGCAGTGTACCATTGGTGATCTGATTCAGCTTTAAGGTAGACCTGGAATTAACTAGGCTGCTGTAGAAGGAGCTACACAAGTTCTTTATGTTGTTCTTTTGCATCCTTTTTACATAGGCCCGTTGCTTTTGTACAGGAGAGAAAGTTGCAAATACACAGAGATTGAACAAGTAAGAGTCTGAAAGGGAGTTTGAGATGTAGCGTAGAAGGAGAAAGAAAACCAAAGACTGGGTGGCTTCACTCCCAGATGATGTTGAAGGGTCATCAATTCACTCCCATTTCAGTGTCCAGGATTCACTGGGTGGTCAGAGCTGGCACGGATGAATTGCCACAGAGCTGTATTGAGGAAGGGAAATCCAGAGAGCGCAACCTCAGCACACATCTGTGTATATGCTCCTAGGGGAAAAGCTTGTGTGCTTGCGGGGAAGAGTGCAGCAAAAAGATGTCCCAGGTGAGGTGCAAAGCTGTGAGGTTCCTTTCCTGGAATAGGCCACCCCTATTCCAGGCCCCTCAGGAGAGTCATTACCTCCCATTTAGTTTCCTGAATGTCAGCAGAAAGGCTGTAATCATTTGTTTGGCAGAGCCAAGGCAGGCCAGGACGCCGAGGGGACCTGTCAGGGTGCCGCTTCATCTCTCGCACACTCTGTTGGAGGCTGACAGCAGCTTGCCATTACCACTGCAGGGCCAATTATCCCTGCATTGCAGGAACATGCCCCACTTGCCACCCCCCTTTTCCTCACCCATCTGCCCTTCTGCTATGGATCATTAAGATGATTTTGCACACACACAAACACATACACTTCGGTGGCTGCTTGGCTCAGTGCATTAACCCAGTCCCGTTGTGGGTTCCTCAAACCTATCACCAAGGGCAGGAGTACTGTAGAGTGGTAGGGAAAGATATACTTTTTCTTCTGTTTTAGAAATCATGAGATATTAAAGGCTTGTGTTTCCCCCTGGGTTTAATTATACTGAATGCATTTAAACTCCTCTAACAGGTAGTAAATCTCTAAAAATCTGCAGAACAAAAAGAGGGTTCATCACCTTCTTACAAGCTAAGGGGGAATCTTTATCCCAGAGGGATTTCACCAGAGTGTGTGTGTATGTGGGTGGATGTTTCTACCAAGCTTTGAGTCTTCTTCATTCTACATCAAGATGTTGGAAGAGGTTTGAAGGTCCCTGTCACTGACCAAACACTCTTTGGCTATTTGCGTCCAAGGGTTTGACAGTTTGCTCCCAGCCTTGAAGTATTCAGCAGACAGGCTCTCCTGTTTATGACTAAACCACAGTTGTCTGCTTTGCGCAGCAGTACCTGGGGTCTGTCACTCACCCATGCTTTATATCTGCCCATCAGCCCTAGGGATGAGCTGTGCTTCTAGGCCCAGTGTTGCTTTTCTACTTCCATGCCTTGTTTCCACTGTCCTGAGTAAATGTAGCTGATATCACCCTGCTGTGAGTTGAGATTGCTATTCAGGACAAACCTTTCTCCACTCCTTGGCCTCTGGGAATCTTAAGCAGACTATCTTCTTCACCCCATCCAACCATACCATCTTTCACTCTGGTTTCCCCCTGTTTCATTTTTTTTTCCTTGCCACTTTTGTAAAACAACTTAAATGTCATCTTTCTGCAATTACCCACAGAAGAGAGAAATGAATAGGAACATTCCCACAGGGGTCCCTGTCTTAAATGAGGCTTTTGTTGTTATAAATTGTTACTCAAAGCAGTACAAGCCTTTGGAATCACTCATATGTTCCTGGTAACTTGATGCATGGGGCTTTGAATTCAGGGAGCTTGTTTGGAGTCTGCCAGCTTTTCTGGAGGTATGAAATCTGAAAGCATAATTCACAGCAACAGCAGCAACCCCTTTGACTTTAAGCTGTCTGCCGCTTCACCAGGCATGGGTGACTCTGAGTTGTGCCCACCACAGGCTCCTTGGCTCTACACACCCAATGCCAGTGGTGCTTTCCTTCCATCTGCCTCCAGTGACTGAATCAGGTTGAAAACACAGTAGCAGGGCTTGAAAATGTTCCTGACTGCCTTTGAATCCCAACTACCCTGCTTTAGGATAGCTGTTCCCCACCCCAAAAGGTGCAATATTGCCTAGTGATTACAGCAAAAGGACTTGGCTTGAGGAAGGTCCAGGTGTCCCGTTGCTGCTCTGCTGATGTTTTAAACCTCCTTTGGGTGAGGGGCTGCACCACCTCTCCCCATGTCTCAGTTTCCCTATCAGAAGAGTGAGGCAAGGGACAGTCTTCCCAATGCATGTGGGGATGTATTGGGAGAGTTGGCACAAAATCGTTTAAATCCTCTTTTGAAGGCTGGGAGAAACCTGAGTGTTGGCTAAACTGCAGAGTGAGCTGCAGTCCTCGCTTGCAGCAGACAGTCTCATGGGAGGGCTAAGCTTTGCAATTCCATGGCTGAGAAAAAGAGCTTCTGAGTTTGTTTCCCCCCCATCCTTCCTGCAAGATTTAGGGATGGGAGGGTAAACACTGAGCTTCAAGCAGGGTCATGGAGATAAATCTCAATAGCTGCACAAAGGTGAGCTGTCGCACTCCTGCACAAGCTTCCCCATGCATTGCTCTGGACCTCAGGATGCTCAGTCCAGAAAGCCAAGACTCACAGACCATGTAAGCCCACAGCAGGGACCAGAGGGTCCCCTGGGAATGTGAGCAGCAACCTTTGCCTGCTGCTGCCAGGTCCTATATTTTTTTCCTATTCCTGAGGAAGGAATGGATGGGGAATGGGTGCAAAGCACTGATAGAGCCAGACCTGCAAGGCCAAGTTAAGCTGCCAGCCTGAATTAAACTGTATAATGAGGGTGTCAGTCACTTTTAAAGCTTAGGGAGGTGAGAGGGAAGGGAGACAGCCTGGCTGTGTCATGCCACGAGTGCACACGCCCGTTTCTCCTTCCCTCTCTTTGTGCCTCTCCTCAGTGGAGATAGAAAAAAACAAAGCCTAGTTGCATCTTCCCAAACAGATCACAAAATCAACATCCTTTGAAAAAGGGGCTAAAAAAAGATATTAAACTTTAAATACCATTTCTTTCCATGCTGCTAAGCAGCTTATTTATCACAGCATGAGCCTACCTTAAGAGCTGTGACGACAGAAAGCTCTGCTGGTAATTACTGCAGGGAGCCAGCAGGCATGAATGAGTCACCACACCGCAGACAAGGTAAGGGGAGACAGGCAGACAGGAAACAAGGGCCAGCCAAGCATGGTGCCTTGAAACCCTCTTGGGGAGGTGTGCTGGTACATCATCTTCCTAGGAACCAGCTCACCAACCAGACTGATGCTGCTGGAGCTTTCTCATAGGAGCATCCTCAGATATAGGCCACTTCGTTGGGTGCGTGGTCCTGACTTGCCAGCCGAAAACAAAGCCTCCTTGTAAAAGAAGTCCTCAGCTGGCTTGGTTTGTGCATGCATCCAAACTGTGCCCTTCAGAAATGGTGCTGAGCAAAGATACCCTTGGTTTGTTGCTGGCTGTCCTCACTGCTAGCAGACATGCTGGCTTCATCAGCAAGATCTGTCCTCCCAGTCCTGCACATTGGGGGAACTTCAGTGGAATGAGTGACATCGGAGTGAATCTAAGGTGACAAGCCAGGTCTGCTGGGAACGGAAGGCAGCTCAGCACCACGAAAACTTCATAGCTCCTGACCAGACATTAGAATATGTCTCTTCCTCCTGTGCAGTGCTGGAGCTGACAGCAGGGTCAGCTCATGCCTTGCAGCAGAAATAGTAGCTCTGGAAAGAAGGGAGGTCATCTCTCCTTGCATCCTGGGAGATGACAGTAGAAGCCAGTCTTCCACCATCCCCATCCTCTAGGGAACTGATGGCAGACATCATCCCCCTTTTCTTCTGTAATTGGATGCTGTTCCCAGAGCAACTTCCAAGGTGTTTTTAGGACTTTACCATTGTATAAAAGCAATTAAAACACTGGTGATGGATGCTGCGCAAATATGCATAATCCTAACATCTCCTCGGCCTAATTGCTGATCTAAATAGCCAAGACACATTGCAGAGTGGAGAGGGGACAGCATGGAGAACTGAGTTATAGAATCATGGAATAGTTGAGGTTGGAAAGTAGTTGCCCACATTCACCTCCTAGTTTAGTGGTTGAGATAGGAGCAGGACTCAGGTCTCCTGTTTCCTGTCCACCAGGTTTCCCAGATCCTGGCACAGCTTGTTCCTCAAGATGGTAATTAAATGGGACACAGGCCCTGAGAGGTGTCTGATTTAGCTTAGCACCTGGTAGGCTTAGTCACCAGTACACGCTCATCTCCATAAAAACAGTGCCTGCTACCTGTGCTCTGACACATCAAATGTGGTCTTAAAATATCACTGGGTTTCTGACTGAGCTCCTCTGGGATTTCTCCAGATCTGTCTCTCCTGCCAATTGCACTTCAATGACTGTGTTCTCCGATGGCTCACGACTTGGTGGTCTTTCATCTGTCCTCACAAGGGAGCTCTGGGCTCCTGTCCTCCCCATCAGTCCAGATCCATGTTAGACCCTTCTTCAAGTCTTGGCATTGTCTTTCTGCTGGGGCTACTCCCAGGAGTAGGACTTTAGGCTGTGAAGACATAGAGGCAGTCTTTGGCAGCCAACCCAGCAGTAACAGATGGAAGTGTGAAGTGCAGGAGGAAAGCTACAAGTGGCCCAATACAGGAAACCTGACACGTTCTGGGCTTGCACATCAAGATCTCTTTCAAGCTGTGAGATAACATCGACTCCAGAAAAGGGCTATTTTAGGCAATGTCTCATGGTGTTCAGCCCTTGCCACGCAAACGCCTTCACTTGCATGTGCAGATCACAGTTCACACAACTGTAGCTTCATCAGTGTTCACATCCTTCCCTCCTGTGATGAGTTAACACTCAGCATCATACAGAGCATCACCCTGAGCAGCTGGGAAAGCCATCATGGTCTCCTGTGTGCATCTTTTCCCAGTCATCATCCAAAGTAGTTTTCTAGTGCATAAAAAGGTCTAAGACCCACAGGTTTCTCCTTGTCCTTTTCAGAGCCATGACCTTCAGGAGGTTCAGACAAGTGCAGAGCCATGTGGCTGCTCAGCTGGACTTGTTAATGGCCGTCCTGCTTCCAACAGAGAGGCCTGAGGGGAAGATGGCTTTGACTCCAGAAGGGAAATGACTATTTCCATGGACAGTTATCAAGATGGTGGCTCTGTGCCATCCCTTCAACCTGAGCTCCTGGCTGGATACTTCCAGCAGCCCCAGCAGGAAGAACTTGTGTCTGGCAGAGCCAGTAATGAGGTCCAGCTGGGTCCTTGGCCAGCAGCTCCCTGATGCTATGACAACAACATTGCCAAGACCTGGTCAGGGTTGGCTGAGCGAGGAGGACAAGAGGTGGGGAGGCATGAGCATGGCACCCACTGGCCTTGGAGATGCTCCGTCACTGCAGTGAGGTGGTCTTGTGGCATGGGAATGAAAGGAAACTGCAGCCTGGGGGCAAACACAAGTTTCCCCATGGTCTTTAAAGCTCTCTGTTTGGAAATTTGGATTTGGAGATGATGTCTGTGATCACAGTTTCGTTCTTTCCCAGTTCAGCCTCTACACAAGCCCCCTAATTCCTATTGTATTTCAAATCATGTGAGAACATCTCATGTTGTTCATCTCCCTTCCCTGCTTCTGTAGGATGGGACAGAGTGGGATAGTGAGAGTGTTCTGTGCACTACATGTGCAGCGCATGTAGGTGGCCAAGGATAGATATAGAACAGAAGAACATTTCTATTTCAGAGGGAAAAGACACCTACAGCTCTACAGGCTGGAGGCAAGGGGGATTTCCCCCCCGCTATCCCCGGTACCCTGCAGAACTGATGCTGCATTTTTCCATGCGGCCACCGGAGGGCAGCCAGAGGGAAGCAGCCTGCGCCAAACCTCCCAAAAAAGGGGGGAAGCAGGGAGCAGCGTGCGGAGATACAGGGGGTCCGCAATAGAGCCGGCTGCAGGATGCAAGCACAGAGGGCAGAAGGGAAGCTGCTCTAACTGCTGGAGAAAGTTCAGCGCTGAGCTGGAGATGTGCAGGCTGGAATAGTTCAGCTCGCTGTTAGGGAAAGGAATTTTATGTCTGTGCAATGAGGAAACCAATTAGAAGCATGATTTAATCAGTGTGTTTTAGTGGGAGCATTAAAGGATCTGGATGTGGCATCAATAAGGAGCCGCCAGAACGCAGCAGTGGTGGCCAAAGTGGTAAAGCCTTCTCCTAAATGAAGCCTCTCTGAGGGGTATTTGTAGCCTCCAGCCAGGTCAGGGTTGATGTTTGTGACAGGGCAAATCATAGCTACAGCTGAAACAAGCTGGGTTGAGAAATAAATCAGGTGGATTTGACAGATCTCTCAGGACACCAGGGTAAATCCTTCCCCATTGAAGTTGGCAGGGCCAAGGGATGTCACATCAGTGACTGCAGGGCCTGCCTTTCTCTGCTTGAAAGAGGCTTTGATAAAAGCATCTAGGCCAAAACATTCATCTGTGGTTCATGATCATAACTGCCTCTGCCTTTGGCATTGCTGCAGTGCCCAGCAGGAACAGGCCAAGCTGCTGTAGGAGCACAGGCTGGCCACCCGGACGGCTTCACCCCAGAGAATCCATAATTCAACACTTTGGATTGACCCCTTAGGTTGGGTTTACCCTTCAAAGGAGCCCTCAGCATTTTTATCCTCTTCTGAAATACAGAGAGTGGCGGGAACAATGGCTTGGAGACAACAGAGATGTAGGTTTTAAGCAAAGTATAATATAGTCCCAAGCTGCTCACTTGCAATGCAGATTTCTGTGCTATTTTATTGCAAGGGGGAAAGGCAGTGAAGGTCTCTGGTGAACTGAATTTTCCCTGCTTTGATTCCTTCTGCAATTTCCCTTGTTCCTCTCATTGCCTCTCAAAAATCCCAGTGGCATAGGTGCAAACTGCCTAATTTTCCCCATGCAGCAAAAGCTGCTTTTCAGTGGTGGGTAAAACAATGCTTTGAGCAGATCATCTGCAAGGTGCTTAAGAACCCAGCAGGAGGAGAGGTGCTGCATGAAAGCAAAATATTATGGCACTAGAAGAAAAAAGGATGAAAAAATAAAGGAAGACTTTGCCACTTGGAAAAAAGTCATAGAATCACAGCAAGGTTTGGATTGGAAAGGACCTTAAAGATCATCTAGTTCAATGCAATCTATCTTTTCCCTGGGAGAGACCAAGTCTCAGCTTAGTGGCAGGAAGGCGAGTGCTGTGTCTATGGCAGTACTCAGAACCAAATAGCATTTACTTGCTGTGAACTCACTTTAGTTGAAAACTATAAAGATGCCTATGGAAAGAAATCTAAATGGAAGATCAATGTTGAGCTGAATGACATAAGATTCTGTTCTGAGGTCACAGCCACTAGGAAATGCTACATCTGTGAACAAAGACTTGGATTTAGTTTTGTTACTGATACATACTATGCGGCCACGAGGACGTTGCCATCACTAAAATGGGCATCATCTCATGTTTTTCAGAAGTCTGTAGAAAAGAAATACTTTGCAAGCCATGATATACTCAGATGCTACAACAATATGAACTACGTAAATACCTAAAATAGATCCTTTCCTGTCAGCAAATACCCAGACATTCTGAAATCATTCTCATCAGCTCAATTTCCAAAGATAGATGGTTCCAGACTAACCTCGTTTCTCTGTGGAAATGATATTTTTTTTGGAAGAGAGAAAGGAACACTAATGTATTTAACCAATCCTGATTTCAGTGTGTTTCAACAGAGCCGTATTAGTTTCATTAGTTTTGCGGAGAATGAACAGAAGGCTTATAAACTAGTCTCTGATAGTATTCAGTGGAGAGATAAGAACAAATAAAGCTGAAAGAGGAGTTGGGTTTTTTTGAAAGTTAATAAAGATTTCTTCATTAATGACCTTGGATTGCAATTTTTCAGCTCTGATCGATCATTTGGGAGGTTTCACAGGCGCAGACAGGTATTGCACAGAAGAAGAATTGGATGATCTCAAAGGCTGGAGTAAGGGGCTGGCGTGTGATGCTGTAATTCACAGTTACATGTATTGGAACTGGGAACACATCCTCTGCAAATGTCATGAGAGGAGAAACATCAGGGTGTACAAGCTGATCAAAGGAGGACTGTGAATCACCAATGAGTTTTGTCCATGAAAATGTCAAACGATATCCTAGGTTGTACCAGGCAAAGAATTCCCATAGAGGTAGGGAGATATTAATGCCATTATGCAAAGCCCTAATGTTCTTTTATCAGGAATAGAGCATGACAGCTTTGGTCACCCAAGGTCAGAAAAGATAAATGCAATATAGGTGGATGCATAGAGACCATTTGAAAGGCTCTGCTTGCCTTCACTCAGATTTAGAAATGTAACTAATAGAGTTTAGCTCGTTTGGGATATGGTGGCTGAGAAGAGGTGATCTCTGTCTTGGGCAAGGGAGCTAAAGACCCAGTAAAGAGTGAATAGTAATAGTATCAGCATGAAATCTAGAGGGAATACATGGACCTGGTAAAGTAGGGAAACTGGGATAAGGTGCCTGATAATCAGAGCCATGATGTTCAAAGCAGCAAGCAATCCTGACCCACTTTCAGCAGTTTATGGATGATAGAAAGTGTGGCCAATGCTAAGCAAAGGTGTCTTTTCTAGTCTATAATCTAATAAAATTAAGATCTCTCATTCAGTTGCATGATCTTCCATGCTCCCTGACAAAGCAAAAGAGAAACAGGGCTGCTTCCTGCACTGATGTCAGCCCTCTGGAGCCCAAGGAACTGAAGCTATTCTGAATATACCTGAATAGCTCTCTTTTCCTTATTTTTTAACAAGTTGGTCCAGACTGGTCTTCTTTGTCATCTGTGTTCCCAAATAAACAACCTTTTTATAAATCCTTCCATAAACACGTAATCTGTATGGCATCAAAGTCTGCTTTGGTATAATCCCTAAAAGAGATTTTCACATGAGAAAAATATGGCCTGTTCTCTTGACACTCAGTGCTGCATAGGTAGTCTTCTCAATCTCACTAATGCCCAATAAGTAAAGGATATTTTTGACAAGTCTTGACTAGTCTGGGATACACAGAGAAGTAATAAAACATATTTCAAAAAGAGATCTGTTATATTTTCAGATCACAGTAAATCTTAACATAAACCATGTACAATACCAGGCAGCTATTTTTATTATGCCATACAAATTCAAGCAAGCTTCATCTCCTACCCTGCAACCCCCAGACAGGAGGTGCTGGGAGAATCTCACCCTGTTCAGTGTTTTGGAAAGGGACAGCCATGGGGGTTATGGAGTTGCAGTCTGTGCCTTGGGAAAATGAGGGGCATGCAAAGCAAAGTTTTAACTTAAAAAGAGCTCAGACCCACAGCAGGGCCTGAAGGTAGACACTGGTAACAAAGCAGCATGCAGCTCCCAAGCTAAAGACAACCACTGTAATTAAGGTGAGCTATTGGTCTGTTAATTGGAAGAAGATGGCTCAGGCAGTGGGTGAACACAAGCTCCTTGAAGGCTGGAGTGACCCAGCAGGGATTTCATCTCAGGCTTCCCAGATGGAAGCAGAACAGGTTCTGAGACAGAACGGGTGCATATTGCTTCTTCACTGCTGATTCAGCATCCCCAGCCTTGCCAAGCATTTGGGCTTTCAAGCCATTTACATGCAAAGGCAATTGGAGAAATCGTTTGACAAGCTTCATCCCAAGAGGTTGGCAGATCCCCAAGACTGACTTTGTTACTCAAAGATTATGTTTACAGTGAAATGATTTAGGGATTGAGGGATTATCCAACATGGGCCCACAGCCCAACACCTCCAAAAGTACCAAATACCTAATGATTCCTGACAGCAGGAATCGATCTCCAGGAGCTGAGATTCTTTTTCTTTTTAGTATGTATTTTTTTCCCAGGATAAACCAAAACTGTTCTGTTCAAACAGTGCTGTCTACAAATCATTAATAAAGGCAATTGGCTGATTTACATCTGGCATTACAGAGGTCAGAACAATAAAACATGCCTTTATTTTGCAGCTAACACACACTCTCTGTGCTATCCTTTATCCCGGCTGACAAAAGCCAGTGCATGAGGAGAAAGCTGGGTGGGATACTGCAAGGAGCTAGATGGGGAGGACCAGGAATTATTAGTGTCAGGGGGATATTGCAGGAGAAATGAAGTGGTGCATTTCTAACAGGTTGGATTGTTCTTTATTATTGGTTCTGTTTGAAAGGTATGACACAAAGAACAGGGCTCTAGGTTGTTTAGGAGAGGACCACCTATCAGGGAGCAGTTTTCTTGCTTTTCTTTTTGAAGCTGAGTCTGCCACTGGGTTTTTCCCAGTCCTGTTGGGAAGATCTGATATAAAGTGCCTCTAGATGGAAGTTTACATGAGTCCAAGCCTTTGGGTTTTGATGCTGTTTATATCTGTATGTGTAAATCACTGCATCTAGTTAAATGGGAGCATCCTCATTCTCCCTAAATACCCCATTACCTGAGTGTTTCTTCCAAGGATCTGAAAATATGGAAGCAAAGCAGTGAGCAGATGCCCCCACCAAAGGCCAAACTTCTCCATGCTCAGAAACCAGAATGTTTTTCTTTATTTAATCCATCTGCTCTGATTTATTTTTGGTGTTGGAAAAATCTGACCTTAAATACATGTACTTGAGCCAGAAGATCTCAGGGGCAGAGCCTGGAAGCTAACTAAGGTCCAGATCCAACAAGCTGGTGCACGCAGCTGCACTGCAGCTGACTGCAAGGAAAAGAAGACAGCTCCACGCAGCCTGTTTGTTCAGATTGTTAGACAACATAATCAGCGCTTGAGCTGTTTCCTCATTGTAGAAAACCCCAGTTAAGAAATCACTTTATCAGTCATACTTCTCCCATATATGTTTTTAATACCATATTGAATATTACGCCTTTTCTATTCCCAAGAACCTTCCCCCCCAAAAAAAAGAGCAGAACACTACTTAAAAACTAAGCACTCACACACCAAAAATGACTGTGCTGCAAACCCCTCCTTCATCTTCCTTGTATCATTCTGATCAAAGCCCTGGTTAAATGCTAGACAGCAGGTCACAGCCATTTTCTTAAACTCTAGGGGCATCAAATTTTCCTGTCCATCCCTCAGCCTTTCAGGCTGCTTCCCTTAATGATGATATTGATTTTGATTTTAGTTTCACCTAGTTTTAGTCTAACCCAGTGATGGACTCCCACTGCTCCCAACAGGAGATTATTCTATGCTCCGGCAGACCTCACTGATAGGAATCTTTTCCTGACATTCAACTTAAGTTTTCTTTCTTGTTTTGTTTAAACTTCTTACGCTTTGATTGGATGAAGTACTTAAAGCCAGGAGTGAGGGGTTAGAGAAAGAAGAGAGGGAAGGGGAGAGGAGGCCAGATGAGATAAATTGCCAACCTACTAAAGAAATGTGCAAAAGTTTCCCCCTGAGGCCTGACTTTCTGTTGCAGCCACAGGTTTTATAGAAAATGTATTTTCCCAGAATGCTTTGTAAGGGAAAGAAAGAAAAAAGATCATTATTTAAAGGAACTTGAGCCCAATAGGAGATGTATCATACACTTCATGCACTGGAAAAAAAGGCTGTCATTAAGACACAAGCTTTGGGTTAAATCTATATATGTATTTTTCTGTAAAGAATTTTAAAATCATGTGGAATTGGTTGGAATTATTTATGTGGATCATTCTGCTATTGCAGCCTCCCATATTCCTGTGCTGCTGTAAATGCCAGAACAGTCAGATGAGAAGACACCCAGGCCACTATCCTGTCTCTGCAAGTTATTAATAATGATGCCAGGAAAGAGCACAGGAACTATTGCTGTTCCCCACAGACCATCCTAAGCAATTCTTCTTTCTCCTTTCCATGCATGCATGTCCCAGACTAGGAGTCCTTGTAATCCTCTTTCCTACCTCTGATTATGCTGGGTTAGGCAGCACACTGAAGACCAGGAGATGAACAGTTCAGATATCTTCTGTATTTCCCATTTTAATAGGGACTGGAGCTGCAGATGTTGTGACCAAAGGGATATAACTTTGTGATCCCAGACAGGAGTTATTTTGTGATCCCAGACAGGCTACAAACTCACATCAAAAGAAGCCAGACCTAAAGATCTCCATGCAGTAATCTACTGAACTATGCAAATTACTGAAAAAAGATCTGGGAAGAAAATTTCTTGGGAGGAGCAAACGCTACATAGGAAATGGAAAGAGCAGAGGAGGAAAAGCAAGGTGGGGCTGGGCCGGAGGAAAGAGATTAAAATCCTTGAATTTGAACTTGAACTTGAACTTGAAATCTAGCCAGGACAGAAGTCACATTTTAAGTACCTTTGTAAGGCCAAAGGCAGCCATTAGGATGATTGCAGCCTGACTTGCTGCAAAACACAAACGGCGGGAGCTCACCCAGTGATTCTCTTCCCAAGCTTAAGAGCTTTGTGATTTTAATTCAAAAACACAGCCTTTGGAAAAGTTCGGCAGCTTCACAAAAGAGGCTGACTCACCATCCCTCTTAGGAACCTGCTCTGATGACTAATTGCTCTTACTGTTAAAAACGAGCCTCTAATTTGCGACATCAACACTGACAACCTCGAATTCCAGCCACCTCATCTTGGTCTTTTATCTGCTAGAAGGAACTGAAGAAGTGGGTGTGTGCAAATGAAAGTGAGAAAAAGAGATGCTAAGTCTGTCTATAAAATGCTTTTTCTTGGTAAACTGCAGACTGAGGGGAAGCTAATCCACTGGGACAGGAAAAAAATGCAACGTGGTGACCAAGGCAGGGATATTATTAGGGCATTACTGGAAGAGGAAGGGAATGATTTAGGTGAGGATCATTGGGATTTCATGATCTTTTTGACCTTTTGGGGAATGGAAAGTCGAAGCCAATCTATACCTTGTGTTCCTCAAGGGATCATAGAGGGGTTGGAAGCAATAGAGCAGTGATGAGAAAGATACTGAGATGTAGGGAAAGCCTAGCTAAGAAGATAGGGGGATTGAGAGAGCAACAGCAAAACCAGGGGAAGATGGCACAGTAACATGGACTTAGGCACAAAACTGGATGGAAGAAGATACATGGGCTAAAGAGGTAAATCAAACATGGTAACTAATCAAAATGTGTGGCCTGGTGACTGAGTTGCAAGCGTGGACAAGCAGCCAGAAAAAAACTGGGTACATTATGTGGCATTTCCTGTCTCTAATTCTACACTTCTAGCTAAATAGATGTAAATCCTGACAGCTTAACTTGAAAGCAGCAAATGTCAGCGTTGTTTTGCACAACAATAACAGAGAAATATGATTCAGGCAAACATGGCTTTTGCAAAAATTAACAAACAAGGCCAAATTTAAAAGCAAAACTGAA